>NC_064644.1:170831976-171456976 GCF_023864345.2 Schistocerca serialis cubense
TGACACTCCCAGCTAGCATCTGCATTTATGTTGAACCATGCGTTTGTGGCGGTGTTTCCATGCGTTTATCCGACCCTTGTATATATCAGAAGACCTCTGTCGAGACCGACTCTTATCGTGAAAGCATGCGCTCGCAAATAAAAGGGAGTTGGCTGATGCAGCAGCTAGCGCACCACTTCTGGCGCCCTCACCGAAACTGTTGTAGCATCCTGGCTGTGTGTCGTGGCGTCACGTAACGGAGAAGCGCCTCGGTCACTGGGCGTGTCGTGTCGTGTGTACCACAAGCGCGCCGTTCCACGTCTGTGCTGTCGGCCCGCGTAGCGGCGCGTCCCCGCTGCATAGCCCCACGCAGCCCCGATACTCGTCTCCGGCTCCTCCTCAACGTGCAGCGTCTATCTCTAGTATCTGTCAGTGCTCTCATAGTAGCCCACCACACGGAATCTAGTCAGTCATTTAACATCTACCGGGTGATCAAAAAGTCAGTATAAATTTGAAAACTGAATAAATCACAGAATAATGTAGGTAGAGAGGTACAAATTGACACACATGCTTGGAATGACATGGGATTTTATTAGAACCAAAAAATACGAAAGTTCAAAAAATGTCCGAAGGATGTCGCTTCATCTGATCAGAATAGCAATAATTAGCATAACAAAGTAAGAAAGCAAAGATGATGTTCTTTACAGAAAATGCTCAATATGTCCACCATCAGCCGGCCGAAGTGGCCGTGCGGTTAAAGGCGCTGCAGTCTGGAACCGCAAGACCGCTACGGTCGCAGGTTCGAATCCTGCCTCGGGCATGGATGTTTGTGATGTCCTTAGGTTAGTTAGGTTTAACTAGTTCTAAGTTCTAGGGGACTAATGACCTCAGCAGTTGAGTCCCATAGTGCTCAGAGCCATTTGAACCATTTGTCCACCATCATTCCTCAAAAATAGCTGTAGTCGAGGAATAATGTTGTGAACAGCACTGTAAAGCATGTCCGGAGTTATGGTGAGGCATTGGCGTCGGATGTTGTCTTTCAGCATCCCTAGACATGTCGGTCGATCACGATACACTTGCGACTTCAGGTAACCCCAAAGCCAATAATAGCACGGACTGAGGTCTGGGGACCTGGGAGGCCAAGCATGACGAAAGTGGCAGCTGAGCACACCATCATCACCAAACGACACGCGCAAGAGATCTTTCACGGGTCTAGCAATATGGGCTGGTTCTAATAAAACCCAATGTCATTCCAAGTGTGAGTGTCAGTTTTTACCTCTCTATCTTCATTATTCCGTGGTTTATTAAGTTTTCAAGTTTATACTGACTTTTTGATCACCCGGTACATCTACACCGATACTCTGCAAATCACATTTAAGAGCCTGGTAGAGGGTTCATCGAACCACCTTCACAATTCTCTATAATTCCACTTTTGTCTAGCGCGCGGAAACAATGAAAACCTATATCATTCCGTACGAGCTCTAATTTCCCTTATTTTATCGTGGTGATCGTTCCTTCCTATGTAGGTCGGTGCCAACAAAATATTTTCGCGTTCGGAGGAGAAAGTTGGTGTTTGGAATTTCGTGAGAAGATTCCGTCGCAACGAAAAACGCCTTTCTTTTAATGATGCCCAGACCAAATCCTGCATCATTTCTGTGACACTCTCTCTCCCATATTTCGCGATAATGCAAGATGCGCTGCCTTTCTTTGAACTTTCTGGATGTACTCCGTCAGTCCTATCCGGTAAGGATACCACACTGCGCAGCAGTATTCTAAAAGAGGACGGACAAGCGTAGTGTAGGCAGTCTCCTTAGCAGGTCTGTTACATTTTCTAAGTATTCTGTCAATAAAACGCAGTCTTTGGTTAGCCTTCCCCACACCATTTTCTGTGTGTTCCTTCCAATTTAAGTTGTTCGTAATTGTAATACCTAGCTATTTAGTTGAATTTACGGCTTTTAGATTACACTGATTTATCGTGTAACCGAAGTTTAACGAGTTCCTTTTAGCGCTCATGTGGATGACCTCACACTTCTCGTTATTTAGGGTCAACTGTCACTTTTCGCTCCATTCAGATATCTTTTCTAAATCGTTTTGCAGTTTGCTTTGATCTTCTGATGACTTTATTAGTCGATAAACGAAAGCGTCATCTGCAAACAACCGAAGACGGCTGCTGAGATTGCCTCCAAACTCGTTAGTTAGGTAAGAAACATCGAAGGGCCTGCAACCCTACCTTGTGGAACGCCAGAAATCGCTTCTGTTTAAAAGAGCACACTGAAAGCTTTGGAGACCTGAAGGTGGTGCAGAACTGTGGTAACAGGCAGTCATGTGACACTGCACCAGTGGTTTAAGGAAGGACTGATTTGTTGTGTACCAGTAGGTTGCGTGGAATCAGAGCAGTAAGATGAGTCGACGTCGAGACCTGACAGTACAGCTAGAGCCACTAAACTACTTTACGCTACCATAAGTAACCGTAGACCACTGAAGTTTTCCTAGTAGTTTTGGCCAGCTAAGGTTGTATCTGTGGTACCTGAACCTTATGCGTGTTGCAAACCTATGGGGCGTTACCGAAAAACAACAGATTTCTTTTCATATGCGATCAGTGTCTCACTAGATTCCACTAAAAACTGAATGTAATAAACCCTCTGGAAACAAAGGATATATGAAGGGTCGCCTACGGGACATTTTTGTTCTACATCGTTATCCTCCTGTGTTTCTTAAAAATAAACAGTATTTATAGCAAAATTCAGCTTTTCATTGTTTAATTCTAGTCTTATTCGAAGATTGCTCGTTTGTAAAGTGAAACAGAGGAATGTTGTAGTAAAAAAGAAAATACAGATTTATCATATATTAGTAGTTCTAGAAAACACCATTTCCTTAGCAAAGAGGTAAAATGTAAAATGATATAACTGCAAACAAAAATATCAAACATCGCTCCAATACTTCGTCATACTTACATCCATAAAACACGTTTGTTATTAATCAGCAACTGTCCCAATTATCAGTAGTAACAGGAAACTTTTTCCTTTCTCCATAATGAAGAACGTTCTGTTGAGTACAAAATAACAGCAATTGTATGTCTATATTTTATGTTTGTGCGTGTAAACAGTACTTGCCTCAAAAATAATTGCTTTTGTTACATAAAAGCGCAAGAGTTACGCGATCAACTATGTTTTGCTACTTACAAAATGGTCCCGGCGGAGGTTCGAGTACTGCCTCGGGCATGGTTTGTGTTTGTGTGTGTGTGTGTGTGTGTGTGTGTGTGTGTGTGTGTGTGTGTGTGTGTGTGTGTGTGTGTGTTTGTCCGTAGGGTAATTTAGGTTAAGTAGTGTGTAAGCTTAGGGACTGATGACCTTAGCAGTTAAGTCTCATAAGATTTAACACACATTTGAACATTTTTTACTTACAAAATGCAATTTACTTTCTGTAAGTATATAAAGTACACACTGAACTAACACTGAACGATGTACGATTCTAATTAAGTGAAAATCAACCAAACAAGGAGAAATCGTCAGCTCCCAGTTTCTCTCTTACATATTCATTTATGTTTCTTTCCCTACCACTGCTACCAACACTACAGGTAACTACCATAGCTTTGGTAGAGCGCAACTCTAAATATGGCAGAATGGACTTATCGCGTTTGCACGTGTCCATGACCACAGGGGGAACGAAGGAGCCCGATTTATTGGTGTATCAGCGCGGAGTGTCCAACGTATCTGCAAGGAATGGCGTATCATTAATCAAAATCCCTATACTAGTTACTGAGCTTAGGCTTAACGTACAGGCAGGAAAAGGCGGTAGGAAACTAATTTGTAAAGTACTTAGTGGCTATAATTAAAGTGCAGCTACTCACAGAGATCCAGAGTGATCTGTAATTATAGCATGGCAGCGGAACTTGATAAATATTCTAATGTGTTAATTCAGAATCGATTTACGATGAAAAAAAAAATTAGATCCAATTTGGCCAACAGGTGCAAATCTGGCACTCTGAATCCAAGAAAGAAAGACCTACAGAAACGTTTCCACGTGTAATGGAACAGGAACGGGGTTTAGGCAGGGAAAGTCAAACAAGTGAGAAAGGCTTAATGTTCATTATATTATTAACGGCAGTTTACAAAATTTGTTCAATATGAGTACCGAAGACTTCGACGAGATGTTGCATCCATAAAACGACGTGATCAACAGCTGCTCGCAGCAGTTGCAGTGGAATCTGAGCCACGTGTTCCTGTATACTGGCCTTCCCATCAGAGACCGATCGTGTGCCTGGTATACCCATTCTTCTAGATATCCACAGAGCTAAAAGTCATATGGATTCGTATCAGGTGATCTTGTAAGCCATACGTGTGAAAAACCTGTGGAGATCACACGTTCGTGGAATTTTGCATTAAGCAGATATTTCGCTGGGTGAACGACATAAGGTGTCGTCCCAACATGCATGAAAACAGTAAGTTCCACAAATAAATGGTTCAAATGGCTCTGAGCACTATGGGACTCAACTGCTGTGGTCATCAGTTACCTAGAACTTAGAACTAATTAAACCTAACCAACCCAAGGGCATCACACACACCCATGCCCGAGGCAGGATTCGAACCTGCGACCGTAGCAGCAGCGCGGCTCCGGATTGGAGCGCCTAGAACCGCACGGCCACCGCGGCCGGCAGTAAGTTCCACACAGTTGCGCTCTTTCAAAGCAGGATTCATAAGCCATACAAGAAGTCTCGACAGCGTGCACGGTGCACTTGACAGGGGCTGGTATATTGTCTTCAAAGGGCAACGGCGTGAGAATAAAGGTTCCTGTGAATCCGCACGACACAGTCACAGGCAGAAAGAGCAGTGGTTATTCGTGAACATACCGCAGTTTAATAGTACCACAAAATCGGCAGTTCTGTATATTCACTGCAGCCAGTAGTGTAATATGTGGCTCTTCACTCCATAGAATATTTTCCGGCCATATCTCATCAACTTCGATCCGCACCGAAAATCGAAGAGGAAATTCAGAAGATTGCTGTGGATCATGAGATTTCAGTTGCTCCAGCGTCTGGGGGTGGGACCTGCCGAGGGAGAGGTCGGAGATGATGGAAAAGGAGGGTAGAGCAAGAGGCAGCAGGGGAGGCGGCGGGATGAAGAGAGTGTGGGCGTCAGCAGGTACACGAAGAGGCAGGAGACCGAAAGCGTGGATGCCATCCCGCCATATAAATAGTGTACAGCGCTAGATTTGCACCTGGTGGCCACACGTGAAACTACTTTGTTTTCCAGTGTAAACTGGTTTCGCATTAAAGCATTTGCATAACTACCCAGTTTCGCTGCCATACGATAATATTACAGCCCACTCTGGATCTCTGTGAGTACCAGCACGTTAATTATAACCACTCGCTACAAAAAGATGTGGGTAGATGTACAAATTATGGTAATAATAATTTCGTGTGGTTCAGTGGCCTGCTGCAAGTCAGCTGCAGCACACTTAATCGACTTGAGTGTCCTTAAGCTACCCCCGTTATCAAACCTATAGTTTTACGTGGAATCCGAACCAAGTGTCGTGCGTAGCATTGATATGTCAATGCTAGGTTAAAAGGCAGGGTGAATGAAAACTCCCGGACCAACCATGATTCGATCCACAATCTTTTTATTTACAAGAACACAATTTACCTCTAGACTACCATGCCCGACATACACACTGATCAAACTTCGCTGCTTTCTAGAGTTGCAGCGCCTGTTTACTTTCCTGTATTTTTCGCCATATACCGCCTCCTTTGTAGCTGACCGGCTCGTAACTCGCATCAGTGCCACGAAATGTCAGTCCAAACACCAATTAAATATGGAACTTATAACAATACATATGTTACACTCTCGCCATTATTTAGTGGTAATAAATGATATACTCAGACCTTTCTCGTGAATCAATCTATTAGTGAAAACCATATTAGTCTGAATATTGAAAGAAACCACGATGAAGGAGTTTAATGTAAAATGCTTGTACCATATTTTAGCACTGGGTGGTTAGAATTAGAGTGCAGCTAGTCACAGAGGTCTAATGGGTTTAATTATCCGTATGGCAGCGGAACTTGGCAGATATGCTAAAGCACTAATGTGAAACAGATTAACGCTCGAAAAAAAATTAGTTGCAATTTTGGCCACCTGGTGAAAATCTGTCGCTATAAATGCAAGAAAGATGTATAAAAATGTTTGCATATGTAATGGATCAGGAACGGGGGTGGGCAAGAAAGATCAAACGCGTGATGAAGACATAATGTTGATCTTAATACTAACCGCCACTTACTCAGTTTGTTCAATCTGAGCGCCGGAGAAGACAAGATGCTGTACGGCGCAAGATTTACACCTGGTGGCCAAAACAAACTAATCGCTTTCCAGTGTAAATCAGTTCTGCACTAACGCATTAGCTAGTCTTCGAACTTTTTCTGCCATGCTATTATTACAACCTATACTGGACCCCAGTGAGTAGCTGCATTTGAATTACAATCACCCGGTACATTAGTGTTATTCGGAAAGTAAGGTCTGAATCGCCGTAGCTTGGAAAATTTGTGGTAATATGGGATCAAACTACTGAGGTCATCAGCCCCTAAGCTTACACACTACTTAACCTAACTTTAACTTACACTTAGGGCGCGCACGCACACACACACACACACACACACACACACGAGAGAGGACTAACCTCCGTCGGGGGGGGGGGGGGGGGGGGGGGTGCCGCGCTGACCGTGACCGTGACAAGAAGCCTCAAGACCGCGCGTTTACCCTGCGCGGGTCGCCGTAGCTAACCGAATATGTTCTGCCTACACTGAAACGCGCATACACGCTGACCCCTGCCATTCCTTGTTTGTCAAACGACGCCGCTTTCATTGGTATTTCCGCAAGGTGTCGTTTATAGTGTCAGTTTACAATTTTTTTAAATAATTGATCGTAATTGTCAAACACAGGCAGTGATTCGGTTTCTGATGGCAAGAAACGTTGCAGCAGAGAAAATTCATCGGCAGCCAGGTAAGGTATATGACCTCAATGCGATGAGTGACAGCGAAGTTCGTAAGTGGGTGGGTGAGAGTTTTCAAAGACGGACGGGAAAATGTCCATGACGAGCCGCGATCAGACCGACCATCAGTGATCTCAAAAAAATTTGGTCAAGGCCACGGTCGGAAAGATTTATTAAGTCCGGCAATTTACAACTTCAACCACAGCTTTGAAATTTTCTAATGTGGGGAGAACAGCTTTGCAGAAAATTGTCTCAGAAAAGTTAAATTTTCGCAACTTGTGCAATCGTGGATTCCAGGCTGCTTAACGAGAAACACAAAATGGAAAGAATGGCTTGTGCTTTTGATTTTCTTGGGCCGATATCACAAATAAGGCTACCAATTTTTAAAGAATGTCACAGGGGACGAGATGTGAGATTGTCACATGATCCCTCCGTCTAAACGTCAGTGAATAGAATGGCGTCACTCGACATTTCCAGTCAAAGTCAAGGCCAACCGGACAGCCTCAACATGCGAGATTTTGGAAAACGTGTTTTGGGATAGACACAGACTCTTGTTAGTCGCATTTACGTAGCAAAGGACAACAAATTCAGCCGCTTACTGCGCTATGGTGACTAAATTTGATGCGCAATACAGACTAACCGACGTGGGCTTCAGACGTCTGGAGTTTTGTTGTTACATGGCATTAAGACACTGACATTCACACTCAAAATCTGATCAGATCTTTTGGTCTGGAACAGATTGTCCGCCTACCGTACAGTTCACACACTTGGCGTCTAGAGATTTTCACTTGTTCCGCTACCTAAAGGAGTTCCTGGTGGCAAGCGCTTCGTCACAGATGACTAGGTGACAGAAGCAGTTGAACACTGGTTATTCTCCCAGACTGCAGACGTCTATGACACAGTAATACAAAAACTTGTAATACGTTGTGGCAAATGTTTAAACAAATATGAAAACTATATAGAAAAATACAGAAGAATTTTATGAATTAAATAAAGAGTTTCCTGGAAAAATCTGTGATATTTTATGTTTTATAGGAAGTCGGACCTTATTTTCCAAATAACACTCTATAACGTATACATGGAAAGTAAGGCAAGGTTGTAAAAAGTAGAAACATATCAAATGAGTCAAGGAAGAGAGATTAGTTAAAGAAGTAATCAATTATAAATTATACAGGAAAGATGTTAGACGATGGAGAAACAGATGGCTTACGTAAAGACAGAACAACCTGTAGACATACTCCATGAAGAAAAGAGGAAGAGCATCATATTTTAAAGCTGATGTAGTCCAGTGGGTCCTGCCTAGTGTGGCGCTGTGCTCTTGGTTGTCATTTTGGATCACTAAAAACAGGATTCGCTAGTATACACTCTAAGAGAACAAGAAAGGACGCAGCACGAAGGAATTATCCGAATGGGGCAGAAATTGATAGATGTGATTTAAATGTACAGACAAACAAATGATTACAATTTCAGAAAAAATTAATGATTTGTTCAAGAGAGAGTTTCACAAAGTGGGCAAGTCAATAACACGTTGGTCCACTGGCACTTATGCGAGCAGTTATGCGGCTTGGTACTGATTAATACATGTTGGATGTCCTTTTGGGGGATATCGCGCCAAATTCTGTCCAACTAGCGCGTTAGATCGTGAAACTCCGGAAATGGTTGGCGGCCGAGAGTAAGGCAGGTATCTCATCACCATACTGGACGTCACCAGACGCGTCTCCGCTAGTCGTCGGGATCAGTTCGAAGCGGGACTCATCACTGAAGACAGTTCTACTCCAGTCAGTGAGGCTCCAGGTCGAATACGTGTCTGACGACGCCCCAGACAGCACTGGATACCAACCTCACTGCCGCCCACCATACGGCCCAACAACCAGGAGTGATGGTGTGCGGTGCGATTTCATTTCATGGCAAAACCCTTCTGGTTGTCATCCGCGGCACCCTTACATCACAGCTATACGTTGACGGTCTTCTACCCCCCATTTTGTTGCCCTTCATGGCAAGCCACCCTGGTCTTACATTTCAACTAGATAATGCTCACTCGCACACAGCAGTGGTCTCTGCTAATGGTCTTCGTGCTTGCCAAACCCTACTGTGCACAGTAAGGTCTCTGATTATCTTCCCAGTCAGCCGGCCGGAGTGGCCGAGCGGTTCTAGGCGCTTCAGTCTGAAAACACGCGACCGCTACGGTCGCAGGTTCGAATCCTGCCTCGGGCACGGATGTGTGTGATGTCCTTAGGTTAGTTAGGTTTAAGTAGTTCTAAGTTCTAGGGGGCTGATGACCTCAGATGTTAAGTCCCATAATGCTCAGAGCCATTTTTTTCTTCCCAGTCTGGAGCATTATAAACAGGGCCCTCCAACGATCTATAGCGCCAGTTGGACAGAATTTGGTACGATATCCCTCATGAGGAGACCTTGACCATCAGTCAATACCAAGCCGAAAAACTGCTTGCATATGGGCGAAAGATGGATCGGTGCGTTACTGAGTTGCACAATTTGGGACGCCCATCCTCTAGAATAAATCAGATTTTTTCTGAAATTGTAATCATTTGTTTGTCTGCACATGTACGTCACATCTACCAGTTTCCGTCCCATTTGGATGATTCCTGTCTTTAAGTGTGCTTGTCCCTGGACGTCTCGTAAAAATAACACATATTGTAAGATAGACTGCATGGAGTGCAAAGCCGCTATTTCGACGCAGTCAGTCTTTGTACAATATGCGCTCGTGGTGTTTCATTCGAATAATTTGCTGCAGCCGTCCACGGCTATATGCGGCGCAGGTGGTGCGAGGCGGAAATCGCGTGGGCGGGCACAAGTGTCAAGCGTTGCCCGGGCAACCGGTGCGGGGACGGAGCACAAATCCCGTCTCCTGGGAAACCGCAGCCAGACCCCGGCTGCCGGCGCCGGCGTGATCAATAGCAGACAGCACCGGCTCCGGGCGCGACAACTGCGCGGGTCGATCGGTCCTCAGCTGTGGCGAGCGGGCGGGACGCCACCGGAGGCTGCGACCTACGGCAGCGAGCTGATCGCGGGCGGTGACTGCGACGCGGCGCTGCCTTTGCGTTCACAACGGTGTATCCAGGCTGTCGAAAGAGTGCGTGGGGGGTGGATGGAGATAAAAATATGGGAACAACATAGCCGCAACACATACCAAGCCCAAAATGCATTCAAAACTGCCAACGCTCTTGTACAAATAGAGGTCTTGTATGAATTTCAGTGACATACATCATTCTTCCTGAAAAATAAGGCCACGTTGAAGTAACGGATAAAGTTCACGCAGCCACCACAAAAGCTCTATAATCTTGAGATCTGGCGACCGTGGTGGCCAGGGGACATGCGGTAATTCATTCTCGTTCTCACGATACCACTTCCGGGCAATGCGAGCTCTATGACCAGTGGTCCTGACCTCGTGAGGAACAAACATAGTAAAAAAATGGTTCAAATGGCTCTAAGCACTATGGGACTTAACATCTGAGGTCATCAGTCCCCTATACTTAGAACTGCTTAAACCTAAACTAAACTAAGGACATCACACACATCCATGCCCGAGGCAGGATCGAACCTGCTACCGTAGCTGCAGTGCGGTTCCGGACTGCAGCACCTAGAACCGCTCGGCCATAGCGGCCGGCTACAAACATTGTACCATAGGACGTACGCGATCAGCCAAAATGGTCTTTTTTTTTCATTTTGTTCGTTATTCATTGTTGTGTTTGGTCGTCGCGGACGTCGCAAGACATCCTGTTCAAGTTCGGTGGTTGATCCTTCCACTCAGTTTTCTATTACAGAGGCCAACCGGCTCTCTGACAGAACACGTTGAGCTACCGTGCCTGCTATTCACTAAACCTTGGTAATAACGTGACCTTGTAGAATATCCATAGAGACCATGGAAATCTCCGATACGGCTGCCCAAGTCATGACCGACTCCCCGCCATATTTCACTTTTGGGACACAAACTTATCGCCGTCCTCGGTGGCCGAGTGGTTCTAAGCGCCTCAGTCTGGAACCGCGCGACCGCTACGGTCGCAGGTTCGAATCCTGCCTCGGGCGTGGATGTGTGTGGTGTCCTTAGGTTAGTTCGGTTTAAGTAGTTCTAAGTTCTAAGGGACTGATGACCTCAGATGTTAAGTCCCTTAGTGCTCAGAGCCATTTGAACCATTTGAACTCAAATTTATCCAAAAGCTGGAAACGGTGTGAAATAAGGCTCATCCCACCAAATGACTTTGGTAGCCCGGTTGTATTGATTCACCATCACGCTTTCCTGTTACAGGCATTTCCATCACTGATTTGTTCTGCAATTCCATTAGGTTGCTTCACGAGTGTGATATTCAGTTCTACAGTGACTTTTTCATCTATTGTCCTATTTTTCGTCACAATCCCCTAAAATGACGGTCTGTCTGGATCACACAACACACATTTTATTCGGCTTTGTGGGTAAGCGGATGGTCTTCGTACCACATTGCCTGTATACGGTTTAATTCCTCTACACCATCCCTCTTGAAACAGCGAACACTTTGGCCCTCTTTGTCGTGAATGCACCCAGCATGCGAGCACCAGCAATCTGCCGCCGTTCGAATGCGCTTTGCTCCGACACAATGCACTCAACTACACAGAACACTGTTCTGGCCACGACTGATACTTGCAAAGTCGGGCCGGCCGCTGTGGCAGAGCGGTTCTAGGCGCGTCAGTCCGGAACCGCGCTGCTGCTACGGTCGCAGGTTCGAATCCTGCCTCGGGCATGGATGTGTGTGATCTCCTTAGGTTGGTTAGGTTTAAGTAGTGCTAAGTCTAGGGGACTGATGAGCTCCGATCTTAAGTCCCATAGTGCTCAGAGCCAATGGCACCATTTGCACTTGCAACGTGTTGAGGACATTCGACAGGTGCTCTTCATCGCCAAATATGACAACAGTCTGCAAACTTGGCTGGCATCTGCATTTATGTTCAAGCATGTATTAATCTCGCTGTTTCCATGTTTTTGGCCAACCCCTGCATACTCCGACAGCCATCTTGTGGTCTTCGGCGGAGGGTACTTCCTGTACCACAGTCACTTCTCTTCCTTGTTACACGCTCGAATAAACTTAACTGATGTGCACAGCAACTGTAAAATTTATTAAGGAAGGATAGTCGCAGTCCACTTGTTTTTCTGTATCATTCTTGTCCATAGCTCGTGGTCTAGTGGCTAGCGTTGCTGTCTCTGGATCACAGGGACCTCGGTTCGATTCACGGCCCGTTGCCCAGGCACTAGGAGATCACCACCACCACCACCACCACCACCACCACCACCACCATCCGTGACAGTTGCTAGATTCGATTGTGTAAAAACTGCACTGTAATTATTGGGATTTTGTACGGGAGCTACTGATCCCACAGTTGAGCGCCCCACAAACCAAACATGCCGTTTTGTACTCACGACCCTCCATGCAACCACTACACCACAGCTGCTTTTTCGACAATATGTACTGTGAACAGAAACGTTCCTGTAACACTCACTTAGGGTAAGCCCTGAAATTTCTTTCAGGTCTGGCCTCCCACTTCAGGCCTCTCTTAACTTGATCAGGAGATTGCGGTTGGTCCTCAGGAAGATAAGATGTTAGTGCCACACCATGGCAGTCACAAGAAACATTCACCATCACCTTGCCCAGCAATGGTTACACTTTCGCATTTTACGCAAAATTTCAATTACTTGCTTAGCTGCTTTGTCACAGGGTCATAGAGATGCAATCAATACTCATCCAAATTGGTTTGATGGCTCAAGTCGTCGTATTGGTGGACCTGACCATATTGCCTCGGTTCAAAATTTTCTTGTTTTTCTGCCACTTTGTCCCGTGTGGAAGCTTCTATACGAGCTAACCACTATCATACGATTACACGTTGTTACTGTAGACTTCCGCCAACTGAGTATGAACTGTCGTAGCGTTGTTCCTCTTCATACGCAGAAAACGAATACCATACTAAACTCCGCTGTATCAACAGGCTCTGCCATTTTATTTTTGCTGCTTTAGCAGCGTGCTACATTAGTATGATGTGGGGTTCACTGTGTAACAGTACTGCTGATGTATATCAGCAAACATATGAATAATAGTTACGTAGCTTTTTTCGAGATGATGGTTAAAACTTCGACTGCCCCTTGTGTAGGTGCCTCCCCTCTTCTCTCTCTCTCTCTCTCTCTCTCTCTCTCTCTCTCTGTGTGTGTGTCTCTCTCTCTCTCTCTCTCTCTCTCTCTCTCTCTCTCTCTCTCTCTCTCTCTGTGTGTGTGTGTGTGTGTGTGTGTGTGTGTGTGTGTGTGTGTCTACGGGGTGGGGGAGGTCAGTTGAAATCTGTCCATAAATTGGCTTCTTCGAAGTCTCACCGAACTTTATAAACGCCCAAGATCACGTAATTCACATGTTACAGGCAATCTGGTGACATTAAGTACGAGGTCTGTTCAAAAAAAATTCCGGAAGTTCGTCCCCAAAATTTTATACGCTTACGTTTTACTTATTGTGCATGGTGTCCTTCGGAATACTCTCGTCCACAACTGATAGACCGCTCCTAATGCCGTTTTCACTTCCAGAAGCAGTCTTGGTACGTCTCTTGCTGGATGGCGCGAAGCACCATCTGTGAATTTTCTTTCATTTCGTCTATCGTCGCTAAAATCTTCGTCCTTTCAACGGGGTTTTCAAGTTTGGAAATAAAAAAAAGTCCGCAGGGGCAGGTCTGGAGAGTACGGAGTATGGGAGTATGAGGCAGCACAGTAATTTTGTTTATTGCGCAACAGTCACGCACCAACAGGGATGAATGATACGGGTGCCTTATCGTGATGCACGCGCTATGAATTGTCTCGCCACATTTCAGACCGTCTCCTTATCACATTTTCTCGCTGGCGTAGCAACACGTCCCGATAGTACCATCGATTAACAGTGTCCCTGTGACACGAATGCATGATGAACTAATCCTTCAAAGTCGAAGAAAACTATGAGCATGGCTTTGACATTTGACCTGACCTGAAGAGCTTTTTTTGGTCTTGGAGAACATTTCCCTACCCATTGTGAAGCTTGAACCTTGGTCTCAACATCATAACCATAGACAGATGTCTCATCACCAGTTATGAGTATCTTAAGGGATATCTCGCTTTCATTTGCGCCAACCAAAAGCTCTTCACAGATTGCGAAGCGAGGCGAAGATCTATCTGGATTTGACTTATGAGCCGTGGGACAAACTTGCCGGCAACACGGCGCATTCCAAGATGCTGTGTCAATATTTCCCGACAGGATCGGGCTCAAATGTTACATCCTTCTGCAGTCTCTCTGCCTGTCAGTCTTCGACTGGCACGCACAATTTCGTTGACGTTCCCGACATGAGTGTCGTCAGTGGACGTCGAAGGGCATCCTGAACGAGGGCCATCTTTAAATTCCGTCCGGCCATCTTCAAACCGTGTGAACCATTCGTAACAACGAATACGACTTAAGCACTCATCACCGTAGGCTTCCTGCATCATTGCGTGTCTATCTGTAAAGGTGTTCTTGAGTTTGACGCAAAATTCAATGCAGACGCGTTGCCCCTCTAACTCTGCCATCTCGAAAATCGCAAACTGTGCGAAACAACGTTCTGCTCAATACAGCATTGAACAATAACAGAGATACACCAATAAGACTCACCAGTTACACGTTAAACACAGGCGTGTACAGGGATGCCAGCCGCATTTCACTTCAACGCACGAAATTACGAATGTTCTGAGATTTTTTGAACAGACCTCGTATTGTGCCAGGTATCAGAGTCGTTCACGCACGATATTTCGGTAAGACGACTCGTTACCTTCATCAGGTGCTGCCTGAGGCACACTCCAGATGGCGTAAAGTCAGATTTGGAAGGAAATGCCGTTGCCAGCCGCAATCGGGCATCGAAATAATTCGATAATGAAGAAAGAAAATGTGTGCCGGACCGGGACTTTTTTTTACGCTAACCCTTTTTTTGTTTTTTTGTTTTTTCTTTTTTTCTTTTTTTTTCTTTTTTTCTTTTTTTGTAAACATTTTCTTTTCTTTTGAAAACCCGTTAATAAAATGGAACTAAATAAAACAAGTGCCACCGCCACTTTTCATCCTATAACAAAAAAATCTAGGCCACTTCAGGCGTTGGCTCCTGACTAAACCTACCCCTGAGAGCTGCCTATATACCAGGGGAAATACGGGAAATCAAGGTTAGGGCTATCCTTACAAACAAAACAAAATCTTCCTTTTTCTGAAATTTTTTTTTATTTTTATTTTTTTTATTTTTATTTTTTTTTTTTTTTTGTGTAAATGATCAGAGGCCTTCTGCGCCCCGCTGGTAATATGTTGAGTCACGTCTTCTCGAAATTGATGTGTTCCGTTCAATTGTTCAAAAATGTTCATTGGTTCAAACAGGAAACCTTCTCTCTTGGCTTAACACATTCCAGCGGCGAGGCGGCTCGTGGAAAGCACTCCCAAGGAAGTTCGAGAAAAATTGTCTGTATTTTGGGTGACGGACAACGACATAATGACGGTCATTGAGGTATGTCCAAAAATCGAGTACAGAGTCTACAGTTTGTCCAAATATGTAGTGAATGGCATGTCCGCGAATCCAATTCACAGCATTGGTCTTTGTCCGAGGAAAATAGTCACGTTCCGGAAATAATAATGAAAGGGGAGTAATCCGATCCGGAATGTCCCGCGTTAGAAAAGCCACAATACGTCGAACCAAGTGCCAAACCTCCGCCGCCGGTCCGCAAACAAACCGATGTTCATCATCGTCTGGCACTCCACACGTGGAGCATAGAGGTGATTGGGCGAGGTGGATACGATGAAGGCGAAATTGGTTGATTTGCTTACCATTGACAGTTAGGTACCAGACAGATTGTACATTCGTGTCAAGGTAACAGGCGAACACCGCGCGCCATACATGACGCCAGTCAACCTGGGGGAACTTTTGTTCAATCGGGTTAGGTGGACGACCTAATTGGAGGACATTGTATACTGCCTTTGTCTTGAGTAAAAGCTGTCTTGGTAAGGTGAGGCGTAGATAACTGAGTTCCAGAAAGAAGTACCGTATATAATGGAACTGGGCCGGAACATCCGAGATCATCACTGGGGCTGACAGTGAGACCGGCGAGTATGCCGACAGGAGGAGGCCAGTGAGGCTCTTTGGGCAACGTGTCCATACCGTCATCTGGGAGCTGACAAATATGGCGCGAGCTCTATCCGGCACGTGAAACAGACCTATCCCTCCTCGTTCACGGGGAAGAGTAAGGGTTGCATAGTTAACTTTGAACAACATCCCAGAGCTGACGAAAGATGCCATCGCTGCCAACATGCGACGTGCCACAGTAAGCGGTAAAGGTAGAACTTGTGCTACATGGGGAACTCGGGATGCGATATATGTATTGACATATCGAGCTCGTTGGAGAATATCTAGGGATCGAAGGCGATGGTCCATAAGACCTGCTCTGATCATTAAAAGGAGGCGTCGGCAGTTGATGGTGGCTGAACGCCGGAGATCAGATGAAAAATCTATTCCCAAACAACGAATGGTATCAACGGTGGTGTGAGGTGTAACACACTCCACGGGAAGTCCCGTGCCAATGAACATAACTTGTAACTTGCGTACGTTTAAAGAGCTACCCGACGCCTCACCATAAGTCGCTACCCACGTCAAAACAGCTCGAACCTCGTCGGCATTACGTAAACAGATGACTACATCGTCAGCATAGGCCGTGCAACAGAATCGGTAGCGATCTATGGACAACCCTACCAAACGTTGTCTTAGTCCACATAGCAAGGATTCCAAGGAAAAGGCGTACAAAATTGCTGATAGAGGGCAACCTTGACGTACGGATCGACCTATTATTATCGGTGGAGTGAGTCTGCCATTGTACATAATCCTGGATGAGGCACCCCGCAGAAGGCGCATCACTACCGTGATAACGGCGACTGGGAAACCCATATGGTGGAGAACGGCCGTAAGGAACGAATGGTCAACCTTATCAAAAGCTTGACTAAAGTCCAAAGACGCAAGTGCCCCAGGGACTCCAACTGATCTCCCACTTCACGCTAACGGTTGGTTGCCTTGACCGCCTCAGCCATCCGGACACGCTTCCCGTCCGACCAAAACTTTGCGAATAGAGCTGATCAGGCCTTTCAAAGCAATGTCCAATGTCAACGGATAGTGTCGGTTTGTTTCCCATTTTGAACTAAATTTTTAAAACGGAATTTTGCATCCCCATTGAATAGAGGAGTCCCAATTACTCTAGTGCGGTATTCGTTTTGTGTGAAATGCGACCAACAGTCTGAACTCCAGCAGCGACAGAGAGCGCTGTTGCATGGCAGTACCAGTGAGCACGAGCAAGGGCGATGCTTTTACTGCTCGAGTACTTGGTATTCTTGGTGCTTTACTGTTCCTGTTAACACTCGTATATAAAGCGAATATAGCACTTCACTAAAGTGTCTGTTGCCATATTCTTAGAAAGCTTTTTCGAATGGACACTTAAAATTCCGCATTACATATTATTATGTTCGTAAGGGAAAAAACACTGACATTTTGCACCGACATTGGGCGTAGCGTGAAAGACGTGACGATCTTTTTTTATTGACTCCAACCACACATTGCAAAAACGAAATTGCAAGTATCTGCTGAAACACTGTAGAAAACGCTCTCGACAACACTTAGAAGAGACACCCAGTACATACATGTACAGCATAAAATCGTGTTACTTGCTCCATGCAGCAATACGAAAATGAGAAACAGAAAGGTAGAAAACTTTTACGTGAGACTCTCATTCTCTCACGTGTCTGTCTGAAATAGCCTGAAAGCTGTGTAACAAGCTACCTAGTACTCCGCTACCACCCACATCACGCAGCAGCTTTGCAAAACACGCAAGTTAGTTGCTGCGTGACCGGTACGATTTTCCAGTCGATCGCGGGCTCTGCGGTGTTCGTCGGGTATAAAGCGAATCGGTTTTGCCAGTGAACGGTACTCAACAGAGCGGAAATTTTGGCGAGAGAAGGAACACGTGCGTGGCAGCGGAGAGCCACCCTAAAGCGTATCGCGTGGGGAATTAAACACCGCCTCTCGAAAGAGAATCCCGAAGTGTGCTATGTTGGAAACATGTAAAAGATCTCCGAAGGTAGCATTCTTGTCTCCATATTACCAGAGTGCTTCTCTCTTCCTCGTACAAACGGCAGTCTACAAAAAAAATGGTTCAAATGGCTCTGAGCACTATGGGACTCAACTGCTGAGGTCATTAGTCCCCTAGAACTTAGAACTAGTTAAACCTAACTAACCTAAGGACATCACAAACATCCATGCCCGAGGCAGGATTCGAACCTGCGACCGTAGCGGTCTTGCGGTTGCAGACTGCAGCGCCTTTAACCGCACGGCCACTTCGGCCGGCGGGCAGTCTACAGGATGGACAAGGAGAAATCGTTCGTACTCAGCGATTTGACAGGAACGATCATTCGAAGCAAATTACGTCTAGTAAACACGGGCCCTAAAATGCATACTGATGAGCTATAAGCACTTTATCTTCGGTACTTTGAAACAAATCTTTACTACTGCAAGCGCCTTTGCTTTCCACATTTTCGGAGGATGAAAGAAAATTTGTCAAAGATGGCCTAAAATGCATATTTACGAGCTGTGAGCACTGTTAAGTAGAAGAGTATTTCTCAGTAGCGAAGACGAAAAAGGGCTCGTAGCTATTAAGGTATGCATTTTAGAGCCCATATTTACCCGACTTTTTAGCTTCTAATGGTCGTTCCTATTATATTCCTGAACACTGAACATTCCCCCTGGGACACACTGTACAATTCTAAACAGTTACAACAGTGCAGGTTGCCTGCCTAATGGCTTCCAGGGGCAACAAAATTATTTCATGCAATTACTGACTGAATTTAAAAATTTGAAATTCTGTTATGATCTACTCATAGGGAGAACCAAGAGGCAGTTGAAGTGAGGGAGCCACTGCTGTCAACATTATTATTTTGTATGTTTATTGCACACATGGTTTTCTAGACGCCACATTCGTTCACTTACGTGTGTATGAAGTCTTTGTGATGCATTTGATGTAAACGCTGTAGGAAAATGAACCCTTGGCTACCATTGCAGGTATTTTTACGCACGTGTTCGCTCGTCTTTGCAAAACCCCCACGCACCTTTGAGATGTGGTGGTTTGTTGTGTCTTCTGCTATTAGGCGGAGCCATTGGCTACCCAAAAGTCGTAAACAAAACATGTATGAATCCACAAAAATTCACCTGGTGATAGAGGTTTACACCTGTGAAACACGTCGTGGAAATAAATGTGACTCGTAACAGTAAAACTGATTTTCTATTGGTCACAATACTGTTTACCAGTAGTGACATTAAGAAAGCTCCAAAAATTAAATGAACAATTACACAAAGAATATTTTTCTCAGGACATTTCAGTTGTGCTGGGTTAATTTACACAGGAGTTCTTGAAAAATTAATTTGTGAGACACAGCAATGTATATACCACGTGTCTTTCATGCTGCAAAAGACAACTATGAATTAGTCTTTATAAAACATGTCTGAAGTTATCTTTACATTGCCAGTAGATCGAAATAGTATCACTGCTGTAAGGACTAGACCAAGCTACTTGTATAGTGTACTGATGGTTAGAATTCTGATTCAAAGCCTGTATTTTAATAAAATTAAAGGTTTAGTATGTAGGTCAGGCCTGGCCAAGATTTTCGCTCCCAAAGCGCGCTCGCACTCAGAGTGCATCCATGTCTGTTCAGCCCTCCAGTTTCCCCCACCACTACACTATTCCTATCAGGTGCGCGACTGAGACGGCTACATGCTGAAGGCTGCACACATGGGAAGCTTAGGAAGACATGTTTACAACACAGTGCATACTTTTATAAGCAGTACTGATTTTCAACGTTTTATTTTCCTGCCAAAGCAGTAACTTTTATTGAGTAAATAAGTGCATCATATGGTGCTAATACAGTGGGCAGAACTATAGGAAGCTTTATATACATTCTAATGTAAGCTGAGATATTTATAAATTTATACACATTTTGATTTTAAAGTGTGTCATGCGTCTGGAACTGTGGTTCTTGATAAACACTTGCAGTTACACAGCTTAAAATCTGTTAAATCTGCAAGGACATTGTCAGTTTCACACCAGAAAAAAAAAGTTTACACATGTGTTGAAAGCTTAAATTGGAAGTAATGAGGTACATTAGCAGTCATAATCAAGAAGAATCTGATAAATAAATCGTGCTGTGTCTTGGTATCCCTTTGAGAACTCATAATGGACCATGCAGGATTTCGAAAAAAAGTTGAAATATTAAAAGTTTTGGCTGGTTTCATTGTCTAGCGGCTGGGATACGTAGTTGCCGCACTGAAAGCGAAATACTGCTGAGTATACAGTATGAATGGCAGTGCGGTCTAACGCACGGCTTACCAGGCTGGAAGGAGCGCCTGGTCCCCGGCACGAAGCAGCCGACGGATTTGTGTCGAGGTCCGGTGAACCGCCCAGTTTTTGGATGGTTTTTAGGCGGTTTTCCATCTGCATCGGCGAATGCGGGCTGGTTCCCCTTATTCCACCTGAGTTACACTATGTCGGCGATTGCTGCGCAAACAAGTTCTCCACGTACCCGTACACCACCATTACTCTACCACGCAAACATAGGGGCTACACTCGTCGGGTGTGAGACGTTCCCTGGGGGGGGGGGGGGGGGGGGGGGCACCGGGGGCCGAACCGCACAATAACCCCAGCTTCGGTGTGGGGCGGCGGAGGGGTGAAGCGGACTGCGGTAGTCGTCGTGGGGTTGTGGACCACTGCGGCTGCGGCGGGGACGGAGCCGCTCCGTCGTTTCTAGGCCCCCGGTTAACATACAATACAATACAGAACGGATACACACGTGAATCGAATGATCGAAGGTTCCTACCACTCGGCAATTGCGAATTTTGAATGTAGCATAGAACGTTATAAATGGAAGATTGGAATTAAATAAGATCTGCAGGTACTATTTTTAACGACATTAAATGATGAGCACTATAGCGGAAGTACCGTTAAGAATGCCATTTATTACTGCAGAACATTTTTGGTGTCGATGGTCCAGCAATTAAATAAAATATAAGTTGAATAACAAGGAAACAATAGATTCCCACTCCACGTAATTAGTTATGAGCAACAACATAGCTCGCGATATATTCACTTCTAAACACATACTACGTCTTCGCTGCAGAAGCCCCGAAAATCTCACAAGTGCACAAGTCGGCACTACAAAATCTCCCGCGACCACGTGCAAACTGCTCCACTCTTCAAGTATTTCCCGCGACCCTCCGACACGCATCCCCGTCCAGCACTCCCTGTGTCCTCTCTGCGACCCCGATGCTCCTTCCCATTTCCATACAGTCTCTTCATTCTTCGGTAGTCGCCTACCGCAGTAACGAGCGCTGTGATTAGCTAGAGCGCTCCCGCCATGTCTCCAAGCCAACACACACTCACAAACATACGGAAACCCATACTGGATTTACATTTCAATAACTTTAAATTAAATAAACATTCATACAGCTGGACCGTAAACACGCTCTAACACACATTATTAACTGCATAAACGAATCAAATAAACACATCAAAGGAATAAAAACAAAACCAGGCCAGTAGCCTAATGTGTCTGTGCTTTCTAAAATACAGTAAATATTTGATCAATTTCTTCATGAATAGTATATATCGGATGTAAACAGACACAGACGAATAAATATATTTACAAGCATGCTGCTACCGTTTTTTCGTGTAACTGGAGTACTTATGGCCTGACGCGATCAATAGTAATCGGCCACTTTGACCTCCAATAACTCACGTACTATTCAAGTTACATGCCTGTAATTCATACCAATCTAGGTTGACACTAATAGCTTTCTAAAGACACGTCGATCGATAAAATCGGATGAACCGTTTAGAATGTGGAAATTCGTTGCTGGGTGTTACTTGTATAATTTACACTCAGAGAGTAAGCTTTAAACTAATAAAGATATTGAAAATCTGATTAAACCATCAGAATCGTCGTGCAAATAATGGTAATGTACGTGTTACTTTTTGAGGTATCATGATTCCTCTGGCCATTTTTAATTTCTACATGAACTGTGAAATGCCTACTATTGTGGTTTCACAAAGTCCGCCATCTTTGGGACTCCCGGCATACAAAATCTCCTTCACTGACACAAAGCACAGTCCATGTCACTGCGTCAACATGGAATTCCCAGCCATGCGGTCAGCCTGGGCCACACGCTGGAGCTGCCCCTCTTGCTCCGGCTAACATTCGGCACCACGCTGTTGCTGACGAGTCCCGGCTTGCCTAGCGGCCCGTGCGGCCCCTCCAACTGCGAAATGAGAATATTTTCAGGACGCCACAATTCGCCCGTTACCTCACAAACGTTTCAATTATTCAAACGCAGTCAGTCATGCCTGGTCCACAAATGACTGCCTTGAGTTACGAGAAATTTTCCATTTCGTGGACTTGTAGCTGATTTTTCCATAGAGTTAGTTTCCGTTTGGTAGCATCGATCTTGTCCGACTTGCCTGTTGCCAAATGACTGTTCCTTTGGATTAAGACACTTAAAGAAGTCAAATAACTGATGATGTCAATCGTATAAGATTTTGTACACTCTACTGAAGCATCCACTGTCATTCGTCAGATCCTCTGTGACTGGCGTTGTAATGACGTTCCAGTAAGTGCTTTTCAAGCCAATCAGTGTGCTATGGTATGTTAAGTACTGTAAGTGGACTTTAAACAATTACGAAAAGTAAAGCAATATCCATTCGTTATTGGGATGTGTAGCTTCTCCGCTTTTCTTTGACAAGTGCGTAGATGCTATAGTATTCCGAGTGCACAATGTAAATCTGACTTGACACAAGTGATGTTCTCAGCATACTGCTTTATGTATGACAAGGTGATTGCCTTGTTGTAGCAGCGTCCGGCTGCAGTCTTCATTTTCCTTTCGTTCTCACGCCCTCATACCCCAGTCGCTCTGAGTGCTAGGCGGGAGCACAGCCGGAGCGCTCTCGTTCGTCGAGCGGTGTCTGGTCAGCCCTGATATACATAATTATCTTACCACTAGAGAAAAAGAGTCATCAAAGCGAAAGCCTAGCTAAAAAGGGAGCCATGGCTAGTGAAATGAGATAACATGTAAATAAAACGAAAATTAAACGAAAATTAAACTTTGCTTCCTGGTAACACGTCTGAGACACCTGCAGCAGCATCCATCCAAACTTAATTTCATTTCCAACGAGTAGTTATTCACATCTGAGGTCCTCTGCCACACTTACAGGCAGCTGAGATAAACAACAAGATTCTGCAACAAACTATAACTCTCGTGAGTAGCGTATGAAAGAGGCATCTTATACAGGCTAGGTATAGTGCCTGGTATACCCATAACAGTTGTTATATGAACAAAACAATTTCAGTAAATAAGACTTTTATCTAAGAATTTTATGATTTGTAATGAAGACTGTCCTCCCCGTTTTTTTCTCTCTTTTTCCTTTCTTAAGATTCCTTTTTATGCCAGCTCGCACTTGCAGATTATCTGTACTCATTTTTGTAGCTTCAGAGCTACCAAATTTTTGGTGCTACGCGCGATTTTCCTTGAGTTTTTAGCAGTTTGATTGTTCCCTGGCCTCATAGCAAGTGCTGTGCAGGAAGGGACAGTGGCGGGGCTGCCTCCTGTAAACTTCCTTCCTAGCTAACTTTATTTCAGTCATCATCTGTTCTAGGCAGATTGCATTCTGTGTGTCCTGGAGATCTGTCCTCGCGTTGAGCTGCCCACGTCCCCCACCCATTTCACTGTTTATATTAGTCAGTCATTCATCAACTGTTTATTGTCTATGGTCCAATCGCATGCATGGGATGACCACCTATGTTCGACGACGACGGGCAATACCCAATCAGACAGCAGGTGGCAGCAAAAAGGTATATAACGCGTGTCGGGAGGAGGGGGGGGGGGACGTAGAAAACAGTGCAGTCGTAATGTGGAAACTTAGCGAATTATGTGATGTCCAAAACAGCACGAACATTGGGTTCCGGGTCTAGAGGTGGAGGGTGGAGGGTGAAGGGTGAAGATTTGCGAAACGTCTAAGTTTGTAAACTGTTTGCCCGCAACCGTGCTTGTAGTACACCATGCCTGCCAAATGGTGCCATTCAAAATTGGCGCCGAGGCAATTCATTGACCATCAGCGAACGTCACTGCGTGTGGGCCTCCGCAGCAGACGTCTCGTCTATGCGCCCATCCTGACAGCTGTTCATTGGCGACGAAGGCTGGAATCTGCACGCCAGTACCGCAACTTTATGTCCATTGAGTGGCGACAGCTGCTTCTTGAGACGAATCACTTTTTATACTGTCGGACAGACTGCCGACGGCATGTATGGCGTGAAACGTCTGAAGCAAAGAGGTCCAAGCCAGAGAATGGAGCGTTTCGGTCTGCGAAATGCTTTCGTGGCGATCCCTGGGTGATATCGTCATTCAGCACGGCACAACTTATTAACCCAAGAATTCAAATACACGTTGGGACCATGTCCACCCCAACATGCAGTGTCCTTTTCTTCTGAACGATGGTATCTACCAGCAGGAAAATGTGTGTGTCACAGCTGGCAGTGTTCGTGCGTGGTTCGAAGAGCGCCTGAATGACTTTACCGTACTCTCCTGGTCACCACATTCCCCGGATTTAATGCCAGTCGAGAATCAGCGGGGCCACCTCGATCGGGCTGTTTGTGGCATGGATCCTCAACCAAGAAACATAGCGCTGCTGACCACGGCACTGCCGTCACCATGGCTCCACGTCCCTCTCGGTACCTTTCAGAGCCTCATTGAGAGTCTTCCTGCACGTCTCGCGCTGCAGAAAGTGATTATTCAGACTTTCAACACGTGGTCACAATGTGACTGGACAGTGTATAAAGCGACACACTAAGAACCATTTTAATTCCTTGTCGCAGCTGTTTGCTGATGATCAGGGTGTAATAGGAAACTCTGAAGAAAAGTCACAGACGCAGTACATAAGTTCAATCAAACTGCCGCTAAATACGGTATGCGAACATCGACATTTAAAACAAAAGTAATGGCATTTCAAGGACTACATCCCACGAGAGCCAAAATTGCTGTAGGTGGACAAATAACTGAAAAAGTAAGAGTTTAAATATCTGTGGTGCAGTTTTAAATTTCCAACGTGAGGTGATGTAGAGCTGAAACTGCCCAGAATCAGACGTTTCTGTGGTACTATACAACATACATTAAAAGGTAACGTATTGAAAGAAACAATTACACTTTAAATAGTAAAAATATAGAGAATCGCAAAGAAGTCATTTTATTAGGAGACCTAAATGCCAAACCAGGATGGAAAGTTAATGACAACATAGTGGGTCAATATGTTGAAGAAACCATAATAATGGTGAAAGACTGATAGAATTCTGCAAGCAAAGTGACTTCAGAAATTTGAATGGATGGTTCAAGCACAAGGACATCCACAAATACACATGGACGAAATCAAGCGTTAACCTCCATTGTAAACTATGTCATAATAAAGCAAACAACAAAGCTAGTAGTACAAGATGTGAGGGATATGCGGATCAGACCATTTTATGCTAATTTCTAGGATATTATTCAAGTTTATCAAACACACAGAAAATCACTTTCACCGAGCAAAAAAAAAAAGGCCCTGAGCACTATGGAACTTAACTTTAGAGGTTATCGGTCCCCTAGAACTTAGAACTACTTAAACCTAACTAACCTAAGGATATCACACACATCCATGCCCGAGGCAGGATCCGAACCTGCGACCGCAGCGGTAGCGCGGTTCCAGACTGTAGCGCCTAGAACCGCTCGGCCACCCTGGCCGGCACCGAGTCAGAGAAAGCCAATTATATTCTATGTAATTTACAAAGCCTTGGCCACAGTTCCACTCATTTCTTGTATCAGCAAAGGCTAGCAGAAAAACTTGCTGCAGTTGAAACCTCTGCAGATTAGTTGTATGAGATGGTTAAAGAAGCCATCCATAACGCAGCTTCTGAAGAACTAGGAAAAAAATAAATCCAAAGGAGTAGTAGAATATGTGATGAGTGGTGGAACCACTCGTTACAAGAGAAGGTAGAAAGTAAGAAGAAAGCTAGTAATAAATGGTTGAACTCAGGATCAGACGATGATTGGCGGGAATACAGAGAACAGAGAAAATACGCACAAAAAACAATAATTAAGGCAAAAAACGAAGCCTGGCAGAAAAGCGAGAGAAAAAAAGCATGGGGAATACACAAGAAAATAAAGCCTGGAAGTTATTGAAAGCAATGAGAATACAGAATAAAGCTAATGCAGATATAAACCCTGATTAGCATGCAGGATTGGTTACAACACTACCAAGGACTTCTGAGAACAGAGCGGCATTCACTGAGAACCCATCAGACATGGAAATCAGTAATGATGATATACCACCGATAACCATGAAGGAAATTAAAACTGCAATTAATGCCATGAGAAACAAAGTCGCCAGGTCCAGGATTAATTTATATAGAACTGGTTAAAGCAGCACCGTCAAAACTGAGATATTTGCGGTGATTTTTGACAAATGCCTTAGAGGTGACGAAGCCCCAAAGGAGTGGAAAAAGGCAACAATTACATCAATATTTAAGAAGGGCAACACGAGCACCGTGGTATTAGTGTGATGCAATCAATGGTGGGAGTCTATGGCCGTATCCTAAAGAAGAGGATAGAAGAAGAAATAACTAAATCTCAAGAACAAAATGGATTCAGATCTGATGGCTGCTGTACTGATTGAGTATTTACCCTCAAAAATCTAATGGAGAAAAGGACAACAGGGGGCCTTACGACCCACCCTGTCTTTGTAGACCTCCAGAAAGCTTACGACACAGTTCCACAGAACAAGCTATGGGCAGTCTAATTGATAATGGCGTGTCACCGAGCTATATGAAAGCTGTCAGACTCCTCCACCAAGGTTGGACGGCAATGGTAAAAGTGAGGAATCAACTGTCTAAAGAGTTTAAGTTGACAAAGAGACTACGTCAGGGATGCACGCTCGCCGCTACAAATGGCTCTGAGCACTATGGGACTTAACTTCTGTGGTCATCAGTCCCCTAGAACTTAGAACTACTTAAACCTAACTAACCTAAGGACATCACACACATCCGTGCCCGAGGCAGGATTCGAACCTGCGACCGTAGCAGTCGCGCGGTTCCGGACTGAGCGCCTAGAACCGCGAGACCACCGCGGCCGGCTCGCCGCTACACTCTGAAGATCTACCTAGAGGAGGCACTAAAATCCTGGAAAAGGAAATGCGGAGGAATGGGTATCCCCATAGACGATGATGTCATGTTCACTTTATTTTTTGCTGACGACCAAGTGTTAGTAGCTGGAGATGAGAAAGTTGCGAATTACATGCTCCGCAAATGAAAAGAATATGAAAAATTGGGTCTTGTCATAAAATTATCTAAAACAGAATAGCTGAAAGTGGGAGAAAATTATGTTAACGACTTACAACTCGGTGCTGATACTACTAAAGAGTGTTATAATTTTAAGTACCTGGGAGTGACACTGTCGTCCAATGATAGAAGTATGGATGATATAAACAATAAAATTGGCCAAGGCAAGGGAGCCGTAAAACAACTAAATGATGTTCTCTGAAACAAAAATATAACGCGCCGTACAAAACATACCATCTACCACACAGTTACTGAAAGTATCACAACATACGGTGCAGAGTTATGGGTACTAGCTCATAGGCAGAAAGATCGCCTGCTGGCTGTCGAGATGCATTTCTGAAGACGGAGTTGTGGATATTCCAGTCTTGATCATATTAGAAATGATAGGATCAGAGAGGTTATGAATGTAGAAAGCACAATCCTAGACTACATAGAAAGGAAGTGACTACTCTGGTATGGGCACTTACAGCGTATGCCAGACAAGATGACCAAACCGTGTGTGGCAATGGCCTCCACATCAAAGAAGAAAGCACGGTAGACCTGCGAGATGCTGGAAAGACGACGTCAACGAAGCAATGGCGGCGAGAGGTCTTAATGAAGGAGACTGGGATGACTGTGAACGATGGAAATTGGAATGCGAGAGGCGGTGGTAGCCGTAGAAACCTCGCTCATATTTATATGATAAGTACAAACTTAACTGGAAACACCGTGTCCAAAGAATGTCTGAAAATAGTATAAATAAAGTTGCAACACTGTGTAACCAAACAGTGAAGAAAAACGTTGGACGCCTCTTAAATAGATGACGTGAACAATTTGGTGATTTAACAGGCAAAAAGGCGTAATCCTTGACGACGTCAACGATGATTCTATTACGTAGTTAAGTGTAGCTTTCAGTTCCAACGATCAAAGCGCAGATATGTCTGCGTCGTGAGCTTGTCCTGCCCTGGTCAGTTGACAAGTTACTGTGTAACGTATCCAAGTACGTATATTTGTCTATAGAGGTTTGTTCGATTTTTAATTTAGTATCCAAGTATTTTATTATCCCCGTTTCTTTCTTTTTATGCAGATCATCTCACGACTTGGTAATAAGTCGAAATCGGTACGACTGTATGATGTAAGACTGAAGTGAATAATAACAAACAATATTTCGGTATCTCTTGGTAATGTAATTAAGAAACAGACATTTTTAATTGGATAATAAATGTAATAGACACGTGTTGTGCTGACAGACGCCAGCACGTAGTCCCATAGTGTCCCTGCTTTCGTGCAGCCCACGAATTTAACTGTAACATTTATTTAGATGCAAATTCATTAATTGGAGTGGCTGTTAATAAAATCATTAAAAATTCAAAGCCGAAGTGCAAAATGCAAAGCCTGAGCGTGCCATTAAAAAGCGCGCTTAAAGATGATTAATATGAGTTGGCCACATAAATTTATACATTAATTTTTCAACATGTCTTATTCGATGTGCGAAGCCAGCTGTTATAAAATATCTTTTCAGTGGTAGAAATTTTTTCAATTTAGAATAAAAATGGTGACGCGGGAAAGGGAGGGAATGGTACCAGATTATTTTAAGGACCGGCACAGCTCTGCTCATTGTATTTTGCTGGTTGTCTTCTTTCGTTGTTGGCTATCTTCGTCTTTCTGCTGGTGGTTGTTGCTCGCTGTCTTATTTTGTTGTTTTTGTCCGTGGCCCTTCTTTTGTATCCGTTTGTGCAGCAGCAGGTAATTTTGAAGTCTGAACAGTGAGTCGGACTTTCCTTTAAATAACTCATGGTAATCTGTCAGCTCTAGTTTTCGCGACTAATATTTTGCGAGTGACTCTTTCGATGTTGCAGTAGAGACTTAAATGTGGTTGAGGTCACTTTGGTGATAGATCCTCCCTGAATTCAACATACAAAACTTCTGCGAGTGGTTACTATGATGCACAGCAGAACGGGAATGTATTGCTACAGTTTTAGTAAGAGACTTCGGGTGAGTTCAGACCCATAGGGACTTCAGAAATAGCAACCCTCACTTTTATGACTGATTTTGAGCAAATGCCTTGTACTTGTTTGTGAATATTATAAAAAATTGGAAAGATTTAAAAATAATTAATGGGATTGTGCAGCATCATAATTCCCAGCTTCTTTGTACATGGTAAGACCAGCATTTGTCGATTTGCGACACAGTGGATGAAAAGACAGTAATAATGTAATATTTCATTTTTGTAAGTAGATATCACCGATTGAGGCTCTTTTTAATGTTTCATCATAGTTTTTGTAATTAATGTTTTATCACAAGGTAGCTGCACTCGGCCATGCATTGCTGTTACATGGAGAAGAAAAGAGAAAGCTTTTGTGCTGGCGTTATTAGCAGCAGGTAGTGTAATGATTTTCTGAAACTGGACAGCGTTTTGCTATTGCTGAATATGCGTGGGTATTGGATAAACAGGGTGTTACGAAACTATTCGTTCAGATTAATACAGGAAATAGAGGACATCAAAACAGACTGCTTATGGTACATACAATTCCTGACGGCAATTTCGATGCTAGGGACTATTTATACAGAAGGTAGCTCAACATGCTAATTACAGCAGTCGCACTCACAGGAACTGCCCGAGTGCTCGACCACTGGCCTGTATGCACGCAGTATATCGTGGGACCATTGACTGTCGTGTCCGCTCGCAGATCTCTGGCATGTCCGCAATCATACGAGCAGCGACGGCAATTCTAGCTACGAGGTCTGCTGTTTCCGCAACGGTTTCATATACTAGCTGCTTCATATGCCCGCAGACACGTGAGGTCAAGTGACCTGGGTGGTAAGACCACAGGGCCATCTCGGCCGATCCATCGATTCCCGAAAGTGGCTCTCCAATGATTCCTCAATGCAATGCTGAAATAAGCTGTCGTCCCATCGTGCTGGAAGTACTCCCCGTTCCTAACATTCATAAATACATTCTCCAGCAGTTTTGGCAACACGCACGAAGATGCGGTATCTCCAGTCCGTTAAGTCGGAATGGAAGAATGTATGGTCCGATCAATGTATCACCGAGAATGCTGGTCCACACATTAACACCGAATCTCTGTTGATGTGCATCTCTTCCTCCCCACCCTCCCACACGTCTCTGTCCTCTTACCTATTTACCTATCCCTCTGTGACCTTGAGCCTGATTTATGCTCATTGCAAACGCAACCTTGATTGGGAACTGGAGTCGCTTAAATTGAATTGGTAAATCGGTCAGGGTCATTGGTATATGATCCATGAAAGAGACCTCTCCAGCTGCTGGGTCTGTGGTAGATTTAATGACAGTATTTCGCATATTTTTAATCTGCGAACACGTAGAATTACAAAATTTCGGACGATTCAAACTTAGTGGTAGTATTATAATCACCAGTCATAAGCCATATTTAAAACACTGTCGTTCAAAGGAAAAAAAAAACATGTATTCTGCGCCTGTCTGAATGTTATTAGTATATCGATAAGACTAAGTAATTCCATCAAGAGCTTTTCGTGACTTTTCGTAACAATGTTTCGCCTTTATAGAATATCGTGTAAAAATTTGAAGTAAATTGGTCAAGAACTTACCGATGTTTTTGGTAAAGATTTTTTCCTTTATATATGACATCTTTATATATTACTCTCGGTGCTCCAGTACGTACACAAAAACACGCTCGAATTCGAATGGAACGTTGTACCAAAATTTCAAAGCAATCGGTGATTAACTCTGGGAGATTAAAGTTTCTGTACAAACGAACATTCATATTTTTTAATAACGTTTCTCTTTATGAATTACATATTTTTATGTTACATATGGCGCTCAAGTCGATAAATACAAGCACTCGCCATTTTAATGCAATATTGTGTCAAAATTTCAAAATTACTTTCAAGTTTTTTAGAGTACAGACATAGACAGGCTGAATTTTTATACACTAGTGGCCATTAAAATTGCTGCACCACGAAGATGACGTGCTACAGACGCGAAATTTAACCGACAGGAAGAAGATGCTGTGATATGCAAATGATTAACTTTTCCGAGCTTTCACACAAGGTTGGCGCCGGTGGCGACCCCTACAACGTGCTGACATGAGGAAAGTTTCCAACCGATTTCTCATACACAAACAGCAGTTGACCGGCGTTGCCTGGTGAAACGTTGTTGTGATGCCTCGCTTAGTGAGAAGAAATGCATACCATCACGTTTCCGACTTTGCTAAAGGTCGGATTGTAATCTATCGCAATTGCAGTTTATCGTATCGCGACATTGCTGCTCGCGTTGGTCGAGATCCAATGACTGTTAGCAGAATACGGAATCGGTTGGTTCAGGAGTGCAATACGGAACGCCGTGCTGGATCCCAACGGACTCTTATCACTAGCAGTCGAGATGACAGGCATCTTATCCACATGGCTGTAACGGATTGTGCAGCCACGTCTCGGGCCCTGAGTCAACAGATGAGGACGTTTGCAAGACAACCATCTGCACGAACAATTCGACGACGCAGCAGCATGGTTATCAGCTCGGAGACCATGGCTGCATCACAGACAGGAGCACCTGCGATGGTGTACTCAACGACGAACCTGGGTGCACGAATGGCAAAACGTCGTTTTTTCGTATGAATCCAGGTTCTGTTTACAGCATCATGATGGTCGCATCCGTGTTTGGCGACATTGCGGTGAACGTACATTGGAAGCGTGTATTCGTCATCTTTATACTGGCGTATCACTCGGCGTGATGGTATGGGGTGCCATTGGTTACACGTCTCGGTCACCTCTTGTTCGCGTTGAAGGCACTTTGAACAGTGGACGCTACATTTCAGATGTATTACGACCCGTGGCACTACCCTTCATTCGATCCCTGCGAAAACCTACATCTCAGCAGGATAATGCGCGACCGCATGTTTCAGGTCCGGTACGGGCCTTTCTGGATACTGCTGCCCTGGCCAGCACATTCTCCAGATCTCTCACCAATTGAAAACGTCTGGTCAATGGTGGCCGAGCAACTGGCTCGTAACAATACATACGTCAGTCACTACTCTTGATGAACTGTGGTATCGTGTTGAAGCTGCATGGGCAGCTGTACCTGTACACGCCATCCAAGCTCTGTTTGACTCAATGCCCAGGCGTATCACGGCTGTTATTGCGGCCAGAGGTGGTTGTTCAGGGTACTGATTTCTCAGGATCTATGCACCCAAATTGCGTGAAAATGTAATCACATGTCAGTTCTAGTATAATATATTTGTCCAATGAATACCCATTTATCATCTGCATTTCTTCTTGGTGTAGCTATTTTAATGGCCAGTAGTGTAAATGAAGATGGGAGACTCCTCATCCTTCTCTGTTAACTCAGTACTGTCAGCACTAATGAGCGATAACATTACGACCAACACCTACCGCAAGACTGGACTTCGCTAAGTGCCACTGCGGGCACGCGACGTGGTAAGGAAAGTACACAGGCAAGACCTGGGCAACTGGCGATTCGTACAAGCGACGACTATGGACGCAGCTGGAGAAACCCACTCTCAGAAACCACTTTGGCCGAGGCCAGATTGTTATGGCACGGCGCCAGGGAAACAGCATCTCGGAAACTGCGAAGCTGGTCGGCAGTTCGCGTTTTCCTGCCCTCAACATCCATGGAAAGTGGTAAAAAAGACAGAGAGACCACGAGTAGGTTACTTGGTGTTGTACGTCCAGGCCTTATCCCGGAACGTGGAAGTCGCAGTTTTGCCCGCTCTGTGAAGCAAAATATGTAGTGATTTGTGGAAGATACTACCACAGGGCACAATGCTTGTGCAGACACAAACATTTCTGACCACATCGTCCAGGCCACATCGCTAAACATGAGGCTCCACCGTAGACGACATCTTGGTGTTCCCATGATGACCCAATGCCATTACGGTTGCATTGGGCACGAAATCATCGAAATCTGACAGTGGATCGATGGAAACGTGTCACTGGTTAGATCATTCACTTATCTTATTGCACCACGTCCATAATAGCGAACGGAAGCTGGAAACAAGCATCGCGCCACGGACGCAGACCGGCGGAGTCATTATTATGCTTTGATGAACATTCACCTGAGCTTCCATGAGAACTCCGCTGCTAAGCGAAGACACTATAATAACTGCATACTATGTGCACATTGCTACTCTGTCGAAACCTGACATTCTGAGCCCGCGGCTGCGTACAAAATACAGGTTGACTCTTACAGAAAAGACAACAGCAATCAGCCACTTTTTACAATGCTATTTATTTAAATAAATAACGTGAAATAGCCAATGTAGATGAACATTTCACTTCGAAACCGGTAACGGCGCTGTTTAAATAAACAGCATTGTAAGAAGTGGTTCAGTTGCTGTTTTCTCTTTGAGAGTCAACCTGTATGTGAACATCATTGCTGTGTCTCTTCATGCTTGATTTCTTCCCCCAACGGCGAAGACATCTTCCAGCACGTTAACTGTCGGTGTCACTAGGCCAGAATCTTGTGTCAGCGGTTTGATGAGGATGGTAGTTAAGTCACGGTGATGTCTTCGTTACCATAATCGCCTGATCTCTACCCCATGTCCGCAGCTCGTGGTCGTGCGGTAGCGTTCTCGCTTCCCACGCCCGGGTTCCCGGGTTCGATTCCTGGCGGGGTCAGGGATTTTCTCTGCCTCGTGATGACTGCGTGTTGTGTGATGTCCTTAGGTTAGTTAGGTTTAAGTAGTTCTAAGTGCTAGGGGACTGATGACCATTGATGTTAAGTCCTATAGTGCTCAGAGCCATTTGAACATCTACCCCATGGAAAACATCTGGAATGCTATCGAACGCCAACTCCATGCCCAAAAACCTTCCATTTAATTTAGGGGAATCGCGTGACCTGTGCTACCGAGGAGTTCCCGAATCTGTGCCAAGCTGAATCGCTATGGTCCTGTTCCAAAGGTGGAACAACACGTTATTAGGCAGGTGGTCATAATGGTTTGCCTAATCAGGGTACTTACCCAATGTTGTCAGTCCGTAAATGGAGAGGCGACATGGTCGTTAAGAAACTCGACTCAAATGTGAGAGGAACCTCGTTTAAATCCCGGGCCAGGCATCCAAATTTAGATCATCTTTTAAGATGGGTGGTTCTTCTAAAGAATACAGCTGATTTCCTTCCTCATATTTCCCTACCCCAATATGTGCTTGGTCTTGAGATATAGCAGGCACTGAAACGTATTCGGTTCCGGTGAGGGATAGAGCAGGGGGGAGGGGGGTCAAATGGTTCTGAGCACTATGGGACTTAACATCTGAGGTCATCAGTCCCCTAGAACTTAGAACTAATTAAACCTAACTAACCTAAGGACATTACACACATCCATGCCAGAGGCAGGATTCGAACCTGCGACCGTAGCGGTCACGCTGTTCCAGCCTGAAGTGCGTAGAACCGCTCGACCACATGGGCCGGTGGAGGGGGGGGGGGGTGGCGCGGGGAAGAAGGGTGGAGAGTTACAGTTCATTGCTACGGTCTTCCCTCGCTTTTCCCGTGCCCCTCCTAATGGACACTGCCAACCATACTACTGTAACCACTTGTCAGTAGACTGAACAACCACATTTTGCACCGAAGGCCGCTGCGAGACGAGCAAAAAGAGTGTCAGTGAGGTCTTGGAAGGTACCCACAAGCATGAGCAGCCAGCTGTGCTAAATTGCTCTGTCGAGGATCCATCGCACGAATAGACCGATCGAGGTGGCCCCACTGATCCTCGACTGGGTTTAAATCAAGGGAACCTGGTAGTCAAGGGGGTATGGTAAACTGATCCTAGTGCTCTTCGAACTACACACGTACACTACGAGCTGTATTACACACTGCATTGTCATGCCGGTAGCTGCCATCGTGCCAAGCAAAACGAACTGCATGGCAGAGTGGTCCCAAGGATAGGCGTGTATTTGTGGTGATCCAGTGGGTCTTCCAGAATGACGAGATCTCACAGGGAATGCCACGAAAACATTCCCCAGAACATATACATCCCCTGTCCGGCCTGGACGCTTCTGACGATTGTTGCAACATGTCTGGTTTCAGACGTTTCACGCCGTACTTGCCGACGGCCATCTGTACGGTGGAGAGTGAAACGTGATTCATTTGGAAGGGCCGCCTGTCACCACTCATTGGAGGTCCATTTCCGGTTCTGGCGTGCAAATGCCAGCCATTGTTGTCAATTAGCAGCACTCAGCACGGTTGCACGAACCAGGCGTGTGCTGCGGTGGCCCATACGCAGTAGCATTCGCTGACGGTCATTGAGAAGTGTCTTCTGGTAGCGCCTTGGTTCATCTGGGTGGTCAGCTGCTCAACAGTTGCACGTCTGTTAGTCCATACACGTATCTCCAGCCGTCGTTCATCCCTGTCATCTATGGCCCGCGGTGCATCAGTTTCTTCGGCGCTGCCTTTGGAAAACGCCATTTTTTAACCACGGCGGCACGCTAATATTTTTCAAACTTAGCTATTTAGGAAATGCTTCCACTCTTGGCCAGAAAGCCAATGATTACGGCCTGTTTGGACGTCAGATAAATCTCTCAGGTACCACACTTACGACAACGACTGCATTGTCTTCCGGTATCCCGAAGCGCGTTTTATACCCTCCACCACTACTGCTGCCACCATCTGCGAGTGATTATTGCACGTTGACGTCGAACATTGGCAATTTAGGGGAATCGCGTGAGCTGTGCTTTAGAGCATATGCTCTCGCATACCCCCGGAGACCTACCGAGGAGTTTCCGAATCTGTGCCAAGCTGAATCGCTATGGTCCTGTTCCAAAAGTGGAACAACACGTTATTAGGCAGGTGGTCATAGTGGTTTGCCTAATCAGTGTACTTACCCAATTTTGTCAGTCCGTAAATGGAGAAGAGAGATCGATAGAGGCAACATGGTCGTCAAGAAAATCGACTCAAATGTGAGAGGAACATCACTTAACTCCTGGGTCAGGCACCCAAAGTTAGATCATCTTTTAAGACGGATGGCGGTTCTTTAGAATACGGCTGATTTCCTTCCTCATATTTCCCTACCCGAATATGTGCTCGGTCTTGAGATGTAGCAGGCACTGAAACGTATTCGGTTCTGTTAGGGGCGCGGGAGGAGGGTGGAGAGTTACAGTTTATTGTTACAGTCTTCCCTGTCACAATATGACTGGGCTGTGCGCAAAACAAACGAATGTAGGTCCCATTTATTAATAAATAATTTATCTACAAAGTAACCACAAGAATGGAATGAGGCATTACTTCGCAGGTCTCACTTATTTCATTATATCAGTTTTCTATAAAATTACATAAAGGACCGAACGCAGTTCTTCGCAGCACCACCACTTCTGAAGTTCACAAAGAACTGAATATTGTTGCGCGAGTGTAGAATTATTTGACAGACGATAACGACGAGTTAGAAGTGGCAGTTATTTGCATTTCGCAGAAGCTTAAAAATAGCTTCCCTTCCATTGAGATGCCGATAATAAATTCAGTCTGATTCTGAAATATGGACAGACAAATTCCATTGCGAATAAACATTACCATTCAGTAGACAACAGTAGTCAGGTTATACTTGTTGACACTTGCTAGTGTAAGACAGCCTGTATTTATAGCTGACCTGCCATAAAAAATGGTAGTTAAACAGTATCAGTACATGACTTTCCATGCAAGAATAAATAGTAATATAAAGCAAGGGCCTAAACACTGTCAGGGAAACACGTGGCAACAGGCTGCCAGGATTATAATCTTAAACTTTCACTTGTGTCAATTAGGTACAGACTTGACAGAAGTAATATCGAAAGTATGTGGATACAACGAAAGGGGGCGCCAATTACGTGAGAAAGGTAGGATAGCATCGAACTAGCTGCAAGACGGGTAGAAGAAAGCTATGGAGCTATGCTCGTATCTCGCCGGACCATCAGTCCTCCAGATTCGCACAGCTGGCTGGTCGCTTTAAAGGCCATGTTCATTGTTAATCGCCGGGCGGCACAAGTGGAGCATAGACTGGCAGACGAGCGGCAATTTCCGGCGGACCTGTTGCACTGAGCAGCTGGCCGCCGCCGCCACCACCACCACCAGCCTATCGAAACCCACCGAGATGCTGTGGATGACATAGTCTCAGCTGGATACGACCGTGTCCCAGAAAAGATTCAGAAAGTTCATTATTAAAAAAACTGATAAAACGTTAAACCTAAACTACTCCCTATTTATAACGACGTTAGTAACTTCGTGTATTTTTCGACCCCAAAAACAAACTTTTGTCACAATCATTCTGGTCAGAGCGGTCGGAGATATCAGTCCTGTATGCGCGATGCGCGAGGTATTCTTTTTTGTATGAGTGATAGTGTTTTCTTTTCTGAAGGCTATAGCTAAAAGATCAATCTGTAACCATCTTTTCCTTGTGCCTGTGTGCAATTCTATAGTAATATTTACAGTGAGTAGCCATCTATCCTTTTCATATCGTCGTTGTTCGTTATCAGAAGTGTTTTTCATGCCATACTGTCTGCATTTTTTATCCTCTCTACTTCAACCATGATCTGTTATTTTGCTACCCAAATAGCACAACTAATCACTACTTTTAGTGTCAAATGGCTCTGAGCACTATGCGACTTAACTTCTGAGGTCATCAGTCGCCTAGAACTCAGAACTAATTAAACCTAACTAACCTAAGGACATCACACACATCCATGCCCGAGGCAGGATTCGAACCTGCGACCGTACTGGTCGCTCGGTTCCAGACTGTAGCGCCTAGAACCGCACGGCCACTCCGGCCGGCTACTTTTAGTGTCGTTTCGTAATCTTCCTCCAGCTGCATCAAGTTCTTTTGAAGTCACTAGCCACTTCGTTGAAGTGCTCTTACAAATCATTTGATGTCTCAGTAAGTCATCTCAGATTTCTGGAGTCCACAGTTCCTTTCATATCTCAGCTATCTTTTAGGCGGTCAACATCGTTTCCTGTTTCCCTCGTTTATCCCCCTTCAGACCATCTTCAACCATTTGTTATCTGTTCGTTCTAAAAGGCCATAGTATAGTAAATTATCCTCTCAGTACCTTCCATTGTGTTTCTTTCTACTTTCATCACTTTCTGATTTCTTCAGTCCTGATGTGGTCTGATCTTAGGCTCCAGTACTTCGTCTACTGTAAAGCATTTCCACGGCTAACAGTTGATACTTTTGACCAGATAAGCGTATGCTTTGTGTTATCGTTTTGTGGCTAATGCCTTTCTTTTCGTTTGCGATCTTTTTACTCCAAAGAACTGCGTTTAGCTATCGAGTAACACATTTCCTTCTTCTGATCCTATTTTTAATATCTGCTACTTTCTTTGTATCCGCGGGTATACTTACACCTCGGTTCCGGTATTTAAAAGAGAACAACGTTTAATACTGAAATTCCCAACATGTGACTAATGCTGCTCGTCATATACACTCCTGAAAATGGAAAAAAGAACACATTGACACCGGTGTGTCAGACCCACCATGCTTGCTCCGGACACTGCGAGAGGGCTGTACAAGCAATGATCACACGCACGGCACAGCGGACACACCAGGAACCGCGGTGTTGGCCGTCGAATGGCGCTAGCTGCGCAGCATTTGTGCACCGCCGCCGTCAGTGTCAGCCAGTTTGCCGTGGCATACGGAGCTCCATCGCAGTCTTTAACACTGGTAGCATGCCGCGACAGCGTGGACGTGAACCGTATGTGCAGTTGACGGACTTTGAGCGAGGGCGTATAGTGGGCATGCGGGAGGCCGGGTGGACGTACCGCCGAATTGCTCAACACGTGGGGCGTGAGGTCTCCACAGTACATCGATGTTGTCGCCAGTGGTCGGCGGAAGGTGCACGTGCCCGTCGACCTGGGACCGGACCGCAGCGACGCACGGATGCACGCCAAGACCGTAGGATCCTACGCAGTGCCGTAGGGGACCGCACCGCCACTTCCCAGCAAATTAGGGACACTGTTGCTCCTGAGGTATCGGCGAGGACCATTCGCAACCGTCTCCATGAAGCTGGGCTACGGTCCCGCACACCGTTAGGCCGTCTTCCGCTCACGCCCCAACATCGTGCAGCGCGCCTCCAGTGGTGTCGCGACAGGCGTGAATGGAGGGACGAATGGAGACGTGTCGTCTTCAGCGATGAGAGTCGCTTCTACCTTGGTGCCAATGATGGTCGTATGCGTGTTTGGCGCCGTGCAGGTGAGCGCCACAATCAGGACTGCATACGACCGAGGCACACAGGGCCAACACCCGGCATCATGGTGTGGGGAGCGATCTCCTACACTGGCCGTACACCACTGGTGATCGTCGAGGGGACACTGAATAGTGCACGGTACATCCAAACCGTCATCGAACCCATCGTTCTACCATTCCTAGACCGGCAAGGGAACTTGTTGTTCCAACAGGACAATGCACGTCCGCATGTATCCCGTGCCACCCAACGTGCTCTAGAAGGTGTAAGTCAACTACCCTGGCCAGCAAGATCTCCGGATCTGTCCCCCATTGAGCATGTTTGGGACTGGATGAAGCGTCGTCTCACGCGGTCTGCACGTCCAGCACGAACGCTGGTCCAGCTGAGGCGCCAGGTGGAAATGGCATGGCAAGCCGTTCCACAGGACTACATCCAGCATCTCTACGATCGTCTCCATGGGAGAATAGCAGCCTGCATTGCTGCGAAAGGTGGATATACACTGTACTAGTGTCGACATTGTGCATGCTCTGTCGCCTGTGTCTATGTGCCTGTGGTTCTGTCAGTGTGATCATGTGATGTATCTGACCCCAGGAATGTGTCAAAGTTTCCCCTTCCTGGGACAATGAATTCACGGTGTTCTTATTTCAATTTCCAGGAGTGTACTCAATTTCTTTGTGCTTTTTTTAAACAGTCTTCGGATTTCTCAGCATATAGATGGCATACTTGCAGAAGCAACATGAATGCCTTTAGCTGATGACCGATATATGGAAAAGGCTGGAGGAGGCGTTTATGTAGCAACAGACTGCGAATGGCTGATGATGAACGCCAGTGACATAGGCGTAAGGCCCATTTTGTTCGCGTGTTGGTCATGGACAACGTACAGTGAGGTGACAAAAGTCATTGGATAACTCTTAATATCGTGTCGGATCTCATTTTGCCCGGCGTAGTGCAGCAATTCGACGTGGTGTGGACTCAACAAACTTTGGAAGTCGTCCTGCAGAAGTAATGAGCCATACTGCCTCCATTGCTGTCCATAATTGCGGAAGTGTTGCCGATGCAGGATTTTATGCACAAACTAATTTCTTGATTATGCCTCAAATGTTCGATGGGATTCATGTCGAGCAATCTGGGTGGCCAAATCATTCGCTCGAACAGTACAGACCGAAGGAGGTGGGGCAGTGGTTAGCACTCGACCCGCATTCTGGAGAACGACGGTTCAAATTCGCGTCTGGCTATCCAGATTTAGGCTTTCTGTGATTTCCTTAAATCGCTCCATGCAAACGCTGGGATGGTTTCTTTGGAAGGGCACGACCGATCTCCTTCATTTGCTTCACACAAGCCGAGCTTCTGTTCTGTCTCTAATGGCCTCGATGTGGACGGGACATTAAACCCCATCTTCCATCCTTTCTTCGAATTGTCCAGTACGTTCGTGAAACTAGTCGCGAACGGTTTTGACCCATTGACATGGTGCATTGTGATCCGTAAAAATTTCAGCTTTTCTTGGGAATATGACGTCCATAAATGGCTGCAAATCGTCTACAAGTAGCGGAACATCCGAAGGACAGTCCATTCCATGTAGACATAGCCCACACTATTATGGAGCTATAACCAGCTTGCACAGTGCCTTGTTGTCAGCTTGGGACCATGGCTTCGTGGGGTCTGCACCATACCTTATCGTCGGCTCTTACCAACTGAAATCTGGACTCATCTGACCTGGCCACTGCTTTCCAGTCGTCTAGGGTTCAACCGATATTGCCAGGAGCCCAAGCCATAACCAGCTTGCACAGTGCCTTGTTGTCAGCTTGGGACCATGGCTTCGTGGGGTCTGCACCATACCTTATCGTCGGCTCTTACCAACTGAAATCTGGACTCATCTGACCTGGCCACTGCTTTCCAGTCGTCTAGGGTTCAACCGATATTGCCAGGAGCCCAGGCGCTGCAGGCGATGCCGTGCTGGTAGGAAAGGAACCCGCGTCTGTCGTCTGCTGCCATAGACCATTAACGCTAAATTTCGCCGCACTATCCTAACTGCTACTTTCGTTGCTCGTCCCACCTTGATTTCTGCGGTTATTTCACACAGTGTTGCTTGTCTGTTAGTACTGACAACTTTACGCAAACGCCACTCGCTGCCCTCGTTCGGCAAATGAAGGGCGTCGGGCACTCCTTTGCGCATCGTGAGAGGTAATCCCCGAGATCTGGTATTCTCCGCACACTGACACTGTATATCGCGGAATATTTAATTCCCCAACGATTTCCGAAATGGAATGTCCCACGCGTCTAATTCCAACTACCATTCCGCGTTCAAAGTCCTAAGTCCCGTCGTGCGAACATAATCACGTCGGAGACCTTTTCACACGAATCACCTGAGTACAAATAACGGCTCGGCCAGTGCACTGCCCTCGTATACCTTGTGCAAGCGACACCACCGCCATCTGTGCAAGTGCATGTCGCTGTCCTATGACTTGTCACCTCAGTGTGTAGCCCGTAATATTCCGCCATGTATGGATGTGTTGCAGCACAAAATATCGGTCTCAGAGTTTAGTCACTGACTTATTCGGAACCTACTGAGTTTTAAAAAAAAGCTATTTTTATTACGTTCCGATTGTGGAAGTTGTAGCAGACGTACGGTGGGAACGCTGTCTGCCATTTGGCAACTTCCTCTCGTGCCGGAACCGCACCCAGCTGGCATTTCACGTAGCCCGCCAGTGTCTGCTCTACCGCCGCCGTCTCCCGACCTGTGGCATAACAGATGGCAAACGCGGACGCCGCTCGCGTGCAAGCACAAGCACTTACCTCCGTTTTCGTACGTTATATGAACTCCTTTGTCAAAAGCAACAACTATTCCTACCGTCTTAAGAAACACATGACATGTACGTGTCGCACTGTACACACTATCTCTTCTTCCGCTAATGATCATCCTGTTTCACTACGATAACAGATTAATATTGGTTATTGACAACACATTATTTACTTAGTGACAAAATTAGTGATTCCTAGAATAACTGTAGATTAAAGTATTTCGGTTCAAATCGGAAAATGCGAGAGATGAGAAATATTGTTTTACTTGTTCAGTTATGAGACACGGAAATGGTATGTCATCGGGTATCGATTCCCAGTCAAATACTTAGTTATCCTTCAAGTCTTAGAAGATCATGAGGTCATTTAAGTGACATACTAGGGGGAATAGAAAGGACGTTATCGACGTGGAAAAACCAGTCGTCCTACAGGCACTAATTAGATTTCCTACGTCGCTAATTGTTGCACAATCTTTTCAAAACATCGAGATGGAAAGTCTCGTTGTCTGACGCTGTGGAACGAACTCTGAACAGAAGTGCCTCAAACATCGAAAGTAATAAACAGTCTTTTGAGGTTGGACTTCATTTGACAAACCTTTTTTCGGGTGAGACGAAGCTGAAATTTCTCGCTGGCTTGCGTTTTCATTCGTTTCAGGGTCGTCCTGTGATATTCGGATCATTTTGGACTGTTTTAAAGCACAGCACGCTTCCACTGCAGGTTGCCTTTGTGAATAAGTTGGCAGTAGAGGGGAAAATTTGGTAGCCTCCGTTCACATCCACAAGTCTTCCTCTAAAACTCTCATGAACTGAAGTCCAAGTCACGTCAGACAGCTTCACAACTTCAATGGCCCATTGACTGGTTCCTGGAAGATTTCAGAAAATTTTCAGCGTTTTTATCGATACGGCCATTGGAAGACGAACACAGTGAAATTTGTCATCAATTAACATTTAATCTCTTTTGAAACGGGAAACTTAGGCGAGGCGTAGAGTAGCAAACTGATGACGTTAGCTGTTTAGTCTCAAACACATAATGAGGACCAGTGGCAACTTCAAGCGACACCAATGACTCAATGACATATATGAGGGATGTTCAGTAAAGACTGGCATTCTAATTTCTTTCCTTCCGCAAGTGCCGCTTAACTACGTACTCTAGTCGCTAGGCACAACGATGGCTCTATCAGCTGAGTGTTTGTAACCTGTAAGAGTGGCTGCTTTTAGTGAACAGCGTTATGCAATAAAGTTTTGTGTTCCCTTGAAGAAAAACAGTACCGGAGGTACGCCTACTTAGCTGGGTGTAACATGTTGGCCTCCCAAGTAAGCGGGTCCGGGTTCGAAATTTTCTCCGCTCGAGGACTGGGTGTTGTGTTATCATTTCATCCTCATCAACTGCGCGCAAGTCACCCACTGCGGCGTCGATTGAAATAAGACTTCCACTTGGCTGCTGAACTTACCCAGATGGGGCCTCCAGGCCAACGATGCCATACGCACATTTCATTTCAGTATCGAAACCTACGACGATTTGAAAAGAGCTTATTGGATCTCTGCAATATCTTGTTGAATATGTCTCCGTTGGTCTCAAGCTTTCAAAAATGGCCGAGAAATGCTAAATTGCAGTGAGGAGCAGGTGCACCTGTTACTGAAATAAACAACGGTCAGCACAACAGGTAGTATTATTTGTAATGTGAGTCATCTTGTATACATTCCTGGGATATCAATTAGGAACACACAAACAATTTTAAAACATTTGCAAATGTCTTTGGTATGTGGACGATGGCTACCGCGACTGCCTTCTCTACAGCAAATGCAAGCCTGTGTGGATGTGTGCCGCTATTGGAAACAATTTGTCGAGGGCGAGGGCTATGCTTGGTGGCAAAACATCGTCACTACTGGTGAAACGTGGATGTACACTTTATGACCCAGAGATGAAGCGGAGTAGCACAGATTGCGTGCAGCGTGGTCAACCCCACCACAAAAAGGACGACTGCAGAAATCAGCCGATAAGGCCACGGTCGTCTATTTTTATTATCGGGGGATGACGTACACTCACAGTTCCAAGACGCCCTACAGTCACCGCAGATTGCTATAAAGACGTTCTGAAACATACGATAAAGGAACAACCTCTCTTTACAATCGAAGCTTCGTCACGACAATGCCAGGCCGTAATTTGCTAATGCTGTTCTCGAGTTGCTAGCACAAAAATGGATTTCTATGGTACCCCATCTGCCTTATAGTCCAGACATGGCCCGTCAGATTTTTTCTCGACCAGACTGCAAAAAATAAACTTAAGGGACGTTCGTTTGTCAACGACGCCAAGGCAGTGAAAGCCTTAAATACGACTGTGAGGAGGGTGTCCTGCAGGTCTTCCACGACTGACGAAGAGAGTGGGATACATGCGTTGCTTTGGGGGAGGGAGTATTACAATGTGTATGGGTGATTTTTTACAATAAACTGTTGTACGTGCATTAGTGCCAGTCTTTACTGCACACCCCCTACTACTATCTGAGTGAAAGTAAGTAATAGGCATTAATATTTTATATATATATATATATATATATATATATATATATATATATATATATATATATCTCCAAAAGAACAGGTACCATCGGTGACCATGCAGCTCGTTAGAATGAAATTACAATGAAATGAAACCCTTAGCTGCTTACAGGCGTTGACATACGTCAACGGGGGCAGATGAAAATGTGTGCCCCGACCGGAACTCGAACCCAGGATCTCCTGCTTACATGGCAGACGCTCTATCTGAGCCACCGAGGACACAGAGGATAGTGTAACTGCAGGGATTTATCTCTGGCACGCCTCCCGCGAAACCCACATTCTCAACATATTGCCCCGCACAACATTCGTAGTGCCCCCGTCCATTATACTCATTTCATTGTAATAAGTATTTTAAATACAGGTACCATCCATTTTCACATCTCTTATCACTTTCACACTAGAGGACTGTGGCAGAGAACCTAGGCTATGTGTGTCTTGTCTGGACAGCTCTGGCTTTTTTCTGTTTGTACATACGGATGGAGTCGACAGTTGCTACTATACAGAACGCTGCAGAGTAACTGACAGCGGCGCTCCCCTGTGTTGCAGAGAGAGTGCGCGGGCAGCGGGCAGCCAGGCTGGGGTGAAGAGAGTCCATGGAGAGAGCCCCACGCACCGGCAGCAGCTCTCCAGCCGGCAAAGGGTCCTCGGACTCCGGATCCAGCTCATCATGAGCTGGACCACCATCGTCATCATCTTCGCTGGTGAGTACACCATTTAACAGCATGAGCCAGATGCTTCCAGAAAGCGCAGTGAAGATTATTCTTCTCTACAATACAGGCTGGATTTTAAATGCCAGTATTTGGCCAGCAAAGGGAGGAGAGGTAGTGGTGTGAAGCTCCTGATCACCAGACTTTGAACCAATGTACTGGTTTCAATCCCAAATCTCTTTCCTGTTGTACAACGCAACTGTACAAGTAAACGGGAAATGCTGAACAACGCGCTGCAGCAGCGGTCTGTTCTCGCTCCCACTTTATTTTATCATTGTACGTCAGATCAGTCTAACACTTCTGCAACGAAATTTGTACACTGATGACCTAGCTCTACTATCTCTAGCTGACCAACAGACTGCGAAGTCACCGAGAGCATTTTAACAGAACATCTGTCCACTCTAAATGAGTAATTTAAGATATGTAGGTCTTTATCAGAGCTTAATACGGCTGAAGCTGGTTGCTGTCATCTAAATAACAGAATAAAATCTGTCAGTTTCGTACCACAATACTCAGACATCTACCTTTCAAACAGATTTTTCTGTAACTAGTGCCTCGAAGGTAATTACAACAGCTTCTCATATCGAAACCCACACTAGCTCTTATTCAACAGTTCACAAGAAACGCCCTCACTCTCAGTAACATAGGATTGAAATTGTGGAATAGAACCGGCGCCGCCGATCACCCCTCCCCCCCCCCCACCCCCCGGGTATGTACGTCACGTGACGCATCGATCGCCGGCATGAACTAAATAAGGGCGGGAAGAATCAGAAAAAGAAAGTGCATCCGTATCAGATTGACAACACGTATAACCAGGATATACATGTTAGAAGCCACTAATAAATAATCCGTTGCAATGTGAAAACGTTAAACCAAAGCTATGAGACATGTTTTCAACACGAATTGCTAAAGATATCGCACTGTCGTCTAAACGGTAAACGCTAACTCAACAAAAGCTGTGGAAACCAGGGTGATGACAAACCTCGGTAAAAGAAACGGGGTGGGGGCGGTACGATATGAAACCTATGAAAGAACATACCAGAACACTACGCCGTGTGTTATCGAGGCATTAGAGGTACGCGTGTGCAGTCTGACGCGTGAAAACGAACACCCGTCATGTACCATCAAAGAAATGTAAAGAAGTAAGAACTGAACACTAACACTATAATGCCAACAAATATAGTGTAGCAACCATCGTGGTTACATGTCGAAGACTGAAGCAATGAGTAGGTCAAGGCAATGTTAACTTCCGTCATATAGAACGTGTGAAAAAAACTAGAAAGGTACTAAACTAAAAACATCCTTCCCATCTCAAGAATAATAACTGCAGCCTAAAAAAATGACGTTAAAAACCAACAAGAAGTATGCGTAAAGACATATTCCTGTACATGTTGCAAACCAGTAAAACTGTGTGTAGTTACGTCTACTGTACGAAACTGCTAGCGAGAAGTACAGTCACAAACAATATTTATGTATCCCTCGTAAAGTTGCGTGTTATACACTCCTGGAAATTGAAATAAGAACACCGTGAATTCATTGTCCCAGGAAGAGGAAACTTTATTGACACATTCCTGGGGTCAGATACATCACATGATCACACTGACAGAACCACAGGCACATAGACACAGGCAACAGAGCATGCACAATGGCGGCAAAAGTACAGTGTATATCCACCTTTCGCAGCAATGCAGGCTGCTATTCTCCCATGGAGACGATCGTAGAGATGCTGGATGTAGTCCTGTGGAACGGCTTGCCATGCCATTTCCACCTGGCGCCTCAGTTGGACCAGCGTTCGTGCTGGACGTGCAGACCGCGTGAGACGACGCTTCATCCAGTCCCAAACATGCTCAATGGGGGACAGATCCGGAGATCTTGCTGGCCAGGGTAGTTGACTTACACCTTCTAGAGCACGTTGGGTGGCACGGGGTACATGCGGACGTGCATTGTCCTGTTGGAACAGCAAGTTCCCTTGCCGGTCTAGGAATGGTAGAACGATGGGTTCGATGACGGTTTGGATGTATCGTGCACTATTCAGTGTCCCCTCGACGATCACCAGTGGTGTACGGCCAGTGTAGGAGATCGCTCCCCACACCATGATGCCGGGTGTTGGCCCTGTGTGCCTCGGTCGTATGCAGTCCTGATTGTGGCGCTCACCTGCACGGCGCCAAACACGCATACCACCATCATTGGCACCAAGGCAGAAGCGACTCGCATCGCTGAAGACGACACGTCTCCATTCGTCCCTCCATTCACGCCTGTCGCGACACCACTGGAGGCGGGCTGCACGATGTTGGGGCGTGAGCGGAAGACGGCCTAACGGTGTGCGGGACCGTAGCCCAGCTTCATGGAGACGGTTGCGAATGGTCCTCGCCGATACCCCAGGAGCAACAGTGTCCCTAATTTGCTGGGAAGTGGCGGTGCGGTCCCCTACGGCACTGCGTAGGATCCTACGGTCTTGGCGTGCATCCGTGCGTCGCTGCGGTCCGGTCCCAGGTCGACGGGCACGTGTGCCTTCCGCCGACCACTGGCGACAACATCGATGTACTGTGGAGACCTCACGCCCCACGTGTTGAGCAATTCGGCGGTACGTCCACCCGGCCTCCCGCATGCCCACTATACGCCCTCGCTCAAAGTCCGTCAACTGCACATACGGTTCACGTCCACGCTGTCGCGGCATGCTACCAGTGTTAAAGACTGCGATGGAGCTCCGTATGCCACGGCAAACTGGCTGACACTGACGGCGGCGGTGCACAAATGCTGCGCAGCTAGCGCCATTCGACGGCCAACACCGCGGTTCCTGGTGTGTCCGCTGTGCCGTGCGTGTGATCATTGCTTGTACAGCCCTCTCGCAGTGTCCGGAGCAAGTATGGTGGGTCTGACACACCGGTGTCAATGTGTTCTTTTTTCCATTTCCAGGAGTGTATACACAACACATGAAAGGGTTGCAATCAGTACTTAGTCGGAACCAGTGAACTATGTTAATGTATTCTAATATACAGCCAAACAAATGTAAAGAAGAAGCCCACTGCAATTATCAATGAATTAAATGGTCAAAAACTTAAAACATCCAACCTGTTGTACATTAGTCTACAACCATACTTGAGGAAACCTAGGTGTACTTCAAACAGACCAATCTTAAAAACTTGTTGCACAAGCAGTAAAAGTTAGTCATGGTATAGAACACCTTATGTGAATGAATGATTAACACACCAGCGTGAACTAAAGAAGGGCGGGAAGAATCAGAAAGAGTGCATCTGTATCAGATTGAGAACACGTATAACCAGGGCACCCATGTTAGAAATCACTAATAATAAATAATCCGTTGCAAGAGGTAAATCCTTCTATTACAAAAACGACAAAAAGAGAAAAGGAACAATGAAAGATAGCGTTCGACGTTTATGTACAGCCAGTATATATGACTTATGCAAGGGGGAAATGTGTTCTGGTACAATATGTGCAAACATTGCTACATTCTTAATTACAGAAAATGAGAATTTGAATGCAGCGACCTGAACGTCTACCATCTTTAAACATAATCGTACTCGTTACACTTATACCGAAGAAGGAAAAAGGAAAACAAACTCGATTCTATGGAAGTACATATTGTAAGTAAAACCGTACTATGAATACTTACAACGAAGAAAGGAAAAAGAGAAAAACATATAATCTCGGTAATATGAAGATGCATACTGTCAAGAAACTGGTTGACACGTGCTAAAAAGCTGAGGTGAATGTTATGCCACAAAACTTAACACTAAAAACGTGTGGAAAGCAACATAGGAACGAAAGCTTATCCTGCCCGACGTCTAGGAATATTCTCACCTCTGGTCCAGTCAAAACAGCGGCCAGCATTCAAGGACATATCCATAGTTTTCTGTTCAAAAGAAATAAGACGTAGGAAGTCAGAATCGAAAGTAAACGTAATTGAAAGAACCACAAAAGATAGAGGAAAACGCATTTACCTACTAGACAGAACGATCTCTTCGATCATCACGTGCCGACCGTTACATAAACATTCAAATGAAAACGGTCAAAGATGAAAAATCAGTCAAAGAAAGATATCTCAGGTGCACGTCACTATCGATCTTGGGGATGTCATGCAAAACTATCGAAACCAAAAATGTGGCCAGAAATTCTGTCACACGGAATCACTGGGTGAATATCTACGCGCAAACAAAACGGAAAATAGGAAATGTCCGTATGTTGATAATAACAACTATAAGTCCGCTGTCGCAGGAAAATATGCTCAGCACCAAAGTCGACAGGAAAAGTCATTTATATCAAACAAGATAAACCATCATAAAAGATAGCCAGGGAATTACTAAGAAATACATTTAAGTAGTGGAAATTCGTAATGGTTCCCAATAAAATGTATGCATACAAATCTAAGTGCATAGGAAACTACGGAAACAGTCGAAAAACCATTTGTTTTTGGATTCTGCATGTTCATTCAGTAAATTCATAGCCTCCTTGTGTAAGGGCATGAGATTTTTAAATCTTCCGAGGAGGCCATTGTACCTCTTTTGTCTGGGAAACGTAAAACTTTAAGATTTTCATTAATATCTGCAGCAGTATGCTTCGTTGTTTTTAGGTGTTCTTTAAATGTTGTTGTGATCTTCAGTCCTGAGACTGGTTTGATGCAGCTCTCCATGTTACTCTATCCTGTGCAAGGTTCTTCATCTCCCAGTACCTACTGCAACCTACATCCTTCTGAATCTGTTTAGTGTATTCATCTCTTGGTCTCCCTCTACGATTTTTACCCTCCAGGCTGCCCTCCAATACTAAGTTGGTAACCCCTTGATGCCTCAGAATATGTCCCACCAACCGATCCCGTCTTATAGTTGAGTTGTGCCACAAACTTCTCTTCTCCCCAATCCTCTTCAATACCTCCTCATTAGTTATATGATCTACCCATCTAATCTTCAGCATTCTTCTGTAGCACCACATTACGAAAGCTTCTATTCTCTTCTTGTCCAAACTAGTTATCGTCCATGTTTCACTTCCATACATGTCAACGCTCCATACAAATACTTTCAGAAGCAACTTCCTGACACTTAAATCAATACTCGATGTTAACAAATTTCTCTTCTTCAGAAACGCTTTCCTTGCCATTTCCAGTCTACATTTTATACCCTCTCTACTTCGACCATCATCAGTTATTTTGCTCCCCAAATAGCAAAACTCCTTTACTACTTTAAGTGTCTCATTTCCTAATCTAATTCCCTCAGCATCACCTGACTTAATTCGAGTACAATTCATTATCCTCGGTTTGTTTTTGTTGATGTTCATCTTATACCCTCCTTTCATGACAGTGTCCATTCCGTTCAACTGTTCTTCCAAGTCCTTTGCTGTCTCTGACAGAATTACAATTTCATCGGCGAACCTCAAAGTTTTATTTCTTCTCCATGGATTTTAATACCTACTCCGAATTTTTCTTTTGTTTCCTTCACTGCTTGCTCAATATACAGATTGAATAACATCGGGGAGAGGCTACAACCCTGTCTCACTCCCTTCCCAACCACTGCTTCCCTTTCGTTCCCCTCGACTCTTATAACCGCCATCTGGTTTCTGTACAAATTGTAAATAGCCTTTCGTTCCCTGTATTTTACCCCTGCCACCTTTAGAATTTGAAAGAGAGTATTCCAGTCAACATTGTCAAAAGCTTTCTGTAAGTCTACAAATGCTAGAAACGTAGGTTTGCTTTTCCTTAATCTAGCTTCTAAGGTAAGTCGTAGGGTCAGTATTGCCTCACGGAATCCAGACTGATCTTCCCCGAGGTCAGCTTCTACCAGTTTTTCCACTCGTCTGTAAAGAATACGCGTTAGTATTTTGCATCCGTGACTTATTAAACTGATTGTTCGATAATTTTCACATCTGTCAGCACCTGCTTTCTTTGGGATCGGAATTATTATATTCTTCTTGAAGTCTGAGGGTATTTCGCCTGTCTCATACATCTTGCTCACCAGATGGTAGAGTTTTGTCGGGACTGGCTCTCCCAAGGCCGTCAGTAGTTCTAATGGAATGTTGTCTACTCACGGGGCCTTGTTTCGAATCAGGTCTTTCAGTCAAACTCTCCACGCAGTATCGTATCTCCCATTTCATCTTCATCTACATCCTCTTCCATTTCCATAATATTGTCCTCAAGTACATCGCCCTTGTATAGGCCTCTAGATACTCCCTCCACCTTTCTGCTTTCCCTTCTTTGCTTAGAACTGGGTTTCTATCTGAGCTCTTGATATTCATACAAGTGGTTCTCTGTTCTCCAAAGGTCTCTTTAATTTTCCTGTAGGCAGTATCTATCTTACCCCTAGTGAGATAACCCTCTACATCCTAACATTTGTCCTCTAGCGATCCCTGCTCAGCCATTTTGCACTTCCTGTCGATCTTGTTTTTGAGACGTTTGTATTCCTTATTGCCTGCTTCATTTACTGCATTTTTATATTTTCTCCTTTCATCAATTAAATTCAGTATTTCTTCCGTTACCCAAGGATTTCTACTAGCCCTCGTCTTTTTACCTACTACCGTGTTTAATAAAATTGTTCCTAACAACAGGAATGACCTCCTTTTTGAGGACATTAATATATATATTTAATGTGTCTGAAGAAACCCATTTGTAGTTGCTTGGTATATGAACATTCTTAATTATCTCAACAAGGGCATAAGGGTTTTTATCCGAAAATTGCTACTTGAATACATAATTTTCGATTAAAATATCATTCAAATTATTACAGTGTTTGTAAGCAGGATATTGATATGGTTAACTATGAATTTCATTGGGTTGTTCATTTTATGAATCTTAGGCTGTGCCCTTGAAGTAAGTGGTCTGTCGCTTAATAACTTCAAGAGCTCTACAAACTCTGTCACTGAACAAGAAGAACGTAGTCGTAAGCACGCTTTTAATATGTTTCAGTAAGTGTTTAGTAGGGTCGCGTTCAAGGTGTGAAATTCCATTATTCTCAAAAAACTTCTTAACCTTAGCAATATACTCATTCACATGTAATATTACTAAGGTATTCCCCACATCGCTTTTCAAAACCACTGTCTTATGCTTTACCAATTTTTGATTAATACTGTGCACTAGTTCTCCATCATTACTGAATTTATTTGTGTTAGTTTTCTTACTTCTAGTACAGTGTTCGGCAATTGACTCAGCAACTTCCTGATCAGTAAGTTCTGCTGTGTCTAACTAACTTTACGGTACTAACACACACAAACGTGTTTTCGGCGCAACTTCTTGTCAACAGCATATTTATTACTGTGTTGCAATAACGTTAACTCATCATCACTAAATACAATGTCTGTTTTATTAATTATTCTGTAGTAAAATAAATGACCACTCCGGGTATATTCAGTCTCATGTAATCTATGCTGTCTACGTTTCAATTTACAAATTTTCTTTTCTTCGTTGCTAACTATAGTATGCATCCTATTATCTAGTACATCGTTAACATGATGCGTTGATCGATCAAACTGCAGGGGACTCATCATTTTACTATGTTGCAAATCGGGCGGGAAGGAGAGCCTGGTCCCCGGCACGAATCCGCCCGGCGGACTTGAGCCGAGGTCCGGAGAACTGGCCAGTCTGTGGATAGTTTTTAGGCGGTTTTCCATCTGCCTCGGCGAATGCGGGCTGGTTCGCCTTATTCCGCCTCAGTTACACTATGTCGGCGATTGCTGCGCAAACAAGTTCTCCACGTATGCATACACCACCATTACTCTACCGCGCAAACATAGGGGTTACACTCGCCTGGTGTGAGACGTTCCCTGGGGGGTCCACAGGGGGCCGAACAATAAGCCTGGGTTCGGTGTGGGGCGGCGGAGGGGTGAAGTGGACTGCGGTAGTCGTCGTGGGGTTGTGGACCACTGCGGCTGCGGCGAGGACGGAGCCTCTCCGTCGTTTCTAGCTCCCCGGTTAACATACAATCCAATACAATACAAGTTGCAAATGATCCAAGTAAACCTGTTTTGGAAGGAAATCTTGTTTCTGACACAGGTGTCTACGTTCAAGCCTCATCCACAGTCTCCCAATCCTTTGCTTTACTTTTTGTGCTATCATATGGTGTCCCCGAATCTTCACTTCGGCGTAGGTGGGAGTGATGACTTCTGAGATATATCTTTTGTTGAAGTGGATCGCTGTTGCTGTGTTCATTAATTTGATTTTATTCGCATGCATTTATGGAACTATTCCATAACCAGGTATCCCTTTACCAGGTATGGTACATCAAGTCTCTGTATGTCCATCTTTATACAGATGGTTGGGGGACCTCGGCTGTTCAGGACTGGGAATTTAAACGGCTGAAAGGATTTTGATTCGACATTCTGTACTGAATAGCCGAGGTCCCGCAACCTTGTGTATAAAGATGGACATAAAGCAACATTGACTCAATACGGAACAACAATCAGTCGCAATCGCATTGGTTTTTTTAATAGTCTTGCATCTCCAGATTTCAGCTGTAAATAGACATCTTCATTGCATCTGAGTGAGTTATAATTCAATAAAATCCCAGCAGAACATTTCACCATACGACTTCATTGGTGTATAGGCAGAAGGAAACTTGTACTCTTTTTAATACCTGCATTGACTGTATTCTTCGTTGATGGAAATGTAAAGTAAACAAAGAAATGAAGATAGCAAGTACTTGAATTTGCTTCTATGCAGAAACGCACGCGCACACACACAATCACGCGACCTTCCACTTAGAGTAAAACAACTTAAACAACAACATTTCAATATTCCACAGAAACGAACACACACACACACACACACACACACATACACACACACACTGTCATGCGATCTCCCACTTAGAGTAAAATAACGTAAACAACATTTCAATATTCCACGCGTAAATAAGATTTCTGTACGAAGTTCTCGATGGTTGTAGATGACAAGCTCCAAAAGAATAACACCTGTACAGAAAGCTATAGGAAGCGTTAAAAAGTTATTGCTTCACTTTGGGAATACTTTAATTAAAGACTGAAATTATGTATGTACTGACAGTAAAAAGTAATCCTTGCCATTATTTGACAAAACGAAAATAAAAGACCCACTTAAGATGCTGTGACTTCTGCGAAACATATCTGGTAAAAAAGTAGAAAACATTGTCTTTGCTCAAGGAGGAAGCTATCAAAAAACAAATTTATTTTTAAGAAAATACGAATACAAACGTGTGCTTCATCCTCAAGATGAAGAAGGACTGTCAATGCACACGCGCCTTAAGAGAATGTACTGTTCTCTCAACAGTGTTGTACATTACAGAAACTGTTCAAAATAGATAACAACACATTCAATACGAGCGTAACTGTAGAAAATTCTGGCGCACTATGCCAAGGACAAACCTCATCAGACGTTGCAGATGTCCTGCAGAGAAATGTTTCTTCGTCGGAGACTGGTGTCACATACATGAGTGTTTTGATCTGCTCTTCACAAAGAAAAAGGATCTTCCGTTCTTTTCCAACGGCTGGTGTACGTGCCATTGAGTATCTCAGGTACTTGCGCAGAGTAGTGTGCAAGTGCTCCCCCTAGCTGCATCCACATCTGGCGACGCATGTTAAGTGGTACATTATCTTTGGTAAGGCGCGTGTGGCATTGATTGTCACTATTGTTCCTGACACTCCAAAGCTTTCGATGGCCCAGGTTTGCTTCCAAGACCATAACTTGCTATGCACTTGAGTTTGAGCGCGACCTTTTGTTTCTGTTACACCCAATATATATAGTTGGTCAAAGACACTAATGCTTATTTTGTTCTCCCACTGGATGAGTATAGTCTGAGTAATCGTTAGGCCTTCTTAAGAAGAGAGAGTTTTCACGCATCTCAGTGTTTATGATGTTATATCTCCTGAACTATGTGTCATGTAATGATATAATTTTGCTGGTACATTCGGTGCTATATGTGGATGATGTCTGCAAAATGTTTTGCGAATAGATTAATAGTAAAGAAGTTTATTTTACTCATGTGGCTTACATGGTCATTTTAGTCTTATTTAAGGACTTCATAGATAAAAGATTAAATATATACAAAAATATAGGTAATAAATAAGCAAACAAATATTATAACTGAATATTTCGGTCTCTTAGCCACTCTACAGCTCTTCGTGTCACCAAATGTAGCTCGCTGAGTCCATCAGGAAATTTTCGAAGTCTACTCTCTTCAATCAGGTGCTGCATAGTTTTCTCAGGATCACCACAGTCATACGCCGGGGCATCCGGGACCTCCATTAATACAGACAGGCATCACATTTTACATCCCTTGTACGGAATCGATTTAGGGATTTCCATAGTTTTCTCGGAAGAGCAAATGTTATCACACGTTTGTTATGGCCTGTTATAAGACGAGAATTATTCGGAGAGAACTTCTGCCAAACCTCTTTCCATTCTTGGTAAAAATCATGTAAAAGAGGCGGATCTTGCGTTTACCGGTGTGGTCTTCTACATTTGAGTCTTCTGGCAGGTATAATCTGTAGTTGATTATATAGAAAGGTATTCTGGCTAGTAAAACACTTTTGGGACTCCCTTATTGCTGCTGTTTCTCGTCACATTGATGGAGGTGCAATATTACAAAACACAGTCAGCCCTGGACATGATGTTGATTTAGTACTGTCACTGATTATTCTCATTGCTTAACGCAGTTTGACGTCAATTATGTGTACGTGTGCATTATTTTTCCATGCTGGAGCAAAGTATTCTACCGTGGACTAAGTTAATGCCAATGTGGTAGTACGAAGAATATCTGCATTTGCACGCCATCCTGACCCAGCCAGTTTTCTGACAATATCAGTTTTGGTGTTCACCTCTTTTGCTGCGTATTCTAAATGGTTCTCAAAGGTAAGAGTCCGGTCTAAAATGCCCCCCAAGTATTTTGTGTTTAGGTTGTGTTCCAGGGCAAAGTTTCCGAAGACCACATTTAATTTGAGGTTTGCCGCACGTTCATTATTATGGTAAGCATTTACCTCCGTTTTAGATCGATTCGGTTTCAATCTCCAGTTCTTTAAATAGTCGCCCATTATGTGTAAATCTGTGGTCAGAGGCCCTTCACACTCTTCCAGGTTTCTTGCTTGATAAGCTAGTGCTAAGTCGTCAGCAAATAGTATTATTTTTTTTTTTTTTTTTTTTTTTTTTTTTTTTTTTTTTTTTTGTTGTAGCGCTAGTGTTGGGCATATCGTTGGTACAAAGATTAAGAACGGCGGTGATAACACAGAGCCCTGCGGTAGCTCATCACTCAGCCTTCGTCATATGCTCCCTTTGTTTCCAAGGAATACTTGAAATCGTCTGTTGCTGAGGATGCTATCCATTTAATTAACTAACTTTTTACATGGTATGATTTATTCAAATTTAGGCAGCAGACAACGGGCCATATAGTAACGAAGTAATAAGCGATAATTTTGTGCAGGCTGTCAGCGAGAAAAATCGCAAAGTGTTCACATTCTCAAATACTGCATCAACGTAGTGTAGATTATTTGCGCGCCTTGAGTTATGCTACTACAAGACATAGACACAGTTTTTGACTTAAGTATTACTAGACAGTGTGTTAAACCTTTAACGTAAGATTATACCTCGCAATGAGTAGATCATGGTAGCATTTTAAATTTTCAAATTAGGTCAGTATTTATGTGAAATATGAAAATTTCGCTGTCGCTGGAAGCCATTAGATAGGTAACTTGCAACTGAAACTGGATTATCGTTTTAGCCGTTGAGTGATAGAAATGTAAAAATACAGAGTTACACAGAAGTCACCTAAAAATCTCAGTTTAAGTATACTACGAAAACGCTTACTCCGTAGAGAATCCTATTCTATGAGAATGACAAGCATATGTCGTAAAAAGACAGTCAAATAAGGAACACCATGGATGATTTGTAATTTTCTCTTTGTCTGTTCATTTTTACATCATCTATTGCTTACCTTTATTCTTTGTAGTCTATCTGATTAAGGGTTGAGCAATTTACTATGTGTATTAGATTGCTCACCAATTTTATTTTCTACGAAGTTCATGAGCTACAAGGTTTACCTTTACACGTGTGTTAAACACAAATCTATGATTCAGCCTTCCGTTAACGAGAGAGCCTACTTAAATTTCGTGACTATAGAGCGTAAAGAAGTTTTAGCACCTAACTCTCAGCCTCATATTTCGTTTATCGTCTCCCTCAATTTACCGGATTACTGTTTCCTTTCTTCTGGAAGAACTTCTTAATGGATGGTCGCGTTCGTGGTGGCACTTTACGTGAGGGGATCGTCTTTACTGATTGAGTGTGAATGCCACCTATTAACCAACGTCGCATTCTGCATTGTGCGTTCCCATCGTTCATGCGTGGAACAGTGATCATTCTGCTCTTTGTCTGGACATTGTGTTTTGCGTGCTCGTGTCAAACTGCGAGAAATAAGTGGCGGAGCACGGCTTAGCATGAACACTACGAAAGTGCATTATGATCGACAATGCTGACGACGGGTTACCTTTAAGATCCGCTAGTTCTTTGTCACCTCTTCTCATGACAAAAAAAAAAAGCCTAGGGTACAACAGCAATCTTTCTCAATAACTGTGTCCCATTTCTCATGCACCGCAACATGTACAATGCTGCCCAATAAATTTGCAGCATACTAATGAGATTTCACTAATTGTGCTTATTCAGTACAGTAGGAATATGTGGTGGTATTCGGCACTAGGATTAAAGGCTGCGCCGGATTGATTAAGTTACGAAAAGCAAAAATTAGTACATTTATTTTTTCCAATAACGTTGAAAGAACTTGACAAATGGCAACAAAAAGATTTTACAACGCGAAATTCATTTGATGTCAAGCAATTAAGAACTTATTCTTCTATAGTTACATCCAAAATGTGTCGTAAACAACAAGGTAACACTCATCAACCACTGTAAAGACAAAACTAACTAGGAATTTCCTGAAAATTTTAAAAAGGTCAACAGGTGTTAGAGGACTGTATTTAAAAACCAGAGCACTTTTGGAAAAGCAGTGTAATGATAGTAAAAGCAAAATCTAAACAAGGCTACAAAATGATTCTGACATAAAAGTCAGATGTTCAATTATTCTTCACTGGTTTCAGTTTTAAACCCCACTAACTTGACACAGACACGTCGTTTAAATATCTAAACTTAATGTTGCAAAGCGATAAGAAATGGAACGAGCATGTAAGGATTGTAATAGGCATGGCGAATGGTCGGCTTCGGTTTATGAGGAGAACCGTAAAAAAAGTTGGTTCATCTGCAAGGGACACCACAAAAGGACACTAGTATTAGCCATTCTTGAGTACTGCTCGAGGGTGGGTTCTGTACCAAATTACATTAAGGGAAGACATCGAAGCAAATCAGATGCGGACTGCTACATTTGTTAACGGTAGGTTCGAACAACACGCAACTATTACAGAGATGCGTCGGGAACTCAAATGGGAATCCCTGGAGGGAAGGCGGCAATCATAATTGGAAACTGACTACCGAACAATTCTATATCTCTGAACGTTCATTTTGCGTAAGGACTACGCCCCCGCCAGGCACAGTACGGTGGCTTGTAGATGTAGATGCAGATGCAGATCGGGTCTCACTTGGCTGTTATTAGCATTCACCTGTTTCTATTACACATACGGACTGATAAACAATCAATCCTCGTCAGTGTCTGCAGGCTGTTCATAAATTCAAACTAACATTGAATAAGACGGAGACAAAATATACACTCAGGCTCATAAATTAAGGATAATTGCAGAATGTGGTTCCACACAAATTGGCACTATACAAAACTGGCGCCAATAGCATAGACACATAGGGAACACACACGGCACACATCCGTAAGTCCATGGTACTGTTGATAAGTTGAGAAAACCGTCCCGAAAAACATGTGCTACAAACGCCACTGTTTCCGGCGCATGTACCTCGACATCAATATGGGATATGATCACCATGCACACGTACACAGGCCGCACAACGCGTAGGCATACTCTGGATCAGGTGCTCGAGCAGCTGCTGGGGTATAGTCTCCCATTCTTGCACCAGTGCCTGTCGGAGCTCCTGAAGTGTCCTAGGGATGTGAAGACGTGCAGCGATACGTCGACCGAGAGCATCCCAGACGTGCTGAATGGGGTTTAGGTCTGGAGAACAGGCAGGCCACTCCATTCGCCTGATACCTTCTGTTTCAAGGTTCTCCTCCACGATGGCAACTCGGTGGGGCCGTGCGTTATCATCGATCAGGAAGAACGTGGGACGCACCGCACCCCTGAAAAGGTGGACATACTGGTGCAAAATGACGTCCCGATACGCCTGACTTGTTACGGTTCCTCTGTCAAAGACTTGCAGGGGCGTACGTGCACCAATCATAATCCCACCCCACACCATCAAACCACGACCTCCATACAGGTCCTTTTCAAGGACATTAAGGGGTTGGTATCTGGCTCCTGGTTCACACCAGATGAAAACCCGGCTAGAATCAATGTTCAGAATATACCTGGACTCGTCCGTGAACATAACCTGGGACCGCTGTTCCAATGACCATATACTGTGTTCTTGACACCAGGCTTTACAGGGTCTCCTGTGACCAGGGGTCAGTGGTATGCACCTTGCAGGTCTCTGGGCGAATAAACCATGTCTGTTCAGTCGTCTGTAGACTGTGTGCGTCTGGAGACAACTGTTCCGGTGGCTGTGGTAAGGTCCCAAGCAAGGCTACCTGCAGTACCGTACTCCGTGGTCGTCTGCGGACACTGATGGTGGGATATCGGTCTTCTTATGGTGTTGTACACTGGACGTCCCGTGCTGTAGCGCCTGGACACGTTTCCTGTCCGCCATAATCTTGAGATCACACTTTGTGGCACACAGAGGGCCCCTGCTACGACCTGCTGTGTTTGACCAGCCTCCAGTCGCCCTAGTATTCTACCCTCATAACGTCATCACTATGTGTTCTTTGAGCCATTTTCAACACACAGTCACCATTACTACGTCTGAAAACGTCTGCAAACCTACTCCCTGCACCGTACTCTGACATGTATCAACACACCTCTGCGTATGTGGACTGATGCCAGCGCCACCGTGCGACAACCGCAGGTCAAATGCACAGCATGGTCATACCCCGAGGTGATTTAAACCCACAAACCGCCCAACAAAGCGTTGTTTCACCATGTATCAGCATTATCCTTAATTGACGAGCATGAGTGTATTCCGTGAAGTAACCACTTGTTGGAAACGCAGATTGTTGGAGTATTGAATATGCTAGAGTTTATTGTCTGTGATTGAGAATAAATGGGTGTTAAATGTTTTTCACTTCTTTATTGTTATGATCCTGTTACGTTAGAATAAATTTTCATAATGAGCCTCACTGCAGAGCCGGCATCGATGTAGCAGGGAGTCCCGTATTTGCTGGAAAATGCCTGGTGTGTTCTGTATTTGAGTGGCTGAAGCAAGAATTCTTGCAACCAATTCCACCTCCGAGTCACTAGGGTAGAATGCACGTCGGCTTTCATATAACCCTAGAGGAGGAAGTCTAATTGGCTGAAGTTTGGGGGTCTTGCAGATCGATGTACACATCCTCTCTGGCCGATCCACCGGACTGCCAAAAGTACTGGTTATTACTGCGCGAACTGGTCCTGCAAAGTGGGCTTCATGAAACTATATCTTCCTTCTGATATCCAAGGGTACTTCCTCCAACAACGTCGACAGGTGAACTTCCAAGAACGCTCTGCTCATTGGCCACCTGAGTCGAGCAGGCAACATGTAAGGCCCAAGCACATAGACGACCACGAAACCGTCCCACTTGTTTACTGGAAAACGTCTCTGATGACCTTGCACAACTGTAACATAGTTCAAATGGCTCTAAGCACTATGGGACTTAATATCTGAGGTCATCAGTCCGCTAGACTTAGAACTACTTAAACCTAGCTAACCTCAGGACATCACACACATCCATGCCAGAGGCAGGATTCGAACCTGCGGCCGTAGCAGTAGCGCGGTTCCGGACTGAAGCGCCTAGAACCACTCTGTCACAGCGGCCGGCCCACAATTGTAATACGTGGGTTTTCATCAGACCAGAAATGCGAACTGTGACCATTATAAATGCCTTCCCTAGAAAATCGAGCGTCATCTGTAAACATAAAAACTTCAGGAAAATGAGAGTGCTCATTAGTGTGTTGCAGGAATCAGCGTACACATTGAAGACGAGGTGGACGGCCATTTGGTCCCATGGACTGTTCTCGCATGGGACGATAAGGACGAAGCAGCTGTCCACGCAAACACATCCCATACTAGACTATGGCGAATACCGAGCGCAGCAGCAATTGTTCGTGTACTTGTCTCTGGTTTGCTCTCAATGTGTAACAGCACTTCTTCCTCAACGTTAGCTTACGCACCGTCCGTGGTCTGCCGGCATTAGACCTGCTTACCCTCAATGTGCTGGTATTTCCCTGTCGATCATGGCTTGCAATGAACGTGCGACAATGTGGACATCAGCGAGCAGGGAAACGTTCGTGGTACATTCGCTGGACTCCTCGGCTGTTTCCTGCAGCCACACCGTAAACAAAGTGCATTTCTTGCGGTTCTCCCCTTGTATAGCGCTCCATATTGACACTGCTGCTGTCATGCAGGCGTTGATGATACCTGCTGTTTACTGACTCAGTACATCACACTAACATTTGGAGTAAGAACACTATGCACAACGACTTTTATCTGGTCCCCTTGTGTATTATCTAAGAGTGCTCAGTACTCATGCAATATTTGAATTGACGACACACGGTTGCTTTACGAAATATATTTGTTTTTATCTCCTGTATCATCCCTGCTAGTTTGGTCACTGAATTTTTGAACATATGAATAGTTTACGTCGTAACTAACCACGAAAATGTTCACCTGAAACAGTTCAGTACTAGCCACAGGACACAACACCATGTTAAATATTAGTTTAAATAGATTTAAATAATAACATTGTTGTAGGTTGCACCAGTAAATGTATAACGAAACCTGCGACATGTAACATGACCGGTACACGAGAAAACAAGTTAGATCAGTTTTCGTGGAACTAAAACAGTACAATACTGCTGCTAAGCGAGGACAAAATTATCAAAACATCAGTCTACAGCACCGGATGGAAGCACTACCTCTCCAGGCACGTGTTAAACAAATCTACTTGCGGGACTCGCAGTAAAGTAGCCTAACCGTCATGGCGGATACTCAGTCTCAATAGTCCACACTACACCAGCGAGCCTCACATTCCAGACGCCATCTCTGCACGGTTTAAGAAGAAGAAGTAAAAAAAAAAAAAAAAAAAATAAAGAAAGAAAAGAAAACAACTACGCACCACGAAAGAATTATCCGAATGGGACGGAAATCCGTAGATGCTATGTAAACGTACGAACAAACAAATGATTTCAATTTAAAAAAAGATTGATGGTTAATTCAAGAGAAGGAGTTTCACAAATAGAGCAAGTCAGTTACGCGTTGGTCCATCCCTGGTCCTTACGACATTAGTTATTCGGCTTGGCACTGATCGACAAAGTTGTTAGAGATCCTCACGAGCGATATAGTGCCAAATTTTGCCCAGTTGGCACGTTAGATCGTCGAAATCACGACCTGATTGGAGGACCCTTCCCATAACTTTCCAAACCTTCTAAACCGGGGGGGGGGGGGGGGGGGGGAGAGAGATCTGAAGCGCCTGCTAGCCAAGGTGCTGTTTGACAAGCACAAGCACAATCAGTATAAAATTTTCGCCGTGTGGGAACGGAAATTATCTTTCTAAAATGTTAAGTCCAGAATGGCTTGCCATTAAGGGCCACAAAGCGGGGCGTAGGACATTGTCGACGTAATGCTGTGTTGTAACGGTGCCGCGGGTGACAACTAAAGGGGTTCTGCTATGAAATGAAATGACACGCCAGACCATCACTGTTGGTTGTTGGGCCATAGCCGGCCGCTGTGGCCAAGCGGTTCTAGGCGCTTCAGTCCAGAACCGCGCTGCTGTTACGGTCGCAGGTTCGAATCCTGCCTCGGGCATGCATGTGTGTGATATTCTTAGGTTAGTTAGGTTTAAATAGTTCTAAGTCTAGGGGACTGATGACCTCAGATGTTAAGTCCCATAGTGCTTAGAGCCATGTGGGCCATATGGCGGGTGACGGTCAGGTTGATGTACCAGTGCTATCCGGGGAATCTCCAGACACGACTTCACGTTCTCACTGACCAGAATAAAATTGTCTTCAGTGGTGAGTCATGCATCAACGTGAGCCCCAATGACCAGCTAAGACGTGTTTAGATACGCCCCAAACAGCAGTGAGACACCAGCCTGACTGTAGCCCACCATACGGCCCGACAACCAAAAATGATGAGTTGGGGTGCCATTTCATTTCATACGTAGTAGGGCCCGTTCGCCTTTCAGTGCATACAGTTCAGCAAGATAATGTCTGCCTGCAAACGTCTAGTGTTTCTGCTGCTTGCCTTCATGGCTGTCAGTTCCTGTCAGATGTCTCCCCAGTAGAGAGTGTTTTAAGTATTATGGACAGGAACATTCACACAACTCTGGATTTTGACGACCTAACGCGCCAGTTGATCAGAATGTGGCATGATATCCTTCAGAAGGACCTCCAACAACGCTATCGATCAATGTCCAACAGAACAACTTTTTGCCTAAGGACCAGAGGTGGGTCGACGCATAATTGCTTTCTCTTGAATAAATCAACCGATTTTTTCTGTAATTGGGATCATTTCTTTGTCTGTACAAATACATCACATCTACCGGTTTCGGCCCCATTCAGATAATTCCTTGGTGGTGTGTCGTTCTTTTGTCTTAGAGCGGACCCGAAAGGAAACGGGGCTGCCTGCACCGCTGACAGCCATTGTCGCTCGCACTCTGCAGTACACATTCCTCTGCTCGGCTCACCACCATATTGCCGATCTTGCTCGGAGCTGCGAGATATCGCATTTACCTGCAGAGGGAGCAAACACCATCTTCGTCCAGCTACTCAGTGCTCTAGAGTCATGCCAGCCAATTTACCAAAATAATAATCGCACCACCGTTGGCACAAAAGAAAACCTCGATTAACTTTGTACTTGATTTGGGCGTGTACTGCCAGGAACAACGGCTCCAACCTGGCTAGGCGTCTAGTCGAACTGACACTGGACTACTTCATTTCATGCTGCTTCAACCTACACCGGAGTTCATCAATAGTATCAGCTGTCGAGTGGCAGCGTGCCAGTCTCTCGGCAACCCAAGATCAGATGTTTTTAGTCGGTGACAATTCTGATGAATGTACTGACCAAGGCAATAGTCGAACACCCTCTGCATCGAGGTATGTCAGAACATGCGATCTTGCGTTATCTTGTTGAAAGATAATGTAACGGAGACTTCGCAGATAGCGCACAGCCTACGGCCGTAAGACGGCTACTGCCTAAGTTATCGGCTTTGCGAACCAGATGTCATCTTGTTGTGCACCCAAACACAAGCAATACCATCCAACCAGGTCCTCGAAGTATTGATGACGACTGCAATCTGCGGCAACTTTCGTCCTCCCCGGAGACTCCACATGCTGAACACTCATCGTGGTACAGTATACAGAACTGGTACTTGCCTGAAAAAACTGCTTGGTGCCGCTTCCGTGCCCAGCGTTATCTTTAGAAACACCGCTGTCGGCGCGCCTCTCTCTGCTACAGCGTCAGGGGGAACTGCAACAATGGTCGCTGTGCCGATGGTTTGTGGTGCGTCATAAGTCGTCGCACTGTTGATATCGATAGTCGTGTTGCTGAAAACATACTAGTTTCCTGGATCAAGCCGCGCGGGGTAGCCGTGCCGTCTAGGGCGTCTTGCCACGGCTCGCACGGCTGCCCCCGTCGGAGGTTCGAGTCCTCCCTTGGGCATGGGTGTGTGTGTTGTAATTAGTGTAAGTTAGATTAAGTAGTGTGTCAGCCTAGGGACCGATGACCTCAGCAGTTTGGTCCCATACAACTTACCACAAATTTCCAAACTTTTTCATGGGTCAAGACAGGTGACATGACTGTGTGATCCTGCACTGCCGAATGCACCCCTTCTCGGGCGCTAGTCGTGTGGGAGCATTAAGATCCCACATGGCGTTCATTACGGGTTTCTGAAACAGTCAATTCCATACACACGTGACAGTCATGGGATCCCTATCTACGAGAGTAATAATATTGTGAAATGATAAAATCGCAGTCTCAGTAGCTTACGATTCTGCCGCTGCCCATTGCCGACGTAGATGTTTCTCCTTCTTAGAGCTTAGAGGTGGCATGACATCATCTTATCACGAACTTCCAACACTCAAATGATTTCTGAATGATAACTCCGATGTGTAATTTTTCTTTATATGCAGAATGCAGATGGCTTACTCTTGCATACAGGGTGGTTACAATTAAACTTACGCTACTTGAGCCGGTGTAGACGGAAAACTTTTTTAACATATTCCTATTGTCGCCCGCCCTGCTAGCCGCGCGGTCTATAGTGCTGCTTCCCGAGCGGGAAGGCGTGTGGATGGTTTTGAAGGCGGTTTTCCATGTACCTCGGCGAATGCGGGCTGGTTCTGCTTATTTCGCCTCAGTTGCATTATGTCGGCGATAGCTGCACAAACAGTGTCTCCACGTACGCGTGAGCCATAGTTACTCTACCACACAAACATTTGGGGTTACACTCGTCAGGGGAGAGGGGGGGGGGGGTTCCCTGAGGGCCGAATCGCACAATAACCCAACCCTAGGTCCGATGTGAGGCGGATGTGGAGTGTGGCCTGTTGTGGGGTTGTGTGAACCACTGAGGGCAGCGGGAGGAAGCCTCTCCGTCGTTTCTAAGTCCCCGGTTTAATACACAGTACACATGGTTACCGTACCCAACTTAATAGGAGTGATGTTCACAGCATCAGTGTGCATTACGGTTGCAGACAGTCAGTATGGATCTGGACAAGATGAGCGGGGCTTCACTAGAAACACTCTTGTCTAAAAACAACAGCATTAGTTCTGCTGCTCTTCGCGAGTATCGACGCATTAGAGGAATACGGAGCTTCTTCCGCAACGAGCTTGGAGAAAATGATTCGGAAATTAGACTTAACTGGCGGTTTGGGAATAGCTCCTGGAAGAGACCGAAGGCCAAACGCGCCACAACTTTGTGAAGAAGTTAACCGTTGCCATGGCTGAGAATGTTGGCTACAATATGGGATCTTGAAGCAGCACACGGGGCGCGTCACGGCAGCTGAACAGACCATGGTCCACCGTTGTTTCGCGCTGCGGGAGAGCAATCACTACTGTGGTTCCAGGTTGTCGTGGATGCCAATGGTCATCACACTAGGCAACATCTGTAACTGGAAACGTAAACGTGGTGTGCAATTAACAAATGTTACCCTCTCATGGGAAAATTAAAATGTGTTTCTTACAGTGGGTTATTCGGTCTATCATTTCCGCATGGCCTTACAGATGCTTCCAGAAAGTTTCACTGTCCTAGGATCACTCATTTGTCCCCGGGACCGTCTAAAAAAAAATCGTTCAAATGGCTCTGAGCACTATGGGTCTTAACATCTGAGGCTGAAGCGCCTAGAAACGCTCGGCTACACCGGCCGGCGGGCCGTCTCAAGAAGCGAAAGTTGATAATCACGCTGTACTTTGTACGGTTACACTGAAATTATAATCATTTACATATCCAAGCATGTAGTCCACTTCATGCCAGTTGGACATCTTCTTCTAGTCCAGTTATGCCACAAACTCTTCTCCCAAATTCTATTCAATACCTCTTCATTAGTTATGTGATCTACCCATCTAATCTTCAGCATCCATCTGTAGCGCCACATTTCGAAAGCTTCTATTCTCTTCTTGTCCAAACTATTTATCGTCCATGTTTCACTTTCATACATGGCTACACTCCATACAAATATTTTCAGAAATGACTTCCTGACATTTAAATCTGTACTCGATGTTAACAGATTTCTCTACTTCAGAAACGCTTTCCTTGCCATTGCCAGTCTACATTTTATATCCTCTCTACTTCGACCATCATCAGTTTTTTGCTCCCCAAATAGCAAAACTCCTTTACTACTTTACGTGTCTCATTTCCTAATCTAATTCCCTCAGCATCACTCGACTTAATTCGACTACATTCCATTGTCCTCGTTTTGCTTTTGTTGATGTTCTACTTATACCCTCCTTTCAAGACACTATCCATTCCGTTCAACTGCTCTTCCAAGTCCTTTGCTGTCCCTGACAGAATTATAATGTCATCGGCCAACCTTAAAGTTTTTATTTCTTCTCCATGGATTTTAAAACCTACTCCGAATTTTTCTTTTGTTTCCTTCACTGCATGCTCAATGTACAGATTGAATAACATCGGGGAGAGGCTACAACCCTGTCTCACTCCCTTCCCAACCACTGCTTCCCTTTCATGTCCCTCGACTCTTATAACTGCAATCTGGTTTCTGTACAAATTGTAAATAGCCTTTAGCTTCCTGTATTTTACCCCTGCCACCTTCAGAATATGAAAATTGCAGTTATAAGAGTCGAGGGACATGAAAGGGAAGCAGTGGTTGGGAAGGGAGTGAGACAGGGTTGTAGCCTCTCCCCGATGTTATTCAATCTGTACATTGAGCAAGCAGTGAAGGAAACAAAAGAAAAATTCGGAGTAGGTTTTAAAATCCATGGAGAAGAGATAAAAACTTTAAGGTTAGCCGATGACATTATAATTCTGTCAGAGACAGCAAAGGACTTGGAGGAGCAGTTGAACGGAATGGATAGTGTCTTGAAAGGAGGATATAAGATGAACATCAACAAAAGCAAAACGAGGATAATGGAATGTAGTCGAATTAAGTCGAGTGATGCTGAGGGAATTAGATTGTCAAAAACTTTCTCTAAGTCTACAAATGCTAGAAACGTAGGTTTGCCTTTCCTTAATCTAGCTTATAAAATAAGTCGTAGGGTCAGTACTGCCTCACGTGTTCCAGTATTTCTACGGAATCCAAACTGATCTTCCCCGAGGTCGGCATCCACCAGTTTTTTCCATTCGTCTGTAAAGAACTCGCGTTAGTATTTTGCAGCCGTGACTTATTAAACTGATATTTCGGTAATTTTCACATCTGTCAACACCTGCTTTCTTTGGGATTGGAATTATTATATTCTTCTTGAAGTCTGAGGGTATTTCGCCTGTCTCATACATTTTTCTCATCAGTCTAACATTACAATATTGTTATAATTCCGAACCTCCTCAAGTGCGGTACTCGAGTGGTATAGGCTCTTGTTCTTTTCCTTCACCTTCCGATGGCGCCAATTGAATATGAACGCACCATCAAAAATCTCGGCACGTAAAATGTAGACCTGATAAAAAGTCACAGACGCACCTGACCGGAAAATAGTTAACTATCGCCACAAAACTGGGTGACGTGATTTGCGCCGTGGTTGTATCTGGCAGTTCGGAGAAAGGCAAAGGCATACCACCTGTTATAGGAACGTCGTTAGTAACGCACTAAGGTGTTCAAACCAGCCTTCGAGCTGACGATAGCTGTACTACTGACTGGCTACTTGTTGGCGCTCAGTTCCGTCGGTATCTGCGTAGGCAGGCTGCATTCCGATGTTTGCTGGCTGCGGACGTGAGGCGAAAGCTGCCCAGTGTGGGAGGGAGCCAGAGCTACCTCCCTGCGCTCCGCCCCGCATTCAAACGACCTGGCCCGCCGTACAAAGCGAGGGCCTCCTGAATGATTACAACACCACTTGCACCTCAGTGGAATACGCGCTCGCCATCAAACGCTGCGGAACAGATACGGCCAGCTGGAAACCCTTCTTCCGATCTTTGTCTTCCGTGGACCTCTTGACCTTTTTTCGGTAATTCTCCACTCTTTCCTTCCCGTTTCCTGTGGCCAGATTATCTTGCCATTACTCGGTTTCACTGACAAAATTGTCGTCAGTTTCCAGCAGCGTCGAGTGGTTAAATACCACAGGTGCGATTGTTGATGCAGCCCTTGTACTGTGTGGTCAGGAAGAGTCAGATTATGCTGAGACATAATTATTAAGAAAAAAATCGATTCGTTCCGCTGTTTCCATGTTAATTAGCATTGGAATTCACCAATGAGGACGTTGCGTGCAGATTCAAGAGGCTCGCCAGTTACAATTAGAGTCAGTTGTTCTCATAACTAGATGATAGTTCACCAGACTGCTCAGCTTTTGTCTCGGGTTCGGTCTGTACTACTGTGCCATGTCCGGTTTCTATGTGACTCTCTTGGTCAGCTTTAGGAAACCAAACGAAGAACATGTTTTTCTGGTGGGCGTCTTGAATTCGGCCGCGCAACGACGTGATTGGCTAACTTCCATGCTAATTAACTCAGAAATGGCGTAACGTATCGAATTTTTTCTTAACTATTACTTATCGGCGCATCTAACACTGAACCACCCTTACAAGCTTTTGAAACTGTTTCTCTCATCTTGAATACTCGTAGTGACGCTATCAACTGTGACATCATTGGTCACCGGTCCAGCGCCTCATAATGTAACACCTCGGTTGCAAGATAACCACGCACACTTCAACCTTCCGATTGGTGGGTCCCAAACAGTGCCTCGCTGTAAGTCACCGTCTTTATTGAGGGTGTTACCAGAATTTTTTTCTCGATATTTTATAACATTACAATCTACAAATATCCACTAATCTTCATTACAAAGTAATCTGGACTGCGTAATAATAAAAAAGACAGAAATAACTGAAGGAACTTAAACTAAGCACAATATCGAACGTAAAACGTATGGGGGAACAGTCAAAAACATTTGAATAAAGTCAGGTGTAAGACAAGGAAATGTTTCGTCTCCTTTACTTTTCAACTGTGCCTTGGAGAAGGTGGTGGGGTAATAGAGGAAATCCATCAGTTCTAGTGGTGTTCAAGTAAGAACAAGTCCAAATGAAATAAATTGTCTTAGACTGTCCACTTTTTTGCAGACGATGGAGAAATGCCAAAGAAAAAACCATAGAACTAAAGAAACAAGCAGCTGAAATAGAACTAGAAATATAATTTAAAAACACACAGTTCATGACAAATATCAGTGATGCCACCAAAACTCGTAAAATTCATAGCATCAAAATATCTAAAACCAATTATTTTTATATCTAGGAGAATATATAACAAGGGGTACAAAGCAAAAAGTAGCAATATAAAGTAGTGTACATAAAATGGGAAGGACATTCCATATGACATAAAACATGTATAAAAAAGTGGTTGTTTGGAACACAAAAATAATACACTATAAAATAATGATAAAGTCCAAAACGCTATATGTAGTAGAAACACTCAAACCAACAAAATTTGGGGACCGTAAAATGTTGGTCAAAATTGAAAGAAAAATTGTGAGGAATGCGAAATACAAATTAAGATCAAACAGGGATCTCTATTAGAAGGTGGAAAAGCTAATTGATATAGTGAGGAAAAGGAGACTACAGCTTTATGGACAGATATGCCAAATGGATAATAACAGTCTGCCTAAGCAGATGTTCAACTTACTAAACAGCCACAAATTCATGCCAACATGGTTCACTCAAATTGACAAATATGTAAAAAATACTATAATATTAGATAACAGAACATTTTTTAGAGAAGCATTACAAGGAATTTGAGGAAAGAAGAGGTCAGCACATGGAAGGAACCGGTCCCAGAAAGAAAAGGCACAACGCTCTTGAAGGATGAAGGCACACAGAAGGAGAGATGAAGTTGGTTTACCGTACCTTCTAAAATGGTTATTAGAGTAAATACACAAATTATCTAGTGCATAATGTTATAATCTCCACGAGCTTGCTTTCCAATTATGTTATTGAAGAGAAGCTGAAGTTCTAGGGAATTATAGCGAAAAGGGGGAGGATCTGTGGAAGCTCAACGCTTGATACATGGTCGATTCTCAACGTAAACGTAATGTTTTGCAATAAGTAGGCCGAAAGACCCTTACATGACTGGTGATGATTCGCTGGCAAAAGTCACTATCATAAAATATATTACTGAGAGTAGACTACTCAAACGACTTAAAGTTGAAAACCACATAAAATTGTTTGCAGGAATTACATGTCACACACAGCTTCATTGAAAAAACATCAAGGAAATGTGATTCATTCATGGAACAGAACCACTTGAGTTTTGAGTATTTCTCTGTCCATCACAACCTGCCTCCAGGTGTGTTTTCGGGTACATATACCCCTGCAATACATTTCAATGAAGCTGCCGATACCGCTCTCACAATATGCCTGTCTTGTGGGGCAGGCTACACATCAGAGACTTGAAATCATTTATTTGCCCCTGATGTACAGACTACCAAGGAGAACATGTCGAGAAAGCTGGCCGATCCAACACAACAGCCGGCCGGAGTGGCCGTGGGGCTCTAGGCGCTACAGTCTGGAACCGCGCGACCGCTACGGTCGCAGGTTCGAATCCTGCCTCTGGCATTGATGTGTGTGATGTCCTGAGGTTAGCTAGGTTTAAGTAGTTCTAAGTTCTAGGGGACTGATGACCTCAGAAGTTAAGTCCCATAGTGCTCAGAGCCATTTTTGAACCAACACAACACACCTGTCATGCAGTGTAGCTTACATATCGGAACCTGGAAAACCATTTCTTGCCTCTGGCATATGGACTGTCCTGCAAAGCACATTGCTTTGGCAGGCCAATGTTGTTTCCAAACAACATGCCTGTTTTGCAGGCCAGCCTGTACACGAGGGGTTGGGAAAACTCATTGTTACCTGTATCTCCACTCCTATTGGAGCTAGGATGTTATGAACCCCATAGTGCTGATACTCTTGAGACCTGCTGTTTCTGTGGCTAATTCAGTTTAAATCGATCCAGATTTTTGGGAGGAGACCATGGGCAAACACATGCACTCGTGTGGCTGTAATAGCAAACAGTTCTTGGATCCCTCACAGGCACAGTTTTCAGTGACGTTTTCGATTCCTCATTTGCCTCTTCTGATATAAATTTAATGACACTCTGTATAATCATACATGCCTGATCATGAAGAACTTTTCCAGCACCTACAGTTTACGAAGCCTCTGGTACTGCTACATGCAGTTACGAGACAGCAACGACAATGTTCAAAATGCACAGATTATCAGGCAACAGTCAGCTGAGGGGGCCACCCTTTTGGAACACAGGGATGGACTTTCCAGGCTCTCAACAACAAAATGTGTCTGGCCACAGGGTCTACCTTACCTTGTGTGACCTCTAGAGTAAGTGACTTTTCGACGAATATTGGGCTAACTGGTAGTAGGGTAAAGGGACGTCAAATTGGCAATATTTGAAAATGAGTTTCCATTTCTGGCACTGGCTTTACCAAAAGAAATATCCCAGAAACCTTAGCTCTAGGTGGTGGAAACTATTTTTATTTTAACTCTGGACAAAATACCCCAGATAAAAAATGATCACCTAATACATCTTCTATTTCTTAGCCCTATCCCGTTTCCTTTGGCTATGTTAGATGTAGAGAGTGGCTGGATGCCCTTCTTGTTGCCATTCGTTCCTCCCAGGGACGGAATTTGTATACCCCATCTGCCTGCCTTTAGTATTAGCCCATGTGAGCGTGTGAGAATATTTTAGGAGTGTTTCCGAATCTTGTAACTGAGGCAAGACATGGATACCAGTTCGGTACTCACCTAGCTGAATGCTGGAAACTGCTTAAAAACCACATCCAGGTTGGCCGACACAAGGTCACTCGACATTAATCCCCCAGGTGGATTCAGTCCAGGGCGAGGATGACTGCCAGAATCCTGTAGGCGCCTTGCTGAGGGCTGGGACTTATGTAAGACTTTTTTGCTCTCAGACAGTTTGGTACTCTAATACCACTCACAGAATTGTTTACACTAGGGGCCAAAGTTCACTGGTAATTACTTTCTGATAGTTCTTTCCGAACACATTCTTTAAGTGTTTGAGAATCTTGTTAGAGCAGGCGTCAGAAAGTATTGTTTTGAAATGATAATTAAATCGACAACCTAGCTGCAAGCAGGTGTTCATATACGTCATTGGGGACATGTTGAAAATGTGCGTCCCGACCGGGACTCGAACCCGGGATCTCCTGCTTACATGGCAGACGCTCTATCCATCTGAGCCAGTGAGGGCACAGAGGATAGTGCCCCTTCAGGGACGTACAAAATGAGTCTGATGTTTTTATATGTTATTTTCTGCCTAACATGGTTTATGGTTTAAGTTTAGAATTTTCGAAATTAGCCAAATGCTCGTGCTGTTCGTGCAGAGGGGAATGCAGTTGATTTCTTCGCTCAGAGACACCCTAAGGCGACGTATTACCCCTCAAAACACGCAGTTTCTCGGGTACTTTTATTTAATGTGTGCCTCAGTAGGGCAAAATGTATTACCAAGATTAGGTAGTGTGATACTGTGAAATAAGGCACAAGTCTAGGAGCCAATATGACCGCACAGTACTCTCCAAGTACTCTAAAGCCCTTCCGACAATGTCGGAATATTTTTTTCTTGTCTGAGAATTACGGCGAGCAGCTGATGGACGGTGTCTATACAAGAGGTGTAAAATCGCAGAGCATGATTATCTGACATCTTCCCCACTCTCGGACACAGCCTGAAAGCTGCCTTACGCTGCTGTTTACAGACACGTATTACTCGCAGAAGCTCTCCGAGAGTGAGAGACTCTTATATGTACAGCTAGTTTAGAGCGCGGCTATCAGGACGGATCAACACCTAGTGAAAGTGAAATTATGATTCCTTACGAGTATACAGAGTCGATGACCTCCTCGACCTGTACACAGTAAATACGTCTCTAACGAAAGCAGGCACTACGGTAGTTGGAAAGATCTATGTTATATGCCATTTCGAGTCAGACTGCAAAATTCTTTCCTAACTAACGTCCATGACTAACGTTGAAGCTGAGGGGACGTTAAAATTGTAAACGGGAGCTAGACTGTCTGCTCCAGCGAGTGCTTTTTGTACCCGATCACGAAAGTATCGACTGCGCGCTGACCTTCTCCGCTTCAGTAGAGTGGAAATCGAGGCTGTGAAAGCCGCATCGATCGAAAACTGCAAGGAGGCAGAGAGGCGCGGGTAGCTGCGCGCAACAGGCGGCGATTTACGGCTGAACTGCCGCTTCCTCACCCGGCAACTGGCGTCTTTCCAGTACTTACGGGTTGTTTGAAGCCTTTGTGGTGGTTTACTCGAGTGGCCCAATAGCTCCTATCAAAAGTGGAAACCATGGAAGGGTCATTTGAGGCCTTTGTAGTGGTTTACTCGAGCGGCCCAATAGCTCCTATCACAAGTAGAAACCATGGAAGTGTCGTCTAAGGCCTTTGTGGTGGTTTACTCGAGCGGCCCAATAGCTCCTATCACAAGTAGAAACCATGGAAAGAGTTTCTGTTCCCTGTAATCATTGAAGCATCATACTCGGCCCCTTTTATAGGCGTCAGACAAACAATGAGTTGGTACTGGTTAATCAAAGGGCAAGAGAACGGACACACAAAATTTCAGATCAATCCTTGACCATATTCTGAGTTCTCATATAATAAATTTCCTTGAGACAGAGAAGCTTATGTCCACGAATCAGTATGATTTTAGAAAGCATCGCTCATGCAAAACTCAGCTTGCCCTTTTCTCACATGACATACTGTGAACTATGGCTTAAAGGCAACAGGTAGATCCCATATTTATAGATTTCCAGCAGAGTTTGACGCGGTGCCCACTGCAGGCTGTTAAAGAAGGTACGAAAATATGGAATAGGGTCGGAGATATGTAGTAGTAGTAGTAGTAGCTTTATTCATCCGTAGCTCTCTTTTTACAAGTTTAGACCAATTTAAAATAAGCTAATTCGTATACACATGTACTTACAGACTTCTAGTTAGAGACACTCATTAGATTTACTCCTGGTATACAATACTTTTTTTACAGATAACTTATTAAATAATGTAATGCCACACTGTTTACTCATATCTCACTATCAGTCACTGCACACACTATAACACTATACGCACATTGTTTCATAACACTTCACTCACTACACTCACTGCACACTCACACACACACACACACACACACACACACACACACACACACATGCTACACACACACACACACACACACACACACACACACTGGTGATCTCTGGGCCATTTTCTGCACCGCAACTTCCCATTTGCTTTCCTGAAAAGCTGAGTCAGCTTCCCTTCATAATGAGTGAGATGTTGAGCTCAGAAAGTGGAAGAGGTGTTAGTGTTGTGCTATGCACAGCTTGGGGATAAGTATTTCTAGAAAGAAAAAGGAAGGAAAAAAAACATAAAGTGAAGGTGTTGTGTGGAATGTTGGATGTTTTATAATCATTATTATTATTATTTATTTGTATTACATTTTTTAATCAGATCCCTACTCTGTTTTATCTAACTAAGTGGCTCGAAGACTTTCTGAGTTAAGGAATCCAGTATATTGTCGTCGACAGCGGGCGTTCATGAGAGACAAGGGTATCGTCAGGAGTGCCACAGGGAAGTGTGGTAGGTCCGCTACTATTCTCTGTATACATTAATAATTTGGCGGACAGGGTTGGCAGCAGTCTTCCGTTATGTGCTGATGATGCTGTGGTGTACGGTTAGCTCTCGAAGTTGAGTTACTGTAGGAGCATACAAGGCGAAAGTCAAAATTTCTAGTTGGTGTGATGAATGGCAGCTGGCTCTAAATGTAGAAAAATGTAATTCAGTGCGGTGAGTGGGAGAAACAAACCTGTAATGTTCGGTTACAGCCTTAGTAGATGTCCTGCTTCACACAGTCACATCGTTCGAATATCTGAGCGTAACGTTGCAAAGCGATATGAAATGGAACCAGCGTAGGAGGATTTTGATAGGAAAGGCGAATGGGCGACTTCGGTTTATTGGCAGAATTTTTTGAAAGCGTGGTTGATCTGCAAAGGAGACACCATATAGGACGTTTATGCGATCTGTTCTTGACTACTGATCGATTGTCTGGGAATTGTACCAGATCGGATTAAAAGAATTCAGAGGTGGGCTGCCAGATTGGGATTGGTAAGCCGGCCCCTGGTGGCTGAGCGGTTCTAGGCGCTACAGCCTGGAACCGCGCGATCGCTACTGTCTCGGGTTCGAACCCTACCTCGGGCATGGATGTGTGTGATGTACTTAGGTTAGTTAGGTTTAAGTATTTCTAAGTTCTAGGGGACTGATGACCTCAGCAGATAAGTCCCATAGCGCTCAGAGCCATTTGAACCATTTGTTATTGGTAGGTTCGAGCAACACGTTAGTATTACGGAGATGCTTCGGGGATTTTAAAGGGAATCCCTTGAGAGAAGGCGACGTTCTTTTCGAGGAACGCTATCGAGAAAATTTAGAGAACGGACATTTGACTCTGAGTGCAGAACGATTCTGTTGCCTGCAACACACATTGCGCTCAAGGAACATGAAGACAAGAGACGAGAAATTAGGGCTCGTAATAAGGTAGGTAGATAATAGTTTTTCCCTTGCTCTATTTGCGAGTGGAACAGGAAAGGAAATAACACGTAGTGGCATGAGTTACCATTTCCCACGCGCCATAAGTTGGACTGCGGAATATCGATGTTGATGTAGGATCAGGACTAATCATGGGAATGGAGGTGTAAAGGTAGGGCACAGTCACAGAAGATTTACATTTATGAGGCGTGTTGAAGAGAAAAGTCTTCATTTAAAAGTAATTACCAGAGGCCTGAGCATAACTATCCCACTGTTTCACGAGCCGAAGCATTGTATGTTCACAGAATTCCTGTGGCTATAACACTAGCAAGTCCTCCACTGTGACCTTCAGTTCGTTGTGTGCGAGTTGAACCACTTCCCTTCCCTTTGAGATGCTTTTTTTCTTTTTTTTAGGGCATAGGACTGCAGGGCGGATGCTCGGGCTGAATCCACTTGAACTCGGTTGGCCGTTATAGTTTCTGTGTTATACTTTCTGTGACCTTGGAGACTAGTGGACGCGCGTTATCGTTATCCGTGAGCAGCCCAGACCGTTTGCTCTTGACGGCCTTGCCTTGCCCACCGTGTGTCTCACAGTACACACCACTGTTTTTCCGTGTTCGAAGAATTCGATATCAGGCATCGGCGGTGTAAAAGATGGTGGGCATCACCTTGTCTGCTGAGGGCACGGTTTTGAGAATTTTTTATGAGGAGGTGACGATGCGTGATTCGCGTTCATGGATGTCTCAACACGAATATTTCGTACCTTTTCTTTTGAATAATCCTTATAATTAAGCAAATAAGTGCTTTTGACTAAAATCGGAAGAAATGAGTGCTCTAATATTGCTCATCAGGTACCACTGTTTAACTGTTTATCCAACTCATCAGCTAAAAAACTAGTTATAAATATATATTTTTGTATTTAGCAAGCCTGCATAGGTCAGGGTGTAGCGAATGAGAGAAACGTCAGTAATCAGAAGTGATAGTGGAACATGACGACGTTTCCATAGTCTGTAAGTGGCAACATGTCGATTTGTAGGTGCAAAGTGTGGGCCCAAAGGTTTACCTTCTGATGACATAAATGCCGATGGTAATTTATGGATTTATTTATTTGTGCATTTATTTCACCTGCCAAGATAAAGACCTTCCGGCCCTCCCTCATCTAACAAAACTTTTTCAGGTAGTAAACACTGCAATTTGTATGGTACAGAACAGAATATAATAATACTAATAATAATACGTATAGTAATGAATATGTGGAATTTAAGAAATTCCAGTCTAATTAATAGTAAGCAGTTTCTCCAGTACGTTCTTGTCGAATGTGTGTAGTCGCATCTAAAAGTAAAATAGGACACCTGTACACACCGAATCAATAGGAGAAAAAGTGTACTGCTTAGAGGAAGAGAGAGAAATAATTGGGTAAGAGTATGAGAGGGGATGAATAACACAGAAGTAGAAATGGGTGAGAAAGCACACAGAGGGAATCTGGGTCGGTGATGGAAGATAAAACTTTGATCTACTCTTGAATGCAGAGTACCTAGTTTTAGATACGACGCAGGTGAATGTAATGTCCAAGACATCAACGCGAGTTCTCTGTCACGCTCCAGCAACCACTGCAGCACGATTGTGGCCTTGTGACTCGAGCAGTTATCCTGCTAGAAGATGCCATTGGCATCGGTAAAGGCATCAAGCATAAAGGAAATCAACATGACTGCAATAATGTTCACATAGCCACAGCTTTCATGACGTCTTTGATTGTTACAACTGATCCCCCCGGAAGCCCACGCCAATGTCCACCATACATAATGTCTAAGCCGGCCTATGTCCACGCGGTTCACGTTTCTACCGGTTTTTTGCCTAGATGACAGTGTATCCACACACAACTGTCGACCTGATGTAACAACAAACTTGATTCATCCAACCATGCGGCACGTATCCACTGATCCACTGCCCAGTTTCCATGATCACGTTCCTCTGCAATCGTACTTTTCGATACCGTTAGCAAGGCAACGTGTAGGGATTGTGTGCCGTGGAGCTCCTGCCATAAAATGTGCTCTAAACGTTGTGCTGCGATACTCTTGTGCCAGCACAGTACTTGTACGCTGTCGTCAGATCTGATACAGATCGCTGCCTATCTTGCTTCACAGAGCGGGCAAGTTTCTGACCGCGATATACCGTGACGAGGCGTAGATATCCAACACCCTGTCGCCTACTCACCGTTTCTCGCCCTTCAGCCACTTTTCACAGATGTTCATCTCAGTAGCTCGCTAACATTCAACCAGCTTCGCCGTTTCTAGTAGGCTCACTCACAGAGATAACGATGTGCGCTTTGTGAAAGATGTTTTGCCAGTCGATTTCCTAATCCGCTGCCCGTGTCGTCGCTAGAGTGATTCCCCAATCGCCTCTGCTCCCCTTATATACAGGACTTTCACATACAGAAACACCACGAGAAGTGTATTCTTGAATATAAGTACAGCTGCTAGCCAAGCCTGCAATTTGCGCTGTTGTACAGGGTGTTGATAAATGAATATCGTGGTTTTAACGCTTTATAATATTTATTACATTAAGCTTACAGTTATAAATGTCAAATGAAAGAGGAACTCGAACAGTCGAGTTTGGCACCACTGCGCATGCGCAACGCGCAATGTTTCTGCTGCTATCCGCTAGACAACGGTAGTACCGAAGATGGCGACTAGTGAACAGAAAGCGTTTTGTGTTTTGCAGTTTGCAAAGACCTAATCTGTAGTTACTGTGCGACGTGCGTTCTGGCTGAAGTTCGGTTGTGATCCTCCAAGTGATAGTAACATTCGTAGATGGTATCATCAGTTTGAAGATACCGGCTACCTTTGTAAAGGGAAGAGCACAGGACGACCAAGCGTCGTTCACGCGTAGCCCAAAGAAATCAGTCCGGAAGGCTAGTCGTGAATTACAAGTTCCCGTGTCGACTGTTTGGGAACTTTTAAGAAAATGCGTACAACTACGTCCTTACCGTTTACAGTTATTATAGGCTCTAAAGCCGACAGACCACGGATTACGTGCCAACTTCACAATCGAAATGTTGTTTTACGATGATGAAGATTTTCTGGATCATGTTGTCTTCAGTGATGAATCGCCCTTTCACCTTAGTGGACATGTTCACACTTACAATGTGTGCATCTCAGGCTCAGAAAATCTTCACAAACTGGTACAAATGCAACGAGATTCCCCTAAAGTGACTTTTCTGTGCCGTATCCTGGCGGAAAGTTTATGGGCCTTTCTTTTTTGGTGAACCTACTGTAACTGGCACTTCTTACCTTGATACACTAGAGCAATGGCTCTTTCCTCATTTGGAAGAAGATGAGCCAGAGAACTTAATTTTCCAGCAAGATGGTGCGCCACCTCACTGGCATAGAGAAGTATGCGATTGGTTGAACTTCACTGTACCCAAGCACTGGATAGGCCGCAAGGGGCCCAATGACAGGGCTTGCTTTGCATGGCCTCCATGTTCACCTGACCCTAACGCCATGCGATTTTTTCCTTTGAGGCTTCATCAAGGATCGCGTGTACGTGACTCTGCTACCAGCAGACCACCCTGAATTAAGAAACCAGATTGAAGCAGCAGTTGCTACAATCACTGAAGACACTTATCAACGTTTGGGAAGGACTCGGCTATAGACTTGGTGTGTGCCATGTGACAAATGGTGCACACGTTGAACATTTATAAGGTTCTTGGTAAAACTGTTTGAGTTCCTCTTTCATTTGACATATCATTTATAACTATAAGTTTAATATAATAAATATTATAAAGCGTTAAAACCCCGATATTCATTTATTAACACCCTGTATTTCACCTCGAACGGCACCTGTACAGTATCCTCAACACGTTGAAAGTGTCAGTCGGGGTCAGAATACTGTTCTGTATGGCTCTGGGTGCTTTATGTCGGAACTAAGTGAATTCGAATGAGGGCAGGTTGTTTGTGCACATATGGTAGGTGCTTCTGTAACGAAGGTAACCAAGTGTTTGGTCTTCCAAGAGGCGCCGTATCGAAGATTTATATCACATATAGGGAAAGCTGAAAACCATCGTCCGCTAAGTCACAAAGTGGAAGCAAGTGTGTGTGGAGTGATCGTGGCAGACTGTAACTGAAGGGAGGTGCGACGACAAATATGAGAGTGACAGCTGCAAAAGTCACTGTAGAACTCAACGTTGCACTCGCGAACCCTGTCAGCACCGAAACTACACCAAGAGAGTTCCACGAGCTGGAATTACAAAACCACACTTCAGCGATGCAAATCCCCATAACAGGAGAACGTGGTACCGAAGCTACAAAACGTGGACTGTGCAGAAATGGAAGAATGCCATTTGGTCGCATGAGTCTCGTTTGACACTGTTTTCGACTTATGGCCAAGTTTACGCAAAGTTAAACGTGGCGGGGGTGCGGCTATGTTTTGGGCAATCATATCGTGGTATTCCACAGGCCCCTTGGTTACTCTGCAAGGTCGCATTACTGCCTAAGATTATGTGACCATTTTGGCTCGTCGGATCCAGTTCATGTTACAATGTTTGTTATTGTATGATTACTGTGTTTCAATACGATAGGGACTCCTTTTCACATAGTTCGCATCGTCAAAGACCAGTTTTGTGAGCACGAGAATTAACTGTCCCATCTCCCCTGGCCATCGCAGTCAGCAAATTTCAGTATTGTTGGGCCTTTGACGTCGATTTTGGAGCGAAGGATCCATGGTTGCTGTCACCACCATCATTGTTACCTGAAATTGGCTTAAAAACCATACAGAATCTGTATTTAGCCATTCCGAGACATCTTGAACTGTTTTCTTACACAATATTAGGCATGGAAATCTGCTATGTTTGTGGTGTCCATTTTGTCAGCTCCTCTGTACTTTCCCACGTCCACGCAATACTAACGTCATTTCATTTAGCGGCGGGCGGTGGTATAATGTTTTGGCTAGTACTCTGCAGTATTATTTCATATACAAACTATTCCTGGAACAGAGTGTTGGATTTCTGCGGTCAAGTCGATTTACATGCTGCAAACACATGGACGAAAGTAAACAAGTACATCTTTTTATTCCATCATCATTATTTTGTGATTGTAACTTTATCGTTAGCTGTGATGCTCCAAACATCAGGTTCGCACACATTCAATGACCAGGGCGTTCTAAAAGCCATGCATCATTCATTCCGAACGACTTTCGGAAGAATTAAATTTCTTTGATATTACGTATTCTCACAGTCTTCTGCATTAAATGTCTAACTGCCTTAGTTTTCATTGCCAGCGGCGTCAGAAATCAACACTGAGTCGACTAAAATGTTGTGCTTGAGGTTCCCAATTACTTTTCGAATTGTATTTCTAAGTTACACGAGATACAGCGTTGTCTCTCCGCGGAAGAGGTCACAGAGTAACTAAGCTTTACTAGGTTTTAAAGTTGTTAGTAAGGAAAAGAACTAGAGGGAAACGACGTTTTCTTTGTTGCTTATTCTGTCATCAAATGTATATTAAAACCTTGCTAAGACACATCTTCTAAACTGTGACCGTAGTCATTAGGTAACCTCTTGTTTCTCTTGTGTTGAAACGTAGAATTTCGACCACTGCTGTTGCGGCCATTCTCCCGAGAACAATGCTGGTAGTAAAAATCTTTACGTTCTTCACTCGGTACGGGAATATGTTCCAGCAGCAACGGTTGTTAGGTCGAGTCATTTACCTGATATCTTTTGTCACGGCTACTGCAATAGCGTAGTAAAAGAAAGTACAAACAAACAGCTGAATTACGGCACATACGTGTGTACGCGGGCGCGAGCGCAGGTGTGTGTGTGTGTGTGTGTGTGTGTGTGTGTGTGTGTGTGTGTGTAGGAATCTGGTGATAAATAAGATAACAAGTTACTGTGTATACGAGAGGCTGGATGGCTAGGTGTTACCTCACCTACCATGTTCAGTAAAGTAGAGCCGCCTTCCAGAAGAACGTTCTGTTCGTTGTTTAATTCCATCTCGTATTCGCCAAAACCATGCAAGTATAGATAGGATATACTCTTCGAAACTCGAACTCAAGAACTGAATGATTTTAGAAAGTTATATTTTTGGAAAGAATGTTTGTTCTAACACGGCAAAAAAATAAATGGCTCAGAGCACTATGGGACTTAACTTCAGAGGTCATCAGTCCCCTAGAACTTAGAACTACTTAAACCTAACTAACCTAAGGACATCACACACATCGATGCCCGAGGCAGGATTCGAACCTGCGACCGTAGCGGTCGCGCGGTTCCAGACTGTAGCGCTTAGAACCGCTCGGCCAAACACGGCAAAGCAGAGAGTTTCGCAAGAGCAGCGAAAGTTTTTAATAGATAATTCAATTGAGTAGGTAAAGAATTTGAGTTGGCCAGACGGATGCAAGAACGCTCCTAGATAGAATTTTGTAGGATTCTTCTAATACGCGGACACTTTCCTGTTACACAACATGTAAGGTACTTCAGCTTCTTCTGAAGGACTGGTCGAGACGTATGACGACAAGTTGCACAAAATAAACCTGACCAAAAAAAATAATCCATGGTCCTTAAGATAGGACGGTAAGACATCCGTAAAGACATGACGGAATAACTTGCATGGTACTGGAGGGGACTGTAGAGGATAAAAATTGTGGAGGAAAACAGAGATTGGAATATATCCAGCAAATAATTGGCGACGTAGCTTGCAAGCGCTATTCGTCGCGGAGCGCATCAAACGAATCAGAATACCGGTGACTAAAAAATAAATAAATAAGTAAAAAAAGGAAAAAAGAAAAAAAGGCAACCCAGAAAATTTGGATTTGCTGACGATTGTGCTATTGCTGTGAACCACAAAAACCTGGGCTTTCCTCAGACTGTCTCGACCGAAGACCTTCAAAGTGTTGCAAATACTGTCGTAACTGGAGGTTACACCCAAGTGCTGCCGAAACAGAAGTCGCCAGTTTCCACATAAACAACAAAATTAATAATTTGAAGGGAAACAGCTGAGTGTAACACAAGTCCGCGTTATGTAAGAGTACCTATTAACAGAACAATCGGCTTTAAGAGTACTTACTGAAAACTACCGCTGTATGAAGGGAAGAAACATCATCTTGCAGGAACTTTGTGGAACAACTTGAGGTCTATCACCTCCAACACTAAGAAATTCTGCTCCTCGACTGGCGTACCCTGTAGCAGAATATTGCTCTGCAGTCTGGATCAACAGCCCATACACCAGACTCGTCGACACTCAGCTTGACCAGCCTAGGCGTAAAGCTGAAATACTAAACACCTTTCTCCAAAGCTGTTTCACAGAGGAAGACCGCACTGCAGTTCCTTCTCTAAATCCTCGCACAAACGAAAAAATGGCTGACATCGGAATAAGTGTCCAAGGAATGGAAAAGCAACTGGAATCACTCAACAGAGGAAAGTCCACTGACGGGATACCAATTCGATTCTACACAGAGTACGCGAAAGAACTTGCCCCCCTTCTAACAGCCGTGTACCGCAAGTCTCTAGAGGAACGGAAGATTCCAAATGATTGGAAAAGAGCACAGGTAGTCCCAGTCTTCAAGAAGGGTCGACGAGCAGATGCGCAAAATTATAGACCTCTATCTCTGACGTCGATGTGTTGTAGAATTTTAGAACATGTTTTTTGCTCGCGTATCATGTCGTTTCTGGAAACCCAGAATCTACCCTGTAGGAATCAACATGGATTCCGGAAACAGCGATCGTGTGAGACCCAACTTGCTTTATTTGTTCATGAGACCCAGAAAATATTAGATACAGGCTCCCAGGTAGATGCTATTTTCCTTGACTTCCGGAATTGTTGGTAAGGCGGGTACCAGGTTGAGATTCATTGGGAGAGTCCTTAGAAAATGTAGTCCATCAACAAAGGAGGTGGCTTACAAAACACTCGTTCGACCTATACTTGAGTATTGCTCATCAGTGTGGGATCCGTACCAGATCGGGTTGACAGAGGAGATACAGAAGATCCAAAGAAGAGCGGCGCGTTTCGTCATAGGGTTATTTGGTAGCCGTGATAGCGTTACGGAGATGTTTAGCAAGCTCAAGTGGCAGACTTTGCAAGAGAGGCGCTCTGCACCGCGGTGTAGCTTGCTGTCCAGGTTTCGAGAGGGTGCGTTTCTGGATGAGGTATCAAATATATTGTTTCTCCCTACTTATACCTCCCGAGGATATCACGAATGTAAAATTAGAGAGATTCGAGCGCGCACGGAGGCTTTCCGGCAGTCGTTCTTCCCGCGAACCATACGCGACTGGAGCCGGAAAGGGAGGTGATGACAGTGGCACGTAAAGTGCCCTCCGCCACACACTGTTGGGTGGTTTGCGGAGTATAAATGTAGATGTAGATCAGAGGAACCATCAGGAACTCTTCATCTATCTGGCTGCCTGTTCTCATGTGGAAGTTCATAAAAACAGCTCGTGATCCTTATTTCCCTGTACATGAGGGCACTCCTGCACTCAATAAAAACAGACTTCCCTCCTATCGTCTATATGTACAGGGCGCATAACTTTTGGTGGACAACGGAGTAACAGTAACAGACATATGGGCAGAAAAATGGCAGAACAACGCCACCTCAGAACAGCTTAAGATGCCCTGCATCTTGTCCAGGTCACCAGGTTTTGAAGATATGGTCTGCGCTCAACGGAAAAACGACAAATGGAGGAAACTGTGATGACTTAGTGCACGAATGGGGAGCAACAACGTCGCCTATCTGTGACAGTTGCGGAACGACAAGTTCTTCAGTATAATATACACACGAGACCAAAGCGATCATTTCCTAGCCATTCGAAGGAGTTCGTGGGGACCATAAAAACATCAGTTGAACTTAGCAGATGGATATGTATTTGTGACATTCTGCATTTTATAAAATTAATTCGTAATCATGAATTATTTGCATGTTAAATATGTGTATGCCTATTATTAAAGGAAAAAGTTTTACCGTGCAACGTGATGCCACTCACATGCAGAAGTTCTGCAGTACTGAACTGGGGTATGAAGTTTGTGCACGAAGGTATAGTTCAGTGTTCATTTACACATGTCTTCAATGCTAGTATAGTCCTAGATACAGTAAACGGTAACTAAGCACTTGTATTACGCCCAAACGGCGACAGGAGATGAGTGCAGCGACACTCGCTGAAACAGTGACCTGGTACTGTCTGACGATTGTCTTTACGTATTGGCTCTGCTGAATGCAGCAGTCTGCTTACACTCCCTTTTAGCGGATGCATGTATACTTGGGAATTATTTGTGTAGTGCTAGGTGGACGCATAACATAGTCAGTGTCGTGTGCGACCTCTCTGGAGTCTAAACTTACCATCGTTGGGCCTTAGTTCTAGGCAGCTCTGCGCCCTTCTGTGTAGGCTGCGTCCCACATCTCCTGGAGGATGCAGTACATCACATTATGACAGATGCCACCTACAAACAGATTGACGGCTCTGAAGTATACCAATGTACCCAAGTCGACCTGCCAATGTTCCATTCGTCTCAAAGTCATAATTAGGGCGCGATATGTTATTATTTTGTTTTTAATGTTTATGTCCGATGGAAAGCTATTAATTACTGTCTGTAAGATAGACTGTAAAACAACTTGTAAGGACAGTATTCTTACCAAACCATTTTCTAACAGCTAATTTTAATCACTATGCAATAAGTAGTGTACTACCTTCATGTTAGAATCAGGAATTTCGTCGTTTTGGACATTCGTGCAATACGAGGGCAGCGAAGGAATGCATCGCGTTTACACGCTTTCCATAAATTACATTCATTGTGAATCTCGCTTCTTGTCCAAAACAATAAAATACAGTCAGATGAAGAAATTGTGCTCCGTATTGGCACAAAAAAAGAAATGGCCTAAAGTTTAATACATTTTGTATCAAAGCAACATACTGCTCCAGTGCTTTAATTTCGAAACCACTCATAAAAGAAGGAATACATAGTCAGATTTATATTCCACTAATTTCAAGTCTACTTACTTTCACTGTCAGTGATCTCAATATGGCCATTATCTAAAAAAACCACATGTCACAATCTCCTACAATCCCATTGCACAATTTCTGTTCCGACTGATTCTTTGAACGCTACAAGTGACTTCTAAAATGCATGTATTTCCGCAGCAAGCAAAACCGAATTCTACGAGAAGAGTCGTGTTTGGACAATTCCCCCTTCTAGAGCTTGTCACTCGCGACTAGACACGATGATTGTGGTTACCGCGAGAGCATGTTCCCCGGGGTTATATTCGTAAAATGTCATTCTTTAAGGCAAATCAGCAGCAGTTCGCAGACATAAGATAAAGTAAAGCTCTTCCGATCCTTAGGCAACAAAGACACACGACACGTTAATTTACTACAATGCTAGACAAAAAAGTGAAGTGATCACAGAAACGAGTCAAATTTACAAAGAAATTCTTATAGTAAGAGTCCTCTTATCAGTGGTAAGTTCCTATGGGACCAAATTGCTGAGGTCATCGGTCCCTAGGCTTACACAACTTAATCTAAAACTAATTCACGCTATGGACAACACACACACCCATGCCCGAGGGAGCACTCGAAGCTCCAACGTGGGAAGTCGCGCGAACCGCGGCAAGGCCCCTTAGACCGAGCGGCTACCACCCTGCGGCTACCTCGCGCGGCCCTCTTATCAGTATGGTGTTATAATCCCCTTTGGGACATTTCAACCCTTCTAAAGCTGCTGAATTGGAAACGTGAAAAATAGTTACTGTTTCTTTACTGACACACAATGTCTCAGTGTCTGTTTTCTCACATTGAAGCATCCCGTGGCTATTCCTGTTTGAATTCAAGCATGAGCCGGGCGTTGTGGACGAGTGATTCTAGACAGTTCAGTCCGGAACCGCGCTGCTGCTACGGTCGCAGGTTCGAATCCTGCCTCGGGCGTGGATGTATATGCTGTCCTTAGGTTAGTTAGGTTTGAGCAGTTATAAGTCTAGGGGGCTGATGACCTCAGATGTTAAGTCTCATAGTGCTCAGAACCATTTGAACCATTTCAACTTCCGGCATGCCTTTAATGATTTATTAAAATGGCGGTGTGTTATGAATCTGAGTGAGTGTTTGCATCTATGGATTGATGTCTATAATCAGTTATAAGCTAAGCTGTCTGTTGAGCGTGCATATGTTTTTCTTATCTGAAGCGTCAGGGTAACATATACCTAACTGATGAATGAGAAGGTGGAGCGAAAGGAAGATTTCTCATACAGGTTTTCAGACTACTTTATGTATATGAAAGTGGATGTGTGTGTGTGTGAATTCCTAAGGGACCAAACTGCTGAGGTCATCTGTCCCTTGACTAATACACTACTTAAACTAACTTATGCTAAAAACCACACACACACCCATGCCCGAGGGAGGACTCGAACCGGTGGGAGGGGCCGCGCAATCAGTGACATGGCGCCTGTAACCGCGCGGCCACTCCACGCGGCTTGAAGGTGTCTGGTTCGCCTAATGAATGCCTGATATGTGTTTGTGGCGTGTATCAGTCGGTGTGTGCGATGATGTGAAGGATTTTGCTTCGGAGACACTGCAGTTCCTGCAGACATGTACTTGCAGCCCTGGGTCATATGTCCGATCCGCTCGGAACCGTTGGCCAGTTGACGCTCTTGTATAGTAGTCTTCAGGTGGTGTCTGTTGATAACCCTCTCCCGCCCCCCCCCCCCCCCCGTACCCTTAGGAGCTTCTACAGTTGGCAGAGAGCAGCACAACCGTTGCTTCTCGTCCTGTTGATTTGCTTAGTGAGCGTCAGGCGCCTATTGAACTGTAAACCCAGATACATTGCCGGAGCGTTCCATTCTAACAGTTTGTCAAAAACAGAGATTTTACTTTCTGAGGGAGTAAATTATTTTGTAAATATGATTGTGGCGCTCTTTTCTTTATTTAGCTCAACACTTCAGATGTTGCACATCTGGGTGATAGCGTCGAAATGTTGCTGCGCTTTTTGGGCTATGAAGTTTCCTGCTGCTTTTATACCCCGATGTGTCATCAGCCTATGAGATAGTTTCAACATGTCGTCTGCATAGAGGGTAGTTTCATGACCAGCCAATTTTGGCCTATCGTTGGTATGGAGCTTGTAAAGCACAGGGCCCAGAACTGATCCCTGCGGGATCCCAGTCACATCATTCTCGATCGTAATGACATCTTTGCTGCGCCTAACAGAGTACTGCCTTTCCGCCAGGAACGGGTCAGTCGTGCTTGTCACGTGTCATCGAATGTCTGTGATAATCTTTAAAGTAAGCCATTATGCCAGACTTTGTAGAACGCTTACTCGATGTCTAGAAAGACAGCTCCTGTACCGTGTTTCCTATCCCGCGCATATATGTTCCATCAGATGCAGGGATTGATGGACAATGCTATGTTCTGGACGAAAGCCAAACAGCTCAGGGGTGTAATTACATATTCTTGGAGACATATTGAGTCTCAATTTTAACTTTGATAAGGATAGAAGCTGGACTAATTAATTAAAATTTGTGCCAAAGCTTGGAGATGAACCTGCTGTCCTGGTTACTAGACAGAGGCGATATACAGGGCTTCACCCTGGCATCATAGCTAACACAGCTGCACGGAATACACTAGTCTAAATCCTTTCCTAACAAAATGGTTCAAATGGCTCTGAGCATTATGGGACTTAACAGCTGAGGTCATCAGTCCCCTAGAACTTAGAACTACTTAAACCTAACTAACCTAAGGACATCACACACATTCATGCCCAAAGCAGGATTCTAACGTGCGACTGTAGCGGTCACGCGGTTCCAGACTGAAGCGCCTAGAACCGCTCGGCCACAACGGCCAGCCTCCTAACAAAAAATTCAGTTCACACCTCGGCCCATTTTGATTTTTCTCTTCTTAAATCATTATAGCCGAGGCTGTCTGGTATTGGAATAGCACCCAGATCTTAGGTAATGAGGGAATCATGCCTGTACCTCAGGTATATGTGATCTAGTGACCTGATGCAACTGTATTTTCCTGGAGCCATATTGAGTTTCAACTTTATCTTCCGTGAGGATAGAAGCTGAAGAAATGGATTAAAATTTTGGCCAATCTGGGACTTGAACCCAGAGCTCCTGCTTACTAGGTAAATGTGCTATCTTCTACACACCTTGGCTTGTGGCTAACACAGCTGCAGTCCCGGAGTTCGCACAAATTTTAATTTATTTCAGCTTCTATTCTTATCGAAGGTGAAGTTGCATCAGATCAAGAGATCACCTACAGTTGAGGTACAGGCAGAATTTCCCATTACGTACAAAGTGGGGGTGCTATTCCAGTACTGGAGTGTCTCAGCAATACAGACGATTTAAAAAGAACATAATCAAGATTGGCTGAGGTGTGAATTGAAGTTTGTATTAGGGAAGTCACTGACTAGGGTACCCCGTTCAGCTGTGTTAGCCACAGCATCAGCCAAAGACACAGTGCCATTGCTGTAGGGGGCAGCACATCTACCTAGCACAAATTTTAATTCATTACTTCAGCCTCTGTCTTTGGGTTCAGGGATGATTATGTTGCTGTCTTTGAGGAATTGCATGAGGACTCGCTACTGACAATACAATACTCCCCGCCTCCTTTTACACTGCCTCCTCCGCATCTTGTGACATCTCTTGGCCAATACCGCATTACATACGGGTGTCCGGTTACTTGTGGTCAGGTAGTGCACACCAGCAGCCAGTGGAGCCGTGGAGCGACGTTTGGAGTACAGCTGTGGGAATACCCAGCTGAGGCGTGCGCCGGCTGAGTGCTGACACATACGCCCACGCAGTGAGCGGGCGCTGCTGCGCGGCGAGCGATCGCGTAACCCAGATCTGGACGCAGTGTCGTGATCTGCCGCCAGGCCACGCCGCGCCGCGTCGCGCTAGAACACGGCACTCGACTGCACGGCTCGCCGGACCGCTACTCGGCCCTGGCGCGCAACCCGATCACCCGCTGAGCAGCGGCGAGCGATCGTATAACGCGCTAGCGTCCTGCAGCCGCACACCAACACTTCGACTCTACCTGTCTAGATTGTCGAAAATCGTTTGAAAATGCTGACCAGAATACACTATTTGGAACTCTTGAGTTAGCGGGGATAAAACACTGGGGCTGCACACGGTGTCCCAGGAGGGATGGTCAGTATTCAGGGATGGGACATAAAACGCTCAATTGAAGCATAATTTAATATGGACATTCGCCTACTGACCGGCAAGTACGTGTCTTACCAGCCCAATCTCTTTGAAGTTTTATTGTGACCATCCCACCCCATTGCTTCCAACCTCTTTGCTCGCGATGTCTTTCTGCTATAGCAATAGGAATGGATCCAGAACTGAACCCTGTGGGGGCTCCCTTTGTAATTTCTACACTGTCACTAAAATTTTCTGTCTTTCCAACATTATGTGAATTGTTAAGCATAACTTTTTGCATTCTGTTTCTTAAATACGATTCAAACCAGTTGTGTATAAAGCAGCCAGTTCCATAAATAACAATGTACATTAAATGTGTTCAATCTCGGAAAATCATTCGGAATAGCGCAGATGTCCATATTAAGATTTTTCCTTCAAATCAACGTTCCTGTCGTATCCCTGAATACAGGCCATTCCTTCCGGAACTCCCTGTATAAAGCAGGCTTTCACGGCCTTTATTTACATCCTTGCTGACCTCAGTTATATAGCATTACGCCGAAGTTTGACGCATGTTCCTGTGTCTTGCATTTCGTCTCCTAATTTGTAGACATCCTCAGGAGCTATAAAGAATTCTTTAGTTGATTTTCGAACTCAAAAAAGCTCAGTAAGCTGAACTGTTTATAATTAAGACACAACGGTCCTGTAGTGACGTTATCTGACTGCTGCTAACAAGACACGGTGTCTCGCCGTTGCGCCCAAATGGATCAAATGGCTATGAGCACTATGAAACTTAACATCTGAGGTCATCAGTCCCCTAGAACTTAGAACTACGTAAACCTATCTAACCTAAGGACACCACACACATCCATGCCCGAGGCAGGATTCGAACCTGCGAACGTAGCGGTCGCGCGGTCCCAGACTGAAGCGCCTAGAACCGCTCGGCCACACCGGCCGGCGCATATTATTAGGTTCAAAGTTTATTTTCATAAATTCCAATTGCGACTTAACTTGGTAATTTTCTAAGCAGTTCCACATGAAGCTTTTCTGACGTCGCCTTGGCGTTCTTTTATGACAACACTAATCATAATCTGAACGATCAGCTCATTTCTTGTGTTTTCAGACTTTTCCTTTTAACCATACCAGTAGAATAAGTCTGAAGAGATAAGGTCTGGCGACCTTGGTGGCCAAGAAACGTAACCATCTCTGATGATCCTACATCTGGCGATTATTAAGTTTAGCTCACGTGCCACCTGACAAACACACTACTGGCCATTAAAATTGCTACACCAAGAACAAGTGCAGATGATAAACGGGTTTTCATTGGACAAATGTGCTATACTAGAACTGACATGTGATTACATTTTCACGCAATTTGGGTGCATAGATCCTGAGAAATCAGTACCCAGAACAACTACCTCTGGACGTAATAACGGCCTTGATACGACTGGGCATTGAGTCAAACAGAGCTTGGATGCCGTGTACAGATACAGCTGCCCATGCAGCTTCAACACGATACCACAGTTCATCAAGAGTAGTGACTGCCACGTTCTGACGAGCCAGTTGCTCGCCACCATTGACCAGACGTTTTCAATTGGTGAGAGATCTGGAGAATGTGCTGGCCAGGGCACCAGTCGAACATTTTCCGTATCCAGAAAGGTTCGTACAGGACCTGCAACATGCGGTCGTGCATTATCCTGCTGAAATGTAGGGTTTCGCAGGGATCAAATAAAGGGTAGAGCCACGGATCGTAACACATCTGAAATGTAACGTCCACTGTTCAAAGTGCCATCAATGCCAACAAGAGGTGACCGAGACGTGTAACCAATGGCACCCCATACCATCACGCCGGGTGATACGCCAGTATGGTGATGACGAATACACGCTTCCAATGTGCGTTCACCGCGATGTCGCCAAATACGGATGCGACCATCATGATGCCGTGAACAGAACCTGGATTCATCCGAAAAAATGACGTTTTGCCATTCGTGCACCCAGGTTCGTCGTTGAGTGTACCATCGCAGGCGCTCCTGTCTGTGATGCAGCGTTAAGCTTAACCGCAGCCACGGTCTCCGAGCTGATAGTCCTTGCTGCTGCAAACGTCGTCGAACTGTTCGTGTAGATGCACTTGCAAACGTCCCCATCTGTTGACTCAGGGATCGAGACGAGGCTGCACGATCCGTTAGAGCAATGCGGATAAGACGCTTGTCATCTCGACTGCTAGTGATACGAGGCCATTGGGATCCAGCACGGCATTTCGTATTACCCGATTCCATATTCTGCTAACAGTCATTGGATGTCGCCCAACGCGAGCAGCAGTCTCGCGATAGGATAAACCGCAATCGCGATAGGCTACAATCCGACCTTTTATCAAAGTCGGAAACGTGATGGTACGCATTTCTTCTCCTTACACGATGCATCACAACAACGTTTCACCAGGCAACGCCGGTCAACTGCTGTTTGTGTATGAGAAATCGGTTGGAAACTTTCCTCGTGTCAGCACGTTGTAGGTGTCTCCACCGGCGCCAACCTTGTGTGAATGCTCTGAAAAGCTAATCATTTGCATATCACAACATCTTCTTGCTGTCGGTTAAATTACGCGTCTGTAGCACGTCATCTTCGTGGTGTAGCAATTTTAATGGCCAGTAGTGTAGAATGTGCAGGGGCCTGTCTTGTTGGAAGGATGTACGCTTCCTTGTAGCCTAAAGAACAGTTTCCAGCAAGTGGAAGCTCGTCCAGGAAAGTATAGATAATGAGACCCTGTAAGACGATGCGATAATGGTATGGGCCCAATCAACTAATGTCTACCATTTTACTCCACATATTTGCAGAGAAGAGTCCTTGGACATGTGTCTCGACGAACGCACGCCAGTTTTCATCGGACTACTGAAGTCAGTGACGAGTGCTATTGATAACGTCATGATTGAAAATGGCTTCATCAGTAAACAGTATTAACGAGATTATTCGGCGAGTCCGCAGCTCGTGGTCGTGCGGTAGCGTTCTCGCTTCCCGCGCCCGGGTTCCCGGGTTCGATTCCCGGCGGGGTCAGGGATTTACTCTGCCTCGTGATGACTGGGTGCTGTGTGATGTCCTTATGTTAGTTAGGTTTAAGTAGTTCTAAGTTCTAGGGGACTGATGACCATGTATGTTAAGTCCCATAGTGCTCAGAGCCATTTCAACCATTATTCGGCGATATGCAATTAGCGAACATCAGAATTCCAAACGTCGCTTTCATCTCCTTCCCAGGGGTGTTAAATCGGCTGTAAATGCTGGAGAGCTATATATGTGGATACAAAGATTACAGTACCACTACACGTTAACATTTAAACGCAGCACTCAGCATAAAATAACAAAAATGACGATAGCTATATATGGATATGAAGATCTTTTACGTATTTTATAATATCACTCGTCGCTGTCAGAAAATCTTCGGAAGGACCTATGTAGGCACGTGCGGAACATGTCGATACAACATGAGCAACTGTCTGTCGTTCTGTACCACAGTCACATGAAAGTGATGAAGATTTTCCCCACCTGTAGTGAATGTCTGCACATCGTCCAAGGTCCGTTCGGATGCGGTTCGAGATGCTCCGAACTGCCCGATGCTGGTCGAATCCAGGGGGTTTACTCTGGATGCAAGGCGGCTTCAGGCATTGTGGAGACAGTTTTGTTCCCAGCAGCGTTTCCATTCATCGATGATATTGAAGAGTTTCCATGAGAGTCCTGGCTGTTGATAACAGTGCGATGTCTTGATCTCAGTCATTTTCACTCCGTAGGGAATACGTTTTCCATTATCGGAAGGTCGGCGTTATTGGCAATCTTCTGGTATTCTCGCAGTAGCGTGCTCTTCCGTCTGGTTTGAGGAGGTGGAATGTGGCTCAAGATAGGTAGCCAGTATGTGGGAGTAGACCGTACTGATCGACAATGAACATAGCCTCTATCTTTTTCACCTCGCTTCCCGAGCACGGGGTCCTGCGTTCTATTCCAGGTGGGATCAGTGATTTTCACCTGCCTCGAAATGACTGGGTCTTTGTGTTGTCCTCATCATTTTATCATCATTCATGAAAGTGGCGAGGTGGGACTGAGCAAAGGTTGGGAATTTGTACGGGCGCTGATAACCGCGCAGTTGAGCGCCCCACAATGCAAATATCATCATCTATCTTTTTCACGTGTGGGCTATTAAGTCAGACATGCTCACAGTACTCTCGTGCTGAGTATACTAAACCAAGTGCTGACACCAGAAGAGTGTCTGCTGACGGCCCCAACGAGACTCACAAAGTTTACGAAGAATGTTGCTTCTGGTCTTGAGCTTAACAGATGTTCGTGTCAAGCGCTCCTTGAAAGAAAGTGTCCTATCTAACGTGACCTCAAGGTATGTTGGACGCATATTATGATGAAATTCGTCTTCTGAAAATAGACATCAAGGGCTCTGTGTGCCATTCTACTGGACAGATGAAAACATGAAACCTCTGTTTTATTTTAGTTTGGTTGTAGTCTCCATTTACTGAAATAGTGGCTTAAGTTGTCTAGATCAGAAGTTAGGGTTTCTTCAGTCGTTTCAAAGGTTCTGTGTTGGGTAGCTATTGTGCAGTAGTCTGCATAACCAAACTTTCTGGACTGTGTTGGAGGAATATCAGACATTTATAAATCAAACAAGAGAGAAGCAAGGACGGATCCCTGTGGTAAGCCGGTATTCAATACTTTTGGGCAGCTAGTGTCTTTTTCTGTAGTTACTGTAAATGTCCTTTCAGTTAACATGTTGTCAATTAGTTTTGTTTCCATTACAAAACCCATATACAAACACCTTCGTACTCAGTATTTGTAAACACAAAAAAAACTTTGTGTTCTGCCTTACGGCAGGTTTTGTAATGTGGGAAGCCTCGTCAGAGTGGTCCACCGCATGCGTCTAGGGGAGTGATTCCCGTGGTGGTTTCCCGTTGCCTTCCACTGATGATGATGAAATGGTAATTAGGACAACACAACACCCAGTCCCTGAGCAGAGAAAATCTCCGACCCATCCGGGAATCGAAGCCGGGCACCTGGGTGTGACAGACCGCAGCGCTGACCACTTCTTTTTTTCTTTTTTTAATTGACGCTCTATCCATCGTTTTTTTCTGGAAGTTGAACTTGGGTCTTTTCTTTTCCAAGACTTTTTGTTTTTATAAAAAGGAAGGTAAGAGAAACAGAAACCTTTATTATTCACAAAATAATCATAGTACGTCCTTACACATTATCGCATTATAACTGTCCTGGAAGGTACCTTGCTGCCGCCCTACCATGCAAGTCAAAGTAGGACCTTAAAGAAAAGTATTCATAGATATTAAAACAAAATTCGAAGTACATCCCATTGGTAACTGTGCAAGTGTTAGTTCTTCCTAGGTCACATTGTCGCATATTTGTCCTTAGCTGATAACTTTACTTGGTCGGTTTCACAACGCGAACCCGGGCCCCTGGGCGTGACAGACCGCCGTGCTGACCACTCAGCTGTCGGGGCGGACTTGTAAATACAAGATGTTTGTAAATAGAGTTTCGCTACTTTAACCAGTGTAGACGGAAAACTATTTAGCACATGGGTAACCAACATTGTGGGAGTATGTTCAGACTGTGCGCTGCAGGACTTAGGTTGCTACTATTGTTAGTGTCATGAGTTGCCGCTAGGAGCCAGTACTGGTACGGCGTCGTAGGGATGAAACACGAACAAGAGTGTCCAGTGTCCATTATAGTTGCAGGGAGTGAATATATGTCTGAACGAGGTGAGCAAGGCCTCACTCGTAAATCGGTTTCATGTAAACAAAAGCAATACTGCTGCTCCTCGTCGCTAGCATCGAGGAATTAAAGGAATACGCAGAGGTCCTCTTTCAGCACCGGGAGAAGTTCGTACTAACTAGCGGTCTGAGAACTGCTCCTGGGCGAGGCCGACAGCCAATTGCGCCACAAATTTGTGAAGAAGTTATCTTCCCATGGCGGAGGACGCTGGGAGCAATGTGCGACTTTCAGGCACTGCACGAGCTGTGTCACGGCGGTTAAACAGACCATGGTCCACCGTTGTTTCAGGCAGCAGCAGAGCAATCTCTTGTGCGGTTTGTTGATGTAGATGTTGTCACACTGAGCAACATCTGTAACTTGGAGCGGTAACATGGTAGGCAGGTAACAATGTTACCCTCTCATGTAGAAATTAACTGTAACTGGTTTCTCCGTTATTTCTCTTCCACATGATTACAAATATTTTCACAAAGTTTCATTGTCCTACAATCACTCGTTTTTCATAGCGGCCCGCTCAGAGTGGCGAAAGATTGGATATAACCACCCTTACATGCGGCATGCTTAAACGATTCAGTGTAATAGGCCAGAAAACCATCATCATAATCATTGTTGGAAACTTCAATTACACTACCAGCAGCACAACTCCACAATTTGCACTTAAAAACAGAAATGACAATCGAAAACTGGAGTACAAACACGCGAAATGGAAATACGGGGGGCTCAAAAAGTCTCTCCGCAGTGCCATATGATTGTTAGCCGCTCGTGCCGTATGTTCCAGTGAATATAGCGAAAGGAAAGTCATTGAAATATAAGTTAATAATTTATTGAATATTCATTTTTACTTACAAATTTTCACATTAAATGTTGAAAGTATCCCCCCCCCCCCTCCTGTTGTTGAATACACAATTCAATTCGTCTAATCATGTTTCCAAACACAAGCTGTAACATTTCTTCTGTAAATAGGCCAGAAAACCATCATCATAATCATTGTTGGAAAATTCAATTACACTACCAGCAGCACAACTCCACAATTTGCACTTAAAAACAGAAATGACAATCGAAAACTGGAGTACAAACACGCGAAATGGAAATACGGGGGGCTCAAAAAGTCTCTCCGCAGTGCCATATGATTGTTAGCCGCTCGTGCCGTAAGTTCCAGTGAATATACCGAAAGGAAAGTCATTGAAATATAAGTTAATAATTTATTGAATATTCATTTTTACTTACAAATTTTCACATTAAATGTTGAAAGTGTCCCCCCCCCCCCTCCTGTTGTTGAATACACAATTCAATTCGTCTACTCATGTTTCCAAATCCAAACACAAGCTGTAACATTTCTTCTGTAATAGAAGCAGTGAAAGTGATATTGCAGTTTTCAATTCATCGATGGTTTTTGTACGGTTTTTATAGACAGGTGCTTCCGCTGCACCTCAGAAGAAAAGTCAGGTGTTATTAGGTCAGGCGATCGTGGAGGCCGAAGTCCCTGTGAATTTAAGCGATCACCAAAGCAATCTGCAAGCAGCGATATTGAAGCGCGAGCTGTATGCACGGTTGCACCATCTTGTTGAAAATAACAGTTCAGTATTACACAATTTCACCTATGAACCGGTACAGTATCACTGCAGTATCCTTGTGGGCTTATTGTTTCGTTGAAAAATGTGGGACCCTAAATCCGACGTCTAGAAATTGCAATCCAAACTCCTACCTTCAAAGAATGAAGTGGTTCGTCATGATTATATAATGGATTTGCAGTATTCCACATACGAGAATTTTGTGAGTTCGAGTACCCGAATAAATGAAACAACGCCTCATCAGTGAAAAACGTTTCATTAAGAACATCCCTTCCATTTTGTTGAACGAAATTTTTGAACCATTGACAATAATGCAGTGTCTTGCCATGATCAGTTCTTTTCAGTTCTTGGACGACTGTCACTTTGTATGGGAAAAGTTCTAATTTTTTCCTTACAGCTGTGTGGGCCGTTCCGACACTAACATCAATTTCCTGGGCGAATTTTCTTACGCACTTGTTCGGACTCATGGACATTTTATCGGAAATATCGAGTAGTTTATCTTCAGACAAAACGCTGGGACGAGCCCGTACTTCGAAGTTTGTTAATCAAATCTCGCACAGTATCGAAATGTGGGAGTGTTGTCTCCGGGAAAACTGAATTAACTGTATGATGAACTGAAACTGTGCATTTACCGCCAGTTTTGAACACTTGTTCGACTAAAAACACACGTTCTGCAATGGTTAGCATTTTAACAGTGACAAAAACGGAACAAACGAACAAAGGATCTAAACTTAAACGTTCACGTCAACACTTAACGACACACACCAACGATACTACTGACGCTGACTGAGATAAACGAAACAGTGGAATGTTGGGAGAGTCCACTTGAGGGGAAGTAACCCAGGCAGGCGAACAATCATACGGCACGCGCGGCTAACAATCATACGACATTGCGCAGAGATTTTTTGAATACCCCGTATATCTTGTAACCTCCCCACCGCAATTTTTAAAGAAAGATAATTGACAATACTTAATAGAAATGTGGGCCAAGTGTAACCTCCCCACAAAAATTTTAAAAGAAAATAACGATACTAATTAGAAATTTTGATGGACATGGCTCTATGCGTAACCTGCCTACAATCAGATGTACTGACAATGGCAACAAATGTGAAATTCGCAATCTGACTCAAATATAAATTCCTGATGAAAAATTAAAGTCCATTCAGTGATAAGAAAATTTAATTAAACCGAAATATCGGTCTTTGGCCCTGTGTAAAAACAATCAGAATTAAAGTCTTACCTCAGAATAAATGGATGTCACATATCTGCTCTTGTTGTTGCGCACCACTTGGAGGAACTACATTGCAAATAATAATATTCTCCTTTTTTTTGTAATTCTAGTGAAATTTTTCTTCAAAAAGAAGTGGAATGAAATGGGAAGTGCAACGAGATCTTTAGTTCAAAAAAATTAAACTTTTGAGAAAATGCTTTTGAAATAAAAAATTATTATTGGGAGACTTGTTGGAGAATAATTACAATAAATAAAATTTTTCATTATCTAATGATTATATTAATTAACAGTATACCTTATTCCTCATCTTGACCATTGTTGCCGACCGCCTACATCACACAACCGCACTGGGCTGCTACTACTGACCGACCGCTCTGCATGACGACTACAGACTGAGTACTGCTCTCAACTAGACAGAGCTACAGACTCGCAACGACTGAACTGACAGACTCGCAACGACTGACTGACTGCTACTCTGCATAGCGACAACTAACTCGCAAAGACTACTACTGACTGAGAACCGCTCGCAACACTCGCGCGGTCAAGCGCATACTCTCTGGTCACAGATGCTACAATGCCTCGCCATCGCTGCTGCGTTACATACGTGTTTCATAACCCTCCACTCGGGGGGCAAAAATTTGGCAGCGATGGTGAGTCATTTGGACTTGCCAAGCGCGGCAAAATTTTTCTTTAATTAACAAAATCCTACAACTTACAGAATATTTAAATGTTGTGCACACGCACTAAGTACAAAATATATCAGACAAGGACAAAATGTGAATACTAAACATAGTAGCAAATCAGAAAAGTATATACAAATTATTTGACAGATAACAAAGTGCACAGGCACTGAAAAAATTCTTTAGCATATTCAGAACAAATAAACAGACTGGCAAAATATTATGTTGACAAGTGTACATGCACTGAAAAATGTCTTTAGCATTTTCACAACAAATAAACATAATGGCAAAAAAAATTCATGTCCAAAGTGCACATGCACTGAAAAATGTCTTTAGTATTTTCACAACAAATAAACATAATGGCAAACATCATGTCGACCAGTGACATAAGTGTACTCACACTGGAGTTTAGCGAATCGAAAAATGTATAACCTATGAACATAAATGATGTTACCAAAAAAAATTTTTTTTTTTTTTTTTATGTGACAAGAATCAGGATAGGAAATGGAAGGATTGCATCATGGTTGTAGCACTTTAGATTGCACACAGCTGCTCTGAAAGTCCATATCTTTCCACAGTAGTACAACACCAAGTGACACAACTTGAAGTTCTTTTCCCATCAGAATTTATCAGTGTAGCCAAGACACTGAACTGTCGTAGTAATGTTCCATGTTTTCATTTTGGCAGTACATTAGGTACACCAAACAGTGGGACCATAATAATGTCTTCATCGCTCATGGTGGTGGACAGCATGTCGTGTCAACACCACACTCTTACAAGGCACACCAACGTAGAATTAGTGCAAAACCAAATATAGTGCTCCATGATCACTGGGATAAACAGGACAAATGGACATTGCAGTAATTCAGGGTAGTCAGCTTATGAGGTGAAGGACATCAAGTCACATAATATTGACAATTACAGTCTTCATTGATAGTTCGTGGCATTCATAGCCCAGTTATTGAACATTTCTGTACCAAGTATGTAGTATTACAGAAAAATGTTCATTAATTGTTTTACATAGAATCAGTAGCCTTCTTTTCCTGGTTACAAAATATTATGAAATAATCGCATTCTTTTCAGTTACAGAGTATAATTAAGAATCATTAACCTTCTCCTAATTACAGTTAATTAATCATTTGTCTTTAATTAATCATTTGTCTAATTACAGTTAATTAATCATTTGTATAATTACAGTTAATTAATCATTTGTCGTTAATTAATCATTTGTCTAATTACAGTTAATTAATTAATCATTTGTCATTTCAATCTATTAAGAAACATTAGCCTTCTTCTAATTACAAAGCATTATTAAACAATCACATTTATTTCCAATTACAAAGTATGAACATTGAAAACAAGAGTTAATTAATGGCATAATTAATAACAATTTCGTTGATTGACATTAATTATTGGCACTCAGTGGCCATCAAGTATTGAATAGAATAAAACATAGTTCATCATTCAGTATTATTCAGATCATTACAAAGTCATTATTAAAAATCAGTTAATTACAGTCAAATCATTAGTAATCACAGGCATTACAATAAACAGTGGCAGTTATTAGCTAGTGACAAAGCATTATTTTGAATATAGTCTCATTAAGAGGTCATTACTCGAGTGACATGCTATTCAGAGTTGATCAGTATTATTCAGAATTATCATAAACTAGTGACATTATGTGCGACTGGTAATACATTTTTTTGGTAGCAATGCATTGCGTTGGGATCGATAATTAATTGCTGAGGCATAATACTTTTTGCTTTTGACCTATTGCTGCAAATGAGGATAGGTAACGTCATTCGTCATGAGTCAGCTGTAGCAAGATTATGTAACAAGGCAGTAGATGTGATCACATTTATAAATGATAAACACAAATGGGTAAAAAATATAAAAATGCAAGTACTAGAACAGGTATAATAAGTAACAGGTTTAGTAAGTGTCATGAAAAACTTCTCCTGGAAAAAATACAAAAACGGATTATTGACCTGAAAGAAGAAACGCACACTATGCTGAAAAGTAGTGAACTTCGAATTAACAAGTAGTGAAATGTGTATAAAATGTGTTCCATAGCTGTCCTTTCCAAAACTTTCCGTCATCCTACTATGCAATGTAACACCTGCTGTCAAAGCAAACCGCAATAAATACTTAAATAACTACGTGGCATAAAGAAAAAAAACTTCATTATCCATATCATCATAACTTCACCATTATCATCACCTGTAAAGAAAAACTTCATTATTCATAATACCATTTCCTTCATCATTATTCATCAGTATTCACTATCATCTGCAAAAAATCACTTCATTACTCATTACATAACTATTCCTTATCTCTAGCATATTTCATCACTAAAACTAAGATGTGTAGTTCTCTCTGACAGCCTGCATCAATCACCTTGTATTCTGAAAGAAAAAATTAGTTAAGACTGCTATTCTGTGATGAGTATAGTATAGTCTTGTTAATGCTTGTTAATCCTGATCCCTTTACTCTTCCTCATAAAGTTATTGCATCTCCTTTCGTTTATTCCGTAGGTGAAATTCCCATTTATGTTAAATTTATTTCTTAGAATCATCATTCCTTTCTGAAATTGATGAACAAAGATTAATGTCTTGCATTTAAATCCTATACCCACTAAATAATGACTGGTTTATGGTGACACAATTAACCATACAGCATAACATGACAGAAAACGTAATATGTCCAAGACATTGACAGTGTTCGGATGCGAAAAAATGTACACAGAATAATACAATGCAGTAGCAAAAAAAAATGTGAAACAGTCACGATGTTGAGATGTCATAAGGCAAAAAAAAAAATGTCAAAGTCGACTGGTGTGTTTTATATCTTAACTATTTCATAGTGCATACAAACAAAACTGGAGTACAGTCATATACACAAAAAAAATGGAAAATGTGCACGGTCTGATGTGTAACGACAAGAAAAGCGACCTGCTAACCTTACCTTGCCGGGCACTTGCCAAGAAAAAAAATACGATAATCATCAATAAGTAGTCACATAAATATAATTGCAGAAATAGTCGTAAATGTGTAAATTCATCTGGAAAAATATGCACGGTCTGATGTGTAACGACAAGAAGAGCGACCTGCTAACCTTACCTTGCCGGGCACTTGCCAAGAAAAAAAAATACGATAATCATCAATAAGTAGTCACATAAATATAATTGCAGAAATAGTCGTAAATGTGTAAATTCATCTGGAAAAATATGCACGGTCTGATGTGTAACGACAAGAAAAGCGACCTGCTAACCTTACCTTGCCGGGCACTTGCCAAGAAAAAATACGATAATCATCAGTAATTAGTCACGTGAATTAATTGCATTAGTAAATGGCATCATAGTGTGTTGAATCATACAGTGGTTTCACTCAATAAACGGTTTAATGTTTGAGATATGGTGATTGCCTTTCGATTTTCTGGTTCTCAAAGTTTCGACGTGTACAACATTGGGGTGAGGGATGCTGCGAATCCGATACGGACCTGCGTATAGAAGTTCAAATTTACTGCACTTACCTTTTAATTTGCTGGATAAATAGTGTGTACGTACTAATATCTTCTGTCCAACGTGAAAGTCGCGGCGTGTACAAACCTGTTTTTGCTGTCTTCTCCGGCGCTCTGCGGCACGTTTGATGTTGTTCAGCGCAATGTCAATTATTTCGTGGTGTCGTAGGCGACGATTTTTGGGGAATTCTATTAATTCTTTAATTTTGTTCGGTGGTTCAACGTTTTTCAGTATAACAGTCGGAGATAGCATAGTGGATTTATTTGGAATGGAATTAATTACATCTTGGAATGAGAGTATGTGTGTATCCCAATCAATATGTCTTTTGTGGCAGTATATTCTGCACAGCTTACCAATTTCCTTCATTAATCTTTCACAAGGGTTCGAAGAAGCGTGGTACTTGGATATATAGATCGGAGAAATGTTTCTAGCTCGTAACATGCGTGTCCATACACTACTACGAAATTGAGATCCATTATCAGAAATTACTTTCATTACATGCCCTACATGAAATAGAAAATGTTTTACAAATGCTTTCGAAACAGTTTTAGCAGTAGCTTTGCGTAACGGAGTGAAAGTAACAAATTTTGAAGTGAGCTCAACAGCGACAAAAATGTAGCAAAAACCTCTGTTAGTTCTCGGAATCGGACCAAAAATATCTACTGCGGCCATGTGTCTTAATTTCACAGGTATAATGGGATATAAAGGAGGAATATGTGAAGTGGTGTCTGATTTAGCTTTCTGGCAAATTTTACAAGACGCTAAAACTCGTCGTATACGTTTTTCCATGTTGGTAAAATAACAGTTCTGTCTCAGTATAAGAAAACATTTTCGTGCTCCGTAATGTGCGTAACTTAAATGAGTGTACCAAATTAGTTTGTTAACCAGTTCGTCAGGAATGCATAATAACCAATTGTTGCTGTCAGGATGAGAGCGGCGAAACAGAATGTCATTGCGTACAGTGTAGTGGTTTCTAATCGTAACATTATTCTTATCTTGCCAAAGCTGTTTAATTTCTTTCCACACATTGTCTTTATTTTGCTCCTTTGCTATGTCCTGTAATGACGATGAAATAAAGTTTTTAAATGCAACTTGCTGAATGTACATGACACTGAAATTTGTTTTGCAGAAGTGGGTTGCTACGTCTTGCTGATTGTTACTGAGAGAACGCGATAGTGCGTCTGCTATAACATTTTGTGTACCGGGAATATGAACAATCGTAAAATTAAATTCTTGTCAATATAGTTTCCATCTACTTAATCTGTCGTGAGTAAATTTAGCTGAAAGCAAAAAATTGTATAGCTCTATGGTCTGTGTAAACGGTGGTATGTCTGCCATAAAGAAAGTGCCGAAATCTCGTAAAAGCCCATACAACACATAATGTTTCCAGTTCTGTAACGGAATAATTTCGTTCAGCAGGTGACAAAATGCGACTTGCAAATGCGATGTTTTTAATTACTGTAGAACCATCTTCTTCAATTTCCTGAAAAATATGTACACCTAAAGCGGTGTTAGAGCTGTCAGTGGCAATGGAAAAATTTCTGGTGAGATCTGGGTGCGATAAAAGTAGAGCATTCAATAAAGCATGTTTCAAATAACATTCTCGTGAACAAAATTCTGCGTGTCAAAAGTAATGTTTGCGTTACTGTAGTATGCAATCTGTGCTGTATCTGGTTAAATTCTATCGTTCGTCCTGTTATTTACGGGAGGATGCTGTGGCATATCCACTATATGAACTGTTCTGTTATTTCTTACTGACGTGTTACGCTATGGATGACACCTATTGTCTGTTCCATTCATGATTATTTGTTGTTGCTGATGTTGTTGCTGCTCATAAGATCGACTGTTATTAAATGTACGCTGAAAATTGTGCTCATCATTCTTTTTACGTCTGTCCTAATAATCATTCCTATACGGTGTATTGCGATAGGAATTGAAATAGAGTGTTGTCTGTACGTAGTTATTTCTTTGCTGCCATGCGTTACTATTTGTTGGCGCTGAGACTATACATGCACGCGGCGAAACATTAAAGTTTGGTTGACCTTGTAGACTGCATTGTTGGTTAGGTATGCTAAGCGGCTGACTTTCATGCTATTGTGGTGAAAAACATCTATTGTTACAAAAATATGGTTCCGACTGCTCAAAATTTTATACATACTGATGATTACGATTTTATCTGTAATTAAAATTACGGCGGTACTGGAGTGCCTACTGAAAATTGTCACATTCGGTAAAAGATTTGTCGTATCCGGTTTTCATTACATACGTTTCTTAATACTAGGTAGAGCAATAGTTAAAGAGCAGTTTGGATAGATATAAAGGATAGTAGAAGAAAAGGCAGCAGTGCAGAAAACTAAAGATGAAACAGCACTACTACAGCTCGGGGCCCTATGCTCGCTACGGCACATATTCATTAAAGCGTAATGAATCCCCTGAGGTCAATTACGCACTGCAACTAAATTTTAGCTTTTGCGTTGCACGCAATAGCGGTAAAAATTCAAAACCAAATAGTTGTATCCATGTTAATTCTAGTTTCCTCATTACAGGCAATGCTGATGAAAATACAATAGCAATTTGTCGCTTCAGGTTCAAAGCTAGTTTCTCCATTACAGATAATAGCGGTGAAAGTACAAAAATAAATTGTCGTATACAGTGCAAATCGTGTATCTGTGTTCTGCCATTATTAAATTCCTTACATTTTCTTACAAATGCAAACTGCTTATTATCAACGTTCTCGTCACTGAATTTGAGAACACGTTCGGGTTTGTGTGTGAATCTGTTCGTCTCTGTCATTTCGGTTTTCAAGTTGCGTAGCTTTTCAGATTTTAATTCGCGTGGCTTTTCGGATTTTAAGTCGCGTAGTTGCTGTAAATTGCTCACATTATACACGCTGCGTGAGTCTGACAAATGTTCATAAAGTGGCGTCTGTTGTGGTATGTTATTAACTGACATGTTTTTCATCTCTGTTACTTCTTGTTGTAAATTTGATAACTTCCGACGTAACGTGTTGTTAGATGAATCGATTTCATTAATTGTCAGCTGTAAATTTTGAAATTCAGGCGTTTGGATAAATGAAACCGGTGCAGTATCGTCTGATTTATTGTCATTAGTATTTTCGATAGCATCAATACGACTGGCCAATTCATCACATTTTTCAGTCAGTATTTTAACCTGATCATCGGTTTTAGAATCAGACGCATTAATCTGTTTTTGCAACTTGCGCGTAGTTTCGCTCAGTTTTTTAACATCAGCTTTGATGACATCGCAATCCTGTGTTAGATCTAGTTGTTCGAATCTATCTGTCACTGTTTGAATATTTACTGTGTGTGTATCCGTTTTTGCTTTAAGATCAGAAATTTCATCCCGTAATTCCGCGTTCAATTGTTCTATGGTATTAATTTTGTCGGACACTGTAGTAATATTATGGTCTACATACGTCTTCGCTTTCGCGAATATTTTACGTTTGTCCTCTTGTCTTTGTGCAGTGATTGTTTCCATGACTTGTCGTTTTACTTTGTTTTGATCCTGAATAAATCTGCGGAAACGCGTATCACTGTTCTGTATGTGCTGATTAAAGCGCTCGTTAATCTGAGTGTTCTGCTGTTCGAATTTCGCGTCTATCTTTGCGTCCATAGTGCGCGAAAGTTCTACCGTCATTGCTCTAAACTCGTCCCGTAATTGTGTAGCTTTTTCAGAGCATTGTTTAGCGACTCCGCTAATTTCGTCTCTGAGTGTTTCTGTTGCTGCTGTTTGCATTTCTCTTAATTCTTGCGCAACAGATTTAATTTCTTCGCTATTTTTTTGAGAACAAGCCTCAATTTCCACGCGCAATTGTTCCTTAGTGTCATGGCACTGCGCGGCAACGGCTGTAATTTGTTCACTAAGTTGTTTGACCTGTTCATTGAGTTGTTGTTTGAGATTTTCGTTATCTTGTTTGTTATCTTCCCTTAGTTGTCTGAAATTTTCATCATTTTTATTAAATTTTTTGTCCTGTTCACTAAATTGTTGTTTGATATCTTCACTCTGTTGTTGTAGCAATCTTGTCATAATTCGTACCAAGTCAAAATTAGCGTTTATATTCTCTGTGCTGTTTAGTGGTGGATCTAGAACTCTCTCGCTTTCCGTGACCATTTGGTCATTCTGTAATTTCGAAAAAGGTTTGTCAGTCGGATGTACATTGTCAGACACTGTTCCGGAATTAAATAAATCCGCCCTACTTTGTGTGATCTGTTCATTTTCATTAGACGGATTTGTCTGTACATTGCTTGAGTTTTCCGAATCGGGTGTGTTAAGCTGGGCAGCGCTCATTACAATAGAGCATTCTGCGTCATCAATTGTCGTCAAGTTAACAGACGAGACAATTGAGTTCGTTTGTTCATCATTAAGGTGAAAGTCATCATTAGTGGTTGGAATGCACTGATTGTTAGTGAACGCAGGATTGTCATCATTACGTTGCGTATCACAATTACTATCGGTCACGTTGTTTAAGTCGGTAATTTCATTCACAATACTTCGCGATACACTATTCACAGTCTTTCGCGGCATTTTTACAATAGTCAAAATTTTTCACAAAACAAATAAGCACAATGCAAAAGCAACACACAAATACAACAAAGCAGCAAATTGCCGTTGACCTGTAGAAAGAAAGTCACAATATTATTAAAAGCGTTGCGCCAAATCCTAATTATCTAAGCAAATAAGAGCAGATATCTGACTGTCGCTCAAAAGACTCTCAACGAAATACGATCCTGGACTGGGTGTCGCCAAGTGTAACCTCCCCACCGCAATTTTTAAAGAAAGATAATTGACAATACTTAATAGAAATGTGGGCCAAGTGTAACCTCCCCACAAAAATTTTAAAAGAAAATAACGATACTAATTAGAAATTTTGATGGACATGGCTCTATGCGTAACCTGCCTACAATCAGATGTACTGACAATGGCAACAAATGTGAAATTCGCAATCTGACTCAAATATAAATTCCTGATGAAAAATTAAAGTCCATTCAGTGATAAGAAAATTTAATTAAACCGAAATATCGGTCTTTGGCCCTGTGTAAAAACAATCAGAATTAAAGTCTTACCTCAGAATAAATGGATGTCACATATCTGCTCTTGTTGTTGCGCACCACTTGGAGGAACTACATTGCAAATAATAATATTCTCCTTTTTTTTGTAATTCTAGTGAAATTTTTCTTCAAAAAGAAGTGGAATGAAATGGGAAGTGCAACGAGATCTTTAGTTCAAAAAAATTAAACTTTTGAGAAAATGCTTTTGAAATAAAAAATTATTATTGGGAGACTTGTTGGAGAATAATTACAATAAATAAAATTTTTCATTATCTAATGATTATATTAATTAACAGTATACCTTATTCCTCATCTTGACCATTGTTGCCGACCGCCTACATCACACAACCGCACTGGGCTGCTACTACTGACCGACCGCTCTGCATGACGACTACAGACTGAGTACTGCTCTCAACTAGACAGAGCTACAGACTCGCAACGACTGAACTGACAGACTCGCAACGACTGACTGACTGCTACTCTGCATAGCGACAACTAACTCGCAAAGACTACTACTGACTGAGAACCGCTCGCAACACTCGCGCGGTCAAGCGCATACTCTCTGGTCACAGATGCTACAATGCCTCGCCATCGCTGCTGCGTTACATACGTGTTTCAATCTGTGTAACCACATGTAACTTTGTAACAAAAAAAAAAAGGACGCGAATCACATAGAATATATTATTTTGATTAGTCCACACTACCACCTCCAATAATCTCTACTATTTCCCCTGCAACACTCACATTTAGTTTCGGGACGTGTGTTTTTCACGTTTCGTTTTTGATCTTGCGAGATGTAAATATCCATCGTCCCAGCGTCCTACCCGTTGTCGGTAGATACTATCAGAGCTGATGCAACATGACGTCCATACCATTAGTGCTCCCGCATGCGGAAGTGGCGAAGCTCATACAGCTACACACGCTGGTCCAGAGAGCGGATGTAGGAGTGGGGAGGGCATGCAGCGAGCGTGAAGGACGCAGCAACGCGCAGTTTGGCGGTAAACTAGCTGCTGGCGTCTTTTGCGAACGAAAGCGCTTCCAAGAATGCAGCTTTCTAGAGACAGAGCATAGAAAGGAGACACCAGGCCCGTTGTTCATTTCCATTTCACGCTTTCCATTTTATAATGTTTTCCGGTTTTCATTTAAGTGATATAACAAAGCAAGAGTATGGAGCTCACATATCAACCGAAGTTCGCAGCACCATTTCCATTAAATGAAATTTGAGATCCCATCTCTTTGCTTTCTTTTCCGCTATGGTGACTCCAGCTGCAGATTTATAATACGAGAGGCGTGTCAATTGGATTAATACAATATACTGAAGTATTTATGAAAATTCCTAATGTTCCAAATTATTCCATTATATATTGAAATACACTGAAGAGCCAAAGAAACTGGTAAACCTGCCTGATACGAGGGTCACTCCAAAAGAAATGCACTTTTTTTTAAATCCATCTTTTATTCTACATGTTTGAAAGTTTTACATTGTGTAGATACATCCTTTAGGAACAATATTTTCATTTATCCACGTAATTTCCACCCCTCTCAACTGCCTTACGCCATCTTGGAACCAGCGCCTGTATACCCGCACGGTAAAATTCTGGACCAACCTGTTGGAGCTACTGTTTCGCAGCGTGCACAAGGGAGTCATCATCTGCAAACCTTGTTCCACGAAGAGAGTCTTTCAGTTTCCCCAGTCACATGGAGCCAGGTCAGGACTGTAAGGCGGGTGTTTCAGTGTTGCCCATCCGAGTTTTGCGATCACTTCCATGGTTTTTTGACTGACACGTGGTCGTGCATTGTCGTGCAATAGCAAAACATCCTGCTTTTGCCGATGTGGTCGAACACGACTCAGACGAGCTTGAAAAATGGTTCAAATGGCTCTGAGCACTATGGGACTTAACATCTGAGGTCATCAGTCCCCTAGAACTTAGAACTACTTAAACCTAACTAACCTATGGACATCACACATCCATGCCCGAGGCAGGATTCGAACCTGCGTCCGCAGCGGTCGCGCAGTTCCAGACTGAAACGCCTAGAACCGCTCGGCCACACCGGCCGGCGACGAGCTTGAAGTTTCTTCAGTGTCGTCACATAGGCATCAGAATTTATGGTGGTTCTGCACATTGTCTGGAGTGTGTGCACTACGAGGCCTGTAGCTGCGAGGACAATCCTCAATATTCCTGTGCCCGCTTTCATCACGTAACCTGCTTGCCCACCGACTAACTGTACTGCGATCGACAGCAGCATCTCCATACACCTGTTTCAACGTCTTGTGGATGTTTCTTACTGTCTCGTTTTCACAGCACAGGAATTCTATGACAGCACGTTGCTTCTGACGAACGTCAAGTGTAGCAGCCATCGTGAAGACATGCTGTGACGGCGCCACTCACGGGAACAGGTTGAACTACGTTTGAAAACAAACAGGGAGGATGTATCTACACACTGTAAAACTTTCACACATGCAGAATGAAAACTGTATTTTTACAAAAACAGTGTGCATTACTTTTGGAGTGACCCTCGTATCATGTAGGGCTCCCAGAAGCACGCAGAATGCCGCAACACGACGTGGAATGGACTCGACTAATATCTGAAGTAGTGCTGGAGGGGACCGACAACATGAATCTTGCACAGGCTGTCCATAAATTCGTAAGAGAATGAGGGGTGGAGATCTCTTCTGAACAGCACGTTCCAAGCCATCCAAGATATGCTCTATCATGTTCACGTCTGGAAAGTTTGGTGGCCAGGGGAAGTGTTTAAACTCAGAAGATTGTTCCTGGAGCCACTCTGTAGCAGTTCTGGACATATGGGGTGTCGCATTGTCCTGCTGGAATTGCCGAAGTCCGTCGGGATGCACAAAGGACATGAATGGATGCAGGTGATCAGACAGGATGCTTACGTACGTGTCACTGTCAGAGTCGTAACTAGACTATCAGGGGTCCCTTATCACTCCAACAACGCACTCTGCATACCATTACAGAGCCTCCACCAGCTTGAACAGTCCCCTGCTAACATGCAGCATCCATGATTCCATGGATTGTCTCCATACCCGTACACGTCCATCCGCTCGATACAATTTGAGATGAGACACGTCCGACCAGCCAACATGTTTCCAGTCATCAACAGTCCAGCGTTGGTGTTGACGGGCCCAGGTGAGACGTAAAGCTTTGTGTGGTGCAGTTACCAAGCGTACACGAGTGGGCCTTCGGCTCCGAAAACCCATATCGATGATGTTTCGTTGAATGGTTCGCACACTGACACTTGTTGATGTGCCAGCTATGAAATCTGGAGCAACTTGCGGAAGGGTTGCACTTCTGTCACGTTGAACGATTCTCTTTAGTTGATATTGGTCCCGTTCTTGCAGGTCCTTTTTCCGGCCGCAGCGATGTCGTAGATCCGATGTTTTACCGAATTCCTGACTTTCACGGTGTACTCGTGAAGTGGTAGTAAGGGAAAATCCCCACTTCACCGCTACCTCGGAGATGCTGTGTCCCATCCCTCGTGCGTCGACTGTAACACCACGTGGAAACTCACTTAAATCTTGGTGACCTGCCATTGTAGCAGCAATAACCGCTCCAACAACTGCGCCAGACACTTGGCTGTCTCATATAGGCGTTGCCGACCGCAGCGCTGTATTCTGCCAGTTTACATATCTCTGTATTTGAATACGCATGCCTATTCCAGTTTCTTTGGTTCTTCAGTGTATTATTTTTAGGCCAAAACTCAGCATTACACGAGATGCAACAAATGACACATATTTCTTAATATTTTTCCAAAAGTCACTTACTTAATTTTCCATGAAGCTTTATTATTCACTAAATGGAAAACTATTGTTATATTTCAAAAATATTTTTGACTTTTCATAAGTGCCTTTATATTTTCTAAAAACTAAATATTCGCTGCCCTTTATATGTGCCATATTTCAAAATTGTTAACTTTATTTTCGTAACTATCTAGATACCCTTTCGTTTGCATTTCTGAGAATTTTGTAATAGTGTTTAATGTAATTTCATTCAAATTTGTCTTATTCTTAAAAACAAGAATTGGTTTATTTATCTATTCGCCTAATAGAAGCTTCTAGATGCTTTTGGAAGGAACAAGGTTTTTACGTACATGAGATTCGCGCCAAAGTGATCACTTCAGTTCTTCGTTTCGGTTCAGTCACTTCTTGTGATCTCTTTGTTAGACTGCGGATATACTGTGCACAGACTGTATGGTTGCTAAAGAAAAGGTGCATGTCGAGAAGCTCTGCAAGATGAGAATGTAACTTTTTACTTGTTACTGTAAAGATATTTGTAAAAATTCTCCAAAATAAATTAAAAAAACTCTTTAAAATTTTTTCTGAAAACGAATGAAAATTCTTCAAGATCACATTCGCTGTATACAGGTTGTTTTATTGGGCTACACAAGCCGTTTCAAACCATTATAAGCACAACTGCACGTGATATGAAGTTTTCACTTCATATGGCAAGAGAGAATGGACGATGTCCCAACGTTTAAGTTGTGAACCGATTAATGGCGTAGCCTCTTAAACCATTGATCATCGAGAAGCTGAACTTTAAATTTATACATTTCGATGATCAGCCATTTAAGAGATGCAAATGAAGCAGTGGATTTTTTTATTATAAAGTTCACAGGCTGTTTGAAAATATACCTTTATTCCACATTCTCAGGTCATGATCACGGCATTGATACATACAATTCTGTAAGTGCATCAGAACGTCATAAATTACGCAGGATAAACCAGAAAGAGGGGCCTCATATATTTAGTATTTAGAATAGCCTATACAATGAATGTCTGCCACACTGAAAAGCTAAACATTTCATAGTGGAAAGACAACCATAAGAAGCTGTGATACACTCGATAAATTACAAGTATAGTGTGAAAACGACCGCTTCAGCTGTCCGATAACATTTATTTATAAACCACCTAGTTTCGTGGTGTTAGAACCACATGTTCAGGATTACAATTGTTTATAAACAACAGAAAAGCTTATAAAAGATCCTGTTTTCTTTAAAAATATAGTTGAGCTGTACGCAAAAGTGTATTGGAAAATTATGAGCTCACATTTAGTTCACAACGTAGTTGAAGCGATAACCAACAGACGGCCCAACATTCTCTGTCCAATTGTAATTAAATTGTTCAACCTTCAAGATGTCTGTAGTGAAGTTAAAATACACCAGAACGCAGGGACCATCATTGCGATGAAGGAATCTTAGAATAAGGCTAAAGCGGTAAAGTATAAAACAAATTATACGTGTAGTTGATGTAAATCTGCTGTAACCTGGTAAGGTAAGATAGTTCTCTAAAACCAGACACTGCCTAAATGTGCGATAGGTAACGAAAGTCATGTCTGGATAAAATGCTGCTTACAAAATAGAGGATCATCGAGATAAAAGAAAGGCTGGGTAAACGGAAAATTAAAAATGTTGCATGGCCGTTCCAAAGGCGTAACATCGTCGTGACGGCATGAGCACGCAGAGGTCGGCAAGATTGCATCTGAGCTAAACCGGGGATGGTGCTGATAAGGAAAGCTGGTGCATGCGCGTAATAACTTGTGCGACGTAGGAACAAAATCATAAAATTAAAAATATTAATACAATGATGCCGATCTGAGGTCGGAACCGATGGCAGAATAGAGATATATTTTCAAATAGATTGTCTACCATAGCCTTTATAAGATACTTACTTATTGTTATATAAAAATATTTAAAAGTATTGGAATCATTTTTCAGATCTTGAGCACAATGGGTCAAGAAGTGAAATCAACCGTTCGAGCAGGCGGCTCCACGGAATTGGCTGTGAAAACAGTGTGGAAAGCGAAGGAAGGCCGATCAGAGGAATTAGTATTTGGAAATACATTAAGGGTAGCATCACCATCAGACGTACAAACAGCGACAGAAGGACAAGAAGAGCAATTTTTTTAGCAGCTGTACGACTGTCTTATGCTGTAGAACGTGACATTTGTACGCCTCTTCCATTCATGTAGACGTATCGTTGCAGTGTCCGTGCTTCATATTGAACCCGCGCCGCCTGCTAAGTAATTTCCATAGTATGAAGGTGTCCACTTAGCCTCCAAAACATAACGGACAAGAAGGTCTACAGGCAAGTCACTGCCTGAGAGAATGCCCCTCCATGTATTGACGTTCAGTGACGAGGTCGACAGAAAACGGCGCAGCGGTCGGTTAAAAAGAAGAAAGGTCTTGAAAATTTTTATCCTTAAATATGCTTCCATCAAATCACCCAGTTGCGTACAATTGGAGATTGCTCCTTTTGACGCACTTTCTGTCCATGTCGTCTACAAATGCTTGGTCTTGTACAATGTGGGCTGGCTGCATTTCACTTGTACCTCATGCTCCAAATGAGCTCTCTAGTGCCTTGTTCTACGTGATCAAAATATTCGTTGCGTATCCTTGAAGATACACTATCTCGAGAAATATTAAAGTTACAGAACCTTTCAAAAATACAATCTTCAGGTTTTTCATGAATCAAGTTGCAAGTCTCTACCAGGAAAATTATATTTTCAGTATTTGCCTCCTATATTGTCAATATCTTTCTACGTCAATCTTAACCGACACATATCAAGAGTATAACAGTCTGAACACAACACCTGTCATCTACGATCATGTCTCTCTCTTCATTCACTACCGTCTAGCACTCAATCTTCTGCCATTTCTCCATCATATGTGCTTAAAAAACTCTGTACAGAATGTTATAAACGGCAGTTGCTTTTTTAATGCTCATGTTTTCATATGAAACGTTGATTCTGGTCCGTTCTACTTTATCTAAATTTGATTTCGCTTATGTTTGTCTTGCAGAATACTGTTAATAGATCCGTGGTTTGGCTGATATTGTTCATCCCACTACCAAAAAAAAAATCATTAACTTAAAATTGTACACGTTAATAAAAGAAAAATAAATAACACTATTCTGCTTCAAATTATCGAGCAAATAGCTGTCAAAAGTAACACAAGAAAAGAAAAAAATGGTTCAAATGGCTCTGAGCACTATGGGAATTAACATCTATGGTCATCAGTCCCCTAGAACTTAGAACTACTTAAACCTAACTAACCTAAGGACATCACACAACACCCAGTCACCACGAGGCAGAGAAAATCCCTGACCCCGCCGGGAATCGAACCCGGGAACCCGGGCGCGGGAAGCGAGAACGCTACCGCACGACCACGAACTGCGGACCAAGAAAAGAAACTCTATAACATATTTACAAATATTAAGTAAAATTTCGGCAGCGTCTGTCTTGCATAAATCAGCTGCATGATGAATTGCCAATTTATGAACTTGAAATTTATCCCAGACTAGTAAAGATACGTTACAAAGCAGCATCAGCTAGTTTCGACTGTTATTGCTTAAAATTTCTAAATGAAGTTATTATAAACTGCAAATAAATTCTATCCTAAAGTTTTAAACATGGCTGCTTAGTTCAGTGACCGTTTACGAATTAAAGTTAAAGCAATTACAGCCCTCGGTTACAAAATTTAAATCTTTTGACCAGGCTTCAACACTTCTGTGAATGCCTTCATCATAAACTAAATATTCAAATTGGCCTATAACATAAGTACAAATTTATGGGAAATTTTTTTATGTTAAAGTGTAAGTACTGACTAACAATACAAGAAAGAAACAGTACTTGCAAGTCACATATAAGATAAATATCAAATGAGAAAGACTTTAGTTGAAAAAAAAATGGAAATGTCGTGTGGCTAGGGCCTCCCGTCGGGTAGACCGTTCGCCTCGTGCAGGTCTTTCGATTTGACGCCACTTTTTTTTTTTTTTTTTTTAACGTATATAGACTTTTATTTACAAAATAACAAATTCGTTTTACAAAATACAGTTTACATTTTAATTGTAGAGACGAGACAATCCATTCTTTATTTTTATTTTTCTGTTACTGTACTGTCCAGGTAATTATTTCATTTGGTATTTTTTTTTTAATTTTTTTTAATATTTTTCGAAAGTCTGTCAGTCAGAGGTTTTTTTAGTTGTTTCTTGCACCGTTTATTGTTGTAGTTTAGCAATTTAGCTTTTCTGAGCCTTTGTACGCTATATTTATATGTATGGCAGAGTGAATATGGAGTAAGCATTGATTGTACGATCTAGTTATTTACAGAGAATAATTAGTATATAAGAAAACAAAGTTATTTTATGGAATTTTACTTATTACTAGTTATGGTATTATTATTGTTATTATTTTTGTAGACGTTTTGAGTTGAGGATGTGCTCTATTCATTTTAAAATATTGTTGTGTTAGTGCTATCCTCTTTTTAAATCTTGTGTTAGAAAACAAGGGGGAGGCATTTTACGTTGGGTCTTGAAAAACGAGACCTTAGTGGGACATGCACTAGGCATGAAATCAGTTTGATAGAAATATTAACGAGTGTATCAGTTGTCAGCTCTTGTTTGATGGGTAAAGTGGTATCCAAAGGCGAAACGCTCATGAAAAACTATCTTAACATATTAAACAATCCAAGACAAAAGAAAAAGGACATTACTATTTTATCGAATTATTAAACCTATTTTTTTCGATTGAGCAAAGAGCAATTCACTAGGAAGCATTATATAGTGCAATTTTAGAGCTAGTTTACTATCGGTGGTGCGTGAGAGTTAGGAAGACTGAAAGGAGGAAACTGTTCGTGGTGGAAAGACAGACATATATAAGCATGTAAATCACTAGTTTCTTGTACTGATAGGCCTGTAGTAGTTTTGTGGTACTCACAGTTTCGCACACCTCTCGATTGCACACGATGGAAGGTAGAAAAACAAAAAAAAAAAAAAGCACAAAAATACAAAAGACAAAGGGACACTCGGAGCTACGGTTATATTGACACTATATTGTAAACTTTTACGCGTTCGATCACTTTTCACTGTCACTTTTTTTTTTCTTTTTTTTGATAAAAAGCACTTTAGCACTGTAACACACGCATCACTGTTGGTGCTTTTGGGATGTGGGAGGACATCTGCGACTGCGGCAAGGGCGTGGGGGGGGTTTGTGGCGGTGGACGGCGGCGATGACAGCGGCGGCGGCGGCGGCAACGGTGGTGGCGGTGGCGGACACGTCACGTGGCGGCAGACAGGGCGTCCCTGAAGGCGGCGGTCAGCGGGATCTCCAGGAAGTTGTGGAAAGTCTGACGATATGTAGCGCGTTGTTTTGCCCTTTTGTGCTCTTCCCACAAGTCCGTGAGGAACTGCACGCTGTCTGACTGCTTTTTGGCAATGACTGCGTGTGCAGTCATGGCGAGTATCCACATCGTGGCCGTTCGTTTTGGCCTAGGGAACGGTTCGGCGACCTGCGCGTCGATGGGGATGAAATGATGATGGTTAGGACAACACAACACCCAGTCCCTGAGCGCAGAAAATTTCCGACCCAGCCGGGGATCGAACCCGGGCACTTAGAATTGACAGTCTGTCACGCTGACCACTCAGCTACCGGGGCGGACAGTCTTCAGTTACAAATGGCAGGCGAGCCACTATGGGCTGCTCATACCCATTAAAGCCACAGTTAGCAACAGATCGAGGCGCCCGCGTTAGGAAGTGCGTGCAGGTGAACATTACACCAATAGTGCCATCTAGTAGCCGTAAATATAAGTAGGCTACTTAACATTTAAAATATAGACAGCTGAATATTAAGATGAACAGTATTTAGTACATGAACTGATAGGCAAAGTTTTATTTGACAACAGCAGACATGGTAACTTTTTGTTTATGTAAAAGCTTAGAAATACAGTTTGAAGACCGAAAACTGATTAACAGTACAAAAAGAAGCAGTACTTACACGTCACGTATAAAATAAATACTAATCGAAAAAGCTTTAGTCACACTTTTTAAAGTTCATATACTAAATACTGTTCATCTTCAGTCTGTTGCTTCCTGTGGCTTTATAGCTATAAGCAGCCCATAGTGGCTCGGCTTCCATTTATTCTTTTTGAATTTTTGTGACTAAAGCCTTTCTTACTTGATATTTAACTTATACGTTACTTGTAAGTACTGTTTCTTTCTTGTACTGTTAGTCAGTACTTACACTGTAATATAAAAAAAATTTCCCATAAATGTGTACTTATGTTATAGGCCAATTTGAATATTTAATTTCTGATGAAGGCACTCATAGAAATGTTGAAAGCTGGTCAAAAGACTTAAATTTTGTGACCGAGGGCTGTAAGTGCTTTAACTTTAAATTTTATCCTATTTATTCCTCTTGTCCTATTCACCAAATTTTACGGTATCTTTTTCTATTTAGCCATATTTGTGCCCACCATTGTCATACGCCGATCAACAGCTCATGCGGAGAACGCCTGGTGTTTGCTACTTGCAAATCGCAATACCTGGTTTGGTGGCTTAACCTTCAGTGAGAACTCCATTAAAACACGTATCGTGAATTCCAGACGCTAGTAAATCGTATTGGTCTGCTGTCCCACTTAGGTCTCTGCCACTGACGGTCTTGAGATACAACTAAACTGTTTTACAAGGCCTCACAGCAGCAAAGAGAAGAGGATTATTTGCCAGTTCACTAAAAAGTGTTTAAAGAAAGTAGATATGAGAAATGTGACCTTTATCATACCACTTGGAGTGTAATCTAGGAGGGATCATTAAGTAAACACTTCTTCACAGAAATGTATTCCTCATTCCTAGATTGGGAAATATTTCTCTCATTTGGACGCTGCGGTCTCAGAAATAATACTCAATTCGTGTCCTACTGCGATATCATGTTTGGATCTCGTGTGGTTGTCTGGATCCGACTAATACCGATGAATTTGCCGTTCGTTTTTCTGAGTAATTTCGAGACACGACACTTTTATGTGCAATTGTTCGTATTGACTGATAAAACAGTTACGTATTATAAGGTGGAAGTGCTGTGAAATGTCATCACTGTAATTTTGTCGCCTCTTTTAGAGTGATGAGGCAGATCTGCTTACCTTAATATGATTATCACCATGCAGATGTATTTGAGTAATGCGAGCGCTCGAAACAATGTTACAGGTGCTAAATGAATTTCGTTGACAGCCAGATTCGCATTTAGTCCGTACGCTGGATTGCGAAATGAAAAGCAATCTCCCGTCACACAATGAGTAACTAGTGCTTTATAATTTAAAACTTAACTAGTTTTGTGAAATATGAAACAGTTTTTCACAATGAAAAGATCACATTTCATTAGCCGTCTGGTAACTGTACTAGGGAAAATGCTTTTGAATGATGTAACAATAAAAGTACGTCATAGTGTGAAACATCAGGCATAACTTATACCTCGTTATATTTTTCGCGCTATTAAGTCCGTTAATTGGACTTTGCTTAGTTTTAATGCGCTTAGTTAGTAACGATTTTGTGAAGCACGAAGAAATACTTACGGCAACTAAACAGGAATAAGAAGATCATTGTAAAAGGACAAGCCCTAAAAACACTGAGCCTGTTTGTCAAAGTAAAGGTGGGCCGTTTCATGAATACGTACTCCTCTTCCTTCCACCACGATACGTCTCGAGAGTGCATTTCTGTATCTTGAGGAGAAAATAAGCGAGCTGACACTAACGGCACAGGGCATCTGTCATATTGCAAAATAATCAGTTCACTTACATTAGCCGGCCGGGGTGGCCGAGCGGTTTTAGGCGCTACAGTCTGGAACCGCGCGACCGCTACGGTCGCAGGTTCGAGTCCTGCCTCGGGCATGGATGTGTGTGATGTCCTTAGGTTAGTTAGGTTTAAGCAGTTCTAAGTTCTAGGGGACTGATGACATCAGCAGTGCTCAGAGCCATTTGAACCACTTACATTAGCCGGCCGCGGTGGTCTCGCGGTTCTAGGCGCGCAGTCCGGAACCGTGCGACTGTTACGGTCGCAGGTTAGAATCCTGCCTCGGGCATGGATGTTTCTGATGTCCTTAGGTTAGTTAGGTTTAAGTAGTTCTAAGTTCTAGGGGACTTATGACCACAGCAGTTGAGTCCCATAGTGCTCAGAGCCATTTGAACCACTTACATTAGTCGTACATTGTAACCATCGGTTCCTTTAATCAGCGAGTGCTTCTGTTATATTGTTAAGTATTGGGTCAATTCACGTTCGTCGTACGATGTATGCAGCTCTTGCATTAATCTGCGAGTATTTGGTGCGGCGTGAGCCATCACTTACTATAGTAATTTACACTGTTTGTTCCTATTAGTGTTAGTGACATGCTATGCATCTTAAGTATATTCTTACGTCGTTTCAGCCTACATATTATAGGTTCACTGTAACTGGAACCTTGCTGATAATATAGACACAAATTACACAAAGACAGTGACGTTCCGGACATAGAAAGCTGTTTTGTTATTCTATACTTTCATTAAAACTGGGTTTATTGTATCCCTCAAAGGTCGCTTAGAAACGAAAACAATGTGTATAAAAAATGTAAGTTGTAAATTATTTCATTTAGACGAAAATGCATAAATATAGGTCGCTTCTCATTTGCACTTCATTGCCGTCAGCGCTAATGTTGTTGTGATACACATTATATGCTATTGCATACGACGTATACAGTAGATCGTTAAGGTTTTATGTATAGTAGTCAGAAACAGTCAGAAAGGCTTGTGAGGGTGTCGTAGGGTAGCATGTGCTAAAAAATAACTTCTAAGAAAAGAAATTCGATACGTTGCGTCGTTTCTGAATTAATTAGCATTGAAGTGAAGCCAATCAGGCCGTTGCGCGAGCAAATTCAAGCGGCCCGCCAGATACGGTGTCGCCACACAAGTATTTCCCTTAGTTTCCTAAAAGCGAACGAGAGAGCGATAGAAAAAATTGCACATGTCACAGCAGTAACGATCGAACTCGAGCCAAAGGCTGAACAATCTCGGAGCAACTGATACTCATTATATCTGGCGGACCGCTTGAATTGGCGAGCGCACCTGGTTGCCTGGCTAATTTCAATGCTAATTGACTCGGAAACGGAGCAATATATCGAATTATTTTTCTTAACAGTTGTTTTTCAGCAGAACCTTCCCTGCAACAACCTTACAGGGTTCTCATATTGTTTCTGACCACCCTCTATATGACTATCACAACATGCTCATGGTTACAAATAATGCACAACATGTACAATCGTAATGTAATTAGTCAATAAACTCTTAAATACCCTCGGCATCACCACAGCTTCGACTTATAAGCAGTAATCAGCTGCGTAGTTGCCAGTATGTTGAGCACCTCCACACAGAATATTAGAACTAGACAGTATACATTGAGCACTGACGGTGTTCGGTACATTTTTTGTCGATAGTGTAATATACTTTAACAAATGATAAAGAGGTAACACTGTATAAATGTATCGTACTCAAGCATTTCCTTTATATGATCACCGTTAGTACTACTACCTTGTGTAGCACTTTTATTTTCACTGGCTTATGAAGGATTTTGTGCTGTTTGACGCCATAAGTTCCATATCGCTATGTAAGCTGTTTTAAATATTTTGTGTGAGTAGATGTATTGCGTGAGTTTGCGTGAACATGTATACCAGGCAGCGTTGTATTGACAGTTAAATATGAAATGCATTTCATGTTTTCTCTCCTCCGATATATAGGACACCTGAAAACGGTCTGAAAGCTGGACTGGCTGTAATAAAAGAAACATTTCTAGCAGCTCGTGACGATGAACTACGACACTTTTTGAAAATAACGGTGTTACGAATGATTAGAGACAAAGTATAAGTTCCAAAAGGACACGAATAGAAAGGAAAACAGGGGTTTTCCCATCAAAGGATCCATCCGAAGCGATCTGCGTAAACCGGTAACTACGAAAAATCCAAATGTTGTTGGTCTGACGAGGATTGAAACTGTTCCTGAACGCATGTCCAATTTCTTGTCACTACGGCACCTCACATTGAATGATCTCCCAATTGATAACGAAGCGTTCCTTCTTTTGTCAGTGACTAGATACGGATTCACAGGGTTGCGGCCAGTGGCTGTGAACTCAACGGGGATGTCAGTTACTTTGTTGGCAGTGACGTTCATTCCGTCCGCCTACGAGCGTCTACATCTACATAACTACTGTGTAATTCACACTTAAGTGTTGGGCAGGTGGTTCGCAGAAGCACTTTCTGATTGTTTTCTAAGTGCGGAGTATTGTCACTGACCATCGATGCGTTTCGAAAAGAGTACATTACCGTCCATAGCTGACCATGTGCCTTTTTTGCCATTTGATACTGGGCAGTTTCAGCAGATTAATTCCGTGTGAAACAGCAACACTCTAATTGACTAATCACAGTGGATTACATGTTGCAGTTTCACAAGCACGTCGATGCTGAAAAACCGCTGCCACGTCTGTGAGCCGTGAAGTTAGAGTTGGCATTGTTAATTACATGCTTGAAGCCTCAATTCCACGGCTTTTCGGTAATTTTTTTCCTCGTGTTTGTTCAGAGCATGTTCGTCCCGGATATCTCTCTAGAGCTCGAGAGCAGAACTATGGAGTTACCGGAAAAGAGAAAAAAGGAGAATCAGTTGTGCTGCGAGTCATTCAAGTATCAAATCGAAACGTTTTCAAACACGCCCCGCCTCAGAATACTCTCACCTTCTCTTGTTTACGAAGTATGTCAGTAACTTCTATGATGCGAATCCCGTTTCAGCTGAGTATACCATCACTCTCAATGAACAAAGGTTAATTTAACATATAAGGGGCGACCAAAAACTTTTCGTTTGAGGGCAATGCTGCGGCGTATACGCAACATAGTGCCACTCCAATGCGGGTATATAAGCACCATCATGGAGGCAATCGATTAGAGTGGCATTTGTGTCTTTCCAACGTGCGTGCGGTATATAAGGAAACGTGAAATATGACGATGTTATTACCAAATGCGTCCAAACATGAGCCGTTATTCTCTATTAGTGTCGTGATGTCTGCCAGCTTTCCCCAGTATCCATTCATATCAGTGGCTTCCTGCAAGTGGGGTCATAATCGATATCATTCTATAGTCTGATACTGCGTTGAATATCAATATGAGATCCTGACGGCATATTAATATTTGTCACGCCCACTAACTGGGCCAAGCTCTTCTCATTCGTGCCACCTGGAATACGAGAACTGTGTGATGCAGCTCAGGCGTGGAAGCGAAAAACACATCCAAAACGTCACATAACCTCCTTTTGCCTGAACTACAACCTCCGCACGCTGCGGCTTAAACAACTACATCTACATCTACAGGGATACTCTACTAATCGCATTCAAGTGCCTGGCAGAGGGTTCATCGAACTACCTTCACAATTCTCTATTATTCCAATCTCGTATAGCGCGCGGAAAGAATGAATACCTATATCTTTCTGTACGAGATCTGATTTGCCTTATTTTATTGTGGTGATCGTTCCTCCCTATGTAAGTCGGTGTCAAAAAAATATTTTCGCATTCGGAGGAGAAAGTTGGTGATTGGAATTTCGTGAATAGATTCCGTCGCAACGAAAAACGACTTTCTTTTAATGGTTTCCAGCCCAAATCCTGTATCATTTCTGTGACACTGTCTCCCATATTTCGCGATAGTACAAAACGTGCCGCTTTTCTTCGAACTTTTTCGATGTACTCCGTCAGTCCAATCTGGAAGGATCCCACACCGCGCAGCAGTATTCTAAAAGAGGACAGACAAGCGTAGTGTAGGCAGTCTTCTTAGTAGGTCTATTACATTTTTTTAAATGTCCTGACAATAAAACGCAGTCTTTGGTTAGCCTTCCCCACAACATTTTCTACGTGTTCCTTCCAATTTAAGTTGTTCGTAATTGTGATACCTAAGTATTTAGTTCAATTTGCGGTTTTTAGATTAGACTGATTTATCATGTAACCGAAGTTTAACGAGTTTCTTTTAGCACTCGTGTGGATGACCTCACACTTTTCGTTATTTATGGTCAACTGCCACTTTTCACACCATTCAGATATCTTTTCTAAATCGTTTTGCAGTTTGCTTTGATCTTCTGATGACTTTATTAGTCGATAAACGACAGCGTCACCTGCAAACAACCTAAGACGGCTGCTCAGATTGTCTCCAAAATCGTTTATATAGATAAGGAACAGCAAAGGGCCTATAATACTACCTTGGAGAACGCCAGAAATCGCTTCTGTTTTACTCGATGACTTTCTGTCTGTTACTGCGAACTGTGACCTCTCGTGACAGGAAATCGCAAATCCAGTCATATACCTGAGACGATATTCCATAAGCACGCGATTTCACTACGAGCTGCTTGTCTGGTACAGTGTCAAAAGCCTTAAGCCTTCCGAAAATCCAGAAATACGGAATCGATCTGAAATCACTTGTCAATAGCACTCAAACGCTTAACTGAGACTTGTATCATTTGAAAGAGGCAAAACTGCGAGTCGTCGGAGCACACTATGCGATTCCAGGCAGACACTATCCAATTCCTCTGTCGTTGGGTCTACTTAAAACGTGCAGCGTCATGTTCAACTGTAAGCAGTGGCCTTTCGCAAGGTACTCGACTCCAAATGCCCTTCGCCTGCAGTTCGTTTAGCAGTGATCGCTAGGAAACTGGTTGAGACAAACCTACATTCACAGTCACCAGCGGTTCATGTCGGGTTTGAAACTGACTGACATTGACAAGGTGTGACACTCATCGCTGGTCACTGACGGTTAGGGTCTTTATACGATCATTGTTCTTACATCATATTACACGTGTAAGTAGGCTGTTTAGGTTTTTGTGCTGGTAACGCCACGTAGCGCTCTGTATGAAAATCCATGACTGTGCTGTGTGCAATCTGTGGCTGGTTGGCATTGTTGAAATATTCACTATTGTAGTGTTGGGCAGTTGGATGTGAACAGCGCGTAGCGTTATGCAGTTGGAGGTGAACCGCCAGCAGTGGTGGATGTGGGGAGAGAGATGGCACAGTTTTGAGAGCGGACGATCTGGACGTGTGTCCGTCAGAAAAAGTAAATTTGTTAAATTGGATGTCATGAACTTATATATATATATATATATATATATATATATATATATATATATATATATATATATATAATGACTTTTGAACACTATTAAGGTAAATACATTGTTTGTTCTCCATCAGATCTTTCATTTGCTAACCATGCCTATCAGTAGTTAGTGCCTTCAGTAGCTAGAATCTTTTATTTAGCTGGCAGTACTGGTGCTCGCTGTATTACAGTAGTTTGAGTAACGAAGATTTTTGTGAGGTAAGTGATTCATGAAAGGTATAGGTTATTGTTAGTCAGGGTCATTGTTTTGTAGGGGTTATTGAAAGATTGCGTTGCGCCAGAAAAAATTGTGTGTTAGTTTACTGTTGATCAGAATAAGTAAAAACAGTAATGTCTGAGTACGTTCAGTTTTGCTCAGCTGTCTGAAAATCAAATAACGTAAATATCAGTACAGTAATTCATAAACTTTTCTAAGGGGACGTTTCACACGGTACAGTCACATTAATGTAACCCCCTGCCAAACGCCTAAATAACCACCTTTTTCAATACGGACGTGAAGCAAGAGAGTCAGTGAGGTTCTGGAAAGTACCGACAGGGATGTGAAGCCATACAGGCTCCAGTGCCGTGGCCAGCTGCTCTAGGTTTCTCGGTTGAGAATCCATGGCGCGTACAGCTCGATCGAGGTGGTCCCAAAGACTCTCGAGTTTGATGGCCAGGGAAGTACGTGCTCTTGGAACCACGCATGTACGCTGAGAGCTGCGTGACATCTTGCATTGTCCTGCTGGTAGGTGCCATCGTGCCGAGGAAAAATAAACTGCATTTACTTGTGGACATGGTCTCCAGGGATAGATGCGTACTGGCGTTGATCCATTGTGCCTTCCATAATGACGGGGTTACCCAGGGAATGCTTCGAAAATACTCTCCACACCACAGTATTCCCTAACGATGATTGTTACAGAGAATTTGCTCTCAGATCTTTCACGCAGTGCAAGTCAGCGGCCATCTGTACGATGGAACATAAAACGTGATTCATCCGAAAAGGCCATCTATCTCCACTTATTATTATTACACCACTGGCCATTAAAACTGCTACACCAAGAAGAAAAGCAGATGATAAACGGGTACTCATTGGACAGATATATTATAGTAGAACTGACATGTGATTACATTTCCACGAAATTTCGGTGCATAGATCCTGAGAAATCAGTACCCAGAACAGCCACCCCTGGCCGTAATAATGGCCTTGATACGCCTGGGCATTGAGTCAAACAGAGCTAGGATGGCGTGTTCAGGTACAGCTGCCCATGCAGTTTCAACACGATTATACAGTTCATCAAGAGTAGTGACTGGCGTATTGTGACGATCCAGTTGCTCGGCCACCATTGACCACACGTTTTCAATTGGTGAGAGATCTGGAGAATGTGCGGGCCAGGGCAGCAGTCTAACATCTTCTGTATCCAAAAAGGCCCGTAAAGGTCCTGCAAAATGCGGTCGTGCAATATCCTCCTGAAATTTAGGATTTCGCCGGGATCGAATGAAGGGTAGAGCCACGGGTCCTAACACATGTGAAATGTAACGTCCACTGTTCAAAGTGCCGTCAGTGCGAACAAGAGGTGACCGAGACGTGTAACCAATGGCACCCCATACCATCACGCCGGGTGATACGCCAGTATGGCGATGACGAATACACGCTTCCAATGTGCGTTCACCGTGATGTCGCCAAACACGGATGTGACCATCATGATGCTGTAAATAGAACCTGGATTCATCCGAAAAAATGACGTTTTGAAATTCGTGCACCCAGGTTCGTCGTTGAGTACACCATCGCAGGCGCTCCTGTCTGTGGTGCAGCGTCAAGGGTAACCGCAGCCATGGTCTTCGAGCTGATAGTCCACGTTGCTGCAAACATCGTCGAACTGTTCGTGCAGATGGTTGTTGTCTTGCAAACGTCCCCATCAGTTGACTCAGGGATCGAGACGTGGCTGCACGATCCGTTACAGCCATGTGGATAATATGGCTGTCATCTCAACTGCTAGTGATACGAGGCCGTTGGGATCCAGCACGGCGTTCCGTATTACCCTCCTGAACCCACCGATTCCATATTCTGCTAACAGTCATTGGATCTCGACCAAAGCGAGCAACAAGGTCGCGATACAATAGCCGCAATCGCGATAGTCTACAATCTGACATCTATCAAAGTCGGAAGCGTGATGGTACGCATTTCTTCTCCTTACACGAGGCGTCACAACAACGTTTCACCATGCAACGCCGGTCAACTGCTGTTTGTGTATGAGAAATCGGTTGGGAACTTTCCTCATGTCAGCACGTGGTAGGTGTCGCCACCGTCGCCAACCTTGTATGAATGCTCTGAAAAGCTATTCATTTGCATATCACAGCATCTTCTTCCTGTCGGTTAAATTTCGCGTCTGTAGTACGTCATCTTCGTGGTGTAGCAATTTTAATGGCCAGTAGTGTATTATCATTGTTTTTTAACGTGTCCTTGCAGCCGTCTCAATAGCGGAATGCCATTTATGATGATATGAAGCAAGAACAACACAAAACCCAATCCCAGAGAAGAGAAAATCTCCGAGCCGTTTGGAAATCGAACCGGCGACCCTTCGGTTAGCAATCCACCGCGCTGACCCACTTAGTGGGCGTACAGTTGCGGTACTGGCTTCGCCGATGAACAGCAGTCAGCATGAGAACATGAACCAGGCGCCTGCTGTGGGGGCCCATACGCAGCAAGGTCGCTGAACCACCGTTGGTAGCCCTCTGGTTCATCTGGGGGGGGGGGGGGGGGGGTTAGCTGCTTAGCAGTTACACGTCTATTAACCCGTACGCATCTCACCGTGCAGAAGTCAGCGTAACAACATTAGAGGAAACTGTTATACACGGAGCGGAGAAGTTTCCCATCCTGTCTACTGAGTCAATGTCAGTGAGAACACTCGAACATTACAACGAAGATCTGGCTGGAAACGAACACAGTACGTTCGCCACTGTTCTCTCTGAACCCACTATTCTCTTCAGCTGGCAGCTGGATTCAGTCCCCCATCTAGTGCTCTGTTCCGCAAACTTTCCAACAAGAAGCGTTCGGCTCTGAGACGGGGTGGCCACGCTTTCTAGCAATGCTCGCACGGCGTTAACGCGTCGGAATGGAAGCGTGCGCCCCCTTAGGATTCAAGTAACAATGCGCCGCGTGCTGCAAGTGCTCCACAGACGAAAGAAATCGAGAAACTGGAGGATGATTAGCGTCGCTTCCACTGTTTAAGCTGCCAGAAAAACAAAGAGAGTCGAGTAAGGTCGTGGTCGTTATACTGCTCTGAGTGAATTTCAAAATCTTCTTCCCCTCATAGTGAGACTGACCAATAGCACCCAGTACTTTATACCGGACGGCGAATGACAGAGAGAAAGAGAAGTAATACCGCGTGTGCCCTTAGCAAGTGCAACAGGCTCAATAGTGTTTTCAATACAGTACACTCAAACGATGTATCAGACAGGATCAGCATCGCTATAAGATTGTTAGTTGACTATGCTGCTATCAATAGGAAAGTTTACTCGTCAGACGATCGTAAGAAAATGTACACTGCGCAGCTGAATCAAACCATCACTTTTTCCAGACCCCTTAATTGTCTTCTGTTGCGTACGCAGAAGTTCCAAATTTGACTCAAAGTTGCCTTCAACCTTTCTCTGTAATAGTGCAAAAGCGTGGCGCTCTGCGACGCCATCCTTGGGCTCGACAATGCTTAATGCAGAAAGATGTCGACACGTCTGGAAAAAAGGCCAGTCCTCAGGACGACAATCTGCAGTGCGATGAGCAAAAGGACTACGTTTTTGACAGCCTGTGACACTGCTGACGACCTCGTACGTTTGAATTCATTCCTGAGGACATTGTCACTCTCATTTCCATTGACTGCGATAGCACCCGTTTGGAGTGCAAAAAAATGGCTCTGAGCACTATGGGACGTAACATCTGAGGTCATCAGTCCCCTAGAACTTAGAACTACTTAAACCTAACATCACACACATCCATGCCCGAGGCAGGATTCGAACCTGCGACCGACGCGCCTAGAACCGCTTGGCCACACTGGCCGGCTTTGGAGTGTAAAGCGACCACAATTTTTGCTGTCGTGTACAGGAACCATTCAATACTTTTCGATGAAAACTGAACGTGATCTGAAGCAGCAGCAAGGGGTGGTGGTTATGCTTTTTCAGTAGTCCTGCTTCGTGTCGTCCTGTGACACGAACATAGGGGTGCGATATTGATGCATGCGTGAATACAATGGTTAATGGTCCCGCTAAGACCACTCAGTTTGGCAAAACCCCCGATGGCTCCCGCACAAATTTATTGAGAATTTTAGAAATGAACAGGTACAGGGACAATATGTAAAGAAATCTTATGCGCCTGCAGGTGGGCAACGTCTTGACTCCTCTACGGTTCCAGGAGCCTGCCTGCAGATGCATAAGACTACTTTACAGATTGTCGCTGTACGTTTCTGTTTTAAAATTCTCAATAAATGTGAGCAGATGCCACCAGGGGGTTTTGCCGATCTTCAGAATCTAAGATCGAACTTTTCCTTTTTATTCACGCCCGTCTCAATGTCGCACCCTTGGTTCTGAACGGTCCCTAATGGTTCCAACCTTCACACGAGAACAAAAATTGCGGTGACCCTCCGCTCCTGAGGGGTCAGATCACTTCCAGTGGAGATGCAATCCCACCTTAGAGAAGGTTTGAAACGTCAAAGGTGTTAGCAGTGTCAAAACCCCACTGCGAACTGTCGTTTTCGACTGCAAGATGTATGGGAATCAATGCCCCGTGGAAAGGAGTTGTTTCATCCACGCTCTCTACGCTATCCCTTGAAGCCTTTTCGCGTCTGTTCTGAGAACCAGTGGGTCTCAAATGTTTTCCTCGGCCGTTCATAAGAAAAACGCGTCATTTCAACGCACGGCGTGGCGTTCTGATATCCATCGCATAGACGTCTAAAGAAGGGGTTAAATGTGAATAAGAGGGGTTTGACGGTATTGGTATCGTGTGACACTTGCACGGTAGAGTTGGGCAGAGTTTTGACTGAATTTGGCGCCACTGTGACGTCATTAATCTCATGAACTTCTGAGCTCTGGCCTTTTTTTCGCATCTGTCTGAAGGGTCGCCGTGCCCGAGGGTGACGTCTCAAAACCCCACGCTTGTCGTGCTGTGCGATGTAGAGATACATGGAAAATTTTCCACTTGGTTTAATGAATGGCATATCTCGTAAGACGAGGATGAACGTAAGATAACACTAGTAACAAACGAAAACAACCCTATAGTGTCTGATTACAAAATTATATTTGAACATCTTGTGCTCGTCGCATCGTGTTACTACACACACCAAAAACAGTTTGCATCACCCCGGTTCTCAGAACACCTGAAGATAGACGTTGACTGTGGATATTGTATCACAGACACAGTCACTTTGACTGTTCAGAGATATCACTAAACCCGCCCACAGATCTAAACAACCATATATGAGCAGCTCCTATTAGACGGAGGGGGTCTGACAGCCGATCAGTTCTAATCATTCCACCAGGAAGGAGGTACACGGTTCGTCTTGTCTGTAGTTCAACAATGCCTAAACAGTTAATATCGCGGTTCGATCGCGTCCACATTGCTTGTACCAGCAAGGGCTCTCAACAAGGGAAGTGTCCAGGCGTCTCGGAGTGAACCGAAGCGATGTTGTTCGTAAATGGAGGAGTTACAGAGAGATAGGAGCTGTCGATGACATGCCTCGCTCAGGCCGCCCAAGGCCTACTACTGCAGTGGATGACCGCTACCTATGGATTATGGTTCGGAGGAACCCTGACGGCAACGCCACCATGTTGAATAATGGTTTTCGTGCAGCCACAGGACGTCGTGTTACGACTCAAACTGTGCACAATAGGCTGCATGATGCGCAATTTCATTCCCGATGTCCATTGCGAGGTCCATCTTTGCAACCATGACAACATGCATTGGGATGGGCCCAATAACATGCCGAATGGACCGCTCAGGTTTGGAATTGAGTTCTCTTCACCGATGAGTGTCGCATATGCCCTCAACCAGACAATCGCCGGAGACGTGTTTGGAGACAACCCGGTCAGGCTGAACGCCTTAGACACACTGTCCAGCGAGTGCAGCAAGGTGGAGGTTCTCCGCTGTTTTGGGGTGGCATTGTGCGGGGCCGACGTACGCCGCTGGTGGTCATGGAAGGCGCCGTAACGGCTGTACGATACGTGAATGCCATCCTCCGACCGATTATGCAACCATATCGGCAGCATATTGGCGAGGCATTTGTCTTCCTGGACGACAATTCGCACCCCCATTGTGCACATCTTTTGAATGACATCCTTCAGGATAACGATATCGCTCGACTAGTGGCCAGCATGTTCTCCAGACATTAACCCTATCGAACATGCGTGGGATAGATTGAAAAGGGCTGTTTATAGACGGCATGACGCACCAGCCACTCTCAGGGATCTACGCCGAATCGCCGTTGAGGAGTGGGACGATCTGGACCAACAGTGCCTTAAAGAACTTGTGGGTAGTATACCACGACGAATACAGGCATGCATCAGCGCAAAAGGACGTGCTTCTGGGTGTTAGAGGTACCGGTGTGTAGATCAATCTGGACCACCACCTCCGAAGGTCTCGCTGTATGGTGGTACAACATGCAATGTGTGGTTTTAACGAGCAATAAAAAGAGCGGAAATGTTATTTGTGTTGAGCCCGAGAACTCTTCGCCAGATATTTATGTTGACTCTATTCCAATTTTCTGTACAGGTTCCGGAACTCTCGGAACCGAGGTGACGCAAAACTTTTTTTGATGTTTGTATTTAGGGATAACACAAAGCGATGTGAAATAGGACGAACAAAAAATCAGTATTATGGAAGACGAATAATAGAAACAGGAATGGTTCTGGTGAATCCAATGCATTTGTAAAGAAGATCGTATACAACACTCCTCTGTGACTAATTTTAGAATAATGTTCCAGTGTTTGGAATCCCTATCAAGTAGGCATAACAACAGACGTCGAAATAATACAGACGATTCGCTACAGGTCTATACAGCCCATACTAAAGTCTAGGTAACAGCGAAGAAACCTTGGGAAAAGGAGGAATTTCTTCAAGTCATCGACGAAAGAAGGAAGCACAAAAATATTCAGGGAAAGACAGAAATACAGCACAGTGAGCCACTTAGAAATGACATTAAAAGTGTAGTGAAATCAAGGCGAAATCGCTACAGGAAAAAGAAATAATCGTCGGAAGAACTGATTCAGCATATAGGAAAGTGAAAACAAATGGAAATTTCATCGTGAAGCCAGAGGAGAGAACGGATTGATGGGAAGAGTACGTTAGAGGCCTCTATAAGAAGTAGGACTTGTCTGATCAAACGACAGAAGAAGAAGTTGTAATCGATGTGAAATGCATAAGGGATCCAGTATTAGAGCCAGAGTCAACAGGCTTTTGGAAAACTTGCAATCATGTAACGCAGAAATTATAGACAACAGTCCTCCGAAATTTCTAAGTGGCAACCAAACGACTATTCAAGTTGGTGTATATAGTCCATGAGATTGGTGACTTACCCTCAGACTTATTGAAAAAATATCATCCACACAATCCCGAAGACTGCAAATACAGAAAAGTGCGAGAATTATCGGACAGTCAGCTTAACGGCTCATGTATCCGAGCTGCTGACAAGAATAATATACAGAAGAACGGAATATAAAGCTGAGGAGAAAGAAAACTGAGGATCTGTTAGATGCCGATCAGTTTGGCTTTACGAAAGCGCCAGAAGAGTAACTGTGACTTTGCGCTTGTTGATGTGAGCAAGACTGAAGAAAAATCAGGAACATTCATAGGATTTACCGACGTAGAAAAAGCGTTCAAAAACGTAAAATGGTGCAAAATGTTCGGATTCTGATTAAAGTAGGTGTAACTACAGGGAAAGGTGGGTAACATACAATATGAACAGTAACCAAAGGACGGCAATAAGAATCGAAGACCAACAAAGTGTTCGCTTTAAAAAGGACATGAAAGAAGATTGCATTCTTCGCCTCTACCGTTCAATGCATACATTGAAAAAGCGATGACGGAAATAGAAGGAAGGGAGGCTCAGGAGTATGATTAAAATTTAGGCCGACTGGATTTCAATGATAAGATTCGCTGATGACGTTGCTATCCTTAGTGAAAGTGAGAAGTAGTAAGGACATGTTGTGCGCCTTCGAACAGGCGCCGTCGTCTATAACTTCGTCGCTCTGTAGCATTGTTGGATGACGTTTCTGGACATGGTCTCCTGTCCTCGATTTCTTCCTCAACACAGCGTCTACAACCTGTCGAAGTATCTTTCTGGGATACCCTTCAGATATTAAAAATTTCTCTTTCTCAGAAACGTTTTACTTGCCATTGTCAGTCTGTCAGTAAAGAGCCCCAATGTTCGTCCTTGACCATTGTTCCTGATCTCAAGGTATCCAGTTTAGGTTCCTGTGCCTTACGTGTCACCCTACGCACCCAGGACAAACCACGTTTGTTCTGCGTTGCGAAGACTATGAGAAGCGCGCCTGAGCTGGAAAGTCGGAGACCGGCCGTTTATGCTGGCCGGCAGCGGCGTGGGCGACGACAAGTGGTACTTGACACGCGCCACCTTCGCCCTAGCTGGCGACCGTGCCAGGCGCGCTGATTGCTGCTGCCGGCGCCAGTAATTCTGCTGTCACTCACCTAACGCTGCCGTTCTGCGCCTCCCAGTACTAGCAGTAGAGAGCAAATACATTAGCGGTTCAAAAACTGGTTTGTGCCATGTGCACATCTGCAAACCCACGTGGGCTAAGATTCAGTGGAAGCAGGGAATCAAGGGACGATCCTTATGAAACTAAAGAAACTTCACTATCCAACAATGAATCTTTCACGCTGTAATAGAGTGTAAAACACTCCCTATTAAACCCACCGTTATTGAATTGTGGATTGCAGCCTAACAGTTTAAAATACTTTGACTGTGTGCAACTGATAAAGGCTGATTGGTTAATATCTGAATATGAGTTGTTTCTTATCAAAATCAAAAAAGCTAATTAGGATGTCAGGTAGCAGTAATGGGTACATACTTTGTTGTTAATGTTCTGTATCTTTTGTCTAAACAGCACAAATGAGGCAGTTATGCTCTTCGCCTGACAAAGTAATAACAGTAGACTCATCACAGGTCGCCTATTAATGTCGTCATACGTCAGCATTCTTCCTGTGGCACTGAATACACAGTCCTCACTATAAGCCAATTTTTGAGTGTCCGGCGCGGTTGTCGCGTAATCACGGTGCACAAATCAACTCTTAAACACATCAGATAAATCACTCAGTTAACGCCATTTACATATTTGATGGAGGTCAGGCCCACGGCTTTGAGTGACACACACAGCCGTTAAACAATTGTCAACGCGGTCGGCCATCCTGCCAAAATCCGGCCTGCTCGCTTAGCAGCCAACAACTGACTCGGAGTCTCAACACTCTCCACTCTCTGGCGCATTGGGTGCTCGACTATCGATAGTACCTACTGCGACCTGCGTGAGGCAAAGATACACTACTGGCCATTAAAATGGCTACACCAAGAAGAAATGCAGATGATAAACGGATATTCATTGGACAAATACATTACACTAGAACTGACATGTGATTACATTTTCACGCAATTTGGGTGCATAGATCCTGAGAAATCAGTACCCAGAACAACCACCTCCGGCCATAATAACGGCCTTGATACGCCTGGGCATTGGGTCAAACAGAGCTTGGATGGCGTGTACAGGTACAGCTGCCCATGCAGTTTCAACACGATACCACAGTTCATCAAGAGTAGTGACTGGCGTATTGTGGCGAGCCAGTTGCTCGGCCACCATTGACCAGACCTTGTCAATTGGTGAGAGATCTGGAGAATGTGCTGGCCAGGGCAACAGTCGAACATTTTCTGTATCCAGAAAGGCCCGTATAGGACCTGCAACATGCGGTCGTGCATTATCCTGCTGAAGTGTAGGGTTTCGCAGGGATCGAATGAAGCGTAGAGCCACAGGTCGTAACACATCTGAAATGTAACGTTCACTGTTCAAAGTGCCGTCAATGCGACCAAGAGGTGACCGAGACGTGTAACCAATGGCATCCCATACCATCACGCCGGGTGATACGCCAGTGTGGCGATGACGAATACACGCTTCCAAAGTGAGTTCACCGCGATGTCGCCAAACACGGATGTGACCATCATGTGCTGTAAATAGAACCTGGATTCACCCGAAAAAAATGACGTTTTGCCATTCGTGCACCCAGGTTCGTCGTTGAGGACACCATCGCAGGCGTTCCTGTCTGTGATGCAGCGTCAAGGGTAACCGCAGCCATGGTCTCCGAGCTGATAGTCCATGCTGCTGCAATCGTCGTCGAACTGTTCGTGTAGATCGTTGTTGTCTTGCAAACGTCCCCATCTGTTGACTCAGGAATAGAGACATGGCTGCACGATCCGTTACAGTCATGCGGATAAGATGCCTGTCATCTCGACTGCTAGTGATACGAGGCCGTTGGGATCCAGCACGACGTTGCGTATTACCCTCCTGAACCCACTGATTCCATATTCTGCTAACAGTCATTGGATCTCGACCAACGCGAGCAGCAATGTCGCGATACGATAAACCGCAATCGCGATAGGCTACAATCCGACTTTTATCAAAGTCGGAAACGTGATGGTACGCATTTCTCCTCCTTACACGAGGCATCACAACAACGTTTCGCCAGGCAACGCCGGTCAACTGCTGTTTGTGTACGAGAAATCGGTTGGAAACTTTCCTCATGTCAGCACGTTGTAGGTGTCGCCACCGGCGCCAACCTTGTGCGAATGCTCTGAAAAGCTAATCATTTGCATATCACAGCATCTTCTTCCTGTCGGTTAAATTTCGCGTCTGTAGTACGTCATCTTCGTGGTGTAGCAATTTTAATGGCCAGTAGTGTATATCGTTCTCAGTACGTAAGGGGCGGTTGACCCCGTACAACTGGGCGGTGTTTTCTGGTAAACTGAAACCATGTGAAGGACTGGGACTCGAACCAGCAACCTCACGACCTGTCTTTCGGTTCTCCAAATCTCAGAAGATGGACTTACACTCTTGAAAGAAAAAAAACTGCGGAGAAATGGCTTAACTACCGGGGTAGGCAGAAATATGGAAACAGCAAAAACACAACACATTCCCATGACAAAAACAGCATTGCAAAACCGTTGGCATTTAAAGCCGCTTCCAGTCTCCTCGGAAAGGATAAATACAGGTCCTGTATGGTTTTGAAGGGACTCTCATATCATTCTTCCTGTAAATAGTTGTCATTTCAGGTAACATTGATGGAGGTGGGTAGCGACTTTGTACCCTTCTCTCCAAAGAAATCGAATAAGGCTTAATAATACTGAAACTCGTGAGTTCATTCTCGTGCTCACAAAACCAGTCCTGGTTGATTTGAGTTGTGTGAACAAGGGTTCTGTCGTCTTGGAACACCTACAAGAATAAGGGGACAAACATTCTGCCATGGAATGAAACTGATCAGACTCATAATACTTGGCAGCAATGCAACCTTGCAGAGCAACCATGGGGTACAAGGGATACCACGATACGGCTGTCCAAATCGTCACCGAATCGTCGCCATGTTTCTCTTGAGACGTAAACTCGTCCTGAGGTTGGAAACAGTGTGAAACTAGACTCACCCGACCAAACGACATTCCTCCATTGTTTCGTTTTCCTGTTACAAGTATTTGCATCACTGATAAGTACTTTTGGAATTTAAAGTCGACCCGCAGTTCCCTGCTTATGGAGGCATCCCTACCCACGTTGTTCTGGTGCTGACAATGTTCGCGAGTGCGGCATTCAGTGCTGAAGTGAGTTTTGCAGTTGTCGCCCCCTTATTTTCCGTCACAGTCCTTCTCAATGACCGTCCATCACCAGTGCACTACGCACGCTTTCGTCAGCATTGTGACTTTGCGGTTAATGTTTCTCCGCTTTCCCCAAATGCTTCGATACGGTGCCTCATGAAACACCAAACTCTTCGGGTACGTTAGTTACGGAACCACCCACAGTACGAGCATCAACAATTTGTCCACGTTAGAATTCACTTATGTCCGACTTAATCCGCTGCACAGAACACTTTTATGACCACAACTCACACTTACAATGTATTGAGGGCACTGCACAGGTACCGTTCGTGGTCAAATATATCAGTGCAACCTGCAGTCTCGGCTAGCACCTGCATTTATATTCAAGAATTCATTTCTCTCTGTGTTTCAATATTTTTCTCCAACTCCCATACAATCTAGGGACTTGTTTTCAGGATGAATCTTTCACTCCGTAGCGAAGGCAGGGCAATGTGCCCTTTCGTGAATCTTCCCGGAAAATTAAAGCCCAGCGTACTTCCACTATGAAGTACATTTTCTGTTGCCATTTCATACGCGCCGAGACCTACGAGAAAGACAGGCCGCAGCGCGTACGCCACGAAGGTAGTCCTGCGCTCGTTCACTCGCTCAAATCAGCAGACCATCTACGTTTCTAGGCCTGTTAACTCGTAACTAGGCGTGTCCGTAGAAACTAAAACTGAAACTTCCACTGGAATCCGCTATTATGGAATCTTACTGTTTTTAGTCCTATAATGGTGGGAAGTCCATGGGCCTACTTGAAATATGTTACGGCTGGCTGTACAGGCGTACAATAAAATTAAATCATGCTAAAATGATTATCAGTTGCATAAGGTACCACTTCCAGCATGTAACGAGTACTGCTAATCAGAAGAGACTAAATCCTATAAACAAGTCGTTATACCATTTACATGGGGTATTGATCTTAAATTAAATTTTGCTGTAGTATTGTTAATCAGTAAAATTTAATAATACCAGACTCCAGCGGAAGATGCAATTCTTGTTAATACTTACACGCTCAGCTGGGAGTTAACATGTACAGAAACGTATTTTGTACGCTGAGCTGAGTGAGCGAGCGAGTTCAGGACCACCTTCGTGACGTACGCGCCGCAGCCTTTCTTTCTCGTGGGCCTCGCATACGCGCACTGTGACGCAACTGTTAACCGTACCGCAGAAGAACTGTGTTTGCAAGGAACTCAGGACATGTACTCTCTTCTGACAATGCGCCACTCCTGTTGCGTAATTATCTTAGTATGGGACGACATGCGTAACTTACTTTTTGAAGTACCCCTCGTACAGAGATGTAGTTGCATAAAAATGAAAATAAAATAAATGAAAACACAATCAATAAGTTAATACTTAATAAACAGCGCAAAAGCTAAATCGGCATGATGTGCAGAATGTTAAGATAGTCACGTTTCTGTATTTCGGAAATTATCGCAGAAGGTATGTAACATCTTCAAACCGTTTAAAGTTGAAGCAGGCAAAAGTTCCTTTCATTATTGATAAATGCCAAAGTTGTTTGTGAGTAACGGAAACATGTTTTATGTAAGTTTGACGAAGTATTGAAGTGATGTTTGATATATTTTTCTTTTGTATTTTTTTTCTTTTTGTGTAATTTTGTCTTTTTGTTAGTGAAACTGTGTTGTCTAGCGCTGTATGACATATATGTATTGTTCTCTTTATTTTTACTACATACAATCTTACACTGTTTCAGGTTACAAAACAAAACTTCTCGAATAAAATCTGAATTAAAACATTGACAATTTCAATTTTGCTGTAAATACTGTTTACTTCTAAGGAAGAGACAGGTGGATAACTATGTGGAGCAAAAATTCTCTGTATGTTACCTGGTCCATTACATCTCCTCACCCATCTTCTAGATCAGGGGTCCCCAAACTTTTTAGTCCGCAGGCCACATTGACTCCTCCGCGAAGTCATAAGGGCCGACATCTACCTAGTTGGATTACAGCACCCTAGCACTCCATGATCACCCTAATGTAAGGCTAAAGGAAAGATGAAATCGCAAAAATCTAAGATTGTGGAAATAGTTAGCACTGAAACGAACTACGATTTTTATTTAATTACATAATTTTGATTTGTTGGAGGAACCTGACAGAAATTCTGGTGTATTTTGTTCTGGCGAATTTCACCGACAAAAAAATATGTCACTGCACATTCTTCACGGAAGTGTCCTGCAAAGTTAACGAAATCTCAAAATCATTGTTAGCAACACTATTACTGCAAGACGTAACAGAGGTAGAGTATGTCAACGCATTGTTATTTCAAGCGGCGCAACAATAACTTTAGTTATGTAGTCACGTAGCGAGTAGCAGAGCCAATGTCGCGGTATTTGGTCGCGATAGGCCTCGAAACTCAGTTGTTGGCAGTATAGGTACCACATCAAATATTTGGCGGGCCGGATACCGGAGATGTGCGGCCAGCTAACGCGGGCCGGTTTGCCGGCCCTCGCGGGCCGGTTTCTGCCCGCGGGCCGTAGTTTGGAGACCTCTGTTCTATGTTACTTCTGAAATTTTCCCGGCGTATTTCTTCTTCTAATAATTTCATGCTGCGCATGTCAACACCTGACGCATGCGCCGTAGGATGCCAGTACATTTCGCATGCGCGAGATTCGGCATAAGTACCGCGACTGCACCTGGGCTCTTCAGTAGTTGTGTACTCACCTGATGATAGCCGGACGTCTCTGGGCCGAAATATCGTGGCAGAATGTCGACGGGGTCCGGCTGCATACCCGGAAATTATTAGAAGAACCTCTGTTCTAGATGGCTCACCACTTTCGATTTTTTAGGGGAAACTAGTGAGACACTGATCGCATGCGCCAAGAGAGCGATCGTTATGAGGTAACGCCTGATAAGTATGCAACACACCTAACGTATGCGTAGCGCGGGTACGACCTTACATTGCCCAAAGCTGCTAGATAACTACTGTACTCTATGCTTACTTAACGATAGTCTATGGTAGTTTTACAACTCTGGAGGTGTCCTTTTACAACTCCGGAGGTGTCCCTAAGCTAGCAGCTAAGACATGGCGTCCGCCTCCGCGTGTTACAGGGCTGCTGAGCGCGGAGCTGCGAGTGGTGGGCGCTGACGACGCGGACGTGGTCGCCGGGGGCGGCGCTGCTGCTGGCCTCTGCGACGGCGGGCGCGCCGAGTGTGCGACGGTGGCGCCGCGGGTCGGCCCGCCGCCGCTCATCGCTGGGCCTGGTCAGTACACTCACTTCACTGCGGGGGTGGCGGTTATCGCTGGAACAGCAGGTTTTCCGTTATATCGTTTCTTTTTTTCAACGCTACCTTAACATAACTGTTAAAAGCGCTCATAATAAACGCTCATAATAAACGATTTTCGGTAATAAAAGATCTTCGGTTTTCATTCCTATTATTTTCTTTACCCGCCACGTTAGCCGAGAGCGCTAATGCGCTGCTTCGTGGACTCGGGTAGGCGCGCCGGTCCCGGATCGAATCCGCCCGGCGCATTAACGACGACGGTCGGTGCGCCGGCCAGCCTGGATGTGGTTTTTAGGCGGTTTTCCACATCCCCCTAGGTGAATACCGGGCTAGTCCCCATGTCCCGCCTCAGTTACACGGCTCGCCGACACCTGAACACTTCCGCGTTATTCCATGGATTACATTAGTCGTAGACAGTTGGGGTACACAAATTCCGTGCCGGGGGGTACGAGGTGGTGGCAGGAAGGGCATCCGGCCACCCCTTAATCTAACATTGCCAAATCCGATTAACCGGGCCAACCCTGCGTCCCTGCAGGAAAAGGCACAAGCGAAAGAAAGAAAGTAAGATTCCTATTATTTTCTTTAGTAAATGCTAAAATCTAACAAAGATTGAAAAATCTTTCCACCCTCTGTTTCAAGATACATACAGGGTGGTGCAAATAAAACCCGTGTAATTATAAAGGAAACACAGTGAAATTTCACAAATGAAGAGCTGAAATGGACTTTTCGTTCATTTACAATGAAAAATGCAGTGAAAAATGCAGGGTGTAACAAAAAGAATCATCCGATATGGCACGTCTATATTTCTGAAACTAATAAACATATACAATGAATTTATTTTTTTGACGAACTGGAAACTCAAACTTTTTCATAAGTGTTTAATATGCCACCCTTGAGAGGCACTGTATATGTCAAAGCAATATTCAGATTGTTCCCACACTGCAACGAGCAAGTCTTGAGTTACACCTTCCCTGGCTTCCGTGGCTGCTTTATGCGATGTATCAGTTCATTCATTGTTGTTCGTAATGGCGGCACGTAAGTCCCCACAAGAAATAATCACATATAGTCAGGTCCAGTGACTATTTTTTTCATCATGGAGTGGTTGCTGACACATTATGTTACTGTTGTCTTTTCCCCAGTAGCTCGTGTTCTGTGAATTCATGTGACAGGAAAGATGCAATCATGCTTCATCACTCATGATGTGATGGAAAGGATCCACCAAACCATCTTTGATGTTATTCAGAAGCCCCGTGCAGTAATTTCCACTTTTCTGACTATCATCCTCCTGTAACTGCTGCGTAACCGCCACACAATACTTCTTCAAATTAATACTTTTTTAAAATTTCGTATTTGTGGGGATCCACAGAAAATGGTTCAAATGGCTCTGAGCACTATGCGACTTAACTTCTGAGGTCATCAGTCCCCTAGAACTTAGAACTACTTAAACCTAACTAACCTAAGGACATCACACACGTCCATGCCCGAGGCAGGATTCGAACCTGCGACCGTAGCGGTCGCTTGGTTCCAGACTGTAGCGCCTAGAACCGCACGGCCACTCCGGGGATCCACAGCCTCCAGAAGTTTATTTAACGTGAACATGGTCCGTAGTAGGCTGTAATGCAATTTTTATTTACTCGTGCGATTAGCTAATTGCGACTACTTCCCACAAGTAATCGAAATTAGCTAATCGCACGATTAAATAAAAATCACTTTACAGCCTACTACGGATCATGTTTACGTTTATTAAGACTTTTTCAACATCACTGGCAGCACCCTTAACTTACATGTACCTTAAATGAAGCAACAAATTTAGTGTTACTAGTCAGTGTTTATTTATCTCCACAGTCTAGTGGAGAAACACAACTCAAATGTAAATCCACCAGATGACGGAGGTTTAAACCTTTGAAACGCGACGTGGAGATAAATAAATAGTGACTGGTAACAGTAAACTTGTTTCATTTAATGTCAATGACAGTCACGGTAAAGCCTAACCTAAAATGTTTGCGTTTAAAGTTACATGTATCTGTTGGGCCAATTTACGTGTAGACTTCTTTGGGCTCTGAATACTTCTTCGGCGAATGTCTGCAATAACTTCTGGTGCGCGAACTGAAGGAATTCTTTATCGTTTTACATTCTGCACAGATCTGTAGGTGCATCAGTTTTTATACAGACTCTGTATTGCTCTCTTTGCTGGTAATCTCTAAGTGGATGCTTGACACCGAAAATTTCGCGAGTTTCCTTAATCGAACCTATTTTCACATATGCTTCCACAATTTCAGTTCTTCTTTCTATCGAGAGAGTCATTTTGCAAAGAGAAACGTCTAACTTCACTGAAATAAACTGACATCCTGACAGAAGAATGCTAAAATCGATTACTGCAGAAAACTGTACGTTGCTGTAGCTGTTTAGTCTAAACATTGCATTCGCATTCGAAGAGGAGACGGATTACTTTTAACTGCGCCACCTGTAGAATCTTTTATTATTATTATTTTGAGCTTTTCCTCATTACAGAGGTTTATCTCCAACATAATAATTTACTTGGAAATTACAATACAAACAATAAACGTTCTTAAACTATATTTTCAAAATATTCCTCCAGGTGTTTCGATCTTGTGTGTCCTCTTCCTCTGCGCCCATTCTCCTCATTGTGTGCTGTACATTTTGGAGCCAGGGGGTAATAGGTCGTCCTCTTCTTCTTCTCCCCTCTGGTTCCCACTACAGTGTCAATTTTGGTATTCTGGTTTTCTCCATTCGTCGTACATGCCCGTACCACTGTGATTTCTTCCTATCCATTACGTCATATATTCTTTCTTTTATTTCCATTATCCTTATTACTTCGGTGTTCCTTATCTTTTCTTTCCTGGAGATTATTGCCGATCTTCTCCAAAAGTCCATCTCTAGAACTTGTAATTTTTTAATGTGCTTCATGTTAATTGTCCAGGTCTCCGTTCCATACAGAATCACACTCTCTAATGTGGATTTGTATATTAATTTTTTAGTTCTGCTCATTACATTCTTGCTCCATAACACTGAGTTAAGCATCCCAATGACCCTCCGTCCGCTATTAATTCTTTTATTGATTTCTGACTCTGATTTTCCCTCGATTTCTAAAATGGATCCCAAATAACAGAAAGTGTTTATCTTTTTGATTTTCTTTCCTTCAATGTATACCTCATCTGAATCATTAGTCAAGTATTCTCTTTTTTGGTACTTAATCTTCAAACCCCAAGTTTTGTATGCTACTGCTAGTTGATTGCACATATAGTTATCATCCTCCCCATCTTGTGCTACGACTACTTGATCATCAGCAATCAATAAATGATGTAGGTAAACTCCATCTCTTATTTTTAATCTCATACTATTACATTTACGACACCATGTTCTAAGGCTAATATCTATATAGATTTTAAATAATGATAGTGACATGGGACAGCCCTGTAAAAGGTCTTTGCTTGTTCTAAATTTCTGTGAAAGTTTATTACCAACTTTCACTTGGCAAATGTTATCTTTATACATCTATTGTATTATTTTAATCAAGGAAGGGTTAATGTTTGCCATATGTAGTGCTCTCCAAAGTAATTTTCTTGGAACAGTATCATACGCTTTTTCTAGATCTATGAAAATTAATCCTATATTTTTTTATTTTTCCCTATGTTTCTCCAAAATCTGTCGTAATGTGAAAATATGGTCTACACATGATCTCCCAGCCGTGAATCCACCTGTAGAATCAAAATATTAAATTTAATAGGCAAGTAAACGAAAACTTAGTCTGTCCACCGTTCGATGTTTTTCTCGAAAAGTGACTGAATAATACAAAAAGTCACCAGTATTCGTCTAGTGGTTCTAATTTTTGAAAGTCTGCTCAAAAATCATTTTGTAATCGACAATCATACTACTACTTGGTTATTACGAATAATCAGTGCTAAAAATGGAAAACTAAGTTTGATGAACTCTATTTTACGTGCTAATTTGTCCGTTTTCAAGAGCTACAACTGGATGTAGACGCAGTCAGCGGTCAGCTACTTTGTATTATTATTATAAACTATGAATGGATTGTTAACTTTTATGTTTTCTCCTATACATTGTCGCAAGTTTGTTTGGCTCCTGCGGTTTTTAACCTGTTGAAGCAAATAGAACATTGTACGTCATTAATACTGCACTTCATAAAATACATCCAGATTGGGTGTGGTGCCATTCTGTACATCTGATATTTGATGACGATAGCGAGAGACTACCGTATGTACCACATGGGGTAAGTCACGCATACTGTATCTATGCGTGTACCATCAAATAGCTCATGTGCTATGGCATTATTGTCTCAGCAATGCTGTACCAGTGCTTATGCCATGTATTGTTGCTAGTTTCTGGCGGCATTATTTTTAAAATTGCACCGATCGCTTTTCCTATTTTCTATATGACACAGTATTTCAAAGAAATGGAAATTTTACGAATAAAAATTACTTGTTTGTTAAAAAAGATTTATTCAAAAACCAAAAATGTTAGTTCTGCTGCTAGGGCTAACTGATATTTAATTTTTTTACCCGATTATTTGTAAAAATTTAAAAACACCTATTATTACCGAGAGCAAACAAGTAACGAAAAATACCGAGAACCAAAATAACGGTATCGGTTTTAAGCGGGCGGATTTTCCCGCTGCCGGCGTCTACCCGACAAGCACATCTCCTAATAACCCAATGCGCATAAAACAGCAGAAACTTTATGTATGTTATACACAGCCACTCATTAAAACTGCAACAGCAGGAAGGAAAGCAAATAACGAAAATTTACATGTTTATTCATACAGTGAGGTATGTAGCGGGAAGAATACATGAATAAGTAATGTGCAGGTCATTTGTGTGTATACAGATGCGAAATTCAGAACACAGATGTGCCACCTCGGGCCACAACAATGGCTCTAATGCGGCTGGGTATCTGCATCTGCATGACCACCCTCCAATTCACAATTAAGTGTCGGGCAGAGGGTTCATCAAACAACCTTTAAGTTTTTCTCATCCGTTCTACTACGACAGACTGTTTAATAGACCTGTTGCATCTTCTAAGTGTTCTGGCAATAAATCGCAGTCTTTGGTTCCCTTTCCCCACTACATTATCTACGCCATTGTTCCGGTTGAAGTTATTCGTAGTAGCAACCCCCACGTATAAGGGGTGATCAAAAAGTTTCCGTTAGAAGGCCATACTGTCCAGAATCGGTATGCCAGTCAGACAAAATCGCCATGAGCACTGAGGCAATCATCCCACCTCCGCACCAGCTTCAAGATGCCTTTTTGGTAAAACAGCGTGTCGTGCTTCGTGAAGAAGTCCGAAAGTGCCTACTGCAATGTCTGATCGCCCGAAAGGAATCGTCGACCCTTCAGTGGCCGAAGGCGTGATAATCACGTGGGGAAAGATCAACAATACAGGGTGAATGCTCGAGTTGACGTCACTTCTGCGTAACGACATTTGCGATATGGGGACGTGCGTTATTATGAAGCAGCAGTACTCCCTATCGAAGTTTTCTCGGACGCTTCACCTTAATTGCACTCCATAAAAGTTCTTCATTCCGTAATGGATATCTACCGGTGTTTGTCCTTCGGCAACCAAGAAGATCATAACAGTACGTTGCTCCTGTATGGACGTATTTAATAATAACGTCGCCATAGTTCACGTTTCACCATTCACTACTCGCACGTCGGAAAGAAACGAATACCATAGTGAGCCCATGCCTACATGTAGGTGCTTATATTCTTCCATCGAGTTGCGCCATGTTGCATATACGCTGCAGCAACGCCCTCAAACGTAAACTTTTGATCGCGCCTTATATATGTGTCTTGAAAGGAGGATATAAGATGAACATCAACAAAAGCAAAACGAGGATAATGGAATGTAGTGGCATTAAGTCGGGTGATGCTGAGGGAATTAGATTAGGAAATAAGACACTTAAATTAGTAAAGGAGTTTTGCTATTTGGGGAGCAAAATAACTGATGATGGTCGAAGTAGAGAGGATATAAAATGTAGACTGACAATGGCAAGGAAAGCGTTTCTGCAAAAGAGAAATTTGTTAACACCGAGTATTGATTTAAGTGTCAGGAAGTCGTTTCTGAAAGTATTTGAATGGAGTGTAGCCATGTATGGAAGTGAAACATGGACTATAAATACACTCCTGGAAATTGAAATAAGAACACCGTGAATTCATTGTCCCAGGAAGGGGAAACTTTATTGACACATTCCTGGGGTCAGATACATCACATGATCACACTGACAGAACCACAGGCACATAGACACAGGCAACAGAGCATGCACAATGTCGGCACTAGTACGGTGTATATCCACCTTTCGCAGCAATGCAGGCTGCTATTCTCCCATGGAGACGATCGTAGAGATGCTGGATGTAGTCCTGTGGAACGGCTTGCCATGCCATTTCCACCTGGCGCCTCAGTTGGACCAGCGTTCGTGCTGGACGTGCAGACCGCGTGAGACGACGCTTCATCCAGTCCCAAACATGCTCAATGGGGGACAGATCCGGAGATCTTGCTGGCCAGGGTAGTTGACTTACACCTTCTAGAGCACGTTGGGTGGCACGGGATACATGCGGACGTGCATTGTCCTGTTGGAACAGCAAGTTCCCTTGCCGGTCTAGGAATGGTAGAACGATGGGTTCGATGACGGTTTGGATGTACCGTGCACTATTCAGTGTCCCCTCGACGATCACCAGTGGTGTACGGCCAGTGTAGGAGATCGCTCCCCACACCATGATGCCGGGTGTTGGCCCTGTGTGCCTCGGTCGTATGCAGTCCTGATTGTGGCGCTCACCTGCACGGCGCCAAACACGCATACGACCACCATTGGCACCAAGGCAGAAGCGACTCTCATCGCGGAAGACGACACGTCTCCATTCGTCCCTCCATTCACGCCTGTCGCGACACCACTGGAGGCGGGCTGCACGATGTTGGGGCGTGAGCGGAAGACGGCCTAACGGTGTGCGGGACCGTAGCCCAGCTTCATGGAGACGGTTGCGAATGGTCCTCGCCGATACCCCAGGAGCAACAGTGGCCCTAATTTGCTGGGAAGTGGCGGTGCGGTCCCCTACGGCACTGCGTAGGATCCTACGATCTTGGCGTGCATCCGTGCGTCGCTGCGGTCCGGTCCCAGGTCGACGGGCACGTGCACCTTCCGCCGACCACTGGCGACAACATCGATGTACTGTGGAGACCTCACGCCCCACGTGTTGAGCAATTCGGCGGTACGTCCACCCGGCCTCCCGCATGCCCACTATACGCCCTCGCTCAAAGTCCGTCAACTGCACATACGGTTCACGTCCACGCTGTCGCGGCATGCTACCAGTGTTAAAGACTGCGATGGAACTCCGTATGCCACGGCAAACTGGCTGACACTGACGGCGGCGGTGCACAAATGTTGCGCAGCTAGCGCCATTCGACGGCCAACACCGCGGTTCCTGGTGTGTCTGCTGTGCCGTGCGTGTGATCATTGCTTGTACAGCCCTCTCGCTGTGTCCGGAGCAAGTATGGTGGGTCTGACACACCGGTGTCAATGTGTTCGTTTTTCCATTTCCAGGAGTGTAGTTTTGACAAGAAGAGAATAGAAGCTTTCGAAATGTGGTGCTAGAGAAGAATGCTGAAGATTAGATGGGTAGATCACATAACTAATGAGGTGGTATTGAATAGAATTGGGGAGAAGAGGAGTTTGTGGCACAACTTGACTAGAAGAAGGGATCGGTTGGTAGGCATCAAGGGATCACCAATTTAATATTGGAGGGCAGCGTGGAGGGTAAAAATCGTAGAGGGAGACCAAGAGATGAATACACGAAGCAGACTCAGAAGGATGTAAGTTGCAGTAGGTACTGGGAGATGAAGAAGCTTGCACAGGATAGAGTAGCATGGAGAGCTGCATCAAACCAGTCTCAGCACTGATGACCACAACAACAACAACATATATTTAACTGAATTGACAGCCTTTAGATTTGCGTTATTTATCGTGTTACTGAAACTTAGGGGATTTCTTTTCGTATTCGTAGGATAACATCACACTTTCCATTATTCAGAGTTAATTGCCACTTTTCACGCAATACAGCTGTCTTGCCAAAATCATTTCGCAATAGGTTTTGATCTTCTGATGACCTTACTAGATGGTAAATGACAGCATCATATGCAAACGATCTAAAACGGCTCTTCAGATAGTCTACTAAATTGTGTATGTCGATTAGGAACAACAGAGGGCCTATAAAACTTATTTGAGGAGATATCACTTCTGTTTTACACGACACTTCCCGTCATGAAGAATGGCGTCAGTCTAGAAACATGGAATCAATTTCAGTTCTCCTGTAGATAGTACTCACTACTTCGTGTGAATCAAGAGCTAGTTGTGTTTCATAAAAACGACATTTCCTGAATCCGTGCTATCTGCGAATACTGCGTTTTCATCGAAGTATTTCATAATTTTCGACCACGGTATATGTTCCCAAACACTACTGCAGATTGACGTCAGTGATATACGTCTGTAATTCAGCGGATTACTCCTATTTCCTTTCATTCCGTACTGCTTCAACTGCAACAGAGCTGAATAATCGCAGTAGTTGAGACAAGCTGTCTTGAAGGGTGCAGTGACGGACACGTAATCTGGGTTTTGCAGCGTAACTGAGTGTCTTTCTATCTGGGTATGAATGAAGACCCCGCAGGAATTCCAGTTGGTACGCGAGGAGTCTAGCATAAATTTGTCGGGATATTCCAGGATGTGGACTTGGTTTGTAGTGAATTTTGTTAAGGGCGGCGAGATAATCGTAGCCAATCTAATTCAGACTCGTTCAGTAATGCGTCCATGGATATTGGGTGAGGTGAGGATGATAACGGAATTGGAGTCTCAGGTCAGGTGTGCTGGGGTGTGGGACTCTGGTCGCTTGAAGGGTAGTAGTAAACCGACGCCACCCCCCACGTTCGGCAGGGTAGTGGCTATGGATGTCAAGATCTGCGGCAATAATATAGATGGTGAAAGTCTGGGCAGTGTGGGAGAGGAAGTAGTAGAGTATAAGGTGATTGGGCTGGATGCAGAATGGTGATGCAATTAACAAGAAATTTTTTAGGTGAATGATAAGGATAAGGTGTTTGGCAGGATGGTTGCGGCAAGATGAAGATATTGCAGAGGTAGTCAGTTGCTGTGCTGCCTCGGTTTATAGTATGGAGATTATTTGTGCAGTGTAGGTTGTACGGTGTCATGCGGATGTGTGATACAGTTGTAGAAATGTTTTGTTTAGGACATAAGCATGGATATTGTGATGAGTTGGATCATGGATGATGAGTATTATGCTAGAGCTGAGGAAAAGGATATTATGGAACAGCATGGTATGATTTTACCATGCTATGATATGTTTGGTAACGAAGTGGTTTTGGCGAAATATTTTAAACTGGAGATTCGAAACAGTTGAAGAGGAAGTGAAATTGATCTTGGAGTAGGTGCCCTAAGCGTTAAGATAGAAGACGGATTTAGTAGTTGACCAACACTTGGTTGACCAACTTGAAATATTGTCTCTTGATCTGGGATCCTTAAGAAGATGGATTAACCCAAGAGATATAAGATACTCAGAGAAGAGCGGAGCAGCTCGCCACGGTTTAATCAGCATGAAAGCATCACAGAAATTGTTCCAGTGATACATGCTACAAGAAATGCGTGGTGGCGCGTGAGGCTCTTACTCACGAAATGGCGGGAGCTCGCTTTCCGAGTCAAGAAATATTTCACTTCTTCCAGCAGTCATCACCCCTTGTGACTGTGGCGGTACATTCAGAAAAAATTAGGCTTATGCAGAGGGATATCGACAACTGTTGTTTGAACGTACCGCCCACGTTTGGTATAATAAAGGAGACAGTTTCCATACACATTGCTGGCCAAAAGAATGGAGCCTTGTAATCTGCCCCCCCTCCTTCCTTCTTCCATCTGTTGTCCACATTAAACAATGTCCAGTCCAAGTAATTAATAAGCAAAGCCTTTTATGAAGATTTGAGAGGAGCGAAGATTACAATAAACTTTTGAGTTTACTTAGCTTGTCATGTTGAAATGGCTTCAATTCTTCTTGGCTAGGGGTCTGATTCTTGAAGCTAAAAATTTAACATCAGGTCCTCGCGGTTGGTTTGAACTAAATAAATTGGAAGATTCTTGTTGCAGAATTTTTTACGTGAATATATTTTCTACTGATTTTCTCACATTTTAGTATATCATTTAGTATTTTGATTTTTCACCTTAACAAAGCCGAAATTTTACATCGTTCGCACCTCTTACACAAAAAGACGTCCGATCACGTCAAAGGCAAGTTTACGACTCTCACGCTCTGCGGAAACAACAATATTTCAAAGAGTTTACAATTTTTCTTAACAAATGAGTTCCTACTAGTTTTCGTTACATTATTAATTTCTATTATTATTTCATAAATGAAACCAGAAATAAAAGTAGTAAACAGCACAGGATTGCGTTATTAATAATAGAAATTTTAAGTGTGCAAATAACTAGTAATTTCAAATGTTTCTAAAAAAATTAACTACACATTCAGAACTCGTACTTGTCGATTGTAACATCGAAACTGAAATATTTTATAAAGTGATTCCTTTTCATAAATTTTAGCTTGAAATATGACATACTGTGTATAAAATTTGAGAAAGTTTTCAGGAAAACAAGTGAGATAATATTGAGCTGTCCAAAATTCGAATAAAAATACTTATATCGACAACTGTTGTTGAGGAAAAGTATTGCTAGAGGAGTATGTCCCGTTACAGCGTCCAGAAGACTCGTTGGATGTTAATGTAACTTCGTACACGAGCACACCGCTATTGGATAGGTAAATGATTAGAGTCACAGTTCTCTGTGACAGATACAACGGCGACTAGTGTTGTTAGCAGTCCTGGTAGGTTGTGTAAGAGGCGAGAACAGTATTAGGTGTAGAATGATCACTACGAAGGACACGAAAATGCCACATACTGGTGTACGACAGCATTATCAGCATCTTACAGAGTTTGAAAGGCTCCTCATTGTAGGTCTCCATTTGGCCAGATGGTCGACTTGTGGAACAACCAGGTTTGTGGGGTACTTCGACGTGACAGTGGTCCAGTGTTAGACTGCATGGGAACGTGAGGGCAGTCATGGTTCCTCTAGTAACAGAACAGAGCGAGACTGGAGCTCACCGGCCGACGAAGTCAATAGGAAATCGTCAAAACAAAGCAGACACACGCAACAGGGACGTCTGATTACAGAGACCATACGGCGAAATACCAAACCCAGAGTGCACAACCAAATTGCATACCAAAATGTAGCCAGACTATCAGCGACCAGGGCAATGATGAATAGATAAGCGATCACAAGTGCTGTTGGAACACAACTGCGGCCTGAGCCGGTCAGAGCCTTTTTTTCTTTTCTTTTCTTTATTGTAATTTCATTCCCCTAGCTCATATGTGTAGGGGAGGGCTGGCAGCGGCACAGTCCACTGCTCTTCAGCCAATTGGCTTTACAAAAATACAGAAGGGGGTTTACATAAAAGGGGGGGATAAAAAGGGGGACATAAAAAACACAGTAAATGGAGATGATGGGAGTTAAAATGTACACTGAAAAGGGGACATGCCCTGGGGGCAGTTAAAAAGTCGACATAAAGTTAAAAGAACACAGCTGGCAAATCAAAGTGCACTTGAAAAAAAACACTGGAGGCAAACACAAGTTAAAAATCGGCCACAGGATAAAAATCAAACAGAGCATGACACTTAAAAAACAACTAGAAATGATGTAGCACTCATGAAGAATAAAAAACCACTGGTAGGGACCTATTGAGAGACTGGAGGCTGGAGAAGAGGGAAAAAGAGGGGAGGAAGGTGCGGTGGGGAGGCTGGGGGAGTGGGAGGAAGAGGGGAAAAAGGGGGCAGGAGGCGCATCAAGGGGCAGGAGAAGGGCAGGGCGGAAGATGAAGAGGGAACAAAAGGCAGGGGGGAGTGCAGAGACACTGAAGGGGAGCACAGGAGAGGGAGGGGGTGCAGGAGGGGGAAAGCCGCTCAGGAGAAGGGAGGGGGAGGAGAGGGAGTCCTGAGGGGGAGGCAGGAGGAAGGTGGGGTTAGAATTGGTAGGAGGGGTAGGTGTCAGGACGAAGTTCATCATCCAGGATGGCTAGGTGGTGGAAGTTGCATTGGGAAAGGAAGTGGAGGGTGTGGAGATTGGGAGAGGGTGGGACACAATAGTAAAGGCACGGCGACAGGCTGGGGGTGGAGAGGAAGGGGGATACCAGGGTGTGGGGGAGGGGAGGGGAATCGAGTCGGTGAGCAATATACAGGGTGGGGATGTGTTCAAGGAAAAGGAGAAGGTGGGGGAAGGGGATGATGTCACATAGGGTGGACATGGGGGACAGAAGGTGGAGTGGATGGTGCTCGAGGATTTGGAGAGCGTTATAGAACCTGGGAGGAGCAGATATCCAAGCAACGGCATAACACAGGATGGGGCAGATCAAGAATTTGTGGGTGTGAAGGATGGTGGAAGGATGCAGACCTCGTATCCGGCTGGAAGGATTTTCAGGAGGCAGAACCTGTTGTGGGCTTTGTGTTGGATTGTAACTGGTCAGAACCCCTGCGCTGGCCGCTTTATAGGATCACCATGAGTGCCGACAGGACGGCACGTGCCCCGCGTTTAGCGCTGTTGCGGCGACAGCAGCGCTGACACACTATAGGAGTGCCGCCTAGCGGCTGTCGTCTACGTCCGTGCCTTCTGGCGGCCTGTCAAAGCTGTCGGCCTGGGGTACCAGACTCCCAGTCGACAACGTCTGACCACCACAAGAGGGAATCGCCTTTTATTGTACAACAAGCACATTGCAGCCCCTACGAATCTGTGGTTACTGTCGGAGAACAAGTAGAGGACTGCCACACCATTGGTCAGGGACTACTAGCAGCCAGACTAAGGAATTACCATTCCATGCATAGGCTGTACAACAACACAAAGGGTTGTATTTGGAGTGGTGCCGTCACCAGGAAGCATGGACTGGTGTCACATTGCGTTCAGTGGCTAATCGCTGTCCGGCACTATCCAGGATGACCGTTTTTGGCAAGTATGTCGGCGATCTGGGAAGAGATCGCATTCTTCCAATGTTTTGGAGAGGCACAGCGCTGCTACTTCTGGCGCCGTAATGGGGGGAGCCATCAGGTACGATTTTAGGTCATAGCTGGAAGCAACTGAGGAACTTCGACTTCACAACTGTACGTCGTGGATATCCTGCGTCCTCAAGTGTTATCACGTGACAGTATCAAGATGCCATTTTTCAATAGGAGAATGCTCGTTCACACATGGCACATGTCTCGATGATCTGTCTGCATGGTGCTGAGTCAATACCAGAACCCATATATCAAGCACCAGTTCAACAGTTACATGTCCGGAGAGGATATAGTGGCTCTACGACGCTCTTCCCACGTGAAACAGTACGTGCACCTAGGCCACAGGGGGAAAGTGGTGGTGGTGGGGAGAACTATAAAGACATGCCGATAAGTAGGCTCATAGTACCACAGGTCTCTGTACATTTTATTCGATTTTGTAATCACTGAAATAACATCTAATATCCTCTGCATCTTAAAGTTTCATTTAGTTTTTTCCTCCCTCACTGGGCGCTTCACTTTCTTCTCAAGTTGTGTATACTGAGGAAATACAAACTTCACGTTTGTAGCATGTGTAGATTGAGAAAAATCACTTTACAATATTGACTAGAATACACTCTTTGAAATTTTGAAACTATTGGGGATAAAGTAGCGAAAGATTATACGAGTATTTAAGACTTCTGCAGGAATCAGACTGCAGTAGAAGGATAGGACGTGGAAGCAGTAGGTAAGAAGGACTGACAGGTTTGTTTCCTATCCCCCATTTTATATGTTCTGAAACTATTTCTTTGGAATGTTGTTTGGAGTGTATACTGTATACGAGCAACAGATTACCAGCAAATATGATGGTTTTTCACACCGGCAAAAGAGACAGATTTATTTTGTGAAATGCTTTTCAGAGTGACATGTTGAACACAAAATGTAAAGGACAAGTGATGTATGCAATGTGATGAATCAAATGTGGATGATAGAACGCCGGAAATCGGCCAACAGGAGCATTGAGACTAATGAACATATCTCCAGAAACACATATGGGTTAACAGCGCAGGAAGTCGCCACTGAAGATGTTCCACAACTAAAAGAAGCAAACCACATATGGCAATAAACAAACTGCCTTCAATTAGTTGCATAGATGGAATATACATCAACGAATTTTGAAGCAACTAAGGAACGACCAAAAACAGAAAAAATGACTACATTTTATATGTGTTATGATTATTCCTTTATTTTATACATTGCCTGACAAAAAAAGTGAAGCACCCAGAAGGGAAGGAGAAAAAATCCCGGTCTGACTGAGTATGTGGCGTTATTTCAGTGATTACAAACTCGAGTCAAATTTACAGAGAACTTAACTGTAAGAGTCTACTTATCAGTTCGGTGCTGCACCCACTCTGACCTGGATGAGTGCACTAACTCGGTTAGGAATGGTGTCACAAAGTTGTAACCACTCCTGAAGCATGCTCTAGAGCCATTGCTATAACTGGTCCTTGACATCTTGGATACCTGCACTGGAAGGGAGTTGGCATCCGATCTGGTCCCACATATGTTGTATTGGGGTCAGACCTGGAGATCTTGCTGGCCATGAAAGTAAATCAACATGAAGCAGACAAGTCATTGAGACACGTGCCGTGTGCGGACGAGCACTGTCCTGTTGAAAAATGGCACCATGATGCCTTCGCGTGAGAGGTAACACCTGCGGAGGTACGACGTCTGTGGCGTACCGTTGTGCCAATCGAAGTTCCCTCAGTCACCACCAGCCGTGACCTGAATTCCTATCCGATGGCTCCCACTTAATGACAGCAGGAGTAACTCTGCTGTACGTCTCTAAAAATTGTAACAGTAGGATCTCTCCCTAGTCTAGTTGCTGCTAGTCTCCGATCGGCAATGGAGGGTGACGCAGACTGCTGCAGGGAGTCCGTTACTTGCGCTCGGATGGCAACAGAGATATGAAGGGGATGCGATTTGTTTGGTGTGCAGTACGGCATTTCTGCTTCGTGGTGGTCAGATGGGGTCGACCAGAACCTTGACGACCTGTATGCCTGCCCTCACGTTTCTTTGCTGTACAACACTGCGCCACTGTGATTTCCGACAGATGGACCGGCCAGCCAAATGGAAACCCATAATGAGGCCCCTTTCAAACTGTCAGGTGTGACAATAACACTGTCTCGCACGAGTACGTAGCATCATCGTGTCCTTAACAATGATCATTCAACATCTGACACTGTTCAAGCCTCTCATATACTCTACCAGACCTGGTAACAACATTGAGCGCGAACATTCCTCATGCATTGTTGTGGGCGTTTTATTGCAGAGAATTGCAACTCTGATCATTTACATATCCGCAGATGGTTTGTACTTGTACAAAGCTAAATTGCGATCCGGCTATGTCTTCTGCGTAATTCATTTTTTGTCTGACTGTTTAGATTGTTAGATTCTGCAGGACTTTCTGTGCATTGCTGTATAGCTTGCGATCTACAACTAAATAATGCTTTTGTAAGTTTGGTTGGCGATTTAATAAATAATTTTATGTACAAGAATAATTTTGCTGAGAAAAAATATTTCGTCACTATGTTCTACGAACACGTAGTATCTGTCCTGATGTGTTACGGAAATACATGAACTAACGTTATATATACTACTCTCGCAAGTTACAGTTCTGAACTTCACAGACTACAGAGTTTACACTGCTGCTGTCTATAACGGTACACGGTGTTTTCGGCTAATTTCGTTAAAATAATTTTTACTTAAAACTAGTGTGTCATATTTCAAAACTGAACGAATGTACACACTGATGAGGACGCAAGAGCGCTGAAACAGGTTTGGGCTTTTAAAGGAAGTTTGTCTGCATAACAGGCAGGCATGAATTCCTACACTACTGGCCATTAAAATTGCTACACCAAGAAGAAATGCAGATGATAAACGGGTATTCATTGGACAAATACACTCCTGGAAATTGAAATAAGAACACCGTGAATTCATTGTCCCAGGAAGGGGAAACTTTATTGACACATTCCTGGGGTCAGATACATCACATGATCACACTGACAGAACCACAGGCACATAGACACAGGCAACAGAGCATGCACAATGTCAGCACTAGTACAGTGTATATCCACCTTTCGCAGCAATGCAGGCTGCTATTCTCCCATGGAGACGATCGTAGAGATGCTGGATGTAGTCCTGTGGAACGGCTTGCCATGCCATTTCCACCTGGCGCCTCAGTTGAACCAGCGTTCGTGCTGGACGTGCAGACTGCGTGAGACGACGCTTCATCCAGTCCCAAACATGCTCAATGGGGGACAGATCCGGAGATCTTGCTGGCCAGGGTAGTTGACTTACACCTTCTAGAGCACGTTGGGTGGCACGGGATACATGCGGACGTGCATTGTCCTGTTGGAACAGCAAGTTCCCTTGCCGGTCTAGGAATGGTAGAACGATGGGTTCGATGACGGTTTGGATGTACTGTGCACTATTCAGTGTCCCCTAGACGATCACCAGTGGTGTACGGCCAGTGTAGGAGATCGCTCCCCACACCATGATGCCGGGTGTTGGCCCTGTGTGCCTCGGTCGTATGCAGTCCTGATTGTGGCGCTCACCTGCACGGCGCCAAACACCCATACGACCATCATTGGCACCAAGGCAGAAGCGACTCTCATCGCTGGATACGACACGTCTCCATTCGTCCCTCCATTCACGCCTGTCGCGACACCACTGGAGGCGGGCTGCACGATGTTGGGGCGTGAGCGGAAGACGGCCTAACGGTGTGCGGGACCGTAGCCCAGCTTCATGGAGACGGTTGCGAATGGTCCTCGCCGATACCCCAGGAGCAACAGTGTCCCTAATTTGCTGGGAAGTGGCGGTGCGGTCCCCTACGGCACTGCGTAGGATCCTACGGTCTTGGTGTGCATCCGTGCGTTGCTGCGGTCCGGTCCCAGGTCGACGGGCACGTGCACCTTCCGCCGACCACTGGCGACAACATCGATGTACTGTGGAGACCTCACGCCCCACGTGTTGAGCAATTCGGCGGTACGTCCACCCGGCCTCCCGCATGCCCACTATACGCCCTCGCTCAAAGTCCGTCAACTGCACATACGGTTCACGTCCACGCTGTCGCGGCATGCTACCAGTGTTAAAGACTGTGATGGAGCTCCGTATGCCACGGCAAACTGGCTGACACTGACGGCGGCGGTGCACAAATGCTGCGCAGCTAGCGCCATTCGACGGCCAACACCGCGGTTCCTGGTGTGTCCGCTGTGCCGTGCGTGTGATCATTGCTTGTACAGCCCTCTCGCAGTGTCTGGAGCAAGTATGGTGGGTCTGACACACCGGTGTCAATATGTTCTTTTTTCCATTTCCAGGAGTGTATATTATACTAGAACTGCCATGTGATTACATTTTCACGCAGTTTGGGTGCATAAATCCTGAGAAATCAGTACCCAGAACAACCACCTCTGGCCGTAATAACGGCCTTGATACGCCTGGGCATTGAGTCAAACAGAGCCTGCATCGCGTGTACAAGTACAGCTGCCCATACAGCTGCCACACGATACCACAGGTCATCAACAGTAGTGATTGGCGTATTGTGACGAGCCAGTTGCTCGGCCACCATTGACCAGACGTTTTCAGTTAGTGAGAGATCTGGAGAATGTGCTGGCCAGGACAGCAGTCGAACATTTTGTGTATCCAGAAAGGCCCGTGCAGGACCTGCAACATGCGGTCGTGCATTATCCTGCTGAAATGTAGGGTTTCGCAGGGATCGAGTGAAGGTTAGAGCCACGGGTCGTAACACATCTGAAATGTAGCGTCCGCTGTTCAAAGTGCCGTCAATGCGAACAAGAGGTGACCGAGAATTGTAACCAATGGCACCCCATACCATCACGCCGGGTGATACGCCAGTATGGCGATGACGAATACACGCTTCCAATGTGAGTTCACTGCGATGTCGCCAAACACGGATGCTACCATCATGATGCAGTAAACAGAACCTGATTCATCCGAAAAAAAATGACGTTTTGCCATTCGTGCACCCAGGTTCGTCGTTGAGTACACCATCGCAGGCGCTCCTGTCTGTGATGCAGAGTCAAGGGTAACTGCAGCCATGGTCTCTGAGCTGATAGTCCATGCTGCTGCAAACGTCGTCGAACTGTTCGTGCAGATGGCTGTTGTCTTGCAAACGTCCCATCTGTCGACTCAGGGATCGAGACGTGGCTGCACGATCCGTTACAGCCATGCGGATAAGATGTCTGTCATCTCGACTGCTAGTGATACGAGGCCGTTGGGATCCAGCATGGCGTTCCGTATTACCCTCCTGAACCCACCGATTCCATATTCTGCTATCAGTCGTTGGATCTCGACCAACGCGAGCAGCAGTGTCGCGATACGTTAAACCGCAATCGCGATAGGCTACAATCCGACCTTTATCAAAGTCGGAAACGCGATGGTACACATTTCTCCTCCTTACACGAAGCATCAAAACAACGTTTCACCAGGCAACGCCGGTCAACTGCTGTTTGTGTATGAGAAATCGGTTGGAAACTTTCCTCATGTCAGCACGTTGTAGGTGTCGCCACCGGCGCCAACCTTGTGTGAATGTTCTGAAAAGCTAATCATTTGCATATCACAGCATCTTCTTCCTGTAGGTTAAATTTCTCGTCTGTACCACATCATCTTCGTGGTGTAGCAATTTTAATGGCCAGTAGTGTAGATTCAGAAACAGATACACTGTATGCTTGATATGACGATTCGTCTGAATGTCCTGATATAAATCCAGATAGCTCCTTGAAGTGTGTACAGATCCTGATACTAATATAAAGCCCTACTTGAACTTTAATATGAATCAGCGGCCTGAGTCTGTATACTTGTACTCGCTACTTTATCTCAATTAAGCTGACTTCGGAGTAGATCGGAGACTGAAGACTCTGGAGACTCGAATACGCAGCTATAACGCTGGAGCCCATACACTGGAGACTGGAAGCTGCTTGCGGCGGCCTCTTATCGGCGTGGCGTGTGGCGCTTGAGTCACCGATCCAAGAGAGCGTGTCCCTCAAGTGGCCGGCGGTTGAAAGAAGCGGTCACATTTGGCTACTTTACCCGGTAACTTACATAACTGCTACTGCCAACTTCATATAGTGGAACGATGCCCCCTATGTGATAGCGTCTGCTGATGATACCACAAAGTACCCACTGCAGTTGTAGAGGTCATCTGCTTCAGAGTCCCATGTTCAACAAGCGCTGAAAGGTGTGCTCCGGAACGTGCCCAAACCAGAAAACTCTGTCATCAGATCTGCCACAAACCGTCACCTATCTTGCGTTACAGCCCTGGAAAGTCTCCAACCTTCCAGTTCTGTGATGAAGGGTGGACGTCCAACACCTAGTTGCCTACACGTGGTTTCACCGTCCTTGAACCACGCTCTGTAGATGCTTACGAGAGTGGCGCGCAAATAGCCGACCAGCTTCGCCGTTTCCGAGATACTGGTTTCCAGGCGCCGCGTCGTAACAGCCTACCTCTTGTCAAAGTGGTTTACAACAGTGGTCTACGGCATTCATTCTCGAGGTAGACCGTGTCACAATGCTTCGTCTCATCAGTTCAGTACCTCCTACATGAGTGTGCCTCTCAGAACAGTAAATGTAGCAATGAGACATTTTTGCTGATGAAAGCTGTGTGTCGGACCTTAAGGACTGGGTCGTGAGTCATGGCTGGATAATTCAGTCTGTGAAAGACAAAGGTTCCGGGTTCGACTCCAATTCCAGCACACAGTTGTAATCTGCCAGGAAGTTTCAAAACATCTCACACTCAGCTACAGAGTGAAAATTCGTTCTGTAAATGTATGCTGTATCTCTGGAGCCTTACCTTTATTCTACGCTTAGAGCAAATTGTGCCATTATACCGACTGAAACCACACTTTCTTTTCACAGGCGCCAGCAACGCGGCCGAGCTTCCAGCGCCAGGCGGTGGCGCAAATGCAAGCAGCAAGGGTGGTAATCGACTTGATCTCGATGGTGCTGGTGCGGGCTCTGTCGTTCGTGCAGAAACTCTTGGGAGTGCCGTCCAAGGCGCCGCTCTTCCGGAAAACCCCAACGGCGCCCAAGTAGAGCCACTCAAGCAGGCCACAGAAGCATCTCCCACAGAATCTGTCACAAGTTATGGCTGGAAAAAGTCCGGGTTTGTACACTCTGCGAAAGAAGAAACGGAGAGCGACAGCAAGCAGAAAGACAGCGCTCTCGCTCAAGATGATATGGAAGCACAGACAGCCTCTTCTACATTCCAAGTTCCAGAGGGGGAGACTGTTAAGAAAGACGTCAGTAGACCACCAGGCCTCCAAAGTAATGAAAATTCGCCGACGTCGAGGTATATGAAGCCGGAATCTGAAGACGAGAATGCCAATCTGGGGTCGATATTGGGTCCAGACAAGGGCAGTCCAACTACAGTTCAGCCCTCCGTTGACCGAAAATCAGAAGCTACTCAATCTGGTTCCAGAAATATAGTGACTCAGCCTCCGATGACAACACACGCCTTTTCTGATCAGAAGGTTCCAATGTCGGACGACACGTTCCCCCCAGCTGCTCGAGTCAATGAAGGTTCTCCAATGTCTGCCAGCTTGCAAGCACAGGATGCAGCTGGAACAGACATTCGGGTGGAACAACATGACAATCCTGGCGAAACAGACACAGTAGCAGCTTCAACCACAAGGAAGCCAGTAATGAAGATAGTGTCTGAAGGTGTTATACATCCATCCGCTATTCCTAGTGGCCGCTCCGTTTCCCTTCCAAGTAATCTTATTCGATCACAGGTTGCAGAACCGGTGCTTCAGGATACTATTCTTGGCCAAGCTTCAGAACCTCAGTCGGCTCATCAAACACATTTAGAACCTCCATCAAGCAACCATAAAGCAGAGTTTGGTGAACCCGCTGCTGATTCTAAGGTCTCGCACCGGCCTCATCCAGTTGACACAGTCCACCAGGAACTGGAAGACACTGCCCCGGGCTTTTTGCCTTCTGCTGGCCGGGTAAAAGTAACTACTACAAGTCGTTCTGGAAGTCCTTCAGTGACAGCTGATGTGACGTACCCTCCCACTGCTATTGGAAGTGAAGTTGTATCTAATGCGAAGATTAGTCGCCTGGTAGATCCGGTACGACAGGAGCTTGAGGATCCCACACCGGGACCCTCTCAAGTCGCAGGAGGACTGGGTTCCAAAGTCACTGTACGCAACAGTAACACTGCCGCGGCTGCTTCGCCTGTGGACTCGAGAACATTACTTCGGTCCCAGCTTGTGGATCCTGTCCATCAGGAACTTGAAGATACCACGCCGGGTGTCATGGTTAAGTCAGCAACAAATGGCCCTCAGACGACAGAGGCGACTGCTCACGATGGAGCCAGCAAGGTTTGTTCTGCAATATTTGTTAGCTTTCTGTTGTCCCTCCAGCTCTCTGTACATTCTTCTCGAGCTTCGTTATTCGAAATGTTCAGCTGATGTAATACAATGTTTCACTAGTACTCCTATCTTCACTCAGACTTAAGACGTTATCATCTCGCAAGTCAATTAGAAGACGTTTGCAGACATAATGAGGAAGATTATGTTTCAAAGGGCACAAAGCGATAAGCTATCAAAGGACTACATTATTAACTAGTATCTCAGTATGTGTAAGTTAGCATATTTTGCTGACACAGACGGAAAATATACTGTGGACGAAAGAAGGTTCTCAGAAATCCACATGTATAGTTATGTATGCATTACGTTTCACGCGAACCGCAGTTTTCTCAAAGTTAAAATAAATAAAAAATAAATAAATAGTGAACATCTGTTCTGTTTCCGTAACTTCTTCACACACCCTGCTACAGACACGAATGTAGCTCTTGAGAATGAAGTTTCAGCTTGAAAACTATAAACATAATAAATTTACAGTGACTTATTATTATCAAATGTCAAAACCTAAAACTGAAGAAACTTTTCCAGGTTTATAAGCCGCGTCATTTCGGATAAAACACTCAAGCTTTTGACGGCTACCTGCGCCATCGTCATCAGTAGTAAAGAACCTCCAGCTACCAGGACTGGTATGATGTTCCCCTTATATTGGCATGATTGCAACATCTGTCACAAATCAAAGAGCCGAAGTGACACGTTCATGGAAAGCGAGTTTCGCAGTTCGCAGCAGCTCCAGTCCACTGTGGGACCAACGACGTCACATCCGCGGTGGGTTAACGCCACGTTTGAAACTGCCGCTCCCGCGTCCCTACAAGCGTCAAGGATCCGCCTTCGCCTTCGTTCAGTATCCAGAATCCGCCCCATGTGCTACTAAAAGTGTACCCCCTATCTCTGTTAAAATATTTGCTGTTAAACTTAATATCTGTCCCGTCCTCTATAACAGAATCCGAGTGTGATGACGCACGGACTAAGACTCTCTTCAAGTTGTATTTTACGTCCATTTTTCAGGTGACGCTCAGCTATGGCCGACTTATCAACCTTTCGTTTAATATCTTGCTTGTTTTCAGTACAACATTCCAGGACACCATACGTACCGGCTACTCGAAGAGCTAAATCGTCTTTAATAGTGGGGTAACGTATCTAGTATCTTGCTTGGGAGGTGGACCGGAACATTAGTCTCACACCAAGCCTCTTCAACAAGCGTCCTAACTTGCTGCTCTTTGCTCCACAGTACGCCAGGAATGCATCCGGCCGATTCACAAGACCTCCTTCGTCGGTGGCACCAAAAAGATTTAGAAATGTCACCCTTTCTGTAACCATTCCCTCTGAACAAGCGTCTCAAATCCTGCAATTCAGACTGGAGGTGGTCCTCATCAGAAACAATCTTTGCTCTGTCTACTGATGTGTTCAGGACCGCTTTGGATATAGAACGAAAGCAAAGACGGATGCATGGCGCTCGTAGGAAGTCAGGGACGGCAGTTTAAAATGTGGCGCCGTCCCCTGGGGCCACGTGACTTCACTAGTCCCACTGCGGACCGGAGCTACTGCGAGCTACAACGCGCTTTTCGCAATCGAGAAGAGTTTATTGAGGCATGCCGCCGAGAAATACTCCGAAGACTCTTAACCTGAACCCAAAAGTTGGTTCGGACACTGCAGTGCTTCACTTGACCTGTATCATCGTACTGGAAGCGGTAAGCTGTTACCTTCCTCCGACCTTTGAATCTTCCAACCCAGCCAGTTATAGGGAAACCTACACTTTATCGTGGATCTCACGGTGGAGCTTGACATTCTTCACACTAGCAAATTATTCCTCAGGTGAAAAAATCTATGACAGAATAAACCCTGGAGCCAGCTGTGTATGGAAAAAGGAACCCTTATACCGATAGTTTAGCACTATCTTATTGAGCCACATGTGCATCTAAATTTTAATTTGTTTTATACTACATATAAATCCTTATGCTACAAGAAAGTATATTAGCTAATTTATGTTACGATTTGTTGTTGTTTTTGTGGCCTTCAGCCCAAAGACTGGTTTAATGCAGCTCTCCATGCTACTCTATCCTGTGCAAGCCTATTCAACTTCACATAGCTGTTGAAGCCCACATTCTTCTGAATCTTCTTACTTCATTCATCTCTTTATCTCCCAGTTCTGTTCACCACTTCCTCATTAGTTACGTGATCGACTCACCTGATCTTCAACGTTCATCTGTAGCACAACATTCCGAAAGCTTCTATTCTCTTTTTGTCTGAACTGTTTATCGTCCTCGTTTCACTTACGTGCATGACTACACTCCAGACAAATGCCTTCAGAAGAGACTTCGTAACACATAAATCTACACTCCTGGAAATTGAAATAAGAACACCGTGAATTCATTGTCCCAGGAAGGGGAAACTTTATTGACACATTCCTGGGGTCAGATACATCACATGATCACACTGACAGAACCACAGGCACATAGACACAGGCAACAGAGCATTCACAATGTCGGCACTAGTACAGTGTATATCCACCTTTCGCAGCAGTGCAGGCTGCTATTCTCCCATGGAGACGATCATAGAGATGCTGGATGTAGTGCTGTGGAACGGCTTGCCATGCCATTTCCACCTGGCGCCTCAGTTGGACCAGCGTTCATGCTGGACGTGCAGACCGCGTGAGACCACGCTTCATCCAGTCCCAAACATGCTCAATGGGGGACGGATCCGGAGATCTTACTGGCCAGGGTAGTTGACTTACACCTTCTAGAGCACGTTGGGTGGCACGGGATACATGCGGACGTGCATTGTCCTGTTGGAACAGCAAGTTCCCTTGCCGGTCTAGGAATGGTAGAATGATGGGTTCGATGACGGTTTGGATGTACCGTGCACTATTCAGTGTCCCCTCGACGATCACCAGTGGTGTACGGCCAGTGTAGGAGATCGCTCCCCACACCATGATGCCGGGTGTTGGCCCTGTGTGCCTCGGTCGTATGCAGTCCTGATTGTGGCGCTCACCTGCACGGCGCCAAACACGCATACGACCATCATTGGCACCAAGGCAGAAGCGACTCTCATCGCTGAAGACGACACGTCTCCATTCGTCCCTCCATTCACGCCTGTCGCGACACCACTGGAGGCGGGCTGCACGATGTTGGGGCGTGGGCGGAAGACGGCCTAACGGTTTGCGGGACCGTAGCCCAGCTTCATGGAGACGGTTGCGAATGGTCCTCGCCGATACCCCAGGAGCAACAGTGTCCCTAATTTGCTGGGAAGTGGCGGTGCGGTCCCCTACGGCACTGCGTAGGATCCTACGGTCTTGGCGTGCATCCGTGCGTCGCTGCGGTCCGGTCCCAGGTCGACAGGCACGTGCACCTTCCGCCGACCACTGGCGACAACATCGATGTACTGTGGAGACCTCACGCCCCACGTGTTGAGCAATTCGGCGGTACGTCCACCCGGCCTCCCGCATGCCCACTATACGCCCTCGCTCAAAGTCCGTCAACTGCACATACGGTTCACGTCCACGCTGTCGCGGCATGCTGCCATTGTTAAAGACTGCGATGGAGCTCCGTATGCCACGGCAAACTGGCTGACACTGACGGCGGCGGTGCACAAATGCTGCGCAGCTAGCGCCATTCGACGGCCAACACCGCGGTTCCTGGTGTGTCCGCTGTGGCGTGCGTGTGATCATTGCTTGTACAGCCCTCTCGCAGTGTCCGGAGCAAGTATGGTGGGTCTGACACACCGGTGTCAATGTGTTCTTTTTTCCATTTCCAGGAGTGTATATTCCCTGTTAATAAATTTCTCTTCTTTAGAAGCTATTTTCTTGCCATTGCCAGTCTACATTTTATATCCTCTCTACTTCGCCATCATCAGTTATTTTGCTGCCCAAATAGCAAAACTCTTTTATAACTTTATGCGTCTTGTTTCCTAATCTGCTTTCCTTAGCATCACCTGATTTAAATCGACTACGTTCCATTATCCTTGTTTTGCTTTTGTTGATGCTTATCTTATATCCTCCTTTCAAGACATTGTCCATTCTGTTCAAATGCTCTTCCAAATCCTTTGCTGTCTTTGACAGAACTACAAAGTCATCGGCGAACCTCAAAGTTTTAGTTTCTTCTCCCTGAAGTTTAATACCTACACCAAATCTTTCTTTTGTTTCCTTTACTGCTTGTACTATGTACAGTCGTGGACAAAACGAGAGAGACCCCTCGCCTTTTCGTTATGCTGATCCGCACTGCTTTAAAGTCTGCTACACAGCATAACAGGCAAAGCCACGAAGTGCTACCAGCATACTATGCAAGTTCGCTCGGCTGATGTGCTGAGATAGCTAGCACTGGAGAAACTCGAACTTCGAAGACGCCACAGCATCGTCTGCCACCACTTCATGGGAAACGAAATACCTCAAGTATAAGCCAATGTGTTGTATTCGCACATCTGTGACTATGACTTGGATATAAAGTGTAGTTATGGATAGTACGTATGCTCAGATTGCGAATCTAACATCATGAATAAAGACAAGGGGAAATGAATTAGGCGTTCTTCCTCTTCCGTAACATCAAATATATTTTAGTTATTCTTTCTTAAATGGACTGCGCAGAAAATCATTCGCCAGAAGTGAATAACTTTTTAGTAACACCAGATGATATTAACAGCTTGCCGGCGCGGGTCAGCCGTGCGCTCAACGGCGTCATATCGCAAACCGCGCGGCTCCTTGCGCCGTCAGTTCGAATCCTACCCCGGGTATGGATGTGTGTTAGGTTCGGTAGGTTGAAGTAGTTCTAGATCTAGGGGACTGATGACCTAAGCAGTTTGGTGGCATAGTTCTTAGAGCCATTTTTTGACCTTTCGCGTAAATTTTCTTTACATAAACTGCCGTATCTTTAGATTGCATTGACATAGCTCACTTTTTTACACCACCAAGGGACCGTATACCGCAGGAAATGCGATACATTTCCGCTTATTATGTCTACCTGTACTCGAGGTAAACGGGTTTTAAAGGTTGGGTAGACAGATAGACGTTCAAGAACGTCAGACTAGTAAGGGTTCCATTTTTACCGATTTACGTGACGAAATCCTAACAACGAAAATAGCTACCACAGTTACTGAGGATGAGGACCGCATAATAATTTCCCCTACTCTTTATTCGAAATGTTCCAGTTTCAGTCGATACATCAGCATATTAATCGTAGCTACGCTTTCGATCCAAATCATGTTTACAGGAATGCAAATAAAATCCATTTGCCTATACACGTGGCACTTCAGATCCCACTATTAATGCCACCGCGTTTTAGATGTGCGAGCGTTCCCATTGCTAGCTACCTTAAGGAACGCTTCGGCTAATGAATGTTTTCTGGCTGTGGGACGTCTAATGGAGAATTCGAAACATTGTAGAATACGTTTGGCACCTAAGTCGCCGTTTATTTCCTGGGGTCGTGCAGAATTATTCCACTAAATTTACTCGCTAATAACAGTTTTTGTTATTTCGATAAACGTCCCTAATGACTGTCACATAGCGGTGACATAAACGTAGACAATTCATGTTTTTAAATCCAGAAAACTCTGTGCAACAGAAATTGCAGATCATTTTCCCATTTTCGTTCCGAAATTGCCGGCTTATTCATGTCTGGGGTAATAATAGAGGGCTGTTTGCCTGGGTTGTCTGCTAGCCTAGTGAAAGGTGTTTGCTACTGCAAGGGAGGTCTGGTTTGTTTTCGGTTCTAATCTCGATGGAGGCAGATAGACTATCAGTAAGGGAATTTTAAGAAATTCTCGCGCCCCCAATACGTTTTATTGCTGCCTTTATTCTGTACCGGCGCCCTGTGAATGTCGATACTTGTTGCTGCCTACTTTTTCCGCATCTGTCAGTAATTGAATTGACTTAAGTATGGCACTGAATGATTTTTAACTGAATTTCGTTATGAATCTTCACGCATCGCTAAATTTGCACACTTTCGTGGTAGGTCAGCAACGGTAATCCGGTATGACTGGTCTAAACGTTGACACAGATCATTTCGCGGCCGAATGCGCATAATATTTTGCTAATTCGTAACGATCTGGGGTACTTTGTCTTACTAAAACAGTTATGTTATCTCGATAAGCTGAAATTCATTTTTATTAGTACAGTTCATACTAATTAGCGTTTCTTCTTTCATTGATATCTTATATTTAGATGTTGTGTTTAACACACTAATCAGCATTAATACAGTCTTACACATGATTGAAAACAGTCTGACAAATTTCGGATAGTTTTTCAATTTCACGCCTGTGCATAATATGTTGGTAGCACTTCGTCGCCTTGCCTGTTATGCTGTGTAGCAGACTTCAAAGCTGTGCGGATCAGCATAACCAAAAGGCGAGGGTCTCGCTCTTTTTGTCCACGACTGTACATATTGAATATCATAGGGGATAGGCTACAATCATGTCTCTCTCCCTTCTCCACCACTGCTTCCCTCCCATGTCCCTCGACTCTTATAACTGCCTTCTGGTTTCATTAAAGGTTGTGAACAGCCTGTAGCTGTCGGTATTTTACCCCTGCTACCTTCATAATTTCAAAGAGAGTAATCCAGTCAACATTGTCAAAAGCTTTCTCCAAGTCTACAAATGCTATAAATGTAGAGTTGTCTTCCCTCAACATATCTTCTAAGATATGTCGTAGGGTCAGTATTGCCTCGCGAGTTCCTATTTTTCTCCGGAATCCAAACTGATCTTCTCCGAGGTTGGCCTCCATCAATTTTTCCATTCATCATTAAAGAATCCATGATAGCATTTGTCACCATGACTTATTAAATTGATAGTTCTGTAATTTTCACACCTGTCAGCAACTGCTTTGTTTGTAACTGAAATTATTACACTTTTCTTGAAGTCTGAGGGTATGTCGCCTGCCTCATATGCATTGCACACCAGGTGGAAGAGTTTTGTCATGGCTGGTTCTCCCAGGCTATCAGTAGCTCTGACGGAATATCGCCTACTCCAGGCGCCTTGTTTCGACTTAAATCTTTCAGAGCTCTGTCAAACTGTTCTTGCAGTATCACATCTCTCATCTCCTCTTCATATACGTCCTCTTCCCTTTCTATAATATTCCTTTCACGTTCATTTCCCTTATATAGACCCTCCATATACTTCTTCCACCTTTCAGCTTTCACTTCTTTGCTTAGGATTGGTTTTCCATCTGAATTCTTGATATTTATACATCTGCTTGTCTTTTCTCCGAAGACGTCTATAATATTCCTGTAGGCAGTATCTGCCTTTTCCATACTGAAATATGCTTCTAAATCTTTACATTTCTTTTTAGCCATTTTGCACTTCCCATCAATCTCATTTTTTTAAACGTTTGTATTCCCTTTCACCCGCTTGATTCTTCAATTAAATTCAATTTCTCTTGTGTTATCCAAGGTTTTTTACTAGGCCTTGTCTTTTTACCCATTTGATCCTCTTCTGTCATCTTCTACCGTATTCCTTTTCTCTGTTCTTGTCAACCGTTGCTTAATGCTTCCTCTGAAACTCTCAACAACCTGTGGTTCTTCCAAGTTATCCAGGTCCCATCTCCTTCATTTCCTACCTTCTTCCAATTTCTTCAGTTTTAATCTACAGTTCATAACCAATAAATTGTGCACTGAGTCTACACCTCCCACTGGAAATGTTTGGTTCCTAAATCTCTGTCTAACCATTACACAACCAGTCTGAAACATTCTGGTGCCTCCAGGTCTCTTTCATGTTTACACCCTTCTTTAATGATTCTTAAACCAAATGTTAGCAATGATTAACTTATGCTCTGTACAAAATTCTACCAGATTGCTTCCACTTTTATTCATTTCCCCCATTCCATATTCATCTACTATTTTTCCGTCTCTCCGTTTTCCTGCTATTGAATTTCAGTCCCTCATCACAATTAAATTTTCATCTCCCTTAGGTATCTGAATAATTTCCCTTATCTCATCATACATTTCTTCAATCTCTTCATCATCTGCAGAGTTTGTTGGCATGAAAACATGTACTGCTGTGGTAAGCATTGGCTTCATGTCTGTCTTGTTTACAATAATGCGCTCACTATGCTGTTCATTGTAGCTTATCCACGTTCCTACTTTATTATTCATTATTAAACCCACTCTTGCATTACTCCTATTTGACTTTGTATTTACAATCGTGTATTCGCCTCATCAGAAGTCCTGTTCCACCTGCCACTGCCGGCCACAATGGTCATGCGGTTCTAGGCGCTCAGTCCGGAACCACGCGACTGCTACGGTCGCAGGTTCGAATCCTGCCTCAGGCATGGATGTGTGTGATGTCCTTAGGTTAGTTGGGTTTAAGTAGTTCTAAGTTCTAGGGGACTGATGACCACAGTGTTAATTCCCATAGTGCTCAGAGCCCTTTGAGCCACCTGCCACCGAACTTCACTAACTCCAACTATGTATAACTTGAGAGTATCCTTTTCCCTTTTTAAATTTTCTAACCCACCCATCCAATTAAGGGATCTAACATTCCACACTCTGATCCGTAAAATACCTTTTTCCTGATGACGCCATCCTCCTGAGTAGTTCCCGCCCAAAGATCCTAATGGGGGCTGTTTTACCTCCGGTAATTTTACCCAAGAGGACGTCATCATTATTTAACCATACAGTAGATCTGCATGCCCTCAGGAAAAAAATACGGCTGTAGTTTTCCCTTGCTTTCAGCTGTTCGCAATACCAGCACAGCAAGGCTGTTTTGGTTGATGTTACAAGGCCAGATCAGTCAACCGTCCATACCGTCGTCCCTGATTATACTGAAAAGTCTGATGCCCCTCTTCAGGAACCACACCTTTGTATGGCCTCTCAACAGCCCCTCCATTGTGATTGCACCCACGGTATGGCTATCTCTATTGCTGAGGCACGCAAGCCACCCCACCACCTCATAGTCCTTGGTTCATAACCTTTTTTGTAGCTGATAAGCAACTTTATCCGATCAAGGTGAAAAATGCTGAGGATAAGAGACAGAAACCTAAGGATGTCATGAAATTATTACAGAGAAGCTTGTGATTTTTTGATAAACTTCAGTGATTTAGCAGTTCGGTTGGGTAATGCATGTCCTCGGCGCTGCTGTTAAGGTATGCCATGCATAGAAGTTGTTACACAAAGGCAGCGAAAAATGAAGGTAAAATTTGACTGACAGAAATCTTATTTTGCACAGCACATGAAAAGCAAGCTTCTACAGACAAAAAGTATGGCATTGTGCAGAGATTTTATGAACAAATCTAAACTAAATCAGTATGTAAGTTAATAGCGAAAACTACCCATGTAGTTGATAGCACATGCTGTTGTTGTTGTGGTCTTCAGTCCTGAGACTTGTTTGATGCAGCTCTCCATACTGCTCTATCCTGTGCAAGCTTCTTCAATGGGCCCATATTCTTTGGGTTCTTGCACCACTGTTCCTTCGTTTCGAGGATGAAGTAGAGCAATTTTTGAAAACTAGATATATGCAAAAAAATTTCAAAACTGAGTTAGGCATGGTAATGGCATAATATTGACCTTTTACATCAACACCTGAACCAAGTTTTAGTAAATGTTGACTACTGCTGTACGTATGACCACTCCAAATCACATGGTTTTAGCAAAACATCATATATGCATTCTTACAGTTACAGCAGAAGCCAACAAATGCAATATAATTACACTCTAATCTCTCAGCTCTCTTTCAGCAGCAAGCAATTAACAATAATGGAGTATACTGGATGCCTTAAATGATTTTACTCATTGTTGTAGCGATATTTACTGGTGGAATAGTGTTTCAACAAGACGTCATTGTCATCAGAACACCTGCAGCTCACTTTTCCATTAGTATTCAAATGGCGCACACCTATAAGTCTTCAAAGAAGCATTGCAAGCAGAAGCAGAACTGATGATGATTCTTATGATTCTGAAAACGGCATGCAGGTTAAAGAGTGTTTCAATAGGAGGAAATCCCGATTCAAGAATAGCTTACATAGACCTGAAACACAAAGCAAAAAAGTGTAAAAAGGAACTTACCATTATGTGCAATCATGGACTTGAGGTTTCACCTCCAAAAGCTAAAGGAATGAAAGAGTGCAAAGCTGCTGGACTCTCCTCTGAAAATATTCCCCAATTAAATCATCACGTGACATCATTAAATAAAGTGAATCAAGATGAGTTTTGGTTAAAATTTCTTGATATTTCCTCACCTCAGTGCAGAGTAGTGGTCACCCAGAACGCAAAAAGGAAGAAAATAGTGACAGTGGAACATACTATTAGAAGAAGGGATGATGAAATAGTGCCTGTTTGTGCTGCCACTTTCCAAGAAGTATCTAGCATGTCAAAGAATACGTTGTCCTATCTAGCAAGCAGGTTCCATGAAGGAGGAAGGTTGCTAAAGGAAAGTAGAGGAGGCAATGAAAGAGGAAAGGATCATAAGGAGGTAACTATTGCTATTAAGAATGATATAAAATAAATATAAATGCAGAGAGAGCCATCATGGTCAGGGGAATACTACGAGAGGTTATTTCCCTTCGGATCTCACAGCCAAGAAAATGTTCAAGAGATCCTGTCAAGAAAAAAAAATTGGAACTGAAACAGTGTTCTTTATCAAAATACAAGCATATCTTATACAAAAATTTCAATCTGTCATTCAGGATACCTCATGATGATACTTGCTCCACGTTTAAGGTTGGTCTAACAGAAATATGTCTGCAAAATAAGAATGCACTGCAAACTAGACACATATTACATAAAATTCATGCAAAGCAGTTTTACGATATAATGAAGGAATGTACTCCAACTGTCATTGAGATTTGCATTGACGTGTAGCAAAACCAGCCTATTCCAGTCAGTGACGGTTTCTGATCTAGACAATTATGCAATCTGTGCACACTAAGGAGCAAAAAGACATCATTTCCTACAACTGGTTGGAGACAGAATCTTCAAGAGGACACAATCAAATTGCTTCATCTTTGCTGTACTTCCTTTCCGACTTAGGTAAAAAAACAATTAAGTGATGGCACCAACACAATGCATCTGTGGGTTTTATGTGGTGTTAAACCATAACAACACCCTTTTAGGATCAAAACAACATTTGTTTCATCACTTTATAGAGCGAATACAGAAAGATGGCTGCCGAACATAGTACTAGAACACAAAGACAAGAAGACAAAACCAAAGAGCATAGTCAAAAAACTGTGGATTCACATCAAAGACACCACACATCTCTTCTCAGATTCTTGCAACAGCTAAAATAAAAAGCACCGTACAATGGCAATGCTTATAGCCTTATTGAAAAAGAGCACAAAATTCAATACTATGCATAACTTCTTCTCTGTTCAGGGCCATACCTACATGCCTCCAACCGAGTGTTTTGTACACTCCTGGAAATTGAAATAAGAACACCGTGAATTCATTGTCCCAGGAAGGGGAAACTTCATTGACACATTCCTGGGGTCAGATACATCACATGATCACACTGACAGAACCACAGGCACATAGACACAGGCAACAGAGCATGCACAATGTTGGCACTAGTACAGTGTATATCGACCTTTCGCAGCAATGCAGGCTGCTATTCTTCCAAGGAGACGATCGTAGAGATGCTGGATGTAGTCCTGTGGAACGGCTTGCCATGCCATTTCCACCTGGCGCCTCAGTTGGACCAGCGTTCGTGCTGGACGTGCAGACCGCGTGAGACGACGCTTCATCCAGTCCCAAACATGCTCAATGGGGGACAGATCCGGAGATCTTGGTGGCCAGGGTAGTTGACTTACACCTTCTAGAGCACGTTGGGTGGCACGGGATACATGCGGACGTGCATTGTCCTGTTGGAACAGCAAGTTCCCTTGCCGGTCTAGGAATGGTAGAACGATGGGTTCGATGACGGTTTGGATGTACCGTGCACTATTCAGTGTCCCCTTGATGATCACCAGTGGTGTACAGCCAGTGTATGAGATCGCTCCCCACACCATGATGCCAGGTGTTGGCCCTGTGTGCCTCGGTCGTATGCAGTCCTGATTGTGGCGCTCACCTGCACGGCGCCAAACACGCATACGACCATCATTGGCACCAAGGCAGAAGCGACTCTCATCGCTGAAGACGACACGTCTCCATTCGTCCCTCCATTCACGCCTGTCGTGACACCACTGGAGGCGGGCTGCACGATGTTGGGGCGTGAGCGGAAGACGGCCTAACGGTGTGCGGGACCGTAGCCCAGCTTCATGGAGACGGTTGTGAATGGTCCTCGCCGATACCCCAGGAGCAACAGTGTCCCTAATTTGCTGGGAAGTGGCGGTGCGGTCCCCTACGGCACTGCGTAGGATCCTACGGTCTTGGCGTGCATCCGTGCGTCGCTGCGGTCCGGTCCCAGGTCGATGGGCACGTGCACCTTCCGCCGATCATTGGCGACAACATCGATGTACTGTGGAGACCTCACGCCCCACGTGTTGAGCAATTCGGCGGTACGTCCACCCGGCCTCCCGCATGCCCACTATACGCCCTCGCTCAAAGTCCGTCAACTGCACATACGGTTCACGTCCACGCTGTCGCGGCATGCTACCAGTGTTAAAGACTGCGATGGAGCGCCGTATGCCACGGCAAACTGGCTGACACTGACGGCGGCGGTGCACAAATGCTGCGCAGCTAGCGCCATTCGACGGCCAACACCGCGGTTCCTGGTGTGTCCGCTGTGGCGTGCGTGTGATCATTGCTTGTACAGCCCTCTCGCAGTGTCCGGAGCAAGTATGGTGGGTCTGACACACCGGTGTCAATGTGTTCTTTTTTCCATTTCCAGGAGTGTAGAACTGAGAAATCTTACAGGAAAAAGAAAGAATCTTATTTCCTAAACAAAATTATGATATTTCAGAAGAGGATGGTACTTGCAAAGTTTTAAACACAGACTGGACTGTTAAAAATCTAAAAGAGGGCACAAAAAGTACTAAAATCCAAGCTACCATTCTAAATAAACAGCCAGTATGTCACTTCATGCAAAAAAGCAAAGAAAATTGTTAATATGTCAGTAAGTGATACATACTTGGGAGATCCAGTATAAGTTGACATCTGGAGTCAAAAGAAATTGTGCTGTCCAACAATGATAATATGCACCCTTCTACCAAAACAAAACATGGTAAGCAAAGAAGAGAAGAAAGATGAGTCTGCCTTGCTACAGTATTTTGAAATTCCAGCTGATGCAAAGGAGTTTTACAAAAATGTCCTAGATGAATAATGTATAGATGCAAGAGGTAAAGCTTGACAATAACAATGTGATTGTCACATGCAGTAATTTTTGCATTATTCATTTCATACTTCATTTAGTACTGATAATAATGACATAAGCTAAACAAGTATGTTAATACAGCCATCATTGCTAGTATTGTATTATACCACTGTATTTTCGTTATTATTTTCTCTTGCTGATCCTATTTAACAATTATTTGGAGGAATCAGTTGTTTCAATGGGAAAAGAGGCATCAAGGTAAGCGGACAGGAAACAGAACAATATTCATAGATACATGCTGATTCTTGCAGAAAATGAAGAGACGGTGATTCAGATGCTAAATGACCTAAATTAAGTCTGTGTAGCATATGGTATGAAAATTTAAAAAAAAGGGGCAAATGTCTTGGCTATAGACTTAAGAGAAGAGTGAAGTATAGTTAGGTCCTGAAACCACACAACAGGTGAGAGCAAAACACAAAAGAGGTGAGAGCATTCAAGTATTTGGGGAGTTGGGTTATGGAAGATACACATTGTGAACAGTACATAAAATTCAGGTTGACACTGGTGAAGGAGGCATTCCAAAGGCAGAAAAGACTCTTAGCTAGTCATTTGTATAAAAAGTTAAGAAAGTGAGTAGTAAAATGCCTGATATACATCATGGCCTTGTATGGAGCAGAAACATGGACATCAAGAAAGCAGGATGAGAGGAAAACTGAAGCTTATGAAACATGGATATGGTGCAGAATGGAGAAGATCAGCTGGACTGATGAAGTTGGGAATAAGGAGGTATTGAGAAGAGTGGGATAAGATTGGAGGATGCTGCTGATAATGAAGAATAGGAAATTGGCTAGGATGTAATATGAGACAAGATTGCCTTCTAGTCAAAGCAACTGGAGGTTTTATTCCAGGGAAGAGATGGAAGATCAGAAGAAGGTATCAGATGCTGAATAACATTTGCAGACTGCAAGGAGGGTATCAGAGAATGTAGAGGACAGAGAAGCATGGATCTAAACCTGCCACAAGTCACATAACCAAATGATGATGAGCCCACCTAATTTTCAACATTCTTCTGTAGCACCACATCTGAAACACTTCAGTTCTCTTCTTTCTCAGTTTTTACACCATGATTCACTCCATACAGTGGTGTGCTCCAAATGAACATTCTCAGACACTTTTTCTTCAAATGAAAGCCCATGTTTGATACTAGTAGATTACTTTTGGCCAGAGTGCACACTGTATCTGTGATAGTTTACTTTTTCTGTTCTCCTTGCTTTGTCTGTCATCTGTGATTTTGCTTCCAAGGTAGAAGAATCCCTTTACTTTGTCTCATTCTTGGTCACAAATTTTGTTGTTAAGTTTGTCACCAATCTTATTTCTGCTACTCCTCATTACTTTTGTCTTTCTTCAGTTTACTCTCAATCCATATTATGTGATCATTACACTGTTCATTCTACTCAACAGGCCCTGTAATTCTTCTTAAGTTTTACAGAAGATAGCGATGTTTTCAGTGAGTCTTATCATTGATGTTCTTCCACCCTGTATTTTAATCCAGCTCCTGAAATTTTGTTTCATTCCCATCATCGTTTCACCGATGTATAGATTTAAAAGTACTGGCAGGCAAAACATTCTGTCTCTGTCTTAGATGATTTTTAATCCAAGAACTTCATTCTTAGTACTCCATTCTTATTGCTTCCTCTTGGTTCTTGTACATGTTGTATTTTACCCTTATTTCCCTTGATCTTACTCTTATCTTTCTCAGAATTTTGAATATCTTGCATTATTTTACCTTGTCAAATGCTTTCTCTAGATCGACAAGTCCTATGAAAGTGTCTTTATTTTTCCAAAGTCTTGCTTCCATTATCAAGCACAGCATCATAATTGCCAGTCTAGTGCCTTTACCTTTCCTAAACCCAAACTTACCGTCATTTAACAGATGCTTGCTTATCATTGCCACTCTTCCAGATATTATTCTTGCTAGTGTCTTGGATCCATAGGCTATTAGTCTGATTGTGCGTTAGTTCTCCCACCTATGTGCCGTTGCTGTCTTCAGGATTGTATGGATGATATTTTTCGAAAAGACTGATGGTATGTTTCAAGTCTCATAGATTTTGCACATTAATTTGAATTGTTGTTTGGATGCCACTTCCCCAAACGCTTTCAGAAATTCCAAAGGTATATTATGTATCCCTTTTTTGTTAATTGATTGCAAGTCTTCTGACCACTGTTGATGTCTGACTCTAATACTGGATCCCCTACGTCTTCCTTATTGATTCCCATTTCTTCTTTTGTCACATCATGAGACATCTTACTACTCTGTGTTTAGCAATGGAATTCCCACTGCACTCTTAATGTTCATGCACTGCTTCTGATTTCACCAAAGGTTCTTTTGATTTTCATATATCTGAAGTAGTCCCTTCAGTGACACTTTCTATTTCAATTTATTCGCATTTTCCTTGTAGGCAGTTAATCTTGGCTTCCCTGCACTTTCTATTTATTTCATTCCTAAGTAAAACTTTATGTTTCATTCTTTTGCTGATCAATTGAAGTATTTCTTCTTTTGCTCCACATTTCTTTGCAGTGATTTTCCTAGTATCTGTGTGTGTCTGTCTAACTTCTAACATTACCGTTTTTAGAGATGCCCATTCCTCTGACCGAACTGCATACTGGGGTGTTCATTGCTGCAGTATATCTATAACCTCGGAGAACTTCGAATACATCTCATCTTTCCTCAGTACTTCAGTAATTGATCCATGTCTATATCTGCACCTGGATGTCATATCTTTCCTCAGTACTTTGGTAATTAATCCTTGTCTATGTCTGCCCCTGGATATGCCTTACAATTCAGTATCAGATTTCAGAATCTCTGTAAAGCAGTTAGAATCCATCCATCACTCCAGGCCTATTTCAAGTATTCCTTCTCCTCTTGTGATTTTTGAACAGTCTATTCACTGTTACTATCTGAATTTTATTGTGGGATTCAACTAGTCTTTCTCCTTTATCAATCCTGCTACTTCTGTTTTGATAGCCCAGTGAAATATATTTTTCCATTTGTTAACTGTTATCCATAAATAGCATCTGGAAACCAGGTATAGTATTTCATTTTCCAGTTTTGTCAGCACGGTGGTCATTTTTCATCAATTAAATGTAGGTGATTAAATTCTTGTTCAATCCAAGGTTTGTTTCTGCTTAGCTGAAAATTTTAAAGGCAAATATGAACCTAACAACCCAAACATATCTCAAAAATGGTTGGATGTTTCACTGAAGTTAAAATCTGGCATATATACATTTTCAAAATCAATTTTGGGGTGTTTACATCATCAATCAGAAGTGATATTGGGTAATTAGATAATGAACACTGGTTTAGGAAGCCCCTAATAATCGTAGCAACTATTTACTAGTAGTATTACATGTGCATGATTGTGCAGTATCTTAAAGAACTGAAAATAATAAAGCACTGACATAAAACTATACAGTTCACATTTTTTAACATTTTAAGAGTACATTTGATGTACATTTACTATCCCACATTTTATATGTTAAAAACTGTCTCAAGAGTTTTATTTTCATTTTCTGTTCCACAGTGGTCTCCTGAGCATTATTATGAACTTGCAACACAATGTTGATGACAGAGATTACATTGTTAACAAAGCTTGCTTAAGAATCATTTGTTGATATTCCTATGCAATAAATGATGTAGGGTACTTCTTTAACTAAGTTTTATCAGCTGGGCATTTAGATCTTTCAATGCAGCCACATGTGACTTTATGTATAAAACAAGAACAATGAGAAGATCACAAGCAGATTTTCACAACAGAATCAACTGTGGCTTTTTCACTTTTGAAAGAGCAAGCCTCAACTGAAGAGCAAAATAGAAAAGAGTACAGCTTCCAGATGAGGATAGAGACTCTAAAACAAGCTTGAAATACCTTTGGTGTACTGCGCTTCCACTGGAATTTAATATTCAAATTCCCCGTCCAATGCGAAAATAAAATTGAAGATAATGAGATCAATGTACTTACTCATGGCAGGCATAGGTCAATCAATATTTTTTATTTTATTTACTTCCCATAATTCTGAAACTTTGTTAATTCATTCTAAAAGTGTTAATAGGTACTGCTTGGCTCTTAATTATTTCTTTCCTCAGAAAGGCAGCCTATAGAGGAAGGTAGGATATCACTAAACTGCAAGAATTTCATGAATTTCTATATATTCAGTTGGAGTAAACACTCATGCAGAGAATGGTATAACTTATATTTTCAAGGCTTCTAATGTAGATGAAGCATCTTGTGTGCTATGGTGGCTGCAATGTGTTAAAGATCTGACTCATCATTATCAAGTCTTCCAGTGTAAGTGTTCATAGTAGATGATCTAATGAATATCTGCTAAATATTCTACCATAAAATCATGCTCTCCACCTCCAGTCCCTTGCAGTTATCTTTTCTCATGCTGAGGAGGACTGTGGACCACTGTTCAGCATTCCAGTAAAACTGAGAATTTTGGTGATGCCAGCTTGCGCGATGGGTAGGGTAATGGTAAGGAGACTGGGCTTACTTTTAAATGCAGATTCATGTGCTCATCCAGGTGCAAATTTTCAATTTACAACTGAAAATGTTTACTCTACATCATAATGTGTTTGCTGTACTGATCATGGAAAAGAAAGAAATCAGAGAGTATAACTTAATGTATGACACTTAGTGTATTCCTCTGTGAAAACATAAATGAGAACATTGAGCCTAATGTTCTCATGCTGTGGACAGAACAGTATTAATGGTGGAAGTCTAGATTTTAAATCAGCAAATTGACAAACATTAAGCTGATCAGAAACTATGTGTAACTAGACCTTCTCCTTTTGCTTGTCAAATTATACTAACCAAAACATTCTTTGTGGTTGGTATTAGAAGTAAAGTGAGTGGGCATTTCATTAAATGAAGCTTACTTTTGTTTGTCATTGTTGCATTTAAGTTTAAGAAAAAGACAAATCCAACACCACAAGGGTAGGGTGTACTGCATGTAATACACTGAGTTTTCAAAAAAATTACAGTTAAGAGGGGCATCAGTAATTTGAAAACATTTTCAGTGTTAAATTAGAGTTTTTACAGAAATGCATACATGTACATGGAGATATATTATAATAAAAAATTGTTAACAAGATGTTTTCATTTTTCAGTTGCATTTGTAGGGCATGTAGTTGTATGATGTTGAATCCTTTTTATGAGTTTTCCACTTTTTCTATTATCTGTGTACCAGAAACCGTAATCATTATGCTCAGCCTGGTTAAAAATTAAAATAAATTATTATTGTAGGTGGACGTTTCTATGATGAAAAGACTATCCCAACTGCATGTGTTAGGTAATAATTTGTGTAGAGGATACCCACATGATTTGTACATTGTGATTCAAATTTGTTAGTATACATTAGACAGAAGGCCTGTTGGGATATAGGGAGTAAAGTATATGATAATCTCTAATCACTTGTTTCTTTGTACATTCCTGCACTCTCTGCTGTGTAGTACCATCATTAACTATGTTCCAATAAATACAGGGACAAGACTTAAAGGTGGTTTAAGAATGATTAAAACTGCAGCAAATCCTATTCCATACACATACATACAAAATCATTACTCCAATAACACTTAGCTAGTGGGATGCTCTTAGTCTGAGTTCAAGTAATTTGAAATAAATCACCAATTTGCATAAAAGCAAAGCTTTATTGGTGATTCAGCACTGATTTTTATCTTAAAGTTTCAAAATTTAGTAAAAACTTCAACATACAAATTTACACTTTCAGAATGAAATAAAATAAATCAACATACAAATTTATATTTTTTTCTGGTAGAGGAAGTTCTTTTGTGAACATAATAGATTTAGTATCTGATAAAATATCAAATGTAGGTAGTTGTACTAGTAGTCTAGAGATTGAACCAAAAAGTGAACTGTGGAGAGCAGACTTCAACATGATAGAACATGGTAGATTTTAATGTGTATCACATTTACAGGTGGCATTTGAATTCACTAACCATGTGTCAGTGATATATAATGAGACAGGTGCTGGCCCACCAGCTGACAGTATACGAAGGGATCTGTTGGTAGTAAATGGCACTAGATCTAGCTATGCCACAGCTTTTCTACACAGTGTGCAACTAGGTGATGATGATGATGATGATGATGAGTCACACTCCACTACGGCACATGGTGGCAGACAGGTACATATCTCCTTACATAACTAATTTGGTACTTTACTCAACAATTTGCACCACACAGTGATTTGTGGGCATTCATTGAAATGAACATTTTATCATGCAAGACATTTACATTTAAACAATAAATTCTGAAACATCACAATAAAAGGGGAGCAAATGTATGTTTGTTTGAACAATATACATTGTTTCTGATTTTATTTGCTACAGCTATAGCTTACTATAATCTTCAGTCTTTTCTCTTTTTATTATCATTTATAACTACATCATAGAGTTAAAACTTGACTGAATGCCATCTACCTGCAATTAACACTCTTTGTTTAACATAAGCAAACAAATAAGTTTAAATATCTGTTTTACCATGACAGATCGCAAATAAAAAATTAGGTTATTTCCAACTCTTTATTTGTCACATTAAGTATGATGTTTAAGTATTTTATTTGTTTCAGCACACAGTAATATAGTTGCTAAACCCAAACTAGTTGAAGAATCTTAGGTTTCTTAAATTTTATTAACGTATACTAGGCAAAATGCATTAATATGGAAAGTACAGTGAAAATCCTAATGCAGAAAATGATTCACTTGAGATACGCAGTAGCAAATAGTCTGAACTTCATTTGCTAATTCTAAAGAGGGTATCTTAAACTGAGAATTAAAATGATAAATTATAACCATATCTTAAACATGATTATAGCAACTTGCAAAGAAACAAACAAACAACTATGCTGGTTAGTACTTTTTCACGAGGAGTAACTCCCAGAGTAGCTTGTAGAGACAAAAAATAAATAATGAAAATTTGGCAAGATTGGGGATGGATGGGGTGGCGGGGGGTTCCCAAAACCCGTGTAAATAGGAACACAACTTTTCTGTAAAGGAAAGGAGGTAAATAACTTCTATACAGAATTTCACAAGTTAAAAATTGTTGCGCCATAAAAAAAAACATTCATTATTTTTCCACGTATTAATGTGTCACATCAGAACTGCTAACACATTTTGTGAGCTGTTCAAAGTCTTTGATGGTGGGTTAGAATATCAACATTGCAAGGAAAAGATAGACTGTTACTTACTGTAATTGCAGACAGGTACAATTAAAAGACACTTACATATTAGTTTTCAGCCACAGCCTTCATCAGAAAAAGAAAGAGAAGTGCATACACACACACACACACACACACACACACACACACACACACACACACACACACATTCACCTAATTTTATACAGTTCCACACAAAAAATAAAACTCCAGAAAATATAGTAATTGCTGATGACAACCAAGAACTAGAACAGGTGCACTCCACTAAAATCCTAGGGGTTCAAATTGACAGTAGACTCAACTGGGAACAGCATGTGTCCCTTACTCTAAAAAGGCTTTCATCAGCAACTTTTGCTTTAAAAATAATTACTCATTTTGGGGACGTCAACATTTTAAAATCACCTTACTTTGGATACTTTCACTCATAAATGAGTTATGGAATAATCTTCTGGGGTAATTCACCAGCCTCAAAAAAATCTTATCTGCTCAGAAGAGAGCAGTCAGAATCATGTGTGGGGTACCTCCACGAACCTCATGTAGAAAACTTTTCACACAGTTAGGAATACTGACTACAACATGTCAGTACATATACTCTGTGATGAATGTTGTTAATAAAGACTATGCTCAGTATGAAACAAATTGTTCATACCGTAACTACAATACTAGAGGTAAAGATGATCTACATGTCGAACTAAAAAAATTACCACTTATACAGAAGGAGGTAAAGTATACTGCTGTAAAGACTTTTAATTCATTGCCTAATTATATTAAATATACAAGAGAAAATGAAACGCTGTTCAAAGGTACATTAAAAAAAAAACCTGCTTGACCATCCACTGTACTCCTTAGATGAATTCTTTTCCAGAAATAATGCACTCCCTTAATAATAGATGTATTTAGTCTCTTAGTTATTAGATGGATGATACAATATTATGTTATTGATCATTGTATTATATTGCTATTCTGTAGCATTAATTGTATTTGTACAATTGTATTGACATGTTCCACATCCAGGTGAATCATTTGCATGTACGGATCCATGGAATATGCATACCAAATAAATAAAAAATAAAATAAATCACACAATGCATGCACACCTTACACACACAACTGTCATGTCTGGCAGCTCGGGCCAGAATGTGTGATTTCACACAAGCAAAAATGTCCTGCTGCTGCCCAAAGCAGACATTAAATGTTATACACTAAATGAAATACCATGTGTAAAATTCATGGGATTCAGGTGAATAGAAATTTAAAATCAGTTCACTCATCAGTCCAGCATACAGTTACAAGATCAGTTCAACATACTTTTCTTTAAGAAGCATCTCTCATTGTGTTTATTTTACACATTTTGCTCCATGTTGTCATGAAATTACCCTCTGGGGTAGTGCACCTAAAGTATGGTAAATAAAATGTTCATTCAGCAGAACTGTGTAGGAAGAATATCTTGTAGAGCAGATTCCTTTTGAAGGACATCTCCAGAATCACGTTACAAGACACAAATAATTAAATAATTTTCATGTACACTTTTTCTCCTTGTCTTGGGTTCAGTATGGAGTTACTGTAATGCATTCCAGTGCAAAGGTATTTTAGATGTTCCCATCTAACATAAAATAAGAAACTGGGACTATGAAAAGAAAATTTAAAATGTGTCTCATGAGCCTTTCTTTCTACCACTTACCATAGGTGAGTATCTACACCATTCAGGAATTGAAAAGTTAATGAAAAGTAGCTGTTTTGTTTGTAATGGTACATGACAAAGAGCAAACAGGGTGTTATATTTACAGATGTAAGTAACCATACCACTGCAGTCAAGTACATGTTAAGCTACCAAAATGACATAAATAGTATCATTTTGTATAACTAATAAGGGAGCAGCTTTTTTCATAGTAGCAGCTTTCTTTATAATTTGCTTGATTAAATTTAGCTGGCATAAGCATGAACAGTATTAAGCAGTGTACTGATAGTTTAATGTTAACACAATAAACAAATTAAGTTTCTGTGATTTCATTTTCTTTTGTTAATCAAAACCTTCCATTCTGATACTCAAGCTGCTTTCATTTTCTCCATGGCCTAGGCCACTAATTCATGTTTCTGAATGCTACTGGACCTGGAGGTAGTTGATTCAAATCCTGACAGAGAATGAAATTTTCCTCACCAGTATTTAGCTGGCAAGGGGGGGGGGGGGGGGGGGGGAGTTGACAGTGTACAGTTCTTTATCACCCTATCTTGCACAGATATCCTGGATCAAAGCACAAACTTATCCACAGTGTCTCAAGGAACATGAGCATGCAGTACCGTTGATGGTGACGCATCTGTAGTAAGGGGATTTAAGCTTGCTAACCACTTTGGGACTATTTGAGAGGAGAAGGCTATATTCATCCTCTATCAACAAAAATCCAAACATTGCACTAAACTGTACTTGCTTTCATCACTGTCACTCACACTGGAAAAATTCACTTAAGACACAACACCTTCCATACTGCTTCTCATGCTCCTTTCATTTTCTCCACAGCCAAAGTCACTAATTCATGTTTGTGGGTGGTAGTCAACTTGGAGGTAGTTGATTCAAATCCTGATGGAGATTGAAATTTTCCTCACCAGTATTGAGCTCACAAGGGTAGGAGAGTTGGTGGTATACAGTTCCTAACCACCCTATTTTGCACAAATATCCTGGATCAAAGCACAAACTTCTCCACAGTGTCTCACAGAATGTGAGCATCCAATACTGTTGATACTTGTCATACTGTCTGGTAAGTCTCTCCAAGCCCCCTTCTTTTATGTTTGAGTCTCCTCCCATCACTTGGTGAGTAGATTTTTTTATCTATGCAATCACATTATATTTTCAAAAATTTATTATTTTTGTTGCTGTTAACCCAAAGGTTGATATGAACACAACATTGCTTACTAAACATGGTCCTATGCCCTTGCCTTCCTCTGACCTTTGTAATGACTCACTCAGCCAGTCATAAGGGTCCTACATTTTAACATGGACTCTAACCAATGGTACAATTTGGACTAATGCAAAATATGGAAAAAAAGGAAAACATAAGTATTCATAGCAGTGCTACTCTATTGGACTTGTGAAATGATTTCTATGTTTCCTGTTCATCCTACCACACGTTATGTGATTATTTGTATGTGAATGATTTCATTCTTTGAAATTAATGGCCCCTTTCTCACTGGCTGACCAACTATTTTTACCAGTAGGGCTTATGTGTTAAGTTTTCAGACTTTAGAAACCTGTCTTTTGCATTCTGTGATATTCATTTTTTCCTCTATAATTTCATTGCTTTGTTAATTTGTTGGCAATATGCATACTTCTTTTTTCATTTTACTCTTCCATTACAGAAGAAGGAAGCTTTCCTGTGAACACCCTTTAAGTTGGTTACCATCTCTGGACTCTGCTGTAAAACTGATTCTGAACTTACACTTCTACTTTACCCAGTTTAGGTTTTTATGTGTAGCTTATATAACATATTTTTGTTTTTCTGTATGTGCATTGGTCAGTCAGAGATGCAGTCATCATTTGAATGCTATTTAAGTTTGTTACCATCTCTGGACTCTGCTGTAAAACTGATTCCAAACTTACACTTCTACTTTACCCAGTTTAGATTTTTACGCCTAGCTTATGTAACATATTTTTGTTTTTCTGTATGTGCACTGGGCAGTCAGAGATGGAGTCATCATTTGAAGACTCAGCAATTCAGCAAGAAAAACAGATTCCTCAAGATGCAGAAGATGTAGTGAGACCAGAGCCACTACCACTCAGTGCCATCAACAGTAACGACAATGAAACCAGGCATGAAGATGTGGCTGTCAGCCTTCAACAGCAGCTGCATGCACTCAAATCTGATGGCTTCTCGGTGAGAACCAAATGTCAACTGTTCTACTTCACATATCCTTGTGTAATATATTTTTGTGGTCACATAAAGTTTCAACTCTGTGGACTTTTTGTCTCATTATTCTGTCAGCTTTGTTTCTAATTACTTTCCATTGTTACGTTTATCTATAGTTTCCAGTAAAATTGATGAAACTTCTTTGCTCACTTAAAGTGTTAATTGGTTGAAAAGTGGCATGAGTAGAAATAGAAAATTGGTTGATAGGTGACAGAGTAAAGTTCCTACACCAATGGCTGATTTGTTTTATTTATTTGTTCCTGTAAATTTTGTATGTACCTACGCTGTATGCAAGTTATTGCACATAAAATTTATCTACTTATTGATTTACCAGCTTACAAAGTATACATAACAATAGATTATTTATCATATGCTTTACAATTAAAAAATTTTTATAAACCCATATGATAAATTTACAGTATTCCATAAATGAGAGAACAGTTTTGCTGGCCATTGTAGCCGAGCAGTTCTAGGCGCTTCAGTCTGGAACCGCGCGACCGCTACGGTCACAGGTTCGAATACTGCCTTGGGCACGGATGTGTGTGATGCCCTAGGTTAGCCTCTATTTTATCAGTTTCCATTTAGCGCATGCGTGATCAACAGTGACTAGATAGATAATGTCCAGACGTGAAATTTATTTTCATGTTCACTGAATTTTTATAGTATTGCTCTCAAGGTTGTTCTTCTGACTGCTTTCACATTTTGCTTGTCATATTAATCTGCAGTTATACTTCCTCTGTTTTAGGTCAGAATGTTTCAGTTTTACTTAAGTTTTATGCTAACTGTGCCGTAAGCATTCTTTCTTTCCTATAGTTTTTAGGTATTTTGGAAAGGCATACAACTGACATTTGAATGCATAGTGCTTCACAGAAATTCTTTACCATCACAGTTACACAAGTCATCAAATAATTATTTATTATGTTGGGTGCTGACTGTCATTGGAGAAGAATGAGGGTGTGCATTTCAATACCGTTACCTCCATATATATGAGGCAGATTCCAAAACTAAGGTCCAATGATGAATATGATGAATATTTAATTGATGGTAGGCGTGAACGAAGTTTCACACATGCAGCATGGTCCACCAACTCTTTAGGAAACTACTACAGGTAGGTTTGATTCAGTAGTCATTTGCCAGTTGGTGAGAGCAAATCACAATACCTGAGGTAACCATAGATCCCATCAGTTTTGAAGTGCAGGGTGTGATTAATTTTTTTCTAGCAAAAGGGTCTTTAGCTGCTGAAATCCATGGCTGGTGTATGGACCTGAAGTAATGAGTAACAAACAAGTCCAAAAATGGCGTCGAGAATTTCAAACTGGCAACAAAAAAGCTGGCGATGAAATGTGGAGTTGGAGGCCCATTTTTTGGGCTGATGACATTGTTGATCAAGTGAACCAAAAACTTCGAAGTTATCAGAGATTGATGGTTACTGGTCTGGCTAATGCATTCCAAAATGTTGCTCAAACATCAGGCCTAGTATTTGGGCTGATGACATTATTGATCAAGTGAACCAAAAACTTCAAAGTTATCAGTGATTGATGGTTACTAGTCTGGGTAATGAATTTCAAAATGTTGATCGAACATCAGTTTACAATATTGTCACTGAAAAACTTGGATATCACAAACTGTGTGTGAGGTGGGTTCCAAGATGCTCACCTCAAAGGCCAAAGAATGTGTAATGCACAACAGTTCTTAGAGTGCTATAGGCAAGATGGGGATGACATATTTTCCCACATTTTCCCAGGCAATGAGATGTAGTTGTCGTACACCAACACAGAATTGAAAGAAAGGCAATGCAGTGTCACCATTCAAGTTCACCCAAACCAAAAAAGTTTAAGCATTCTCTCTTTCTGACTCTAGGTGATCTAGTATTGCTTCTTCCAAATAACCATTCTTCTGCCATTTTTTGGATGAAAAAGGCATCTTTTTGATTGATTTTGTAGAGCATAGGTCAACAATTACAGCAGATGTAGACCTGAGATCCAAAATTGATGCCAGGGGAAACTGTTGTCTTACATAATCCTGCTTTATGTCAATGCAAGACCTCACAGCACTGCCGAAATCAAGAAGAAGAGTCTAGATTTTTGTTGGGACTTTGCACCAAGCAGCTGTTTCCTCTTCTTGCATTTGAAAAAGTGGGTGGATGGACAATGATTTCAAAATGATGATGAACTCGAGACATGTTACCAACTGGTCCAGTTCCCAGCTGGCAGACTTCTATGCAAAGGTGCTAAGGAAGCTGGTGCAGCATTACAGAAAGTGTATGGATGTGAACAGTGATTATGTGGAAAAGTGAAGTAGATACACAGTAAAATATTACTGTTATATTTTTATGATCTTAGTTTAGAAATATACCTTGAATTATTTATGGGATTCTGTTAGCTTTTGAAAAGAAATATAGTGGGTATTATTAATTTTTAGACCCCTATCAGAATGCATTAAGGAATGAAGTTTCAGAAAGAGATACTTTTCGGAGACATCGTAAATTAATTAAGTGGTGCTGTTCCTTAAATGTAAAGATGAATGTTATTTGGTTACTGTTATCTTCACCATATTCACTAACATATCAGTGTGTTATGCACTTGGTAATACACAGAGTAACATTTTTTGTAACAGACACAGCCACCTGTTAACACTGTGAAGCCATCTTTGGACAAGGATATGGCAGCTCTTAAAGACCTCAGATCTGGAGCAATTCAACATCGGACAACAGTTGAACCTGTTCCTTTAAACCAATATTCTATTCAGTCAAAGACAGACAGTGATCAAAACAAGGCATATGGACAACAGGTACAGATTCTTGATTCATCAATTTGTTAATTGAGGCATGTATTACACTGTCAAACAATTTGAAAAAAAAATTTTTTTTTTAGGTGAAGACCATGCTCCAGCTTTTATAAAACATATTATGCAAGTACTCCAATACTTTACCAAAGATTTTACGAAACATCTTTTGTGAATGATTTTTAACGGAGTTGTACAGTGTAATTCAGGCCACAAATCTAGGTGATCTAGTATTGCTTGTTCCAAATAACCATTCTTCTGTACTTCCTTACAGTTCATTGAAAACTCCCTCATACTGTATTAAAACAAACTATGACCACACATGATTCAAAATGTTCCATTTGTACTGATGCTGTCAATAATTTGATCACTAATTGGAAAGCCCTTTCCTGTCTCTAATAGAATTATATGAGGAGGGGTCAAAAAGTTTCTAGCCTAACAAACAAAAAATGACTGAAATTTCATAATACCAATTTATTTTTCAATATAATACCCATGTACTCTAATACACTTGTGCACACGCTGAGATAATTTCTGCAAACTATTCAAATAAAAGGTCTTTGATATTGAGTCCAACTAAGAGTTCACAGCATCAATCACTGCATCACCATTGTCAAATCATCATCCTTTGATGTCTTGTTTTAGGTGTGGGACAAGAGAAATGTATGGTGGAGCCAATGGCAGATGACATAACAATTTGAACGTACAGTCACGCAGTTTCCAGTGTTGTGAGGGCTTTGTGCTCCGGTGCATTGTCCTGATGCAAAAGAACTCCACGTGCCTTTTTATCTTTCTCTCTTCTCTCAAAGGCTGCCGGAGGGTGCAACAGTATGATACATTGATATTTATGCCCTTTTGCAAGTAATCCACCATAATTACCCCTTCTACATCCCAGAAGACTGATGCCATCACCTCACTGGCTGATTTTTGCGCACGGAATTTTTTTGGGATAGAGAATGAAGGATGTTTCCATTGTTGTGACTGTTGTTTTGTCTCAGGATCAAAGTGGTGAACCCATGTTTTGTCCATTGTCACATGCCTTGCAAGGAAGCCGTCTTCATCTGCTTCAAATGTAGCAGACGATTTCTTCATGACACTGACATGCTCCTTCAACTCTTTCGGGACCTACTGAGATGAAACTTTCTGCATTCCCCATTTCCAAAATATCCATAACAATGTCATGAGCATGCCCATGGGAGATTCCAAATATGGTTTCAATGTGCTACAACATTGTTCAATGATCTTGCAAAATCATATCATGAATTTCACTCACTGTTTCATCAGTGGCAATGGGGACAGGCCTTCCATTCCTTGGTGCATCTTCCACACTCGTTCTTCCATGTCTGAAGTCAGACACCCAGTTTTTCACTGTTGCATGAGAGGGAGCACTGTCCTTAAGTGTATTCCGGATGTCCTCTGCAATTTCTTTGGATGCCATACCCTTCAAATGAAGATACTCAATCACTGCACTGCTCTTGATTCTCTTGATATTTGCTATTTTGCTTATACTACAGTATACAATGCATCCTAGTGGCAAACTAATGAATTTGGAGCCACAAAATTTGACTTGCATACCCACAACAAGTCACCATAAAATGAGGTGGTGTTGTTTGTGTGAGACATTACAGTAACTATCTCGGGCCAGAAACGTTTTGAAGACCCCTTGTACAATGCAATCAGTAAACCTCAAGACTTAAATTTCTTCTCTCTGAACTTTAATTCCTGTTACTAATTTCTCCTCGATTTCCTTCTCAACTTGTTCATTGTCTAGGTTGAATAACATGGAGAACAGGCTACAACCCATCACTCCCTTCTCAACTGCTGTTTCTTTTCCATGTCCTTTGACTTTTGTAACAGCAGTATGGTTTCTGTGCAAGCTGTAGATAATATTTTGCTTGCTGGATTTTATCCCTGCTGCCTTCAGACTCTGGAAGAGAGTTCAAATGGTTCAAATGGCTCTGAGCACTATGGGACTTAACTGCTGTGGTCATCAGTCCCCTAGAACTTAGAACTACTTAAACCTAACTAACCTAATGACATCACACACATCCATGCACAAGGCAGGATTCAAATCTGCGACCATAGCAGTCGCGCGGCTCCAGACTGTAGCACCTAGAACTGCTCGCCCACTCCAGCCGGCCTGGAAGAGAGTATTCCAGGCAGCATTGTCAGATGCTGTATTTAAATCTACAATGCTTTGCTTTCAGTCTATCTTCTGAAATAATTGTTTAGGTCATTGTTGCCTCTCATGTTCCTATACATAAATGGAACCCAAACTGGTCTTTGATGGAGTTGGCTCCTATTAGTTTTTCTTTTCTACAGTAAATAATTTGTGTTATCATTTTGCATCTATGACTAATTAAGCTTTTCATTCTATAATATTCGTACCTGTCAGCACCTGCCTTCTTTGGAATTGGAATTATTACATTCTTCTGGAAGTCTGAGAGTACTTCACCTGTCTCATATATCTTGCATATCAACAGAAATACTTTTGTCATGGCTGGCTGTTCCAAGAATCTCAATAATTCTGAGGGAATGTCTTCTATTTCAGGGGACTATTATTGACCTGCTTCTTTCAGTGTTCTCTCAGATTCTTCTTGCAGTATTCTCAATTTCACCTACATTCTCTTCCCATTTCTATAGTGTTGTCTTCATGTTTATATAAGTTTACTGATCTGTCAGCTGGATTCCTCAGAAGTCTTCTTCTGCTTCTTTAATTTTTTCTTCTTCTTGAGTCTACTTGATTGCTGGAATGCTCTGAGTAATTTTAAATAACTGTGCACAATATCACCAAAGTAGGTTTTCAGTTTTATGCATATATATTAGCTCCATTCTTGGTTGATGGTAATCAGCTGTTGTGTAGCAAGCTTCATACTGATATCACAACAGATCAGTAAACTACATAAACCCCAAGAAGACTAATAGCATTTTACAAAGTGACATTAATACATTGTCTATACTCAGTAATTGTTCAATACAAGTGATTGTAAATTATTATAGCTCATCACGATTGACAATACACTATTGACTGTACATAGTACTGCCATGAAACTTTACATGACTGAAGCTTGGCAGTGACAGTCTGTACAAACATTACCCCAGGAAAGCACAACCAGGTCTGGCTAACAAGGAACTTTACATGATGAGTGCTAGGTGCTGACTGATGAGACTTTATGCATATTGCCTATTTAAAGAAATGCATAAGACGTTTTTACAATGTTTTAAAATGCAAAGTTATTACTTATTTACTTTCATTTTATTTTACATGACTGAAGTCTTTTATTTTTCATCACTCTGTCAATGTTAGGCTCCTTGTATAGTTCTTTAATTCTGTATTGTGACACCTTCTGTGAATTGTGAATCTCCCTTGTCCAGTACTTTCGTCCCAGACTGATTCATACATTTTCCTGAGGACCTTTCTCTCAAATGTAAGCAATTGGTTAAGATCTTATTTTTGTGTGCTCCAGGTCTGAGAACCATACAGGCATTATTAATATTTCATATAGTCTTGATTTTAGTTGTTTCTGCATTTTAATACTGGGTTTACCAATTAATAGCATCTGTTTCCCACCTGCATTCTTGCCTTAATCTCTGCTTCAGTTGAGGTTCTTCATTAAGAATCAGTCCAAGACATTTGAATTCTTTAGTGTGTTGATTTGTGGTACATTAGACTTTTGGAATTATGAAACTTACTTCTATGGTCATATACTCAGTCTTTTCAGTACTAATTCACAGCCACAATTTCGATGGCACTGATTCCAGGGTCTGAATACTTTTTTTTTTTTTTTTTTTTTTTTTCACTTCTTCTTGCGTGCACAGTATTAGGGCAGTGTCATCTGCATAGACAAGTTATATTCTCATTATTGATTTGAAAACCTTAAAAGTTCTCTTTGTTGAACTCTTTAACTACCTTTTCAAGTGCCACATTGAAAAGAGCAAATGGCAATCCATCTCCTTATCTTAACCCTGTATCCAATTGGAAACTTTCTGTCATTTTATTGCCTGTCTTAATCATAGCTTTCATGCCTCTATCATTACAAGTCTCACCAACTTCTCTGATTGGCCAAATTTTGTCATGGTTTTTAACCAAACTCATTCTATGGATCTATTATAAGTCCTTTTGAAGTCATTGAAGAGAAGATGTAATTCTTGGTTGTATTCATACATTTTCTCCCAGATCCGTTTTAAGACAAAAATCTAGTCATGGTTGATTACCCTGTTTGGAAACTTCCTTGGTACTCTCCAGTAATTTCTGTTTCCAGTGGTTTGATTCGTTCTGGGAGACAGTTGGGGAAGATTTTGTAGCAGCTGTTATGTGACTGTATACCGCAACAGTTGTCACATACTGATTCATCTTTCTTTTTATGGATGTAGCATGTCACGGTTACCTTCCACTCCTTCAGTATTTCCTGGTTTGTGGATTTAGGAGCAGTGGGCTTTGTCTCTAGGCTTGAGAAGTTCAGCAGGAATTCCATTCTCTCCTGGGCTTGTACCCTTCTTAAGGTTTTTAAATCCATACAAATTATAAAAATGGATGTACATATTCACTCTGTTAAAAAAGTATCTGAACCTTTCTTCTTCCCCCCCCCCCCCTTTTTTTTAACACCTAATAGACGTGAATCTAGTGTACCTGCATGAGCTTTATAGTGTCACTCACTGGCAAAGCAGCAATCAAGTGAGATTGTTTGTACTGCTAGCATCAGTTTTTCATTGTAAGGGAAACGGCAAAACAATTGGAACAGTGCTACTGCACCAAATTTTGCCAGAAACTGGGTGACAGCCAGGTGGAAACCATTCAGAAGATACAGACAGCTTTTGGTGATGATGCTATGGCGTTACACAGATTAAGGAGTGGTACAACAGGTTTAAAGATGGCTGCACATCTGAGGAGAGTGAGCCACACTTCGATCGGCCATCGACATGCTGAAATGACCAGGTCTTTGACACAGTGAATACTATGGTGATACGGAACTGTCATGTGACTATCAGAGAAATTGCAGAAGAGGTGGGCACCAGCACTTTTTCAGCACATTCCATTGTGACCCAAGATTTGGCCATGAAGAGAGCATTGGAAAAATTTATGCCAAAGCCGTTGCCAGCAGAACAAAAGCAACTTCATGTTGAAGCCTCATATGTCATGCTGGACTCAACAAACAGTGATTCCTACTTTGTGAACACCATAATCACTGGTGACGAGTCCTGGGTGTACACATATGACCCAGAAACCAAATCCCAGTTGTTGCAGTGGCAGCATTCCTCAGCACCAAGACCAAAGAAGGCCCACTGAGAGTGCAGCAATGTCAAAGTGATGCTGACTGCTTTCTTTGACTCCCATGGTGTGGCACACTGTGAGTGCACACCACAACAATCACCAAAGAGGATGACCGGGATGTCCTCCATCACCTACATGATGCTGTGCATGGCAAGAGATTGGACTTGTGGTAAACAGGAAATTGGTGTCTCCATCATGAGAATGCTGGAGCACATTTCTTGCAATTGATTCAGACATTTTTGGTGAAAAACTAGATTCCAGTGTTTCAACAGGCTCCTTACTCTCCTGACATGGCCCCCTGCAGTTTCTGGCTGTTCCTGAAATTCAAGAGGCCTTTGAAAGGAATGTGATTTCAGACAAGGGAGAACATTATGGCAGTAATGACAGATGAGCTAAACTCTATTCCAAAAGAGGCTTTTTTGATGTGCTTTCAACAGTGGCTGCACTACTGGGATAAGTGTGTGGAAACCCAAAGGGAACTACTTGGAGAATGATTACATGTCCAGTGATCCAAGTAAGCCAGTCCCCTTCAAGATCCCCAGCCTGCCCTCCTGCTCTCTCCCCTTCCTGGCCAAAGGTTGGATACTTTTCTAACAGACCTCATATTTATGTATGTGTGTTCCACATCTCCCCCTAAACCACTGGACAGATTTCAACCAAACTTGCTACAAATATCACTTACTGTCTAGAAATACTCACCCTGGGAGTAAGAACCACCTATCTATCGCAGGTGTGGGGGTGGGGGTGGAAAAGTAGTGTAGCTCATGGCACGCGAAGATCCATACTATTCGTCTAGTAACTGATAATGATGACAACAATCTTTAAACATAATTTCAAACCTTTAAAAAACTTTTTCCCACTGACAGCTGTCACAAAATGAGTCACGTATTCCACTGGATGTATCTACACTATCGTATTATTCTACGACACATGTTCAGGAGATATGACATAAACATTGAGCAGTGTGAAAATGAACCTTCAGGATGAAATTCACTAGATATGTGTTCAAACACATGATAAATATGTTAAATACATGTGAAATATACTCAACATGTACATGTGCCAGCCAAAGCCATGAGTAAAAAGCTCACCTTAAACCCCTGGAACGATTTCAGCCAAAATTGGTACACATATTAGCTACAGCATGGAAAGAAATAGTGTGGTATTAAGAACCACCAGCCTCAAAATGGGGTGGGAGTAATAAACAGGAGAGAGAATGGAGATGAGGAGTTGGACAGACAAAGAGAGGGAAGTAGGAGATTGACATAGATAGGGGGAGGAGGATATGGACAGAAAGAGGGGGAAGGGTAAATGGCCAGAGAGAGGGGAAAGAAGGAGATGGGCAGAGAAAGGAAAGAGAAGGAGATGGACAGAGACAGGGGAGGAAGAGATGTGTAAAGAGAGGTGGGAGGAGGAGATGGATAAGGAGAGGGGGAGGAGGAAAAGGACAGAGAAAGAGAAGATAAAGAGATGGATAGTGTGGGGAGGAGGAGATGGACAGAGAAAGGAAAGAAGAGGAGAGAGCCAGAGACAGGGCAAAGGGAAAGATGGGCAGAGAGAGAGAGGGAGCGGGAGAGATACACTGATAGATAATGGAATAAATACATACCAGGGCAATTCCAGGTACTCAGCTAGTATGACATAAAAGATAGGAAAAATAGATGGTAGATCTACATACCAGGCAGTGAAGATATTTCAAGTAACAAGTGGTAACATAGCCTTAAATTGGAGTAACGGATGTAGCAGAAGGTTGGTCATACATAGTTACAAGCTGGATTTAAAAAAAGTCCACCAAGAAATTCCTGGAAACTCAAATTTTCTAATTCTAATATTTCACTAACAAACATGCTATCATAGGGAAATTACACATTTTTGGAATCAGAAAATCAGGGCTGGGTGTCTGAAAGGATTACATTCTGTGACTTGAACATTCTGAAATCCAATACGTTTGAACGTACATTACTTTTTTCATTAATCAGTTTTTAGGAAAGATAAGATTTTCTTTACAACGACTAGAATGAAGGCTTTCATATAGTGTATGTCAATCCTAAAACAGTGAATTATTTGTGAAATTGAATTTTGAAGTATATGAGGTTCCAGAGAAACACGAATCTTGAACATACACTCCTGGAAATTGAAATAAGAACACCGTGAATTCATTGTCCCAGGAAGGGGAAACTTTATTGACACATTCCTGGGGTCAGATACATCACATGATCACACTGACAGAACCACAGGCACATAGACACAGGCAACAGAGCATGCACAATGTCGGCACTAGTACAGTGTATATCCACCTTTCGCAGCAATGCAGGCTGCTATTCTCCCATGGAGACGATCGTAGAGATGCTGGATGTAGTCCTGTGGAACGGCTTGCCATGCCATTTCCACCTGGCGCCTCAGTTGGACCAGCGTTTGTGCTGGACGTGCAGACCGCGTGAGACGACGCTTCATCCAGTCCCAAACATGCTCAATGGGGGACAGATCCGGAGATCTTGCTGGCCAGGGTAGTTGACTTACACCTTCTAGAGGACGTTGGGTGGCACGGGATACATGCGGACGTGCATTGTCCTGTTGGAACAGCAAGTTCCCTTGCCGGTCTAGGAATGGTAGAACGATGGGTTCGATGACGGTTTGGATGTACCGTGCACTATTCAGTGTCCCCTCGACGATCACCAGTGGTCGGTCGTATGCAGTCCTGATTGTGGCGCTCACCTGCACAGCGCCAAACACGCATACGACCATCATTGGCACCAAGGCAGAAGCGACTCTCATCGCTGAAGACGACACGTCTCCGTTCGTCCCTCCATTCACGCCTGTCGCGACACCACTGGAGGCGGGCTGCACGATGTTGGGGCGTGAGCGGAAGACGGCCTAACGGTGTGCGAGACCGTAGCCCAGCTTCATGGAGATGGTTGCGAATGGTCCTCGCCGATACCCCAGGAGCAACAGTGCCCCTAATTTGCTGGGAAGTGGCGGTGCGGTCCCCTACGGCACTGCGTAGGATCCTACGGTCTTGGCGTGCATCCGTGCGTCGCTGCGGTCCGGTCCCAGGTCGACGGGCACGTGCACCTTCCGCCGACCACTGGCGACAACATCGATGTACTGTGGAGACCTCACGCCCCACGTGTTGAGCAATTCGGCGGTACGTCCACCCGGCCTCCCACATGCCCACTATACGCCCTCGCTCAAAGTCCGTCAACTGCACATACGGTTCACGTCCACACTGTCGCGGCATGCTACCAGTGTTAAAGACTGCGATGGAGCTCCGTATGCCACGGCAAACTGGCTGACACTGACGGCGGCGGTGCACAAATGCTGCGCAGCTAGCGCCATTCGATGGCCAACACCGTGGTTCCTGGTGTGTCCGCTGTGCCGTGCGTGTGATCATTGCTTGTACAGCCCTCTCACAGTGTCCAGAGCAAGTATGGTGTCTGACACACCGGTGTCAATGTGTTCTTTTTTCCATTTCCAGGAGTGTATTAAAGAAAATGTGTCTTTGTGAATGTTATATTCTGCTGTTATCAGCCATCAAATAACTATACACTGAATAATAAAGTTTTGAAAAATATAACTCAAACAAGAATTTTTTGATTTTATGTACACACATGGCACATGTATTGCCTACGCAAAAGAGCTGAAAAGGAAAAAAGAATAATTACATTAGTGGAGGGACTGGGTCAAGCATATCACTTTGCTACATCTCAAGATCATTTCCACTGTATAGCCCATCTGTATATGCCTTCTATCTTTCAGCCTTCCAATTTTATCTTAGTATTGGCACACCATCTGAGCTCTGGAAATTCATACAGGTGCTTCCTATTTTTCCAACAATTCTAACATTTTTCATGGTGATTTAAAGTGAGAAGGAGCTGTACAAACTTTCCATTTATTTTACATGAGGTGACTTACTAGGGATTTGCAGACAATCTTCTTTGCTGGCTAGCTGGCTGCTGGAAAACTCTCTTGGATTTGTGTCTGTAGAATGATGCTAGGTATGGGAATATTTAAGCCTCTCTCTCTACTTGTGAAACAAGTAGATATGTGAACTTTAATTTTCGTCAACCAACGGTATATTTGGAATCCATACAGAATAAAATTCTCACTTTCCACGTACATATACGACTTCCAGTAAGCCACTCACTCCGTCCAATGTCAGAAACAAATTTAATTACATTTACAAAGGAGTTGACTTAAAAACCATGACTCTACTTCACATGAATCATAAAATAGATCTTGCCTCTACCAAGGCTGGATTAAGAGTTCACAAGATTACTTTTTCAACTGTTCTTCTTTCACATAACAATAGTCAATGACATAATAGGCACAGAGCTGCATAAAAGCTCCATGGTTCTTCCTCTAAAACATCTATGGATTGCCAGACAAGTGCTTGTCAGCGCCGTTCGACCATTGTGCCTACTTTCTTCTCATGACCGACTTTAAACCTGCACACACAAACATGTGATGTTCAGTAGGTAGGATTTTACCATCCCACACTCGTATCTAGAATATCGTGTGTTAGAGATGGTAGAAGGCTGAGTGGTTCTAGAATTTATATAGAAATTCTTGAATCACTATATATCCCGCCCCCTCCCCCCCAGATCGATAACACGATATTTTATACATAATCCTTATGCAACTAATATCACACATAATAACATTTTATATTTCAACAGTATACATTTCTTTCTTTTTTCTTTTTTTTTTTTTTTTTTATCTCCACATAGGTACGCCTGCCCTTTATACATAGTGAATACTGAGTAAGCCCCCCTTCTCCTTTCTGAGTAGGCCTCACAGTTCATTACTCTAGTATATATTTCTATGTATAATATAATTAAGTATTTTCTGGTAAAGATATAAATCTATCTTAAGCTTCACATTTATTCTTTAATACATCATTTACTCCCTAGAGTCTTCTTCTACTTATCAACTTCTATACTTTCAATAGATACTATGTCAACATATACTATTCATGTCCCACTATCCTTCAATTCATTAGAGGATTTATTATAGTGACATTTCTTATTGATCAGCATGATTAACGTTATCTCCTGCTTTCATTTTCTCTCTTTGCTCGTGCCTCTTTCTTAGTTTATATATCCCTTTTCTTATGTATATTCGATGTAGAACCATCATAGCTTCCTATATTTGTGTGCATATTTTTCTAGATGCACCCACATTTTCCCCTAAAACACTTGGCAGTTCTCACACTGTGACAGGCTTCCTAGTCTGTAATTGTATGTTTGTGTCTAAGTGTATACTTGTGTATATGCAGATGTGTGTTCATGTAGTCTGATTCTTTGGCTTTCTTATCTAAAGATAAGATGTAGGTTATTAGAAACCATGGAAATATGGAAGGACTTCAATGACAGAAGTTAATGAATATGGAAAGAGGGAAAAAATAGACAGGTCCTCAAATGAGAAGTAAGAAAGGAAAAAAATAGATATGGATGCTAGGATCGAAGAAGAGAAAGAAGATAGCCCCAAAGACAGGAAACCCTTCTCACCCACCTTCCCCAGGATCCCTACCTCTCAGGTACTTGAGTGAGATGCCGGAGGAGGTTTGGTGTTAAATTGTCTCCTACAGAATGGACTTGTCCGACCTTCACCGTCGAAGTCCCCGAAGGAAATACTAGCAACCCTATGGAAACTTCAAATGGTGAAGAATCAGGCTCATTTGTTAGTGAGGTGTGCTGTGTGTTTCGTGTTAGTCATGATTTATCTGTTCATGTAAATCATGCTCTTACCTATAATACCCACTCCTTTCAAAATTTTATACAAACCCTCCCATCTATATCACATCTCATAGAAAGTATAAAATACTCTATACAAAATAGAAAATCTATACACTAAGGTATAACAATTGTTCAGCTAGTCACATCTTATTATTCTTTCCATAAATATAATAATCTGTTCAGTTTATTTTGTCTAGATACCACGTTTTCTGTGATTTTCTTAAGTTGTCCTCTATTTTATAGTCATATTTAGTTTTTAAGCAATAAGACTCCAGGACAGTTCTAGATTTTAAAGGATAGATGACAGAATAGCTTAAAATTTTAAAGGAATTTTCTGCCGGAAAACTATTTTAGAAGAAACATCGAAAACAACTCGGGATCCAACGGTCGTCACTCCGCCCGTTAACTCAGAATGTTAATGTGCTTGGGGGATAGATGACACAATAGTTTAAGATTTTAAAGGAATTTGGTGCAGGAAGACTATTTTAGAAGAAACGCCAAAAATAACTTGGGATCCGATGGTCGTCACTCGACCCGTTAACTCAGAATGTTAACATCCCTGGGGGATAGATGATTCTGCCCAGGTCCCATGGATCTGATACAAACTTTTATTGTGCACTGTCAAACCAGTAATTTTCTTTAAATTTCTTTTGAAAGTCTTCCCAGGAAAAAAAAAAATTCAGTATTTACTGTAACCCATTCTGAGGCTTCCCCGAGAAGGTACCCCACAGCAGATTTGATTTTCTTAGAATATTCCCAATTTTTTGGTAATGCTTGGTTAAACCTTTTTAAACGTAGGACCTGATTGAGGGAAAAAACAAGGCCATCGGAGTTGCTACCTTCTGGAAATGCTGACTGGACACGGAAATGAATGAATGACTATTATTCATAGAAACTTCTTATTTGCATTCCTTTTTGCCTTGTTGATTATCAGACTTACTCTTACATTACCACTGTTTGACTTTGTATTGGTATACCTGCATGCACCTGACTAGAAGGCCTGTTCATGAACACAGAAGCTGAATTATCAGGATTTTCACAGCACTGTGACTATAGAGCAACACATTTTTCTCCTTTTTCCTTTCCTTCTATCTCTCTATTCTTTACAAATCTAAACAGTATGAAAAAGTGGTGCTGAGAGGTGCCCACACGTGTATGAGCTGTGAGAATATATATATATATATATATATATATATATGACCGGCAATCTTTGTTTAACATTTTAGAGGAACTTGGACTTGACTCCAAAACACTAAGGACGGGTATACACTCGCACACACACATATCCATCCACACATATACAGACACAAGCAGACATATACAGAGGCCATAAACTCTTTGTCTTCAAATATGTCTGCTTGTGTCTGTATATTTGTGGATGGATATGTGTGTGTGTGCGAGTGTATACCCGTCCTTTTTTCCCCCTAAGGTAAGTCTTTCCGCTCCTGGGATTGGAATGACTCCTTACCCTCTCCCTTAAAACCCACATCCTTTCGTCTTTCCCTCTCCTTCCCTCTTTCCTGATGAGGCAACAGTTTGTTGCAAAAGCTTGAATTTTGTGTGTATGTTTGTGTTTGTTTGTGTGTCTGTCGACCTGCCAGCACTTTCATTTGGTAAGTCACATCATCTTTGTTTTTAGATATATTTTTCCTACGTGGAATGTTTCCCTCTATTATAATTATATATATATGTGTGTGTGTGTGTGTAATTCTGTTGTGGAATAATTGTGTGCCTTACTGTTACAACCTCAGGAACATGCAAGTGGTGACTTGACAGAGAGAAAAATGAACAATACATCTGTGGAGAGTAAATATCTTGAAGGATCAGTTGAAGGTGGTGTGTTAGTAGAAAACTCAGATATCAGACAAGTAAAGATTGCCACTTCTGCTATTCCACCAACAACAGCCAAGGACAAAACATTGGGAAAAGATGAAGACTTCAAAAGCAAAACGAAAGCAACAATTGATAGTCTCAATAGAAATAAAAAGCTCATAACAGCAGCAACTGCAAATTACAGGTAAAACAGCCTTTCAATAAAATTAATCTATGCTACATTTCTGTATAAACTTTTAAATGAAAAAATTAAGTTATCCACCCATGAAACTATATGTGCTGATCAAATTTGGATATCATTATAATTTTAACTGTAAGATATATTAAAGACAGTAAATTTGTATTATCTTTTCAAATGAAGATATTTGTATTATTATTAAAACTGTATTGTAATGTTTAGTTCCATATGCTGTTTTAATGAAAACTAAAAATGGTTTCCAGCAACTCATGGACAAGGATTCTGCCACTTACTAGCATCAAACCACAAACTTTCAACAAATCTGAGTCAGAAGATGGTTTTATTAGTAGCCAAGAAAGAGAGAAATATGTAGTAGCTGAAGAAAAGATGTTGGACAGTACTAATGATTCACAGGCTGAGTCAGCTAGAATAGAAAGTCTCTCTGATTCTTCTGGAACTATACATGAAGAGATGAAAATGATTCCAATTCCTATTTCAACTGTGATACCATCAACTATGATTAATCACAGACATGAAAGGTATTTATATTATACAATATAATTACAACAGGGAAAATCTGGAATGGAACAGCAGTATTAATTAAGATAGAATGCTACTCACCACATTGTGCAGGTATTGAACAGCTAACAGGAACATTTAAAAATGGACTGTCAGATACTTTTAGTTATCAGATAGTTTTCATAAAATGAAGAAGTGCACACATACTCATTCATAAGTGGCCAATTTAAACACACTGCCACTTTCCAAAGGCCTCACCTTTTGTCTTACCCACTATTCAGTGTTTCTAGGTTTTTAAAGATCTTGTCCTCGTGTCCATGGTAGAAACACTTTTTCACTTCAAATCCCACCAATCTGACTTGACCCAAAGCCAATACTGATTCCTGCCTCACCCAATTTACTCCTCCATCAACCTGTGCCCCCACCTCTTTCTCCATCCATTCATACATGCACATGTTCATCATCCAGTGACAACTTTCCAGAATTTCCTTACCTCAGACCTTGCCTAACCGCCATTCCTCAAATCCCTGAACATGAGAACAAGCCTCACACCTGTAGATATAACTGAGATCCACCACCTGAATACTGATCTCAACCTTTCAGTCCCACCTGCTACCAAATGCTGCACCACTGTTGTTATGAACCACAGGGATTACCTGGTTGAGCAACTCTGCCAGCTTTCTGAATCATCCACTTACAATCCCTGGCAAAGCAATCTCACACAACAAATCTCTGGCTTTGTTGAGCAACATATCAACTATTACCCATAACCTACCCACACAAAACACACTAACTATTTCTTCTATCAACTCTCCACACGTCCTGTCATTTTAGCATCTAGCATCCTGCCTATCACTGTCAGTGCCACCTCCCTCTACACCAATGTCCTCAATATCCATGGCCTTACCACCATTGAGTACTTCCTTTCCCAATACCAGACTGTCTCCACCTGCTCACTGTGATCAACTACATCCTCATCAATAAATATTTTTCCTTCGAGGCACCACTTAAAAGCAAATCTCCACCTCATGCATGACTCCATCAGTACCTCCATTCACATCAAATGTACCAACTACCAACAATATCTTCATTTTGACAGCTGCCACCCATTCCACACCAAGATGTCCCTTGCATACAGCCTAGCAACCCACGATCAAAGCATCGGCAATGACAAGCAGCACCTCTCTAAATATGCTGAGAGTCCCACCAAGCCTTCACAGACTGAAATTACCCTCCCCACCTTCCTCAGAAACCAATTTCCCATGTTGTGTCTCCCTAGTCATCTATCATCCCCAATGGGTAAGTGTCATTGAAATTGTCTCTCATTTGTTAGGAAAATCTGTAATTAAAAACTCATCATGACTTTTTCTTCCAGCATTGACCATTTGGAAATACGGAAGCGTCCGATCTAACCCGTCGGCTTTGACTAATGACGTCACAAATATAGCAGAAACGACAATTCCAATATGGCGGATATAGAAACGTTGCATACGTATCACAAAGACGAAAACACATAGAAAAACAACACACACAAAGGTTTCACAAGAACAATCTGCTAACATTGATAGCAAACAAAGATAATAATAAACAAGTGGTACTCAAGGCCAGGCAGGGAGGGGGGGCTGCGCCCCCCCCCCTGACCCCCCCCCCCCCGCCAAAAAAAAACTCCCAACCTAACCTCGTATTCAGGGTTACGCTACAGATCAATGTGTAGGTCAATCAAAAGATAAAAAAAAGAAACAAATAAAAAAAAAGAAAAAAACAATATTAATATAATGGAAGGAAACATTCCACGTGGGAAAAATTATATATAAAAACAAAGATGAGGTGACTTACCGAACAAAAGCGCTGGCAGGTCGATAGACACACAAACAAACACAAACACACACACAAAATTCAAGCTTTCGCAACAAACTGTTGCCTCATCAGGAAAGAGGGAAGGAGAGGGGAAGACGAAAGGAAGTGGGTTTTAAGGGAGAGGGTAAGGAGTCATTCCAATCCCGGGAGCGGAAAGACTTACCTTAGGGGGAAAAAAGGACAGGTATACACTCGCACACACGCACATATCCATCCACACATACAGACACAAGCAGACATTGGTCTTTAAATATGTCTGCTTGTGTCTGTATGTGTGGATGGATATGTGCGTGTGTGCGAGTGTATACCTGTCCTTTTTTCCCCCTAAGGTAAGTCTTTCCGCTCCCGGGATTGGAATGACTCCTTACCCTCTCCCTTAAAACCCACTTCCTTTCGTCTTCCCCTCTCCTTCCCTCTTTCCTGATGAGGCAACAGTTTGTTGCGAAAGCTTGAATTTTGTGTGTGTGTTTGTGTTTGTTTGTGTGTCTATCGACCTGCCAGCGCTTTTGTTCGGTAAGTCACCTCATCTTTGTTTTTATATATAAAAAAACAATATTGATTCATTAGACATAACGAGTAGCGACAAAACATATAGACCATAAAGATTGAACAATCTAATGGCAAACTGATAAAAGCCTCATAGACGACGTTAAAACAAAAAGTACAGTAAAAAGGTAAACTATATATTACAGGCCCTAAAACTCCTACTAAGGTAACATCAACGAGGCAACATCTACAAACACGTCACACTCACAAACCAAACTCCGCGCCGTAATGACGTCACACACCACAACACCCTTACGTCACGAGTCAAAGCCGACGCGTGAGATCGGATGTTGACCCGACCATTTTCATGTAGAACTGTTTTGGTAACTTCATATTTGACTTAAATTCTTCAGAATTTCCATTATGCAATCTGTTAACTGTTGCGATCATGTCCCAAAACTTTTGTAATGGTTAATATATGTGAACAGTTCTGAATGAAAAAGGAAGCTGCCAATGTTTGGTGGGACAGTCATTTTTTACAACATAATTAGTTTTGATACCTACTTTGCAACAAGGCATACCACAAGACAAACCACTGCAGTTTCTAAGCATATAAGTTGCTCAACAGTTAGAGTATATTAGTCTATACTCTTTTGAATGCATCCTCTTCTTTCTGTTATGGATAAATTAGTGTTTGATTATAATGTTCGGTCTTGTTCATTAATATAATCTGCTCCATGCAGTTCCCTCCATCCAAGTTGTCTTTTAATATTTCAGTTGTGAGTTATCCATTCAAAATCTTTCCTAAACTTGATCCATTTATATCCACAGAGTAGACAACTTGAAAGCTGAAACAATAGTTCATGCTGTAGATGAACCTGAGGAAGAGAGTAACACTTCTGGCAGCACTAATGTGTCACCAGTACCTGCAGTTTTACTGCAAGCAAATAGTGGTGGATGCGAACTCAACAACACCTGTAATGGAACTTCAGGTATGGAAAAAGTGGTCAGTTTTTAATCATAGTTATCTATGAAATGCAGTGAATATAATGCACTGCACTAGAAATTTCTGTTAATAGCTTTTATGAAAATATACCATATTTACCCCAATTGTTTAACATTATATCTAATCTAAGCTTATGCCATTTTGATAATGTTGTTGTTCCAGTCATCAGTCCGAAGACTGGTTTAATACAGCTCCCCATGCCACTCTATCCTTTCTGAGCCTCATCTCTGAATAACTGCTGCAACCTACATCTTTCTGAGTCTGCTTACTGTATTCATCTCTTGGTCTTTCTCTATGATTGTTACCCCAACACTTCCCTCCAATACTAAATTAGTGGTCCCTTGATGTCTCACAATGTTATCTATCAACCAATCCCTTGTTTTGGTCAAGTTGTGCTGCAAATTCCTTGACTCCCCAATGCTGTTCAGTACTTCTTCATTAGTTACATGATTGTCCCATCTAATCTTCAGCATTCTTCTGTAACACCACATTTTGAAAGCTTCTGTTCTCTTTTTATCCAAACTGTTTATCATCCATGTTTCACTTCCATACATGGCTACACTCCGGATAAATACCTTCAGAAAAGCTTCCTAACACTTAAATCTATATTTGATGTTAAGAAATTTCTTTTCTTTATAAATAGTTTTCTTGCCATTGCCAGTCCACATTTTATATCCTCTCTACTTTGGTCATCATCAGTTATTTTGCTGTAACTCTTCAGGCTTTCCCGGCGATCTAATGACATCTTGGGTTGTCGGGTGTTCTGCCAGATATTAGCGTCGTACTTGCACAATATTTCAGTCATGTAGCTTGTAACCTTCATCAGGTGCGACCTGAGACCAGTCTCAGGTCACACCTGATGAAGGTTACGAGCTACGTGACCGAAATATCGTGCAAGTACGACGCTGATATCCGGCAGAACACCCGACAACCCAAGATGTCAGTTATTTTGCTGTCCAAATGGCAAAACTCATCTTGCTTTTATTGCTGTTCATCTTACATCCTCCTTTCAAGACAGTCCATTCTGTTCAACTGCTCTTCCAAGTCCTTTTCTGTCTCTAGCAGAATTATAACATCAGCAAACATCAATGTTCTTATTTCTTCCCCCTGAACTTTAATTCAATTTGATAATACAAGCAGAAATGAAATAAACAATAAGAAATAGTTTACACCAGTTTTTATCATAATATTAATTTCATGTGGCTCACTGGCCTGGTGTTAGTCTTTCAATTGGACACCACTTCAGCAACATGCATGGACCTGACCTACCACAATTATCCAATTGGGGATAGGGGATCTGCAGTTTAAAGTAGAATCTGAATGACATGTCATTTCTGGTTACTCCTTACATGATTGAGAGGTGAAGACTGGATTAAAACGCAGACTGAAAAATGTAAGGTCTGACTGGGATTTAATCATGCTACCTCTTGGTAGCCAGTCAAGTGCTTTACTGCTAGACCACCAGGCCCAATAATAATAATAATAATAATAATAATAATATAATAATAATGACTGTAGGATTATCTGGAATGATAGTTTCATCTAATGAATGAGAGAGGAAAAAAGAGGCAATTTATTATATGCAGGCAGCACTAAAGTTGGAAAGCCACTCGCCTCCACCCTCTCCCCCACCCCAAAATCTTGGTTGTGACAGATGGCTCTGTCTGTCATGAAGTGTGAGGTCCAGTTTAGGTTTAAAGTTTATAATTTGATTGTTGATTGGCAAAGCAAATGAATGTGACTGACCTGTAGCATAACATAATGAGTTATGTTTGCGCCATATTTAAATGCACCTTGCCATACTTAATGTGCTTTCAGCTATCAAAACTAAAACTGTGTTGTGAAGTCAGAAAGCATTCAGTCGATAATGGACAGGTCTCTGATGAGTATTTTGATACATGTTACATACATATATTGTGCATAAACTATGACAAATGTGAGGAAGGGATCTATTATGTAACTTTCACCAATATTTGGATGTTTCTTATTTATAATCTTGCTTGTCACAAATATGTTGTTGTTTCTTCAACATATGTTCCAATTACTGAGGTTGTGGTTATGGAGAGCCCTAAGAACACAAGGTTTGTTTGTTTGTTTACATACATAAAAGATTTCACATCTGTATTGACATGAATATGTGACAATATTCCTTCATCACTTCCTTCCAAAAAGTCATCTATCCACTTCTTTTTCCATGGTTGTGTAGGACTTGCAACTGACACACCTCCTTTCATTCTCATCTTACCTCACGATTAACGTTGATAAAATTGCTGCACAAAACATGTAAGTATGTCACTGGTCCCTACCTAGAATTTTACTGTCTCCTGAAGAAACATACATTATTGTTGAATATTTGCCCAATTGTAAAGTCAGTTTACATCCAGCAACAAATGGATTCAGGCAAACTGCAGTTTGAACATGGCAGATATTCATAAAGAGCTAGGTATGCAACTTACTCTTTTGTGGTTGACAGCATGATGAAATTTGCTGCCCAGTTACCTCTCTCCTCCTCACATTCATCCTAGTTGTCAGAAAAGCTGGTGTCACTGTTCCCGCTCCAAATCTTCCAAATTCTTCAAAATAATTTTGCATGGGATGTCAATTCCCAAAGCTTCATCTGTAAATGTAAGACAACACTTTATTAACCTACTAGCTGACAGACCCTGCTTTGCCTGGTTATTCATTTTGACAATCTTCTGTTAGAAATGAAAACAGAAAATGAACTGTGTTTGTAGTGAAGTATAAAAAAAATTATTTTCCATGTATTCATGTAAACACCTTTGAAATTATGAAACAGTAATACAGAGAAATATGCGTAATATCAAATGTGTAAGTACAGTATCCAAATTAAGATATATGATCCCAGACAGTTTCTGCATGCTGGGTTTAAGTTCCATCCTATGTTTACAAAGTCATTTTCTAAACATTTGTATGGAAATGCATTTTTGTAGCACTATAAATGGCTATTGTTTTTGCCTACAGTCATTTGCATTTCACAGTTGAAAGCTATCAAAAGCACTGCCAGGTATCAGGGAATCAGGAATTTCCTTAAGGTGACTCGAATGTAAATTAGTAGTAAAGAATAAATGTATTAAAGCTTCATGCACGAGGCAACATTTTTTCACATATCTCAGTGTTTGAGACATCATATCTCTTGAACTGCATGTTGTACAATGATATATTTGTATAGGTACATTCAGCCGCATATGTGTATACTGTCAGTGAAATATGTTCTGATAGTTAGCACCAAAAGAAGTAATAAATTTAAACATCTTGCATGATGTGGCAGTTTTTCATGCAAGTCATTCTTTATGAGTTGACATTGCCTGATCCATGTGTCATCCAACAATAGCACATGTGGATACTTTTGTAAAACCTTGTCATCAGTTTTGTAAAGGCCTTGTTGCTACTGCTGGGGAGGCCGAGTTGCCACTGTTGTTATGGTAGGCTGAGTTTGTGAGTTTGTGAAACAGCTTTTGGGGAAGTACCCCACTATTACAATTTCTCCCAGCAACTATTACACAGGTGGGTTCCAGGGTCAGGTAACAGAGTAGGAGAACAAAGGTTCTACAACACTCCAAGACATTAGTAACAAAGACACGCAAAAGAGTTAAAAGGGCTTTGCTTATCTTTGTGCGAATAATGAAGTTTGCAGTACTACATGTAATATAACACAAAAAAGACTCTCAGTGGCTAAGTGCAAATAATCATAGGTAAACTTTAAAATACTTAGCAAATGCAATTTACAATATCTGTTCAATTCTAAGAGTTCACTAAATGACGTTCCCTGTGTAAGTCAGCCCTGGACAATGATCTATAACCAGGTGAACTAGAGCTGCTCTTCTATCTTCCAAGTAGGCTTCTGTCCGTTGTCATCAAGTCATTGGTGGACTGCATTCAGTTGACAATCGGCCGAGGTGAAGTCGATATCTTCATCCTCAGTGTCACCCTTGGCGCTGGTGGAACTTGCACAAATGGCGAGTCACTATGGTACTGGCACCAGCTCATATCTTCATGCCTGTGGTGCTTTTTCCCAGGCTGTGTCTTGTTAGGATGACATAGCTCTCCTTCCCCCCCCCCCCTCCCCCCCCCCCAAACCACTGCACCGCTGTCACATATGGTCGAGCACCATACTACCAGTGGGGGGGATGCGTGGCTGTTGGAACCAGTGTTGGAGTGACAACCGGTGCTGTAGCCAATGCCAAGTCACTGCTTGCACCCCAACAGCTGTCCTGAGACTGCAAGGGAACACTGGCTGAAAAACAATGCAGAGGGCGCATCCCAGCACCCACAGCAGGGCATCTACTTGATGGCGTGAATCTGCAGTGGCATCTTCCTGACTGGAGGCCCCTTGGTAGGCATCAGCGTGGGGTTGACCCAGTGGTGATGGCAGGGCAGGTGTTGCTGGACGTTGGCTAGTGGATAGATATGGCATCAGTTCAATGTCCATTAGCTCGAGGTCCGGAAACAGCATTGCATGACCCCACTCTGATGGATGGCACTCAGGTAGCATCAACCAGGAAGTCCAGGAATCTGTGAACATACAAGAAGTGCCAGAACTTTGCCAGCAACTAGGGCAACTTTGATTTAGGTGCCATTTCTGCAATCCATCAGAACCTTGAATCTGAAACATGTGTGGATCAATTGAACTAGTAATGACACCATGCTCCCATGACTTATTTCTGCCATAGATTCTGTAAAACACGGGTTGGCTAATCTGATATGTTGGCTGACTGGAGTCTGCAGGTGCTGACCACAGTGGGGGATGGAGCAAATGCTAGAGTGTGCTTTAGTGTCACCCATGTAGCAGTTCTGGGGGCAAAGGGCCATTGCGGGGTTGGGAGTAATAAGTGGACAAGAAGTTTGTCCACTTGCTGTTTCAACATGCGAACAAAATGGTCAGCTGCGCCAGTCAATTGTGGGTGGAATGGTGCTGATATGAGATGGTGTGTGCCATTTGCTGTACAGAAATCTTCAAATTCTGCAGAGACAAATTAAGGTCCGTTGTCCATGACAAGCAATTCTGGCAGAACTTTGATGCAGAAAATGAACTAAGGTGCTTGCAAAGTGGAGCAAGGGAACAACAAAGGGGACTTTACTATATGCATCAACAACTACTAACCAGCATGTGTTCCAGTAAGGGCCAACAAAACGTACAAATGCTGCCAAGCCTCCTCTACCTTGGACCACTCAAAAAATGTTGTGGAGGGGCGGCCTGATGTTCTGCACACATCTGACACTGTTCAGACATCCTTTCTATTTGCACATCCTAGCCAAACAATGTGCAATGTCTGCATGCTAAATGATTTGCCCAGACAGTGTCAGTTTCGTGCACATCAGTTTGAAAACACGCTGCTTCAGAAGTGTCAAAGTCAGCATCAGCTCCCATAGGTAGACATGAGAGAGCATCTGCATTTGCATGCTTAGAAGTGGGCTGATATATGATCTTGAACTGGTAGTTGGAGAGAGGAAGAGCCAATTGTTGCAATTTCTGAGCAGTACAAATAGGAATTGGTTTGGCCAGATTGAAGAGTGACTGCAAAGGCTTGTGGTCAATACAGTAGAGGATCTAAAACTGGGTCTTATGGTATCAGGTGTCAGTCACCAGAAGCAAACATTGTGGGGGACACAAAATAAGGAGCAGTGTGTTAGAGACATATACTTGTAATCTGTTTATGTTCATAACAAACAACTACTTGCTGTTTAGATTTTGGTTGGAATACCTTGAAAACAATATTCATTTGTGTATGAGGTGACCATGGTGCAGTTTACCACTGCTTACAGTTTATGAAGTGGCGCCTCTCCGCCCTTTTAAGTTTCACTATGTACTTCTACATTACATTTTTCTTTTTGTTTAATGAGTGGGTAATTTGCTCACTATATTAGATATAAGATTCTTCCAGTATTTCTCTAGAGTCTTATGGTTACATGCTATATTTCAGACAAATGACTACTTACATTTGGAGATTTTTAGGTATTTTTTTAACAATACATAAATGTATGTCTTATAGAAGATAAGACATGTTGATATTTTACATTTATTTGTCTTCACTAATATTTTTACCCAGTTAATTACATTTGATTGAATAAAAGGAATTGATAACAAGGATGGAAACAATGGATGCAATGACATGGAATTATATCTGCAAAAACTGCACAGACACACTGACTCCACAATGTACTGTATATTTTGACTAATAATGTCTGCTAGACGAGGACACAAACCTAGATCTCTTGTTTCTTTCTTTATTTCTTCATTTTTCCCAAAGCAGTTACCATAAGTATTATGTACATGATGAAAAGTGTTATATAAAAGAAAGTAAATGAAATGAATGTTTGATGACAGCTACAGACTTGGCTGAAGACTTTCATTGCCACTGATGTTTCCAGCAGAGGTTCCGCCCATGGGGTACATGAGAGTGACACCATTGTGGTAATGGAGTTGGAAGAGGAGTTTGATTTACCCTGCCAATTGACATACATCATTTGAATGATGATCCTTCACCACCCCTATATCCCCAGTGGATCTATTCTCACATACCCTTTTGGAGAACCTCTGGTGTAAACATCAGTGAAAATGAAAGTCTGAGTCAGATCAGGAAGAATGCTCACACGGTTAAGCCAACTGTGCATGAAAAGCCAAAAATCTGAGTCTGAGTCTGATTCTGGTAAAAATTATTTATTTGTCATCTGATATTCATAGTATTATTTTATGGATCATTTGGCCATTAGTCTGTCTTTATATGATATATCAATTATATTATGAAATTTATTTTGGAAAGCTGTTGTGAAACACAGTTCATCACTATATTGTTGGATGTTAATGCTAATCTGCTTAATTAGTTGGGCTGTGCATGTTGCTCTTTATCATTACCGGTATACTTTCAAGATTTGATTTTTATGCATCTTTATTTTCATGTCTTTTGTTTTTATTCAATTTAATACTTTATTACAGCTGAAAATTACATATGTTAATGGTTGTGACCAGTAGTAATTAATGACCATTATATATTTAAAAAAAACACATTCAGAAATGGTGTCTGTCATGATGAACTGTACTATATTAATTTTGTTAAGAAATTAAAAAATCATTTTTAATTTGCATCATTATATGGAAGAGTCACTTCTCTTTGAAATGTTCTTGCTTGTATGTAAGCCTTAAGGAAAGTATTTAGTGTGATGTTAACATATGGATGCATAAATCTGTGCAGAGATTCATAACAATGGACACATGGAATTGTCCCCAACAACCATTGTTTTTGAAACTTCTACCACTGCAGTAACATCTATCAACACTGGTTCTCCAATTGCAATAAGGGGTGAAATAACAACACCAAGTGGAGATGAGAACTGGACAGTTTCAACTATGCCAGTTGAAAAGTCAACCGTGCCAGAAACAACAGAAATAACTTCAACAGGTAAATATAATTATGATTGTAAATATACACTGTGTGGCTCATACTAAAGAGAAATGTTAAGAAACTACAATGGAACATAGCACAAGCAAAAAGTAGACGGATGACATTTAAAACAATTGTGACTGCAAATTCAGCAGATAGGTAGTCAGATTGGAAATCACTGAGAGGAAATCCTGTAGAGAGAGAGAGAGAGAGAGAGAGAAAGAGGAAGAAAGAGAGAGAGAGAGAGAGAGAGAGACTGGGAGGGGTGGGGGGGGGGGGGGGGTGAGGGAAGGAATTGTTACTAAATACATAATTTCCAGCTAGTATGAATATAGATGTTTGTATTTGTAATAACCTGAGATCACTTTCATCAAAAAAATCCTTGTGTTTGAGACATGTAGCTCTTTTATCTTATTTGCAGAAAGTTATGGATTTGTTTGTTAGCTCATCCAGAAGTGATTACTGTAGCTTATCAAATTAAAATGGATTTCACTAATGAAACATTACTTATGTCACTGATTTTGCAAAGTTGTTGTTTCTTTATTTAAGGCTTCATAAACCTGTATATGAGCTTAAGTGGACATGTATGGACTTATACACCTTGCAGATATGCCCTTCACATAGCAACATACCCGTTTCAGGCAAAATAACATTCCAGTTCACAGACAAAAACTATGTAAGGGACATTAAACTAAAAAGTCTTTAGTCCATATTCAAATGTGCAGTAGCTGTACAGGGTGATTCAAAATGTTGTGCACAAACTGAAGGAGCTGACTGAAATACAACAACTTTGGAATAGCAACTTATGGTCCTTGAAGTAATCCTGAGCCAATGAAAGCCTTGGAATGTCAGGAACAACAAGGATAATCAATGCTTACTGACCTTAAGTTCAGTAAAGATAATATACTGTCTAATGGCTGTATTTAGAATAGGCAGTACAGTGGTTCTTTTTGTTATTCATTATATATCATCATATTTAACTAATCATGAATCCATAATTATTTTCTGTTTCCTATCATGCTATAGTTTATCAAATTTTACCTTGTTTCCAGCATGTGCTTATTGAAATATATTTTTTGTATTTGTTGTTGACTAACATGACTCTTTGTCTGTAATTTTCAGATTCATATATGGACACCACTATGTATACAACAGTACAGCCAGAAGCAACATCAGGTCTGATCTCAGCTGCTCCTTCAGTGATCAAAACTGTAGATAACTCAACAGAGAAACCACAAGATACTCCTCTGACAACAGAGTTTTACAGCATGACCACAAGACAGACAGACAGTGGTAAGGATGAAGCAGTCACATTTCCAACCACAGAGAAGATGGATGATGTGGTAACAACAGTGACTACACCGATACTGGTGCCAACAGAAAGGGAGACAACAACTAATAAAGAGGGGAGCCAATGGCTTTATGGAGATCAACCACAGGTTTGATGATCAATCAATTAATTAATTTGATATGTAACACAACTAAAAGTGTAACACAATTTTTGTCAGTGTTAGGAAACATTGAAAGTTGTTCCTAAAATGTCCACCTCCTTAGCTGAATGGTCAGCATATCTAACTGCCATGCAGGGACTCAAGTTCAGTTCTTGGCTGTGTTGGAGATTTTTTGTGTTCAGGGATTGGATGTTGTGTTATCCTCTCATCATCATTAACACACAAGTCAACCCAATGCAGGGTCAGCTGGAAAGACTTGCAACTCGGTGACCAAACTTCTCCAGATGGGGACTCCTGGCCACCAGTGCCTTACAATCATTTCATTCATTTTTCAAGGCATTGCTAAAGTGGGAAATATTTTGACTGTATTTGACTTGTTGATTCATTCATTACTGGTAGCAAAATAGTGTTTTAAACAATATCAGAGTTTTGTGAATTGGATAAACCCACTTCAAGTTGTGCCAAATGAAATTGCTTTTATTGCCAAAGAAGGTTGAAGAGGAATGTACAAAATCCAACAACTTTTGGGAAGTTCTGAGATAATTTATTCTTTTTGAAAGTATAAAATTCTGAGGAAACTCATTATGAGCTCACTGCGATATGTGAAGACTACACCCTAAAATATGACTCTGCAATTACAAGCATATACAATTTTACTGGACTACTCTTTTGCATATCCGTGTTAAAGTAAGGTGAAGCTATCCACAACCCTAAGTTTCATTTGAATGCTGCTATGATTTACTAATCATGGTTCTTTTGAAAGTGGTGTGCATTTGCCTTTTTCTGATCTTTGAACTCAATTACTGATGTACTCTGAACCATGGAGACAATTGATTTTTTTTTTCTCATTAATGAATTATTTCTAGTGATGAAAAAAAGTAATATGTGACAGAAAAAATCTTTGGGCTAACTGGAGATGGTACTTCAGCCCTTTGGAATTGTTGCTTGACACTGATCCATAGAGCCATCAAACTACTCCCTTACTAGAGTACAAAATTCAAACTGGTGCTCCCTATAGAGAAAATAGAAGCCAGAGCAATCATTTTAACAGAAAAAAATAGAGAGCAACTTCATTAAGAGCTTATTATTGTGTATGGTGACAGTGTCACAAGGTGTAACTTTGTAAGTAAGTAACGAAAGGGTTTCTAGTGTGGGAAAATACTCCTGAAAGATGAGCCAATAGTGTTGGACATCTCTCAGACAGGACCCAGGAACTGTCATGCAGGTGGAAGTCCATGCCCTTAATGACCACCACAGTTCAATTGGGTCATTAGTAATGAAGGTGTAGATTAATCGTCAGCTATAAACTTTTAGATATACCAAAGATCTCCATTTGGTAAGCACAACATTTGCTCACCTCTGGGGAAAAACAGCAGTGATAATAAGTGGCAGCCAAAATGAAGGAGCTCCACTAGCCTTATCTTGGTGGTGTTGTATGAGTGCATGATCATCATGAATCAATATTGATTGTAATTATGACTTTAAGATCAAGTAGCAGATAAAACCGTGAAAAAGTTAAGCAGAACATTAATGAAAAATGTGATCACAGATATGCCTTTTGGAAGGAAAGGTTGGTTTATTTTTTAAAGGGGGTAGAGGGAAGCTTACCATGGTATACTGATGTCAGGTTATGTCAGTAAGTGCCAGACAGCTATTGTAATATATTACCCATCCTCCTTATTCTAGCAATGAGCCACCTTGTGACTTCTTTCTGTTTCCATTTCATGTATATTTCCGGGATGGCAAAGTGACAAGAGGAGTGGACAATTTCTCCTGTAGACAAAATGAGTTGTTCAATCACAGTATCCTTTATTTAATCCATATGTAGGACAAATGTGCCATTTCTGTGATGAACATGTGAATAAAGACTATCTTATTCTGGAACCATGACTCTTGATTATAAAATCATTCTTTCACAGTGACAATACAAACTTCATGACTGCCCCTTCTATAACAGCATAATGGAATAAATGTGAAGAGAAAAACTGTATTTACATCACACCCATGTAAATAAATTGTAATATATATTGTCGCTCATGATACTTTCCCGACAAAAGTAAATTCCTTTTTCTAGACACTAAGTGAATTCACTCATTGTATAAAACACAGATTCTGTAAATATAACATTATAACATCTAAAATATTAATTATTAAAGTGGTTTTCCTTACAACTTTGCTTTCATAAACATTTGGTCACTGATCCCACTTTGAAATTTGAAACAATGTAAATGTATTATTTCTTTGGACATCTGAAGTAATTAGACCTCTCAGACAGTGTTAAAGAAAATCAATTTTTTACAAAACTTTCATGTTGTAGGAGCTTTGACTGATTTCCAGTTATCATCCTGTCCTCATTTCTTCTTCTTCTTTTGTTTCATCCTCTTTGGGGTATGCTGGATCAATCATTTCTTTGTGCATTGTTCTTTTCTTAGGGCCCAATATTTCTTCGTTCTTTCTAATCTTCTTTTCCTCTCTTCTTCCAATTCTTCCAAGATGAAGAGTTTGGACTTTTGCGTAGATTTGTCTTGGAACCTTATGTTTTCATCTTTAGTAATTAATTTAGCTGTTCGATCAATACGTGAATTTTCTGAAATCTTTTATTCTACTAGGTCTTTCTCAGTTTCTTTAAACCAGTTGAGTTTTGTTTTGTGGTTACGGAAAAAGTCAAAGATTTGTTTCATTAATCTGAGGAGATAATCATAAAAATTTATTCTCCTCTTTCCCACAGTATCTGAAAGTTTTTCAATTTTCTTGTAGAGAGTTTCATTTTTGATGTAAATAATCTTATTGTATTGAAATTTTGGTCCTACAATTTTTCTTAAAATTTTTCTTTCCTTTAGCTCAAGTTTCTCCATTTGGCCTTTGAAATTCATGTTTAGTGTTTCTGCTTCTTACAGTGCTTCTGGCTTAATCACTGTCTTGTAATGTGTAATTTTGGATCCTCATGAAAGGTATTTTTTGATGTATTTATTTTTTGTTAGTTGGAAGGCCAATTCGGGTTTATTTATTCTGGATTCCATTGCTTTGCTTTCCCCAGCATTCCAACTAATCCAGTCCCTGAGATATTTGAATTCTTTTACTATTTCAGTCTTTTATTCTTGAACTTTGAGGTATTTACATGAATGCTTGATGTTTGTCAGTATCTTAGTTTTTTCAAAGGAGATGTGAAGACCAATTTTAGCTGCTTGTTTCTTTAGTTCAAGCGTTTGCTCCCATGTTTCTTCCATTTTTTCAGCAAACAGGGCCATATCATCTGCAAAAGCAATGCAATTTACTTTAAGATTCTTCTTTTTGCAACACAGTCTTATACCACTCTTAATATTTGTGTTCCATTCTCTGACTAGTTTCTCAAGCACACAATTGATCAGCAATGGTGCACTCCTGTTTTTATTTCAAAGGCTTCTGATAATTTGCCCATAAATTTAACTTTCAAAAATGTATTTGTAAGGGTCACTTTTATAATAATAGCTGTTTTCTTATCCATACCCATTTCTTCCAGGACGATAATAGAGATTCTCTATCAGTCAAATCATATGCTTTTTGAAATCAATGAAGGAGATTACATATGTCTTTGCCTTTGATTTTTGGTATGCCATGAGGTTTTTGAGGTTTAGTATTTGTTCCGAACATGATCTACGCTTTCTAAAACCTCCCTGATATTCCCCAATTTGTGGGTCCAATTGCAGCTCTGTCCTATTCAAAAGGACTTGAGAAAGAATCTTGTATGTTATATCCAGCAGTGATATTCCTCTGTAATTGTTGGGGTCTGTCTTCAAACCTTTCATGTGAATATGGTCGATCAGAACTGTTCTGCATTCTGTGGGGATCTGTTCTTCTTTCCAGATTTTATCGAAAACACACTGTAGGGATGAAAATTGCATTTTTGTCAGCTTTTTTCCATAGTTCGACCACTATTTGGTTTTCTCCATACGCTTTGTTGCTTTTAAGTTCTGAAATGGCCTTCTGTAGTTCTTCAGTCGTCAGTGGATCTGAATTTGGCTTCTCGAGGTTATTTCGGGTGGATTCAAAATTTTCAAGGATAGGTTCACAATTCAAGAGTTTCTCAAAGTAGCCTGCTAGTATTTTGCAATTTTCTGCATTATTGTGAGCGATGGTCCCATTTACATCTCAAAATTGGAGGGTGGATGCTTTGTATCTTGATAACCTTTGTTTGAAAGATCTGTAAAAGCTTCTTATGTCATTTTTAGTAAACTCTTCATCAATTTGGAGGAGAGTTTTGTTTTCATGTGTCTTCTTAATCCTTTTTATATTTTTATCTACTGGTTTTCTAACTAGAATGAAATTCAGTCTGCTTTCTTCTGTTTTCTGTGATTGCCAGTTTTGCCATGCCTGTTTTCTTGTTTCAGTGAGGGCATCACATTCCAGATTCAGATCATTTAGCAATAGAAAAATTCAATTTCAGACCTAAAAAGTATTTAGGACCTGACAATACAGATATACTCGCAATCTTCTTCAGATTGGATACCTTCTTACTGGTACCTGGCGCTGGAACGGAACCAAAAGTGCCAGAAATATTCAACAAATATTTCTACATCATGTCTTTTAGAATAACAATAATACACACTCAATTCACAATGACCAGAAAATGTTTTGTACACTACTCTACTCGTTGACTTAGCTGTAGGTTCAAATCCACTCAATGCAACAGCAACTTTAGGTTGATTCTTACTCTCAAAATACGGATTAGCACAATTCATGCGTCTCTCCATTTCATCCAAATTCTGAACTGATAAGTCTTTACTAATTTCAACAGAATTTTTAGGACGTAAATAATGTGTATATGTAAATTTGCAACGTCTTGGTGATTTCCATTTAATATATGGTGTGCTCTGAATTGCTAATGGAAATAGACCATGCTTATGATAACATGCCACAAGACATTTTTCAAATAAACCTGAATGTTCAAGATCTAAATTGGCTGACGTCCGCGTGCGCTTGGATCATGAGCTATAAATAGCTGCTGATGCAACCTCGCGCATTCATTATATGAATAGCATTATTCGAGAATGGGTCGCCGTTTTGGATATCGCCATCGCAGACGTATGCTGGTCTACAAAGATTTGTTGAATATTTCTGGCACTTTTGGTTCCGTTCCAGTGCCAGGTACCAGTAAGAAGGTATCCAATCTGAAGAAGATTGCGAGTATGTCTGTATTGTCAGGTCCTAAATACTTTTTAGGTCTGAAATTGAATTTTTCTATTGCTAAATCATCTGAATCAAGTAGTATAGGTAATGGTTGGATTACATTCGCTGCTGTTGTTTGTCATGATGCTTCTAGAACTGGATTGGAAAGTTTTACATCTCGTGAAGTTTTGGCATTTCGTACTGTACATTTGTCTGAAATTATTGTTATTAGTGAAGGTTCTTATTTAGTACCTTATGGTTCATTGTCTCTTAATTGTAGGTCTAGGCGTAAGATTAATTCCGACGAAAGAATTTATATTTGGTCAAAAATAAGTGGTACATCTAATATGGAAGATTGTGAATACAGGGTTATAAATACAAAATCAAATAGGGGTAATGCAGGAGTAGGTTTAATAATGAATAAAAAAATAGGAGTGCGGGTAAGCTACTACAAACAGCATAGTGAACACATTATTGTGGCCAAGATAGACATGAAGCCCACACCTACTACAGTAGTACAAGTTTATATGCCAACTAGCTCTGCAGATGACGAAGAAATTGAAGAAATGTATGACGAGATAAAAGAAATTATTCAGGTAGTGAAGGGAGATGAAAATTTAATAATCATGGGTGACTGGAATTCGAGAGTAGGGAAAGGGAGAGAAGGAAACATAGTAGGTGAATATGGATTGGGGGAAAGAAATGAAAGAGGAAGCCGTCTGGTAGAATTCTGCACAGAGCATAACTTAATCATAGCTAACACTTGGTTCAAGAATCCTAAAAGAAGGCTGTACGCATGGAAGAATCCTGGAGATACTGGAAGGTATCAGATAGATTATATAATGGTAAGACAGAGATTTAGGAACCAGGTATTAAATTGTAAGACATTTCCAGGGGCAGATGTGGACTCTGACCACAATCTATTGGTTATGAACTGTAGATTAAAACTGAAGAAACTGCAAAAAGGTAGGAATTTAAGGAGGTGGGACCTGGATAAACTGAAAGAACCAGAGGTTGTACAGAGTTTCAGGGAGAGCATAAGGGAACAATTGTCACAAATGGGGGAACGAAATACAGTAGAAGAAGGATGGGGAGGTCTGAGGGATGAAGTAGTGAAGGCGTCATAGGATCAAATAGGTAAAAAGACAAGGGCTAGTAGAAATTCTTGGGTAACAGAGGAATTTAATTGATGAAAGGAGAAAATATAAAAAAGTAGTAAACGAAGCAGGCAAAAAGGAATACAAACGTCTCAAAAATGAGATCGACAGGAAGTGCAAAATAGCTAAGGAGGGATGGCTAGAGGACAAATGTAAGGATGTAGAGGCTTATCTCATGAGGGGTTAGATAGATACTGCCGACAGGAAAATTAAAGAGACCTTTGGAGATAAGAGAACCACTTGTATGAATATCAAGAGCTCAGATGGATTCTAAGCAAAGAAGGGAAAGCAGAAAGGTGGAAGGAGAATATAGAGGGTCTATACAAGGGCGATGTACTGGAAATGGAAGAGAATGTAGGGCGATGTACTGGAAATGGAAGAGAATGTAGATGAAGACGAAATGGGAGATATGATACTGCTTGAAGAGATTGACAGAGCACTGAAAGACCTAAGTCAAAACAAGGCCCCGGGAGTAGACAACATTCCATTAGAACTACTGATGGCCTCTACCATCTGGTGACCAAGATGTATGGCACAGGCGAAATACTCTCAGACTTCAAGAAGAATATAATAATTCCAATCCCAAAGAAAGCAGGTGTTGACAGATGTGAAAATTACCAAACTATCAGTTTAATAAGTCACAGCTGCAAAATACTAATGCGCATTCTTTACAGACGAATGGAAAAACTGATAGAGGCCAACCTCGCGGAAGATCAGTTTGGATTCCATAGAAATGTTGGAATACGTGAGGCAATACTGACCGTACGACTTATCTTAGAAGAAAGATTAAGCAAAGGCAAACCTACATTTCTCGCATTTGTAGACTTCGAGAAAGCTTTTGACAATGTTGACTGGAATACTCTCTTTCAAATTCTAAAGGTGGCAGGGGTAAAATACAGGGAGAAAAAGGCTATTTACAATTTGTACAGAAACCAGATGGCAGTTATAAGAGTCAAGGGACATGAAAGGGAAGCAGTGGTTGGGAAGGGAGTGAGACAGGGTTGTAGTCTCTGCCCGATGTTATTCAATCTGTATATTGAGCAAGCAGTAAAGGAAACAAAAGAAAAGTTCAGAGTAGGTATTAAAATCCATGGAGAAGAAATAAAAACTTTGAGGTTCGCCGATGACATTATAATTCTGTCAGAGACAGTAAAGGACTTGGAAGAGCAGTTGAACGGAATGGACAGTGTCTTGAAAGGAGGATATAAGATGAACATCAACAAAAGCAAATCGAGGATAATGGAATGTAGTCGAATTAAGTCGGGTGATGCTGAGGGAATTAGATTAGGAAATGAGACACTTAAAGTAGTAAAGGAGTTTTGCTATTTGGGGAGCAAAATAACTGATGATGGTTGAAGTAGAGAGGATATAAAATGTAGACTGGCAATGGCAAGGAAAGCGTTTCTGAAGAAGAGAAATTTGTTAACATCGAGTATAGATTTAAGTGTCAGGAAGTCGTTTCTGAAAGTATTTGTATGGAGTGTAGCCATGTATGGAAGTGAAACATGGACGATAAATAGTTTGGACAGGAAGAGAATAGAAGCTTTCGAAATGTGGTGCTACAGAAGAATGCTGAAGATTAGATGGGTAGATCACATAACTAATGAGGAGGTATTGAACAGAATTGAGGTATTGAACAGAATTGGGGAGAAGAGGAGTTTGTGGCACAACTTGACTAGAAGAAGGTATCGGTTGGTAGAACATGTTCTGAGGCATCAAGGGATCATCATTTTAGTATTGGAGGGCAGCATGGAGGGTAAAAATCGTAGAGGGAGACCAAGAGATGAATACACTAAGCAGATTAAGAAGGATGTAGGTTGCAGTAAGTACTGGGAGATGAAGAAGCTTGCACAGGATAGAGCAGCATGGAGAGCTGCATCAAACCAGTCTCAGGACTGAAGACCACAACAACAACAACATGTAAATTAATATGAAATGTGCACTTCTTGGTTGTATTATTTCCTTTCACTGATAGGATGTGAAAGGACTGAGTGGTTGTACACCTTTCTCGGGGTGTATATGCCCCAGGACAACCACGAAAAATTTGAAACATTTTCGTCCAGGAAAAATCTGGGAAATACCTGGGAATCTTTTAGAATTATGGGAATTTTTTGTTGCATCAAAAGCTTTAGCATGAAGACTATTCAACGCAGGCCCCACCAGAAAACAACACCCACTTGAAATGGTGCCCATTAAGGGTCTTAACTTTCTTGTGTGCTGCCGAGAGCTACTATGCACTTAAAAATGCAGTCAATAATTATTAAACTTATCTGAAATAGTTACTCACTTCCTGCCAGAGACATCTCCTGGCACTTGTAAGACCTGTACTGTCATGTGCTGTGATGTACCCACCATGACCTGTCTTTCTTGTGGGCCTCCTTTTGATGAACATGACATTACAAGTGTTTACATTTCTAACAGATCACAATAAAATATTGTGAATGGTGGTTTGAGAAACATTACTTTCAAAGTAAATTTCCTTTTCTGCAAAATGAATTATGTTACATGCGATGAATTTCTTAAACCACAGAGCATTTGACTCTCATTCAAAACTTAACACTTTGAGGACCAGCCATTTACAAAAATTTCTGGATCAGAAGACCAGCCATTATTTAAAATTTTACTGGTACATTTGTGTTTGATACAACTTAATGGGTAACACATGCTAAAAAAGACCCAGATAGTTTTTCATATTTCCTTTATAAATTACAAACTATGCAATAAGGATGGCAAAAAGTATAATTATCTTTCAAAAAAAGAAAAAAAAGGAAAGGGGGTGGGGTGGGATGGGGGATGTGAGGTGAGTTCTTCAGCAATTTCGCAAGTAATGGAGTGTTCAATGGAAAACTCAAAGTGCTTGTGGAACATGTATTCAGCCAGATAACCCACAGAATGTTTGGTGAACAACACTGAAATTTACAATCATGCTTGTCAGAAATATTCTGCTGCTACAATTTAAACTGTGCTATTAGGATCCTACCCTACCACATGCTCAGAAAAAACAGCAAAAAATATTTGATGACCAGTATTATGTGTGAAAGTCTAGCTTTTCTTGATGAAAAATATCATCTAGTAGTCATATTTTGCAAAGAAAGAATACATATTAGGACACCATATTTTTCCAAATTCAAAGCTTGCTGCCAGGCCACTACTGAGGTCTCTGTTTCCATATTGTAGCATGAGCATAGCGCTTCTTATATTTTGGTGTTATGTGTTCAGAAACTACTGTGGTGTACTTAGTGAATTCAAATTTATACCTTTTTAATACCAATAAATGCTATGTCAATTTACTATGCATTAAAGATCTTTCCAAAATGTGTGTTTTTGCTGGGAGTGCTGGGAAGTTCTATGCCGATGTATAAAACTTTACCATTTAAAGGACTGATATGTTTTACAGTTCCAAGGAAAAGTACATTGTCACTTAACATTGAAAAATGTACTTTTGCATGGGGTATAGTGTATTTTCACCTGGAAAAATAAGCATTTTCACCCAGAAAAAAGTATATTTTTAACCAGTAAGTCTGTGGAAAATCCAGGAATATTTTTCATGGCTGTGTATACACCCTGTTTGTGCAAGCTTTTACTAGTCTAATTTTAATTTCAATTAAGGGACTGATCTATAGAGGCTGAAGAATATTCATAGCTTCTGTCACGGATTTTGGAGTTTTATCAATAGGCTCTTCTGAGACACATGTCATATTTCCTTGAGTGTGTTCCAGTTAATTTTTTTTAGCATTTCTGTTTACACCCTCTCACCAAACAAGGCCTAAGACCACATTGTCTTTCTTTGTATGTCTTTGATGTTCTCTGTTAGCCTGAAATGGGTTCTGTACATTTGAGCAGTATTCAAGTATGGGCTGACCAGTCTTTCATGGGTAAATGTAAGTTTCAGAGTATCCTGCAAATGCACTGAACTCTGCCACTTGCTTTACCTGCAACTGAGTCTATGTGATCTTTTCACATAATTTATCAATAGAATGTTACTACCAAGAATTTATATTTCATGACTGTATTTGTGAGTCATTAATCCTATAGTTAAACGCTACCTCCCTTTTAAATTCCATAAATGTAGAACTGTATCATAGGAACAGAGATGTCACTAGAATAAACAGTACTACCTCTCATTCAGCTTGCAGGATTTTTCTGTTCAGCTATCTGTATAATCAGAGAACTTGTGAAAACATGGACGAATAAGGTTTCTTTTTAATTTGGTCCATAACTTGTAGGGATTCTCAGTTTTTTGTTTTATGTTAGATGGGATTGAGTTGAAGACCTTCATATTAGACATGGAATCCACTCTAACCTAAGATGCAGAGGCAATATCTACAGAATATTATTATTTATGCCCTGTATTGTGGTTGTGCAGATTACAATACAGTGGAAACTGATTTTTGTTTCTGTATAGTAGAAACTGATTTTTGTTTTTAGTGGCAAAGACCAGTAAGGACTAAATGCACAACAGAGTAATGTGAGAATTTCTCAATCTGTGAAGAGGCTTTTGCAAAATGTTTGATTACCTCCTTTGTACAGTGGTTTTACTGCACACTTTTGAAGAATAAACATTGTTAATTTTGCCAGTATTTCTGAAGAAATAATTTTGTAAGACACGGAGTGAAAATATATAAAATCACTTAATTTTAGAAAAGATAGAAAGAGAATGTAAAAAATTAAACCCAGCTGGAAAATGGCTGGATAATAACACAGTAAATTAAATTGCATATGTGAAGCACATTGTTCAAATAAGTGATAGCAAAGAGGATTTGCAGTTCATGACAAGTTCTTACAGAAATATTGCAAGGAAAACAGCTTTAGAAATTAATGAGGAGCAAACTGAGTACATGGTCATGAGTAAGACAATCAATGATGGTCACCACAACAGTTGATGAATTCACTTTTAAAAGATTAGACACATTTAATTATTTGGAAGTATTTTTAGTGAGTAGGATAGAAAGGAAATGGAGACTAAGGCAAGGGTCTCAGCCACAAATACAGCCAATTTTTGGCTATGGTATATGCTCTGCAGTAGACCAGTTTTGAGGTCAGACTGTACCACAGTGTAATTCTCCCAGTAGCTCTATATGGGTGTGAAATATTTACATTAAGGAAAGTAGATGAACAAAAACTGCTAGTCTTCAAGAAGAAGATATTAAGGAAAATATTTGGCCTCAAGACAAACACCTAGCTACAGGAAGGGAAGATATTAAAAAGCCAGGAACTGGCAGATCTATGCATACAAGCTGATGTTGGCTGAAGGATGAAGAAAGGAAGACTGATGTGGGCAGAACACTTAATTAGGATGGAAGAGGAAAGACTACTGTAAGATTATCAGGATCTGTGGAGGACAGAAGGGGCTGATGAGAACCACAGACAGGATGGAAGGACAATTGTGACAGAAATGCAGAGAATGGACCATGACAGTCAGGAACAGAAATGACTGGTGGAGGAATGTAGAGCATGTATGTGGTCTCACAGGCCAAAATGGAAACTAAGAAGAAGAAGAAGAAGAAGCCAACAGAATGATCTCCAAGATGACAGAATGACAGCCAGTTCTGAGTGGAGAACATAAAGTACTGAGTTTCTTGATTAGTTTGTCTGTATGTTCTGGTTTTTTGTCTATATATGTTATTGTTAGAGAGACACATCCTGTTATGTGATTGGCCATTGTCAAACATAGAAGTAGCTTCTGGAGTGCTCCAGGGTAGAGTGTTGAAGCACTTGCTGTTCATGTTGTATATTGATGACCTAGCAAACAATATTACTAGTAATCTTGACTTTTTCCAGATGATGCAGTTATCTGTAATGAAGTACAGTTAGAAAAAAGCTACACAAATATTCAGTCAGATCTTGATAAGATTTTGGACTGGTGTAAAGTTTTTCAGCTTGCTTCACACACACACACACACACACACACACACACACACACACACACACAAAAAAAAAAAAAAAACATTGAGTCATAGTTTTAATTTTTCATCTCATACAGATACTTTGGCGTAACACTTCGTAGGGGTATAAAATGGTAAAATCACATAGGTCATAGGTGCAGTCATAGGTAAAGCAGATGGCAGACTTCAGTTCATTAGTAGAACACAAGGGAAATGCAATCAGTCTACTAAAGAGATTGCTCACAAAACAATTGTGCAGCCATCCTAAAATATTGCTCTAGTGTGTGCAACTTGTACCAGATAGGATTAAAATGGAGAATGATTGTACAAAAATGAGTGAAGTGCAAATGGTCACAGATTTGTTTGACCCATAGGACAGCATCATTAAAATTCTGAAGAAACTAAACTGACAGGCACTTGAAGATAGATGCAAACCATTCCATGAAAGCCTTACAAGGTTGGACTAATTAAAGTGTGCACAAAAGTTTAGGAATCATTTTTCCCATGCTCCATACGTGGATGAAATGAGAAGAAGCTCTAATAACTAGTACTATGCTAGTTCCCCCTGCCATACACTTCGCAGTTGTTTGCAGAACATAGATTTAGATGTATGCATTTTAGGTGGTTACCCAGCTATACTCCAAAGAATTTTATGCAATTTTTTGTGTGGTATGTGAATATTAATGTCTGCTTCTGGTAAGAGCAAGTCAATTTTTATATATCTAAATAAGCACAATCTGAGTTTATGTAAGATCAAGTCTATCAATTTCTGCTGTTGTATAATGTAGCCTATCAGACTGAACAATAATGACGTATATTTTTCTAAATGCAGGAGGGCAGCAATAACAATAGGTGGCAGGAAGAAGCTACTACAATAACCAAAGATGGAGCTATGGACACAGCTACATATGTACCTGAAACCACTACGGAACAAGATTCTGACAAAGGTATCACAAATTTTATAGACTGATGAAAGCCTTAGTGCTGCAGTTGGACATTTGCACTGCTAACCTCAAGGATGGCTGACATGTAGAGTATCGTTGCTCATTAGCCACAATGTAAACTTTTTATACAAACTTACATATTTGGATATTGTTGAACATATCACAGTGATACTGAAGGCCTGTGTGTGTATAGGAATAACTATGGGCGGACAAACAGACAATCAGAGTTAGATTTCTTGATGTATAATCATTGATTACGTTGTCAAAAAGTTTAATTTCAACTGTTGTTCAACACGCATTGCATACTAACTATTTTATACTAATTTTGGCCAAGAGACTATTTAATAATGTAGGTATTATTCATAAATCACTAAAGAAGGAAAAAGAGAAAAAGAAAGAGAGAGTGAAAGAATCATATTTCCTCACACTCCTAACTTACTGCAACAAATTTTATGAACATCATAAACATTTACACAAATTATGTTAGTAATATAATTTTATAATAAATGTTAAAATATAAATGTCTCAGTGAATATTTTCTTTTTTTCTTAGATTTGTGCCTGAGAAATACGTAAACAGACATGTACATTACTTATTGAACCTCACTCTCCTTACAGAACTGAATGAATGGGATGTACCTGATAAAAGTGAGACAGTGACTGCATTTTGTAGACTCAGCCTTCTGGCATCTGGAGAGCAGGTGTGTCTATATCTGGGAGGGCTTCCCTGCAATATTGCTCAAATTCTACAGCAGTACACAGGAAGGTAACACATGTCATTTGTTGTTTGTATGCAGTGACTAAAATTTTTATTTATGCTACATTATGATCATTCATTACACATAGATAAAATTTCCACGCAACACTGTACAAAAATCGTACAGTGTGTGAGACCAAATGTAAAATGATGTGCAATAATACTTTTGCTACTGCTGTTGCTGATCTTCTTTACATATATAAATTAAAGTCCCTTGCTTGCCTCTGATTAATCTCCGGAACTATTGTAGAGATTTGTTCATAGGAAAACCAGTTTATGAGAAATGTTTGTGTCCACAATTTACAAATATTCTGTGGCAAATTAGCTGAACTATGAAGACTTAGTAAACTGCCACCTGTGAATATGATGCCACTGCCATCTAGCAGTGAATGGTAGAACTCATTGGACTCACAGCTTTATGTGAAATGACTCTTCAGACTGCGAGTTTCTGTTTGCCGCAGATTAGCAGTTGCAATTTATACTCATAATTCACTACAAATTCTTTGAAAAATGTGCAGCAAGTTACTGAACTTTGAAATATCATAATAAATATTGTAGGGAAGCAGCCTACTCACGCTGTAGTAAATTCACATCATTTTCCATTGTGTGCCAGCCAGTCTGCTGTAACTAGCTCTGACGTCATAAATGTTGCGCAATACTTTAAAAATCAAGCAAAAGAACCTAAAACTTTTCTAGCATGCCAGAAATAATGCTAAATTAAGGTGTGTTAAATATCAGTTCGATAACTTCAGTCATTTTCGAAATTTGGGCGTTTTTCTGAAAAAATCATTGGCGCAACAGAAAAGAGCTAGAGACTTCAAAATTTATATTTAGATTCATCTTTCATAATGATTTAATAATAACAGTACTTTGGATTTCACAAATGAAGACTTTAGTGGAAATTCATGATTTTGTGGTTTTCATCTCAAAACTGAAGGAAGCAAGATAGATTAAGTAGGCTGATAAATAAGGCTAGGATGTTTAGATTTAAATAGGTTGGAGGTCCGCTATGATTATGAAGATGTGTAAAGTTTCTTTTTAATACCTATAAAATTATAGCGATAGCGGATCTCAAAAGGGGCAGTTCAGAGCTCATCTACTGCGTGCAGTGTAATTTAATTAATTCTCTCGCCCAAAGTATTTAACTTAGCCACATCAAAATTTTATTATCAATACTTACCTGCGTGCTGAATGCACGTTTAAATTAAGAGCTTCTTCGGCCATCAGCAAAAGAAGCTATAAATTATTATGTAACTTGAAGTGGTGCGTTACTAGCCCAGCGGCTAGTCGAGAGAGCCGAAAAGATCAGGCGTTCCCTTCGCCGTCCGCACTGCGGGTTTATATATAAGGATGCTGCGCGAGGAAGGAAGGCCCCAGTTCTCTCCAGACGCTGAATGACACGTCATCTGTGTCGGTAGTCGCGTCGCATCAGTGTATCTGCTACAAACAGCCTCGGGAACCATGAAAACATTTTATGTGAAGTGTTAATTCTGGAATGATTTTCATTATCTAGCTTCAGTTTGCGTATTGTCGTATTTTCAAGTGCCGTCGCGGGACAGACATTCTACCAAATATTTAGCGTGGCGTTTGATGAAATATTTTCATCAAATTATGGCGAGCATTCTTTTTAACATTTAATTCGGACATTTATAGTTGCATTAGCTCATTAGACTCTGAACTGCTCTGTTAGTTAGGTTGTAGGAATACTTGTGTTTTTTATCAGTGAATTTCAGATTATACTCAACTATTTTGGAAAACCGTTTTTGATTAGAAATCCCGGACAATCTCCTAATTCCTCAGAGCTATAAGCTGCAGCTATAATAGTATCTCAATTGAAGTGGGCACTAGGATATCTAATTACTGGCTCCATGTTTTATTAAATCACTTTCTGGGTGCCAAGAAGTAAATAGAGAGCCAGTGTTGAGAACGGCGAAAGACAGCATTAACAACATACTAAAAGCCAGAAACTGATTCTACATGCAAGTGTTTATCCAGCAATTAATTTTTACAACTAATCCGCCGCCCCACAATATGACCAATAATGAAAAGATAACCACCTCATCATCAGACAGTGATGTGAGACTTAATATGTGAAAGTATCTTTAAGCAATATTTTTCTTGTAATTATTTGAGAACAACTGCACAGCAAAAAAAAAACATGTAAATCTAACTTCTGTTTTTATTTTATTTTACTTTTTATAATTAACTTTGCTTCATTTACTAACAGTATGTTCTTTCAGCAGCACTGCAGATGACTCGATTTTCAGCTTTCTGCTTTCCTTGAATCAAATCTAGATGCAGATATGATTCTTTGTAGGCCACAGTGAAAAAGCTGCCACATTCTGCAACAAAGAATTGTGGCAATGAGTTTCAACAGTGCATCACAGTGTGTACTAAGATTCACAAGAATAGTGGTCACAGGAGCTCAATATCATGGATGTTTTTTCTTATTTTTTCTTTTATTTGTGCCATCCCAGCCAGCTTCCAATACATATTGAATTACTCCAACACATATACACCCAAGATTCACATACAGTACTCACATTGGTTGTAAACATATTTCTTACATCACAAAGTGCACCCATCATTGTCATGAGTGGTCACTCCAAATGTCAATCCAATATGGAACACGTAACAGTCATGCCTCCAGACAACTTTCTGGCATGTGCTGCTTACATCACTCATGTTATGTGAAAGTGATGATATACAGTTACCTAATGTTGTTCTCTGAATTTTAACATAACTCTATCCAGTAGCCCCCAAAGAAAATACTACTGTGCCAGATACATTGTCTGACCCTGGATACATAATGCTACCTGTATCATGCTGGGCTGGGTCAATAGTATCATACAATTCACTCAAGGATGAACCTTATCTAGCATCACAATTTCTGGTATCACCAACAAGAAGAAATAAGGGAGACACCAAAACACAGCTATACTAAATACACTGATGAGTCAAGACAATCATTACCACTGCTTAATTGTTTAGTACACGATGAGTACAACAAAAATTTTGTGTGACGTGGATTTGACAAATCTTTGCTAGGTTTCTGCAGGTATGTGGCACCAGGTATCTGTATATATGTCAAAAAATTACCATAAAATAAGAGCCACTGGTTTGTGGGTGTGGAGGTTGCACCCAACAGCGTGCCAAATGTGTTCCATTGGGTTCAGATCAAACAAATCTGGTGGCAGAGACATCTACATGAGTTCACTATCATTCTCCTCAAATATATGTAGCATCATTCTGGCCTTTTGACAAGGACAATTATCCTGCTGGAAGATGCCATCACTGCCAGGAAAGGCATCAAGCAAGAATTATTTCCAATTTGTTTCTACTTCGTCTAACTTATGTCTCTTAACACCTTGTGTCTGCAACACTGCCAGGTAGCATTCAGTGTTGTGGAGGGCAGTTGTCATAATGTTTTGGTTCATAAATGTATACAGCAATAAGGTTTGAAAGATGCTTTCACACAGAATGACCCTTTTGTCATTTTTTATCTGAATTGCAGGGTAATTATGTACCAGCAAGTAGTTATCCATATGCCAGGGAAAGAGGTGCGATGTGATGACATTACTAGAGAGAGAACTCTAGATGTCTATATACAAGATGAAAATGGTTCATTTGATTATGATCTAAGTGTGTTGCTGAAAAGGATCTGGGATGAAAGCCACCCATCACTTCCATTTCAGGTGAGATGTAGTAATTTTCTGTATTATGTCAGAAAAAGACCATTAAAGTTTTAATAGATAGTCATATTATAATTCAGTACCTCTTCACGTAATCAGACTGAGCAGCATGCTTACTATTGTGCCCCTGAAAATTACATCAGAAACCACTCTGTTAATGCCCAACAGGAGCAGACATTTATCAAATATGGTACACTAAGTAACATGCTATTGTTTTACTTACACTGCTGTACAATGTAGTTAATGAAATTTTAGGAGTACCGGTAATATAAAATATACAATCATCGTTGTTTCTTTTTATTACATGTATAGAGTTATACAGCTATTTTCACCTATCACACTGAAACTCATGAAGTTCAATATTTCATCCTCAGATTCTCAACATGGAGTTAGTGAAGGATGGCCTAAATGACACTAGCACAGCCCCTCCTGACCCAGGTTTTGAATCAGATCCCAATGGAGAAATAACACCAGGTCTCTTAGCAGCTATTATTGTGGCCTGTATAGGAACTGTCAGCTTACTCCTGCTTTTTGGCTTAATGGTAAGTGCACTGTGAAATCTGAATAGTATACAGCTAATTACCTCCACAGCCAAATTGAGAAAATAATATTCAGTTTTGAGAAAATAGGCATATAGCTTTGTCACACACATAAATGGTTCTTGCTTTTCATTATTCTAATATGCAGAGAAATTCTCTGTGCATTCAGGTACTGATGGTGCTATCTGCTTTATCAAAAATTTGATGTTTAGTGTATATGCACCAGGATCTAAGTTGTAAGTTACGGGAAACCAGTGTCATGTTCTTAGTCTTTCTTGTCCTCTTTTATTGTCAATGAAGAACCTCATCAAGTACAATATGAAGAAAAACTTATGCATTTGAATAACAAGTCATGGTGTAGTATTTAAAATCAGGATACTGATAGTGAGTCTGAAACTTCAAACCCTGTTCATTGTGTACTAATTTGTCACCTATAGATGTGTTTCATTTTGCTTAAATCAAGTTTAAGAATAACTGTTCATTTAGCTGAAAACTTAAAATTTAATAAAAAATCAAGCATTCATGAGAAATCACCTACTGATGGAAAGAGTTTAGAAATAATAATGTGCAATAATAGCTAAAAATAATATTGTATATAATTTTTGTTAATAGAAAAGACTTACCAGTTTTCTTCTTAAATCCATCAGTCTGATTAGAAAAAATGTCATAGAATTCTTTTTTTATCCTAAAATGAAATATTAGGAGAGATGTGCTAGAAGTACTACTGGCTTCTTTCACATGACAGAGTGCTTGTGAACTACAATGTTACCTATAAAGCATTCTGACAATGATGTCACACTCTTAGATTACCTATTGAACTTATGACATGAATCAGATGGTATAAATACTGCATACAAGCAGCTATTCTAGCACCTTTACAGTCTGGATGCTGTGAGTAATTGGTTCTAATGTGGTGGGTTGAAGAAGTGCAAGATAGGTGAAGGTCAGCGTGAGACAATACGTAAGGAGGAGGAGGGACAAAAGGGAATGAAATAAAAGACTTCTAAGAAAACAGTGTGCTGCAGAGTAGCGGACCCATTAGATACAGAGGTCAAGAAGGATCGTGCAATGCTTGCATTGAAATATCTTCTGCACTGCAAGGATCTTCTGTCTTCACAGTTTGATCCATCTTCTATGTTGCCTCCCTGCATTTTTCTTCCCTGCTGAATGGATAGATAGATACTTTTCAATCCATAGATGCATAGTGGGCAGATCCTCAAGGACCTTTCAGTCTCCACAGAAACTTTGATTCATATGCTTCTTTATTTGATTTTTCCCCCTTTTGAGCAGAGAAGTATTGCATCATGTATTTAGGTAATCCATCATCAACCATCTGCTGCAAATGTCTTCTTCCATTTCTCTATGTATTTTTACATTTTATTGATTAGAGCATGCATATACAGTTTGTATCATATATCTTCATTCGTCTGTCTGCCTTGTAGAATGCAGCTTTCCACAGTAACTTTGTTTCAACTGATTTTTTTGCTTTTCCTTTTGAGTGGGAATGCAGCTTTCACATACATGTAATGATGTGCATTACCATTGATTAGTGGAATTTTAGCAGTGTGTCCTTTCTGGTCTTATTCAGTAGTGTTTAGTGCATTCCACCATTTATACATGGTGTGTTGTGTAAGATATGACATCTCTTATTATGTCAGTGGTTCAAGGTACTGAAATGAGGTTGTCAGAAATTGATAATAAGTAGAGTAGATGTTAATTTTGGTATTTGCAGTAATTGATATTCTTAACTCTTGTTCAATGGAAATACTGGCCATTTTTTCTGTACTTAATGGTATACAAAAGATCTAGAAAATATGATAACAGTGGTACAATGTTTATCAATGATGGTGTTGTAACTTTTCTAAAAATACCTTGAGGGAGATTCTAAAATTGAGAGGCCAGGTGGCTGGAGTCCACCATTGCCACCTCTGCCAATACACAAGAGCTCTCATCCCAGTCTGAATTATTTTATGCAATGAAAAATAAAAAAAGGATAATACAATAAAATTCAGCATGTCCTGGACCTACTTAACTTGACAGAAATACAGGGTTTACCATAATTTTTGCAAATGAAAGTCTGTCCTGATTTTTAGCATATTGGAAGTGACTGAAAGTTATGCCAAATAAGTGCATATCGTCATGTTTAAGTGAACAGTTTTGTGGAAAAAGCTACATTTCCAGAATGAAATTTCACTCTGCAGTGTAGTGTGTGCTGATATGAAACTTCCTGGCAAGTTAAAACTATGTGCTGGACCGAGACTCAAACTCAGGACCTTTGTCTTTCGTGGGCAAGTGCTCTACTGATTAAAGTAAAGCTGTGAGGATGGGTCGTGAGTTGTGCTTGGGTAGCACCGTCAGTAGAGCACTTGCCCGCAAAAGGCAAATGTCCTGAGTTCACATGTCAGTCCTGCACACAGTTTTAATCTGCCAGAAAGTTTCAAGTGACATTTTGTTTTAAGGTTTCCCTTTTAACTCTGCATCACAACTTTTGCTATTTACTTTTCCCAGCTGAAAAAGAAACATCACCCACTTTATATGGTGTTCATATTTTTGGAGAAAGTTTCTGTTTCAATGATAACAAAATTTCCATCATAAATAGATACTGTTCATCATTGCCTATGTAAACATAGTTACATTATCACAGTGATTATATTTTCTCATGACTTAATACTATATAAATGATTTTAAACAACTAGCTCTCCATTTACAAGTGTCTTTGTGTCTAAAAACTGATTTAGTTGGCTTTATTTTATCATGAACAGTACATTTTCTCAATTCCATATGGTATCAAGTTAGCATTGAGTCATTAAAAGTACCTGTAATTTGAAGGAAATGTTGGTTTCCTAATAGTTCATTTAAATTACTGATAATTGCCAAGGGATCAGAAGCATTAGTGGCAGAGACAGCTTTTTTAAGTATGATGTAAAGTGTGTTATTTTCCTTTTGCCACCTTCTTCTACAACATAAACACTAATCACTGACAGAGGACTCGCAGCAAATCTTAACATCACTATTATTAATGTTTAGTTTATGAAAAGTCTTTGACGACCACTTTTTGTTCACCGTAACTCCTATATATCAATATGATCATCTTTCTTCTGTAGCCACATGACATGCAATATGAAACAGATTTAGACATTGACAGTTGATAGTGAACTGTGTAGCTGGGTAACCGATATTAATCTTAGGTGCAGTTTCACAACTGATGTAAATATAGGTCATGCCTGCATTGAACAACATGAGTCCTGACAAGAAAGCATCGAGATTGTTTGCAACTGAGGAACTATTTGTCATGGTGTATTACTGTTCTATTACTGTACTGTTCTGTTGGGCTTAAATTGTGTCCACATGTTTCTTGACAGACTGGATGAGGAGTTCACTACTGAGTTTTTGAATGTATATTGTCATGTAAAATTTCACTTTGGATAGCAGGCAGTATTTTGTTGATTGTTAACTTCCTCTAACATCAAGTAATACTTGTGCTGTGTAGTTATTGAAAGTTATATTTTATTGTGATTAAGTTAATTAAAAGACTCTGCAGTTAAGTGAGTGCTGAGTTCTTGTTTTAAGTGGACATGATTAAGAGTTTATGTTATATGATAACCTGAAGGGCTAACCTGTATAGGCCTAATTTTTGCAGCTCATAAACAATTAAAATTCATGTAATATAAAGTATATAGAGTGATGTAGTTCTAGTTTTAAGTATACAGCCTGTGTTCCAACACAATACAATTGTGGATGTGGCCATAGTGTAGTCAGAAGGGGAGTAGTATGTGTAGATGTTAGGTTGGAATTCCATTGTGGTGATTGTAGTAGAGAACTAAATGGGAAACTCATTAGGTCTCTCCCATGGAACCATAGGCTCTGCAGAAAAGACAAGTGAATCACAAACAGGAAGCAAAGATTTGTACCCTTCAGTGTTCAGCCAGGAAACTAAGTGTAGGTTACCAAGGAAAGTGATTAGGAAGAAACAAGTCTCGCTGCTGGGTAGTAGCCATGGCAGGGGTGTATGCCAAATGGTACAGGAACGGGGAACCATGTCACAAATATTGGGAAGTCAAGTCCTAGTGTTAGGTAGGTGAGAGACAACATAGAGAAATAGTGTAACAAATCTGCGTACCAAGTTAACTGAGAACTGAGATGGTTGCTGCAGTCTTTGGAGAGAACTCATATGGGAACTATCCTGACTTATACTATTGGAAGATGGGAGTACACAAAGCATGATCCATGTCTTAATAGAAAGGAGAAAGACAGGTCAGCAGATTTGTTAGCTGAGACGATGGGGGAGGGGAAGGGGCATGATTACACATGAAAAAATTCCTGTATCTGCCGGTGTGAGAGAGACAAATTGAAATCATGAAACTTCCTAGTAGATTAAAACTGCATGTGTTGTACCAGATCTTGAGCCCAGAACCTTACCTTTCAAAGACAATGCTCTTGCCAGCTGAGTCGTCACAACACAGCTCATGACCCATCCTCACACTTTACTTCTGCCATTACCTTTCTCCCACTTTCCAAATTTCACAGAAGGTACTGGCAGAAGTAAAGCTGAGAGGACAAGTTAGAAGCTGTGCCTCAATGGCTCTGGGTTTTAGATTAGGCCCAGTACACAGTTTTAATTTGCGAGGAAGTTTCACAGTTTTAATTTATCCCTTTTAGCTGTGTAAATGGACCTCAAGTAGCAATCTTTTCGCAGAGAAAATGTATCTTATTTGTAGACCTACTGACACATCCCAAATATCTATTGACACATCCAAAATCATAGTGAGCTGTTATAAATATGATCTGTGGAATAAGCAACAAAAAATACTAAGCTAAACAAACAATCATCCATGGGATAAGAGTTTCCTAATTTCTTCAGTAAGATTTATCCACTTAAGCTAGGTAATATTTTACATAAAATGTTGCATCTCGTGATTCTTTCAAATGAGAAAAATTGTATTTACAATAAATAGGAATTAAGGACTCAGAACAAAACACATAAATTTAAATAAATGGCAGACATAATCCACCTCATGGAGCACACTGTGAAGAAGGCATATGATATGTAGACTGGTAAATGGTTCTTTTGTTTTGTGTAACTTTGCATCAACAATCAGAAAAGTAGCAATGTGGAATAGCTCAACTTGTTCTGGTATCACTCCTAACACAGTTACTATTTTTATGTAATCTGTGTACAGCGTTTACATGAAATGTCAAAATACTTTTACAAGATGCTATTTTTGATCCTTATTGTTTAAAGGATAACTTACTTTTGGTTGATGGTTGCAATATAATTTTTCAATATAGATGGGTTTATTTAAGGAAGTATTATGTAAAACCAAGGGCACTCAAACTCTGACCTAAAACATATTTTTCTTCTGTGCAGATATCCACTATGTCATGTATCAAAATTATATAGTTTAGGAAATGTTATTATTGCAAAATGTTTTTCTCATAAGAAACACAAGATTAAACAAATATATTAATGAAAAGCCTTCATAGCTCCAGCATGACCATTTTGAAGCCCCAGTTTTTCTGACTATAAAAACATTATAAGGAAAGTGTTTTAGTTAATGAAATATTCAAGTTCAAGATTTAGTTTCTTGAATAATATTTGAAGATTTTTCCCAGGGATAAGCAATGATGGGGTAGATGGGTCTGCCACCCTCACCCTCCTACTGCTGTGGCAAAGAAAATCTTTCCTTTGTCTGCAGTTAGTGCAATATCCCAGTCAAGGACTTGTGCCACAGACTTTAATTTACTTTACTAAATGCGTATTAACTATTACATATATATCCTGCCTTTTATGCCATTATTAAAAATTTTAATACTTTGCATCTGAAAATCTTATAAATGCATTGTAAAAAATTACCTGCTTGGACAATAACACACTCAGGCATGCTCTAGTGGTCACCTCAAGGCATTCAAGTTCAGTCAGTTGCCAGTAATGTCTCAGGCAATCAATTACAGCCTAACAGTGTCAATCACCTCTGATCATAAATAATTAATCACTTATTGTGACTCTTGATCAGTTGACCACCAGCAAATCATTAGTTATGGGTTTATAACCACAATAATAATTTGCATTTGCCACTTGTATAAATAGATCAGCCTCCAATGAGTCTATATAAGGTATTAATCTGATTTTGTGAAAATAAATGGCCATTGTGAACTTCTAGCTGATCATCATTTGTGTTGTTATTAAAATAAATCCATACTGGCTGTATTTTAATTTTTCAAGTGTTGCCTTATTTACTGAAAACTGTTACTAGCATCTGTTTTATTATCTACTGAACCAGAGATATGACTTCAAATAAGGTAAGCAGATCGGCAGCCTTACAAGTCCATTTAGAAGACATACAGATCCCTAGAGTCAATAAACATAATAGCCTGCATTCGGAAGAGCGTGCTGCTCTATAGATATTATGAATACACTGTTGATTAAACTGAAAATAGAAATGAAATCTGTTCTATATTTTTTGTTACTGCTCACAACATTCTCCTGAAGATGAACAATAAAAAATTTTCACTCTTTGTGAAATATTGTAGTGAATTTGCAGAAATCTACTAAGTAAAATATCTTAAAACCAGTTGTTTGCCATTAATGTGTTATATATTCTTTTTCTTCAAAAGGTTTATGTAAGGCGCCGCCAGAAGCGTTTCAACTATGGACAACGCTGCACTCCAGTATCTCTTGATGCTTATAGTGTTGACAGCATCTCTGTTTACGACAGTGTCAGGTCACGGAGGAAAGGTCTATTCAGATCATCAAAGAGATCCTATGGAAATCTAGCTTTTGATGACCCGGTTAGTTATTCTCAGCAATTTTACTGTTCTGTTTTTACTGTGTTATATTTCTTAACAATTACAAGATTTGTTCAGTTTTGAAGAAGAAAGCCTTGGGCAGATTCATTCTACAGTCTTTAAAAAGCAATCACAAACATGTTCACTCACAAGTTCATGTTTCACCTACTGAGAATCTGTTATGTCATCTTCTGTACATATCACATACATGGTTAAATCCTCAGTGTGATACAGACTCAAGAAATTGATACACTAATGAAATTAATTAAAAATGCATGAAATATAGAATAATTTATTAGTAGCCAAGAATAATAATGATCTTTTTTATTTTTCAGAACTCTCCTTCACATCCAATGAACTTTGCAGGTTTGGCAAATTTCAGTTCTGATACGTCTGGACTGCAAGAAGAGTTTGAAGCTGTTCCACAAGTTACAGTTACAACAGATGAACTCCCAGATGGTGCTGATGTGAAGAATCGATATTCTAATGTCATCCCTCTTCCAGAGACTCGTGTACATTTAACTGCAAAAGAAGGGGAGCCCCTCTCAGATTACATCAATGCCAACTATGTCAGGGTAAGAAGTAAAAGAATTTGGAAGTATGTCTATATTTACATGTTTCATACTGTGACTTATATAAAGTCTATCATAGTAACTGAGTGAGTAAAGTATCGCTGCTACTGATGATCTGAAGTAAGTTACTCAAATTTTACTTTCTCTCTCTCTATCAAGCACTGACTTGAGTGCACTCACATCCATTGTACTGATGTAAAATGAATGCAATTTCAGGACTATAACTTAGCAGATAATCCATCTTGTCTTTGGTGCACAGTACACTAGTTACTCCTCGCTTCCTTAGATTAAAGAAGGAAAATATCTGGTTACATTTCCAAAAGCAAGCATGAACTGCACAGGCAACATGTTCCATGTTCATCAGTAAAGACTGTCACCTCAGATCACAATATTGTGACAATATTGTCACAATACTGTGACCTTATGCAGTGTTCTCAGGTCGTATGTTGTTACATATTTTTCCCTGGGCAAGTGTATGATATGTTTCTGAATGGATTACTCTAAACATCTAGAACCAGAAACTGAGAGGAAGAGAGATTTAGGCACGCATATGCTAAGACCCCTGAACTACATGAAAAAAAAAAAAAAAAAATTATAATCAAAGACAGCTAAAGTTTTGCGAAAGTACTGAAGAAGAGATATTCTTGTTTGTAATCTGCTGTTCAGGTTTCAGTCCTAACTGTTTCTAATAGCCTGTGCCTTTGCTGCTGGCTTTAATTTAGCCACTTTTGCACCACCTTTCACAACTTACATAAGTCTTTTTTTTTTTTTAAACAATGGGAAATCCAGCGTGGGATAGCAACTATATGTAAAGGATAGATGCTAATCACTTCATAGAGAAGGCACTGAGTGGCAGACAGGAGTACTAAAAAAGACTGCTGGATATTATTACCTACTGGACCAAGTCCATCAGACACAAACAAAACAAAACACACACACACACACACACACACACACACACACATTCACAGAGTCATGACTCACACTGAGGTAAGACCACTGCCCCTTCTGGGCATTAAGGGCTGACTGCAACTGTGTCTGAAATGAACAGCAGTCTTTGCTGGGATGCATAGTGGGGGTACAGAAGAGGTGTGAGGTTGGGAGGGTGAGGAGTAACATGGTAGGGTCAGGGGCAGGAGAAGATGCTAGTGCTGCCTATGGGAAGGTTCGGGGATCTCTTGGGTGACAGGATACTAGGCTGCAATGTGCAGTGCCAGGAGAACGGCGGTGGGGGGATGAGAGTGTGGTTCATCTGTAAAGCTGTAAAGGAGTCTATGTATAGAGAGTACTAGTGTGGCCCATCACATAGACACTGAAGCAATTCAGAGGTGGGATGCTAAATATGTTACCAGTAGGCTGAACAGCATGCAAGTATTATGGAGATGCTTCATGAACTCAGATGGGAATCAATGGAGGGAAGACCTTTCCATAGAATGCTGTTGAGAATATTTAAAGAATCGCTGTTTGAAGCTGACTGAAAAATGGTTCTACTGCTCCCAACATGTATTTTGCGTAAGGACCTTAAAGATAAAACAAGAGAGATTAGGGCTTATGCAGAGGCACAGTCATTTTTCTCTTGCTTCATTTGTGGGTGGAAAAGAATAGGAAATGTCTAGTAGTGGTCAAGATACCCTCTGTGATGCACTATACTATAGCTTTTGTAGTATGTATTTAGATGTAGAGAAAAGCAGCAAAGGGGAAAGGACTATTCAGGTGTGCTAGCAGGATAGAAGGTGTACGTAGTGCTGGACTGGGAGCAGCTAATTGGATAAGCAGGTTGAGGACAGGGACTAGCAAAAGTTGAGGACAGCAGGGTACAGCAAAAAGGATATATTGTTGGAAGAATTTCCTCCTATGCACTTCAGGAAAGCTGGTGTTCCTGACAAGAATCCAGGTATCTGGCAATCTTTTTTCTTTTGTCTGTGTCTCCTCTATTTGGTGAGTAGCATTTATTCTTTTCATTTTGTTGTTACACATCTCTCTTACTTTCTCTATAATGAAAGATACTATTCTGATTATAAAAATTTAATGCTTCTTCAATTGTAACTGTTTGCTCTACTTTCTTATATTATATGAACAAATGTACCCAACTTAAGTTGTATAGAGACGTTGTTACCAATATTTTTATTCATTAATAAATTATGCATGTTATAGACTATTTCTTTAATAATCCTTTTTTTTCCAGGGTCCAAATAATGAAGAGAAATTCTATATTGCTTGCCAAGCACCTCTTCAGTCAACAATAACAGATTTCTGGCGTATGGTTTGGGAACAACAGACTAAAGTCATATTGATGATCTGCAACCTGGTTGAGAGTGGCTCTGTGAGTTTTACAAATTTCTGAATTACTTTATACATGTGTCTAAATCTAAATCAATCTTTCTTTATATCCGCACATGTAACTTTCTATTCACACTTTGAAGGAGGAGGTCACACAGTTTGGAAGAATTCATTTGCTCTTTTCAAGCCAGTTGATTATATTCATTATTTCTCACATTTGTATTACAAATTCCAAAGAATATATTACAAACATAGATAGTTATTCACATTTCAGTTTAGATTATGGCTTTTACAAAAGTGCTTCTTCCAATTTAGTAACACAATATTGAACACCTTACCCCAATATCTACCACATAACTTTCTCCCAGCTCACTTGTGTTATAACATATTCTACAGTTTTATAACTAATATTTTCATGTTACCTGCACTTTGCATTTTAGCAATGGTAGAGTGTACTTATATCTATATGTTTAATAGTTACTTTTCCTTGCAGTGTAACATTCTTAAAATTTAACATGTACATGTAAGTCTCAGTCTGCCCTTTCTTTTACAGCGCACAATGTCTTAACTCTATGTAATTATCAAAATGTATGGGAAAGGTCTCAATAAAGGGCTTCTGTTGAGGAGGACTGAACATGGCAATTCCAAATTAAGTTCTTGTTGAAATAGAGGCCTAAGGATCATGTATTATCATTTAGTCTTAGTAAGGAATCCCATGGTGTCAATTAGATGTCTCTGAGTGCCTTTTTTTCCAGACTCATAAGTCTACAGGATATGACAATGAAGTTCACTGATTCATTTCCAAATAAATTTCTGTTGAAAAAATAAATATACTTTTACACTTCACAATTCAAAGTATTCCTTCTGAACTTAAACACCCTTCTCCATACCTGTTTTCCATTCTTCTGAGTGATTTAAAAATTGTAATATTAAGATAGTGCTCTTCCATTTGAAACTCTTGTTTTAGAATGATTAACATAATCTCCTGACTCATTATAATGATTTGTGATACATTTCCTACCATGAAGCAGTGATCTGAGTTTCACTTGTTTACCTTGTGCATGGAGATGGCATTCATGGGATTGTGAATGGTAACAGGACATAATGCTTTCTTATCATTCTGCTTAGTTCTTAACCTCCTCATACACTGAAGAATGAATTTCTCTTCAAAAGGCACTCACTGTAACAAGTTTCACCATTTCACTGTTTTCTGTGTTTATTTGTCGCACTTCACAAGGAATTCATTCACAACTCACTGATCTTCAAAACAACAATCCCTTTATATCATCACAATTACCAAACATATGTGCTAAGAAAATAAAACTATGCTCAGCACTATTTGACTGCAAGAGTCTAATTATTATTGAGATTTTTGGAGCATGAAGAAACAGTCACGATAATCAACATTTGGTACTATCCACAACCATCATGAGGTATGCTTCTAGCATTTTCACACACACACGCACACACACACACACACACACACACACACACACACACATATATGAGCTATAGTGTAGAGTACCACATTGTAATACCTAATTGTTTAATATTGTATCATCAGTGTAAAGTGCTAGCATTCCATCAGAGTTATTATGGGTATGTCTGATGTGTAATTCTATCAAAATGGAAATTACCTCAAGAAAACTATGAATATTCAAGGAAGCAAAAGAGAATAGAAATGTGTCCTTGGAGTCTTTTGTGATGGCATACATGAATAAAATGTTCTCGGTTTTCTAGCTGCATCAGTTTGAATAATATCCTTGAGCTTTCAATGGCCATCTCCGCCATCGTCATCAGGAGTTCATTGACTGCCGGGGCTGTTACAGTTTCTCGCTTATATAGGCATAATGGCATCATCAGCAGCCAATCAGATCGACCCATGTGGTGCATGTGCATAAGTCTACCTGGGTAGTGCCAGGGGCAGGCACCATGTTTGAAACTGCCCCTCCTGCATCGCACATCTGTCTTTGCTTTCTTTCAATGTCCAACACCCGCCCCCATGCCCTGCTGAGTGTGTATCCCTGGACTCTGTTGAAATTGTTGTTGTTTAAACGAATCTCGGCCCCTTCCTTTATAACAAAATCCCAATATGTAGATGCATGAGCCAACACTTTTGTATTTTCGAACTGTATTTTATGTCTGTTTTTCAGGCAATGCTCCACTATGGCTGACTTGTCAAGCTCACTTTGTTTTAATATGGCACTTGTGCTCAGTACAACACTCTGCAACCATGTGAATTGTTTGTCCAATACACATGGTGCCACATTCACAGGGTACACCATACACACCAGGCACCCGAAGAACAATGTCGTCTTTAACAGGGTGCAAAATATCTCGTATCTTGGGGGCGGGCCTCTCCTCCAGGGTCCAGTTCTCTGATGCCTGCTGCCAGGCCTTCCTGCAATGCTTCACTCTCCCCAGTGATTCTGCTGCCTGCTGGGCTGGCGCATGTGGGTCCCTCCACACCAGTATCCCTGGTGTCCCCAACCAAGTGGCCGGAGCTTTCACCATTGGGACCATTTCACTGTATTGAGAAAATGGACATTGAGATGCAGCCAGAGCCCTTGTCACTGGTCCTCTCTAATGGCACTTCATGAGGGAGCAGCTGCCTTGTGTGTCCATGGCCATGATATTTCTGCCCCTACTCACCAATTCTGGCCAGGAATCTCCTTCCGCTGCCACTGTCCTTGCCTGCCACGTCTGCTGCAGAGGCCATGGGTGTATCAGCATTTGTCCCAGTGCCCACAGTGGCAGAGCGCCCTTTCCCCCAGGGGAGGTGTGCTGTAACCCTGTATATAATACTTGTATATGTGCCACAGAACCAGGTCGGTGGCATGCTACACTTTGAATTTTCTGCCAACGGCATACGCTTGGACTGGCTACCAGAGGCCACATGCCTTGTGCACTATATGTCATGCTGTCTACTGGAGTTCTCCATAAGTGCTGTGCAACAGGCATTCAATCTAATATTGAGTTCTTACTTATTTTCAGCAAATGCTAGTATCAGTTTCTGTGTCTGTGGTCTCATCTGTTGTTCACTCTTATGCTGAAGAAGAATAAACTTTGATTAATTGTTGCCATAATGTTGTTTATATCTTACATTACAATACATAAGCAGAAAAAAAACAGAAAAATGAAAACAAAAACATCAAATACCATAAGAAAATCTCTTTTGGGACTGTTTCTGCCCTTGTGTGGAATTTCATGATGACAGTGACCACCCTGTTCATTGCCCACACCACTAATGATAAGAGTAAATTCAGGTGTGATTGCAAAAAGTGTATTTTTAGTGACATATTTTTGACATATTACATTGCAGCTTTTCATACTAATGTATTACATTATTGACAATTTTCTTGAATTTTCCTGATTTGAAGTTTTCCAGAAAAAAATAGAATATTTTTAAAGTATTGCATGCTGTATTCTATTTGTCCTTTGGTACTAATTCATACTGAATGTCTTAAAAAAAGTACTCTAATCAGTGGGCCATAAATGTGCCTTCTCTCACATTTTTTTGTACCAGACTGGAATGATACTGGGTACTGACTGAAGCTTGTTCAAGGGTTGGTTTGAGAATTAGGAGCATGTGTTGGATATGGGTGGGGGATCTGTTTGTAGACAAGATTTGGAGGGTAGTGCCTGTAAGCCAATGCTTTGGTAAGACCTTCAGCACAATGCACTTGGGAATGATTGTCACCGGAGATGACTAACTGCATGGAACAGACTTTTCAATATGGAACTGACACCAGCTGTCAAAATGTTGGTACAGCTGTTGGTATTTTGTACACTTTAAATGGAGAAAAGTTTTGTGGGACTATGGGAGAGGTGCAGTTCAACATCCAGTGAAGGCAGCCCACACTGTGGTGTATAGGCCTAGGCACCTAGCAGGAGACATTGTTCCTGCTGCCTCTCTGCCTTAGAATAGAAATTCTATTTTACTCATAATCTGTAATTTTAAATCATTCTGTAATTTCTATATGTCTTTTCTTATGTGTAGAAATGACCATTAACTTAACGATATATTTTCTCAATAATTCCCTGAATGTTAACAACTAATATTTTCTTTACTCTTTCAGGAGAAATGTGCTGATTATCTTCCACCATCAGAAGTGCTTGATTGTCACAGACTGTTTGGTGACTTCCAGATCACTCTTAAAAAGAGAGAAGAGAAAGAAAAATATGTAATTTCAACACTTCAGATAAAGGTATACACTTCAAGCATTGCAAGAGACCACAAATAAAAATTTCATTCATTTAAAGGTTGTAATTAGGTACATAATTAGGATTTACAAGTCTTTTGCAATTAATAAAGTGCTTCTTGCAGTTATTATAACATACTTTTTGTGGTTATGTCTGTCAATCTGCACTATTATCAACAGCTATCCAATTTACACACCAATGGAAAAAAACTTAAGAGATGACAGACTCTTTAGGACAAAATGTTGATGGGTGAGTGATTATGTAAAAAGTAGAGATGACTAGTTGCTCAGAATATTCTTGTTCTGCTTCACAGTCATTTCTACTTTTTGTATGTCTATCCACTACTCAAAAATTGGTCTCCAATGACTGTTCTCTCACGCACTATTTATTTTTCACTTGTGGCTTCCCTTTGGAATGAATTACCAAAGATGTAATTGTATTTCACGGCACCAAGACAGTGACAGCACAAACTGAGATGCCCTCATGGTGATTTTAATGCAAAATAAACATTGGAAGATTTGATATCAATTGTTTGAAAAGTGTTCTTTTTTTCCGTTCTGACATTTAAATTACTTATCTCCAGTGAAGCTTGCAAGGTCAATTATCTTAACAAAAATATAGGGCAATTTCAAAGTCATGTATATCAAGTTAACAATTCTTTTTAATTTAATCATTGTTACAATTACATGATTCTCTGTACTGCCAAGTTTTTTTTTTCTCAACAGCAACAACTTTTTATTGTTGATCAATGTTTTATATCTTATTCTCACTGAATTACTTCTAACTTCAGTGTCAGCAGCTCTCGGTCTTGTGGTTAGCGTTGCTGGCTCTCAAACGTGGAACCTTGGGTTTGATACACAGCCAGGTTGGGGATTTTCTCCATTCAGCATGTGTGTGTGTGTGTGTGTGTGTGTGTGTGTGTGTGTGTGTGTGTCAGCCTCACCATCATGTCATCCTCATCAATGCACATGTCACTGAAATGGTTTCAAATAAAAAAGACTTGCTCAAGGCAGCCTAAGTTCTCAGAAGGGGATTACCAACCAAATATACTATATGCGCATTTCATTTTTCTAAACTTCAGTGAACAGTCCCATTTTACTCCATATTCACTTTAGTACCTTTCTTCTCTCTTGAAGTCAGAGGAGGTGAGTGCCATTACAGCAAAGAGGTACCATTTGTCACAAAAGAATAAAATTATGCAGACTTTCCATGAGTGTTTTGACAACAGTTTTCATTTAATGTGATTTATGGCTCTTGCAGTCACTAATATAGTCCTCGGTTATATTTGTTGTGCAATTTATGTTAAGAAATGGCTTATACTAGTAGTTTCATACAACATAGGACTTAAAGAAGAGCATTACAATTGTGAGTACAATCACCACTGAACGGTTTCTTCATGAAGTGGACGTAAACATGAGAAAAATGTGTCCACGTGAACAGAACTCGTATTCTGTTCATAAACTGTAATCCATTTATGTTCCACCTGTACATTGCTAACAAGTGTGACTTATGTAGTTTATGTATTAAAGCAGTACTTGCTTCCTGTAAAAGCTACAGATTGTCAGTTCGTCTCGTGTAATTAATACATAACCAGACTGAGATTTTCACTCTGCAGCAGAGTGTGCGCTGATACGAAACTTCCTGGCAGATTAAAACTGTGTGCCCGACCGAGACTCGAACTCGGGACCTTTGCCTTTCGCGGGCAAGTGCTCTACCAACTGAGCTACCGAAACACGACTCACGCCCGGTTCTCACAGCTGTGAGAACCGGGCGTGAGTCGTGCTTCGGTAGCTCAGTTGGTAGAGCACTTGCCCGCGAAAGGCAAAGGTCCCGAGTTCGAGTCTCGGTCGGGCACACAGTTTTAATCTGCCAGGAAGTTTTTTAATTAATAAATAGATACTATATACATTATTCTGCTACAGCTTTGTCAAATAGTTGACTATTTTTAAATTTATTTATTTTCTTCATTTGCAACAAATGTTTCATTTTGTTTTGCAGAATCTAGAGTCCAACCTCTGGCGAGAGGTAACACACATGTGGTTTGCTAGCTGGCCTGAACAGGGAGTGCCTGAGGATCCAAGCCCACTGATTGCATTCCTTATAGAAGCAAGATCTCACATGCGTAATGCACCTGGACCACACGTTGTACACTGCAGTCCGGGCACAGGACGCACTGGAACCGTCATTGCCTGTGACATTCTCATTCGTGAATTTGAAAGAACACGAAATGTAGACGTGCCACGCTGTGTATATCGCCTACGCAGGGATCGAGCAGGAGCAGTCAAGACCAAGGAACAATATATTTTTATATATAAGGTAATGCATAGCTCAGATACATGTTATACCTCCAAATTATTGCTGCTTACACTTGACAAAAATCAAATATTGAAGTGTATGGTTCAGGAGTCATGGATACAGAATACTGATTTATAAGGAATTACTAGCCATCTGGAATGGTGCTGTTGAAGATAAATACTTCTCAACAATGTGACCAAGGAAAATATTGTTACAAAAAAAATCTATAATTTGCAATAGCAGAATTATTAATTTATTAATATTTAAGAAAGTGAGTTAAACAATTTTTCTACAGTATCCAACTTGATGGCAACTTCAGTCAGGGCACTCATAATGGATGAGAAGAAAATGAAGCAAAATAGACTACTATGAGCTTATGCCAAACGGATGGCGTCAATCAATGTGGAAACCATAATACCGATTATGAATCAACTGCTATAAGTGCCAAGTTCAAAATACTTAAGCCACCAACTGACCTCAGCCAATATTTAGTCTAATTTGGCCTTAGTTGTCTTGTGTCATTGGCTTTTTACCTGTCAAAACCCATTTTATCCTGCTGTTGCAAACACTCTCCATCCTCCAGCAAAACTAGAATGTGGATGAATAAAAAACTTGAAGTGATACAATTCATTTATTCATTGTGTTCCATGCAGGCTTCCATGAAGAGGAACATTTTTAAGTATTTAGAAAAAGTCAATGTATAAATTGAGAGAAGGAAGTGTTAGGAACCAATTTTGCATGCTGTGTTAATAGTTAAGTAGCACTAAACTGCTACATACTATTTATTTTTGCTTATAAAGGTATAGTGGTCAAAGCAATATTTGCAGGACAGCTTAAAAAAAGCAGCTGCTTCCTCCATTATACTAAGCAATGACTGTTTTTACCAATATTACTGCTTGCTTAAAGCTTGTATGATGATAAGCCTCTTCATCAAAGTCCATCATCAGGTTTACACAAAAGTAGACTTTCCTATGAAAAAGAATTAAATCAGCAGAGTAAACATGAAAATTATTATATGTCTTTTATTGAGGTTAAGCAAAGTTCTTAGGAAACTGGTTTTTATTATAACTAACAATAATTTTATTAAGAAGAAAATGTATTGCTGGTGTTAGAATTTTGACATCCTTGACGGGACCAAAAAGAAATACAGCTGTCAACATGAGACATATGAATGTAGCTAAACTTACCTGTTTAAGAAGCCATTTAATTCCATTTATCCAATCTGAAATTAGCCATAGTGATTAATTGCTGACCATATTCTAAAATATGAGAGAGAGTAGAAAATAGTTATTAAATCTTACAGTTATAATCTTTGCAATTTCTCCTCTTGCTATATTTCTATTAGGATTTGTTTTAACAATACTAAGAAAGCTAAGAACAGCAACTATTCACATATCATTTAATGATTAGTGTTACATAGAAACTCACAACAAATCCAGAAATCACATTAGCCTTTCAGGTACAGTATCACTGATTTCAGACAGTGGAAAATTCAGGATGGAATGTAACAGTATCATGAAAAGGATAGTTGCTACGCACCATACAGTGGAGATGCTGAGTCGCAGATAGGCACAAGAAAAAGACTGTCACAAAATAAGCTTTCGGCCAACAAGGCCTTACACACACACACACACACACACACACACACACACACACTAACTATCTTTAAATGCAATAATACTATGAAAGAGATAGATTGTGACTCACTGTAAAGATAACACATTGAGTTGCTGACAGATATGATAAAAAAATTTTAACACGTAAGTTTTCGGCCAAAGCCTTGTCCAGAAAAGAAAAAAGCACACAGATTCACACATGCAAGCACACCTCACACACTCATGGTTGCTATTCCTGGCCACTCTGGCAGAGTTTGACTGGAGCGGCCACAGATAGTGCTCATGTGTGTGAGGTGCGCTTGCTTGTGCAAATGTTTGTGCATTTTTCTTTTCTGAAGAAGGCTTTTGCTGAAAGCTTATATATAACAGTCTTTTCATCAAGCCTGTCTGCATTTCAGAATATCATCTTTACAGTGAGTAACAATCTATCCTTTGCATAATATTGTCAATATTCCAACCTGGACTTTTCATTGTTTTATAATGCAATATTATTCATTCTTTGACAAACTCAATTATACCCCTCACCAAGGTTTCATCACCTTCTAATTATGCTATGAGGTTGCAGATATCTCACCCAAAATCCTCCCTCATCACCCCAGATGGCATTCCATCCCCACTTAAGCTATTCTGTATGCATCTCCATGAGTGCCAAACACTGTATACATATAACGTGAACATGAACATCACCCATTTACCTGACATTTTCTGCAAATGTGAATGCAGCTGCTCAGATGAAGGATAAGGACTTCAGAATGAAATTATAATAAAAAAGATGGGGAAAAATCTGATCAGCAATTGGTAGCAATCATAAACATGAACAAAAGACCTGCACAAAATGGGATCATTGACAGACTGAATAATATGAGGGGGAAGAGGGGAGGGGTGGAGGAGATCAATTGAAATTTCATATTCTTGCCTAAATCTTACTGATACACATTCAAATGCAATCTTTTGCATCTTCAGTAGAAAGTAGTGAGACAGACGTATGAAGGTATAAAGACTGTCAGCTGATAATCTGTGGATGCAACCGTAAATTAAGCTGTTCCTTGTCAAGCAAATTCTCTGACACCTTTGCTCTCTGTCTTCTATTTGAAGCAAACCTTCATTTTATTGCTGCCATTAGGCTAACCATGGTCTGTTTGCTATGTAGAATTTTCTTATCATGTTCGACTGTAGTTTTCATATATTGCTTTGTTTTTAAGGATTAGTAAATGAGTAACTTAACCAACTGATTTCTTTTCATGTTTTCACTAATATTTTAATATACGTTTTCTGTTTCTTGTCAGGTTCTCAATCATTATGCAGCAATGCTCACTGGTGGAGTTTTGGATTCAATATGAATATTTGTGTGCAAAGCAAAAAACAAAAAAACTTTAGTTTGTCAAGATCATGATGTTCCAGAATTTGAGAACTGTCATTGAAGCCAAAGGAAAAAGTATTATGAATGGGGGCCAATATATTTAGAGAGATGTATTCGCGTCCATAAGGATCTGAGACATGATAAGATCATGTGTAAATGATGTGTTTTGTGTGTATGTAGTGTCCTGGCTTCCTCATATGGACTGCAGTTGCCTGTAGCAGTTTTGTCAATGAGACAGATGCACGAAATCACCTACTGTTGTTACAATTCTCAAATAATTCCTTTGTCTTTTCATGGATACTCGAATGCTCTAAGTGCTTTTTATTAAGTGCCCTATTTAACAATTAGTCACCGAGCACAGAAATTTTTCTAATGTAAGAGGCTTTGATAGAATTAGTATCATTAAAGGATGAATCAGCAGAAACCACCACACTGCTGCAGTTACTTTAACATATTGCTTTGAAAAAAATGAATTAAAGAAAAAAATATAAGTTTGCTTTAATGCACTTTGATTCCCATTTCTCTGTTTTAATGGGATTGTCTGTGATATAATTTTAAAATTTTTAATTTTAAGCAGATGACTGATTGATTAAAAAATTATTTCTCTTCTGAAAGTAAAGCATTCTATCTGCATGCAGATAAGATTATTCAGGCCACAATTATTTCTGGAGGATGCTCTCTAGGCAGCAGCAAAATGCCTGCCACCAGCTACAACAATTGTGTAGTTATTTATTCTTAATTTATTGTGTATCACTGTATTATATAATATATCAGAACTGTCAATTACTAAGATTTGGAACGATACACCAGCTATTCATTCATCCAGTAGAATGTCAATGTTGCTTGATACTTTAGTACTGTATTTTAAAATGCAATACATGTTCTCCAAAAAACTTAAAAAGATGTGAAGAATATCTAAGGAATGAAGTAACCACTCACCTCTCCACTCCATTTCAGTCCAATATGTGACCTATGTTTTTTATTTAATCTTTTGAAGCTGAAGTGTAAACACTTTTAGGCCATTTGAGACTACTGTTATGTGTATAAGATTAAAAAATGAATTTATGGAAATTTTATCTGATGTTTACTGTATTTGTAAATAATACATTTAAGCAGATATTTTCATATTTATATTTTGTGAAATGACTGTGTGATATATGATTGTTACCTACATTAGAGATAAGGACAAAGCCTGTAATCTGTACATAATGTTTATGTCACAGTGATAATTTCTCACAATTAGCTGCACTGCAGTTCTGAGTTAATCAGGCTGTTAGTGGCAGTTAAATTATATAAATTTGTTATGTACAAAAGAAGATCCTGTCATATGTAATGTTGGTCATATAAAAATATTACTGAAGTTTGTCTTAAGTTCCTTTCATGCTTGCTACCACAACATCTCCAAAATCCCTTCATAGTTACCATAATTCCTATTCCCTAAATTTCAGGTTATCTGGTCCTGTTTAAATAATTCTTATTATCAGTGAGTAAGCATCACCTTCCATTGCAATTTCCTCAGTTCTTAGAAGATATTCTAATATCCTTCCATGTTATTTCACAAATTGATCTTGCCCTATTTTGCTTCATATATTTGTAAGCATCATTAGTAGACTGCACTGACTGAAAAAAATAACAACACCAAGAAGAAGTTTTGCGACATACATGAAAGTTGGTAGATGTGTTTCTACATCTGAAAGATTATGTCTATTCAAATTTTGCACCAGTCACATAACAGTAGCACTATTAGCACCACTATGAGGACGCAAATTTAGGTTCCTTTGAACATAGGCTGTAACAGTTGTTAGTTACCTATGAGACAGCTTAGTTGATATTAGTCAAGAATGCTTTTAAGGCAACACAAACACCATTATCAATACCTCACTGAGTTTGGATGAGGTCATGTAATAGGGTGACAAAAAGCTAGATGTTCCTTCTGTCATAGTGCAGAAAGACTTGGCAGGAATTTAGCCAACATACATGACTGCCGGTAGCAATGATCATGAGGACATACAGTCACAAGACAACCAGGCTCAGGATGACCACATGGCACTACCGAAAGGAAAGATCATCATGTTTGGCATATGGCTCTGGTCCATCATAATGGATCTGCAGCAGCAATTTGAGCAGCAGTTGGTACCACAGTGACACAACAAACCATTACAAATTGGTTACTTGAAGGATATCCCTATAGCGTGCTTTCCACTAACCCCAAACGTCCGCTATTTACAACTTCAGTGGTTTCAAGTGAGAGCTCATTCTAGGGCAGGGTGAGGTCTGTTGTATTTTCTGATGAAATCTGGTTCTGCCTTGGTGCCAGTGATGGCTGGGTGAACCCAGGAGGAGGCCAGTTGAGGGCATGCAACCAACCTGTCTGCATGCTAGGCACACTGGACTTACAACTCAAGTTATGGTCTGGGTTGTGACTTTAGATGAGAGCAGGAGCACTCTCATGGTTACCCCACACACCCTGGCTGCAAATTTGTATATAAATCTGTTGATTCAACCTACTGTGCTGCCATTTATGAGCAGCAATCCAGGGGGTTGTTTCCAACAGGATAATGCTCATGCACATACAGCTGATGCAATCCAGTGTGCTCTACAAAGTGTCAACATCTTGCGTCTCCAGTTGAGTACATATAGGTCATCATCTGAGACAACTCCAGCATCATCCACAAATGGGTATTGATTGACCAAGAGCAACAGGCATACAACCCCATCCCACAACCTGAGATCCAACACCTGTAGAACACAATGCATGCACATTTGCATGATTGCATTCAAAATTCTGGCAGTCACACTGGTCATTAATGAACCAGCATTTTACATTAGCAATGGCTTATCTCGCAGTTACACTAACCTACAATCTTGCGATGTTAATCACTTAAATATGTTATCTAGACAAATGTATTCCTGAAATTTCATTGCTCTGCATTAATTATTTTTTGAAGTTGTGCCTTTTTCCATCAGTGCAATTGTTGGCAGCCCTGCACCAGGCTAGATGTGCAAGTTTTTACATGCTTGTGAAGATAAATTGTTTAGATTGTAATAACAGCTATTTTACAGCAGCTTACTCATGCAGAACTAATATGGGAAAAGAAGGATTTGTTACATATATTAAGGCACAGCAGAACTTCAAAAACCTCGAAAGGAGTAGATTATGTAGCGATCAGCACATACAAATGTGTGCTAGTGAACTAATACTGAAAAACTGTTTGCTTTTAATTGTAACTATATATAGATCCCCAGTGGGGAAGTTTGAACTGTTTATGAGGTATCTGGATTCCTTACTATGCTATCTGTCAGACAGCAGCAAGCAGTTAATACTCTGTGATGACTTCAATGTAGATTTTCTAAAGGAATATGATAGAAAAATGATCTGGGAACCCTATTTTGATCCTACTATTTTATGTCAGTAATTACCTTTCCAGTGTGTATAGATAAAGACAAGAGGACTCTAATTGATAACATTTTCTTTGGTGAAGCTCAAAGCAAGAAAATAACTGTTTACCCACCAACAAATGTTCTCTCTGACAATGATGTACTGTTAGTTGGGATAAACAACACACTGTCTTACAGTATTGATGCTCCTCAGTGGAAATCAGTTAGAATAATTGATAACTCCAGGATGAATGTTTTTAAGAATAGTTCACAACAACTGATCTGGGATGAAATATGTGATGAACCATACTCTAACATAAAATTTAACCTGTTCCATTACAAATACATATCATTACATGAAAATAGCTTTCCACATAAGCTAATCAGATAGAACAAAAAACAAATTAAAAAATAAAAAAAAACATGAAAAGGAAAATGTATCCTTTTCAAAATTACTAATAAAAGTAACTAAAAAATCAAGGAACATGCACATAATGTCAGAAATCAGTAATTCCGACAACAGGCTTAAGGCTACATGGAATGTAATAAAACAAGAAACAGGACAAACAGCCACAAAGCAGGATAATGTCACTGTTGAACTGAATGGAAGTAGTATAAATGATGTGTCACACATTGCAAATATGAATAAAATCTTCTCAGTTTTCAAGCCACATGAACTGAAATAAAATTCTTGAGCTTCCAACAGCTATCTCTGCCATCACTGACTGCCAAGGCTAACATGGATTTCCACTTATATAGCCATGATTATGAAGTCTGGCACAAATAAGAGAGGGCCAAAATGACACGTGCACTGAAGGTGAGTTGGGCAGCTCATAGCAGCTCCAGTCTGCCACAGGACTTAGTGACGTCAGGTGGTGTGAAGGTTCGGCACCACATTTGAAACTGTCACTCTCATCTCCCTACAAGCATCAGGCATCTATCATTCCGTCCTTTTGACACCAAAGCCCACCCTAATACCCTCCTAAGTAAGTATCCCTGGTTTCTGTTAAAATAGTTTCTGTTCATTCTAATCTCAGCTGCTTCTTTTAGAAAGGAATTCCAGTATGTTGACACATGAACCAAGACCCTTCTGTTTTCAAAGTATATTTTGTGTCTGTTTGCCTGGCAATGCTCTTTTATGGCTGACTTGTCGAGCTCCCTTTGTGTAATATGTCAGTTGTTCTTGGTAAAACGTTCTGCAACTGTGTGAACAGTCTGACTTATACAGATGCTGTCACATTTGCAAGGGGCACCATACACACTGAGCACATGAAGAGCTAGTTATCTTTAACAGGGTGCAGCATATCTGGTATCTTGGGGGTGGGTGAGAATACTGGTCTCAGTTCATGTCTCCACAGCATATCTCCTAACTTGCTGCTCTTTGCCCCGCTGTATGGCAGGAAAGCAGCCGGCTTGGCCTCTTCTGCTGATTCATAAGGCATCCTTCTTTGGTGACATATGAAAGCATTTGCAATGTCTCTCTTGCTATAACCATTCTCATTGAACGCATGTCTCAAGTGCTACAGTTCAGACTGTATGTATCGGTTATTGGAAATAACTTTTTCTCCGTCTATTAATGTGTTCAGAACTGCATTCTTGTGTACAGGGTAGTGAAAACTATCAGTATTGAAGTACTGATCAGTGTTCATTGGTTTCTTGTACATTGAATGACCAAGTCGGCCTCCTGCCCTGCACTCAACTGAAATATCCCAGAATCATAGCCTGCCATCCTTCTCCATGTCAATGGTAAATTTAATGTTGGGGTGGACACCGTTCATGTGATCAAGAAGCTGTTGCAGTGTATTTTAACAGCGAAGGTATATCATTTATTTAATTTATTTATTTTCATGTTCCATAGATGCTTGATGGGAGTGTATCACTAGGATGTAGAATGTGTCAGATTATTACAGTAATATCCATACGTAAGTGGTCACGAGGCTTACAAACTTAATCATATATAAACAGATACATGAGGTTCAAGTGATTAGACAACAATGCAGATTATACTAGTAATAAGGATCACACAAACAAATTATGTCTTACATTCTAATACATACAAAAAGCATTCTGTCATCAGTTGATATGCCAGTGCTACAAAGTCAGTTCTTACAGGAATGCTTGAAATTAAACACATTGTACTAATTGTTACACACTGTCAAAAAATTCCTTTAAAAAATAAAAAGAACTATCCAAAAGATAAAGTTCCAGCAGTTTTTTGAATTTGGTCATATCACCAATGACTGATTTAACATGAATTGGAAGTTTATTGTATACTTTTAAGCTTGAATAATGTACTCCTTCCTGTAGCACACTGAGATTTTTTTATATCTTTGTGAAGATAACATTTACTTCTTGTATCATGAATGATATTCACTGTTTGTTTTGAAATTGTATGAACTATGGACATTGCCATTGGTGGGGAGGCTTGTGTGCCCAAACGATACAGATAGCCGTACCGTAGGTGCAACCACAACGGAGGGGTATCTGTTGAGAGGCCAGACAAATGTGTGGTTCCTGAACAGGGGCAGCAGCCTTTTCAGTAGTTGCAGGGGCAACAGCCTGGATCACTGACTGATCTGGCCTTGTAACGCTAACCAAAACGGCCATGCTGTTGTGGCACTGCGAATGGCTGAAAGCAAGGGGAAACTACAGCCGTAATATTTCCTGAGGGCATGCAGCTTTACTGTATGATTAAATGATGATAGCATTCTCTTGGGTACAATATTCCGGAGGTAAAATAGTCCCCCATTCGGATCTGCAGTCGGGGACTACTCAAGAGGACGTCGTTATCAAGAGAAATAAAACTGGCGTTCTACGGATAGGAGCGTGGAATGTCAGATCCCTTAATCGGGCAGAAGGGTTAGAAAATATAAAAAGGGAAATGGATGGTTAAAGTTAGATATAGTGGGAATTAGTGAAGTTTGGTGGCAGGAGGAACAAGACTTTTGGTCAGGTGAATGCAGGGTTATAAATACAAAATCAAATAGGGGTAATGCAGGAGTAGGTTTAATAATGAATAAAAAAATAGAAGTGCAGGTAAGCTACTGCAAACAGCATAGTGAATGCATTATTGTGGCCAAGATAGACACGAAGCCCACACCTACTACAGTGGTACAAGTTTATATGACAACTCGCTCTGCAGATGATGAAGAAATTGATGAAATGTATGATGCGATAAAAGAAATAATTCAGGTAGTGAAGGGAGACAAAAATTTAATAGTCATGAGTGACTGGAATTCAACATTAGGAAAAGGAAAAGAAGGAAACGTAGTAGGTGAATATGGATTGGGGCTAAGAAATGAAAGGGGAAGCCGTCTGGTAGAATTCTGCACAGAGCATAACTTAATCATAGCTAACACTTGGTTCAAGAATCATGAAAGAATGTTGTATACATGGAAGAACCCTGGAGATACTAAAAGGTTTCAGATAGATTATATAATGGTAAGACAGAGATTAGGATCAGGTTTTAAATTGTAAGACATTTCTAGGGGCAGATGTGGACTCTGACCATAATCTATTGGTTATGAACTGTAGATTAAAACTGAAGAAACTGCAAAAAGGTAGGAATTTAAGGAGATGGGACCTGGATAAACTGAAAGAACCAGAGGTTGTACAGATTTTCAGGGAGAGCATAAGGGAACAATTGATAGGAATGGGGGAAAGAAATACAGTAGAAGAAGAATGGGTAGCTTTGAGGGATGAAATAGTGAAGGCAGCAGAGGATCAAGTAAGTAAAAAGATGAGGGCTAGTAGAAATCCTTGAATAACAGAAGAGATACTGAATTTAATTGATGAAAGGAGAAAATATAAAAATGCAGTAAATGAAGCAGGCAAAAAGGAATACAGACGTCTCAAAAATGAGATCGACAGGAAGTGCAAAATGGCTAAGCAGGGATGGCTTGAGGACAAATGTAAGGATGTAGAGGCTTATCTCATGAGGGGTAAGATAGATACTGCCTACAGGAAAATTAAAGAGTTCTTTGGAGAAAAGAGAACCACTTGCATGAATATCAGTTCTAAGCAAAGAAGGGAAAGCAGAAAGGTGGAAGGAGTGTATAGAGGGTCTATACAGGGGCGATGTTCTTGAGGACAATATTATGGAAATGGAAGAGGATGTAGATGAAGATGAAATAGGAGATATGATACTGTGTGAAGAGTTTGACAGAGCACTGAAAGACCTAAGTCAAAACAAGGCAACGGGAGTAGACAACATTCCATTAGAACTACTGACAGCCTTGGGAGAGCCAGTCCTGACAAAACTCTACCATCTGGTGAGCAAGATGTATGAGACAGGTGAAATTCCCTGAGACTTCAAGAAGAATATAATAATTCCAATCCCAAAGAAAGCAGGGGTTGACAGATGTGAAAATTACCAAACTATCAGTTTAATAAGTCACAGCTGCAAAATACTAACGCGAATTCTTTACAGACGAATGGAAAAACTGGTAGAAGCTGACCTCGGGGAAGATCAGTTTGGATTCCGTAGAAATGTTGGAACACGTGAGTCAATACTGACCCTACGACTTATCTTAGAAGATAACCTGCGTTTCTAGCATTTGTAGACTTAGAGAAAGCTTTTGACATTGTTGACTCTCTTTCAAATTCTGAAGGTGGCAGGGGTAAAATACAGGGAGCAAAAGGCTATTTACAAATTGTCCAGAAAGCAGATGGCAGTTATAAGAGTGGAGGGACATGAAAGGGAAGCAGTGGTTGGGAAGGGAGTGAGACAGGGTTGTAGCCTCTCCCTGATGCTATTCAATCTGTATATTGAGCAAGCAGTAAAGGAAACAGAAGAAAAGTTCAGAGTAGGCATTAAAATCTATGGAGATGAAATAAAAACTTTGATGTTCGCCGATGACATTGCAATTCTGTCAGAAACAGTAAAGGACTTGGAAGAGCAGCTGAACGGAATGGACAGTGTCTTGAAAGGAGGGTATAAGATGAACATTAACAAAATCAAAATGAGGATAATGGAATGTAGTCAAATTAAGTCGGGTGATGCTGAGGGAATTAGATTATGAAATGAGACACTTAAAGTAGTGAAGGAGTTTTGCTATTTTGGGAGCAAAATAACTGATGATTGTCGAAGTAGAGAGGATATAAAATGTAGACTGGCAATGGCAAGGAAAGCGTTTCTGAAGAAGAGAAATTTGTTAACATTGAGTATTGATTTAAGTGTCAGGAAGTCGTTTCTGAAAGTATTTGTATGGAATGTGGCTATGTATGGAAGTGAAACATGGATGATAAACAGTTTAGACAAGAAGAGAATAGAAGCTTTCGAAATGTGGTGCTACAGAAGAATGCTGAAGATTAGATGGGTAGATCACATAACTAATGAGGAGGTATTGAACAGAATTGGGGAGAAGAGGAGTTTGTGCCACAACTTGACTAGAAGAAGGGAACGTTTGGTAGGGCATATTCTGAGGCATCAAGGGATCACCAAATTACTATTGGAGGGCAGTGTGGAGGGTAAAAATCATAGAGGGAGACCAAGAGATGAATACACTAAGCAGATTCAGAAGGATGTAGGCTGCAGTAGGTACTGCGAGATGAAGAAGCTTGCGCAGCATAGAGTAGCATGGAGAGCTGCATCAAACCAGTCTCAGGACTGAAGACCACAACAAAAACAACATAATTATGGTTCACAAGTACATTAGTGAAAAAAATGTAGCTATTTGAATAACTTTCTGCAGGAGCATCTGGGGTGCAATGTAGCCACAATTATGATGACTGTTTTCTGTGCAATAAAGACTTTGTTTGCTCATGACTGGTTGCCACAAAATATGATACCATATGTCATAAGCAAATGGAAATATCCTAGGGGTGTAGATTAAATTTTTTCCGAGAGTGTATGACAAATGATCCTGAATTCAATCTTTTACATAGATAATCGATATGAACTGATCAGTTTAGATTGTTGTTATGTGTAATCCCAGGAATTGGGAATACTAAACTCTCAATATTCCTTCCTCACCATATTTTATTTCAATATTCTACTGTTTTTTATTTGCTGTTTGAAACTGAATGAATTGAATCTTGCTAACATTGAGTGACAGACCACTAGAAGTGAACCTATCTAGATCTCCTTTGAATACAGTGGTTGCATGGTTCTCTAGATTGCAGTTGGGTGTTCTGCCAATCAAAATGGTTGCGTCGTCAGCAAACAGTGGTGAAGTGTTATTTTTGTGTCATACAGTATGGCAGATCATTGATAAAGATGAGGGAAAGTAAGGAGCGAAGCACTGAGCCCTGTGGTACTTCACATTTTACTGTGCCCCAGTCAGAGCAGGCAGGTGCTCTGGCAGAATTGTTCAATAGTACCTTCTACCTTCTGTCATCTAGTTATGACTCAAGCCACATCCATACTTTACCATTTAATCCATAGTGCCCAACCTTTGTAAGTAAATCTTTGTGATCTACAAAGTGGAATGCTTTTGACAGATCACAGAAGATTCCAGCTGGTGACATTTTATTGTTTATGGATTCAAGAAGTTGGTTGACAAAAGAGAAAATGGTGTGTTCAGTTGAAGTACCCTTTTTGAATCCAAACTGGTTTTTATTAAGGATTTTACTCTTAGTAAGTTGATCCATGATTCTCTTTATTTTATTCTTATTACCATGATTCTCTTTATTTTATTCTTATTAACGTGATCCATGATTCTCTTGTTTCTGAAAGTATTTGTATGGAGTGTAGCCATGTATGGAAGTGAAACATGGATGATCAATAGTTTGGACAAAAAGAGAATAGAAGCTTTCAAAATTTGGTGCTACAGAAGAATGCTGAAGATTAGATTGGTAGATCACATAACTAATGAGGAGGTATTGAATAGAATTGGGGAGAAGAGGAGTTTGTGGCACAACTTGACAAGAAGAAGGGACCTGTTGGTAGGGCATGTTCTGAGGCATCGAGGGATCACAACTTTAGCATTGGAGGGCAGCATGGAGGGTAAAAATCGTAGAGGGAGACCAAGAGATGAATACACTAAACAGATTCAGAAGGATGTAGGTTGCAGTATGTGCTGGGAGATGAAGAAGCTTGCACAGGATGGAGTAGCATAGAGAGCTGCATCACACCAGTCTCAGGACTGAAGACCATAACAACAATAACATGATTCTCTTGAACATTATTTCCTCTAGGATTTTAGAGAGACTTGTTACAATGGAATTGGCTGGTAGTTGGAAACATCAGCTTTATCACTTTTTTTGAACAGTGGTTTCAAAATTGCATATTTGAGTCTATTAGGGACAGTGCCTTGATGTGATTCAGTACTTTGAAAGACATATTATCCACATCAGTGGGATTTTTATCTTTCTCTTGCCGTACTACCCTCTCAATCTCTTCAGTTGTAATATAGGGTACAGTACATGTATCTGACTAATTTCATTCTGTACTGCTTTTTGTAGAAGACTCATGGCTTCAACTCTAGATCCTCTATAACCAATTTGATCTGCTACTGCCAAAAAGAATGAGATATTAAAGATACAACATACCTTTATTTTTCTACATAATTTCCAAGTACATTGAGACATTTGTCATACCGCTTTATAAACTTCAAAAAGCCTTCCAGGAAAAAATCAGGGCCTTTGCATACGCAAGAAGCATTGAACGGCTTGTTTGACGTCAGCATTGCTGCCAAAGTGCCTTCTGCTGAGAGTCTTCTTCAAATCAGGAAACAGATGGAAGTCACTTGGTGCGAGATCCGGACTGTAAGGCAGATGGCGTAGGCACTCCCAACCAAGAGTTGCAATATGGTTTTGCATTGCTGTTGCTGTGTGTGGTCTCGCATTGTCATCCAACAGCAGAACTCCAAATCTGAGAAGGCCAGGCCGCTTTTTCTGAATCACATCTTTCAGTTTCGACAGAGTGGCACAGTACTGTGCGGCATTGATGGTTGCATCCTCCAGAAAATCCAGCAGCAAAACTCCTTTGGCGTTCCAGAAAATGGTGAATAGCACTTTATCTGCAGACGGAGTGCTTTTGAACTTCTTTCGGAAGCCTGATGAAGTGTCATGTTTCGCCCATACCACACAACTCTACCCACAGTCAACAGGGGACACTTATTTTCCAGCTCCCTCTTATAGTTTTTATTTTATTATTTGAATTGCCAGTTTCAGATTTAATAAATATGCTCTTGTATTATTAATGATACTCTTTAGTATGCTACAGTATAATTTGTAGTGCTCCCTATCCTGAGGTTTGTTAGAATTTCTGAGTGAGACATAAAGAATTCTCTTTGTTTTACAGGATGTTTTGATTCCCTTAGTGAGCCATGTCTCTTGTAATCACTCAGACTGGTGTTCTTTGAAATTCTCTTGGGAAATACAGCTTCAAAAATGGTAACAAATTCATTCAGGAATTGCCCCATTTCAATCCTTCCCGTCAAATGATGTTCAGTAAAATGTAATATATGGGCATTGTTTATTGCATCAGTGCCATTAATGTAAACAGAAAACTGGTCCAGTTTGTTTCTCAGACCAATTATATTCTGATGGAAACTACAGAATTTATGAGGAAGGTGTCATTGACGTAACTTAGGAAGCAAGATACATGGAATGCCGTGGAGTTCAGAGCCTGCTCTTCAAAGTGCTCCATGAAGAAATTCGTGACTGCCAGAGAAAGTGGTGATCCCATTGCTGTGCCATCCATAATTTCATAATATTTATTGTAATACAAGACCTATGCTGTCATTAGAACATGATGCAGAATTGCCACTGCTGATATACACTGCCAGTAGGAAAAAGTCAGTAACACATAGTTTGAATGAGACTAAAACCACGTTGCATCAATATGTGTAGCTGATAAATAAGCCACTTTTTGTATTTTAAGTGTACAAATCACAGAAACATCATCACTGATTCCCTGGAGATAATTGCTTGATTTTCAGATCCCACACACTCAACCATAGTCAACTAAATGTCAGCAGTGGCACTTTCCATTGATCCTTGTTGTGACAACTGAGAACAAATTGGGGGAAGAAATAGCCCATACATAAAAGCAAAAACATAGTTAAGATTTTGTTTCGATCATTACACAACAAAATGCTCAAAAGAGGGTATAATCTAACTAAAACTAGTGGCACATCAGCCAAGTACTGTGTGTTAGTATCAAAAGCTTTCTGTTCTACACTTTTATATAGAACAAAGACTGAAATGCATAAAAATGTTTATTTGTGCCTCATGAATACATGTTGCTGTAACTACCAATTTTGTGTGCACACCACTTCGTACTTTTCCTGTGACATTCATGTTTGATTCAACCACTAGGGGCCACCAGGCCTGCTAACGGGACAGCAGCTGTCTGCGCAGACTGCTGGCTACTCCCCCTGTTGGAACTAATGTCTATATAGGCTGAAGCAAAACGCTCCATCAGCCACTTACATATTGTTAATTGTATTGTGCCTTGTCTTCCATGCATGTGGACTGTCTGACCAATAAATTACAGTGTTCTTGTGTTGGAACACTTTTTTGCCAATGAGTATGGTATTCGAATCCACGTGTTCTACTTCAGTCATTGATCCTCTGAGTTTAATTTCCATGGAGGCAGTGCTTAAACCTCTTCTTGAGCAGAAGCAGGCACTGACAGTTGCTATTTAAGAACTGCATTAGCACAACCTGCAGCCCCAACATCTCTGCTGCTGTTCCCTGCATACAACGATGCAGCAGAAGACTGGGATGCTTACAAAAAATGCCTGTGACAATATTTCCAGGAATGTGGGGTAACAGATATACACTTGTGCAAGGCCCTTTTTTGTGGATTTAACCTTGCATGAATCAGTTGTGTCACCTCACTCCCTTCAAATCTTTCTTTTGATCAATGTGTGAGTTACTTTCTACCTAACCCTGTAAATGTACTCATGTTATTGCTGCTCTCGTGGAGTTTTAGTGCTGCCAAAATCACCCAAAACAGTCATACAGAGCATGGGTATTGGAACAGAATGGACTTTGCTGTCATTGTAATTTTGTGTAAATGTTCGTAAGAAATACTGTGCAGAGGAAATGGTTTGTGATGCAATCACACATTTTGCTGCTGATAGGTAAGTTTGAGAGGAAATTCTACAGTGTGAAAGTTCTATGTTTATGGAAATATTGAGCATAGATCAGTCATTTGAAGTTTCATGAGCTGCATGTAGTCAAACAGAAGACTGGTCTGAAGTTTCAGAAATCAGTTCCCCTCATCACCCCTCCCAGCGTTCAGTCAGTTCACAAGGGAATGTAGATGCTATTGCAGCAGTCCAGCAGATGTCTCAGGGTTGTATAGGTAACCACCATTTGCAACAACAACAGTCTACATCACAACAGCGATAGCCTCATGCTCCACTGTGTTCATACACATACTGCTTCATTCAACACAGACTGACTGCATGTCCCAAGTGCTGAACAATATGTGCTAGTTGCCGTAAGGAAGGACACATTGCTTCTATATGTAAATCCCTTCCAGACCTATGTGCAGGCAGAATGAACAAGGATGTGAACAATGTGTAAGCAGTGATAGACTCTCAAAGCAAGCCATACATTGTAGTGATTGTGTTTAATGAACCATTGGGAATGCAGGTGGATATGGGTGCAGCAGCAGCGTTGATGAATTCTCAGACTTTGCTGTTAAGTTATAACAAACAACAGATTCCCATTCTTGGACAGTTTTCTGCATTTGTGACTTACAAAGCTGTGGTTTGTTCATTGACATTCTTAGTTGTGCACAATGCTTACAATGAAAATCTGTTTGGTCTGGTTGCTTTTGGATTCTCCACTGATGATGAAGTGCATTTGGTTTCTGATCAAGTTCCATATCAATAGGTAGATGTTCTCTCTACCAAATTTCCCTCTCTATTTTTTCCACAGCTGGGTTGTGCAACAAAATTTCAGTCTCATATTATGATGGAACTCTCTGCCCATGTTCTTTTGTCCTGGGCCCGCCTGATACTGGTAACTTTATGGGGTCAAGTAAATTGCTGTTATTTGATATATTTCTTCCAGTGTATGGTCACCACCATTGCTGATAGTCAAACTTCCTCCTGGTAAATTACACCTCTGCAACGATTTAAAAAAAATCTATTAATGCATAGTCAATCATTGATATCTATCCTTTGCTGTGCTCTGAGCAGCTGTTAGCAAAATTGCTGGGGGTCCATTATTTTCCAGAGATTAACTTGGCAGATGCACATTTACAGATGTTGCTCTATGAGAAATCTAAATGCCTTCTAGTTACCAATACCTCATTTGGGCTTTATCAAAACCCTTTGTGACCATGAACAAATCCACAACAGCCTCAGGAACAAATTCATGTAGATTTTGCAGAACATTTCTTGAATTTCTAATGTCTTGTTGTAATTGATGCTTAGTCTAGGTTTCTGTATGTGCTGCATGGTCTGCCTACTTCCACAGCAGCAATAATTTCAGCTTTGTTAAGTATTTTTGCAATGGAAAGTCTTCCGTATACAATAGATTCACACAACAGCCACCAGTTCATATCTCAGGAATGTGAAGATTTTTGTGAACAAAAAGTGGTGTTCACCATGCCATAGCTGCTTCTTTCCTCCTTCAATCAAATGGGAAAGCAGAATGACTAGTACAAACATTTAAAACTCAGATGACAAAATACATTTCAGACGTGTCATCAGAAATAGTTCTTGGCCAGGTTCTCAGTTCTTATAGGTTCACTCCTGTTAGCAATAAGAGTCTGACAGAGTTGTTGCACAGTTATCACCCTGGACTCTGCTACATCTACTTCGGTCGACACCAGGCCATCCTCTGGCACTAGCACTGCTATGCTTCCGGCCTGGCACAGCTGTTTAGGCTGTTGGGTTCGGCTGTTGGCCAAAATGGGTGCTGGTGGTGATCGAGAGTACCCATTATTGATGCCTCTATGTTGTTTGAACAGCTGAGGGGAGGGAGTTGCAACATGTTGACCAGCTACAACCTCTCATGGGCAGCTGCGCACCGGGTGTGCCCCCATCACCCTTGCACCTTCCATCTGCCCAGTTGTCATCTACATCATGGCCAGTGCCCCTGCCTTCTCCAACGCCACTGTTGACATTCTCACAACTGTTGCCTCTGCTGTGGGAGCCCTCTAAGCTGTCGGGGGGGGGGGGGGTCACAGTGAGACCCAAGCTCCTGTGCTGTTACAGTTGATGCATCAACTGCTCCCACCTCCATTGCATCTGGCACCATCTGTTCTGCCACCTTCTCCTTTGCTGGATTTGAACTCAAATGTGGAAATGGAGGTTGTGCCAGCGTCACTTGTCTGCACTCACACCACTTCTGACACTATGCACTGGCAGCAGCGCATCGCATGACTCGACAACCTAAGTTGTCCATAGAAGAAATGGATGTCAGCACAATGCTTATTTCTTCACAAAGGAAGAGGAGTGCTCTGAGTTCCGTGTGTGTACCACTTTATACTTCATGCATGAAGTTTGTGCTTCATTTGGCCATTAGAGGCTACCCAGCCTGCTAATATGACAGTAGCTGCAATCACAGACTGTCAGCTGTTGGAACTAATGTCTGTGTTGGGTGGAGCACAAGGCTCCACCAGCCACTTGTGTATTGTTAATTGTATTGTACCTTGTCTTCCATGTGTATGTACAGTTCCAGCAGTAAATTGCAGTGTTCTTTGGTTAGAACATAAGAGGTGTAATTGGAAAGTTTTAAGAATGCACTTGTAATTGTACAATGGTGGTACTCACATGCTACTGTGATGCATCTCCTTCAAAACAGTCCCCTCCTGACTGAACACACCAACTTCAATGGTGTTTCCAATTTTGGAAACATTCTTGGAAATTTTTTTCCTGAAGTCCATTAAGGATACTCTCCATATTTGCCTGGATGTCTTCAATCAAGTCAAATCACTTCCCTTTCAGTGAAAATTTCAGTTTAGGAAACAGGTTGAAGTTCGCAGGGGCCAAATTGGGAATATGGCCGTTGTGGAAGCACAGGAATTTTGAATTTGGTAAAAAATTCAACAATGGAGAAGGCACAATGAGCTAGAGCATTGTCATGGTGTAGCACCCAACTCCTGTCTTTCCACAGTGCAGACTCTCTCTTCTGCACCTTTCTGCTCAAATACTCAAGGACACATTTGTAGTATTCCTGGTTAACTGTCTCTCCTCCAGGGGTAAATTTATGATGTACTATACTGGTAGAATCGAAAAAAATCACCAACATTGTCTTCAGCTTCGACTGACTTTGTCCTACTTTTTTTGGTCATGGTGAACCTGGAGTCATCCACTGCGAAGACTGCAATTTGTTTTCAGGATCATATCCATATTCCCATGATTCGTCACCTGTAATTAGGCTATTTAACAAATCTGCATCATTTTTAGTGCGATTAATCAGTTCTTGGCACACTTCAAGTTGGTAATGCCTCTGGTCACTTGACAACACTTTTGAAATGAATTGGGGACACATGACGCATGTTCAGATCTTCAGTTAAAATTGACTGAACTGAATAGAAACTTAAATTAAGTTCATCAGCAATCTCCCTAATTGTAAGAGCCCACTAAATTGTGAGCTTCCACAACATTTTCATTTGTTTTTGAGGTGGAAAGACAGCTGGACCATGGTTCATCTTCAAATGATTGGCGTCCATTTTTAAATCTGTTGAACCAGACAAAAACATTTGACTGGTTCATTAAATTATCTCCAAAAGCTGTTTTTAATAGTTTGTAGGTCTCAGAAGCTGACTTACCAGTTTTAAAACAAAATTTCCCACAAAGTCGTTGCTCCGTTTTTATGCCCATTTTCCACGCGGACAGTATCTGGCAACAAGCCCTAACAGATCCACCTTTAGCCAGCTGCCACAATGAACTGACGAAAGAAAACACAGTTTCCTGTCAGAGGGCATTCAAGGACAAGGCAACGACTCACTCCCCACCTCCCTCCGTGTAACTGCCCGCCAAACCAGCAAGCAGTAGCGGATCCATTCTTAAAACTTTCCAATCACACCTCGTATGTTGTGCACAAACTTCATCTGCTTTTGCATATTATACTTTATTATTATTAATAATAATAGTAATAAGAAGAAAAACAAGAAATATTTATTTTTACAAATAAGAACTATAACATGCATAAGATTATCTCATGTAGTGAAACTATCTCTCAGCAAAGAATACACAAAATCTAGATGAACAGCACACATTTTCTTTAGATATATAATAGTCACCATTACTATAACTAATGGTGTTGAACATATATTGTCCCCATTTGAATAAACACAAGATATCTGGCAGTGAAAGTAATCACAAAAACTGCTAAAACAGTGCAATCACCTAAAAAATTAGTTGTTTAGAAAGTGAAAGTAATGTACATTTCATGAAAGAAATTTTGAAAGCATATCTTGTTTACAAAGAATAAAATGTATAAAAATCTATTGTCATCCCCTTTCTTAGGTATTTGAGCTAATGGTGGGTGTCAAGGAAGGCCATTAGCTTTGTAAATAAATATCATTCTATAAATATTTTATAACTCATAAATAAATTCACAAAGAATGATATTTGTTTGTGATCAATGAATGCTTACAAAATAGAAGAACTATGCATAAGTCATTCTAAGGTATTTCTACTATGTCTTTTGACTTTTTTAGAAATAAAAAATCATGGCATAGTTAGTTACAATAATATGGAAACTTTGAAACTATGATATTAAACATAGTGCTATGGGAAAGCTCATAGCTAGTATTATAACAATGGGAGAGATCACATAGTTACACAGGTTCATATTATCTGAAGAATTGGGGATTTTTGTTTATCAGTCAGTGGTGAATTTTTTATGACTATTGATTCCTCTAACTGCTGCCTTAATGCTGTGTCAAGTTGTTTCCCACGATGATGAACCTCACACCATGGCTGGCCTGATGAAACCTTATCTCCTTCAGTGCACAAAAGGCGAACTCCAACAGCAAAGTCCACTGCCTGGTCTGCTTTCTGACGTCCTGCACCCAGGCTCCAAGAGACTCTGCCCACTCCCATTGCACTGATGGCTGTAATGTATCCATCACATTTGGTTCTTAAGATTTCCACCTGCAGGAGAAACAACCATCTTTGTTACATGAGAGACAAATGTTCTAATAATTGAGACAACTCTAGCTACTATTACATTCTTCCTAGAAGAATATTTGTTTCTAACATTCTTGATCAATTGCAGTTAACTACAAAATAAAATATTACAACCAAGACATTTTTGAGACTGCTAAATTGCATTCTCACTGGACTTTTACAGTCTTGATGCTAGATCATACTGGTAGTCAAGTGTTTTCTGAGACAGTAGTCTGTCCACGTATTTTAATTATGCAGGCTATCGGTATATCACATAACCTATTCAATGTGGGATCAGTGTGTTCAGCTATAATTTTCATAAACTGGGGTATCAGTTCATCAATTTATATTTTCAAGAAGTGAGATTTTGTACATTTATATATATTTTTGCACTTCTGACACATCAAAGTCGGTTTTGGGATAACCTATATATTTTAGTCATAAAGTTTTTATTTCAATTTGTAACACCAAATATGTAATGGAAATTATTTAATTGAAGTTAAATATGCATTTGTAGATTGTTTCTGAAGAAAGATTTTTAATTATATATAACTAACATCTAGCCTTGGATTTGTAAGGGTAGCACTAACGACCTGCAGACAAACAGCTTGTCTGGTGTAGTGGTAGTAAATCATGTGCACAAATATTCCTCATGCATCAGTGTATCTATTAGTGAAAATCATATCAAAATCCCTAGAGTAGTTCCTGAAACTGGCCTTCGCATACTGACAGAAAAATGCAGTGGGGGATTTTAATTTATAATATGCTCTTCAGCCATGTTTGGTGAAGGCACTTGTTTGTAAAGTTCCATTAGCAAGGGGGATTTCATAGTGATGAGTTGGATGTGATATTTCATAGTTAGTACACTTTTTGAAAAAACCTTATGAGAAAATAATTAATTAATTTTAAATATTCAAGTGACTTAAGTACCTTGAATTTAATTCAGAACTTGTGTACCTGACAAATATGGATGACAATTAGCTTGGACAATGAATGTGGGATTGCAATGAGGAAAACAGAAAAATTAAAATTAATTGTAATGCTCATTCTCAATAATTTTGTAAAAAGTGCTAAACATTTGGCAGAATTTGAACTAAACATACAAAGAATTTTAATTTTCTCATTTAGTTAAGAGAAAGTAAGTTACAATCTCCACTCCTTGACAAGTGAGTGATAGCCATGAGAAACATAGCAGCATTATCTAGGGACAGCTCAAACTAATAGCATATTTCTTATGGTACAGCTGAATAGAGACAAAGATGTAAGAAAGACTGCACCTGACGTGTATAGATTTAGGGGAAAATCATCATTGTCTGGAAACAATTGAAAGCTGTACTGGTTATGGCTCACAGACTTCAGGCTACCGCCATAAGTTCTAGCGGCACAGAGAGACACATGCAGCATTTCCTAGGAAATAGCTACTGTAGACAGCATCATAAAGGTGGAGGTTTAGCAGTATTTGTTAGAGAGCAGCTCAAAATAAATAAATTACACCATCTAGATCTGTATATTAAAGAAGGTTTTACTGCAGTTACAGGCGTTGAACTCCATATCAAAGATTGAGTAAAGGGCACGGTGAAACAGAAAATTATTGGGATTTATTGTCCACCAAAATCAGAGGTAGGGCGTTTCATAGATATTTTTAGTAGATTAGTGGGACACTGTGACCCAAACAAGGTAACAATACTTGGTGACTTGAATATAGAGGCAACATCTTGCACTAACCATAACAGCAGGCTAATAGATGCCCTTAACTCCTACAATCTTATGAATGCAGTAAATTCAGATACAAGAGTAACTCAGTCTACTTCTAGTAGAATAGACTACATAATACTAAGTAAAGAGGTAAAAGATAGTATTAGATGCTGAAATGTGGACTTCCACTACTCAGAGCACAAATGTCAATTTGTAGACTATGAACACACAAGCATCCAAAAAGGACTCAGGTCATAGAACATATAAGAATGCTTAAAGAGAAAAACATTAATGCTTTTAAAAGTAAACTAGCATTTGAGGAATGGCAACTAGTTCTTCAGCAAAAAGTGTCCGAATACAAATGGGCCAAATTTTATGATATTATTTTACAATACCTTAATTTTTGCTGCCCAGTGAAAGAATTTGGAAAATAGTAATGTAAAAAACACCAAACTGACTCTTCCAGCTTGCATGATTAAACTCAGGGCAAAATATAAAGGATCTGAGTGTGCTACATAAATCAACTAAGTTGCAAATATTTAAAGATAAGTACAATCAAGCTAAAAAACAATTTCAGGAACAGCTCTCAAATTTAAGAAAACAGATCCTAGATAAGGAAATAGCTCAGTCAATCAATATTGGGAAGACTTCATGGAATATATAATAGATAGATATCACAAAGCCGCCCCTAAGTTAGATGCCCAAATTGACAGAATCCGACAATAAAGAAACCATATTAATGATCCAGATAAAATCTGAAACATATTTAATGAATCTTCAGGTGTGAATCCAGTTAATAACACAGGTCTGACTTGGATGGTAAAGCCTTACCCTAGGCTGAAAACTGCTTTTGAATTTAAGGAAGTGAGCGTGGAGGAAATAGGAAAAATAATAGATAACGTAAAGAATAAGACCTCATCTGGCTGGGATGGACTGAGCAGTATTATAATTAAAAAATGAAATAAGGAATTAGTTGGAATAATTACCCATATGATCAATGCTAGTATCAGGCAGCACACATTTCCAAATTTATTGAAGAAAAGTACAGTTAAGCCTGTGCATAAAAAAGGATCGAAAGAAGAGCTATCAAACTTCAGGACCATATCATTAATACCAATTTTCAGTAAAATATTTGAAACCATTTTGTTGACACAGCTTATTGATTATTTCTCAAAGAATAATTTACTAGCAGAAACACAGCATGGTTTCAGAACGCATCACAGTATCATTACGACAATTACCGAATTTCTCCACAGGGTGTATGATGCCCTGGATGATGGAATGCAGACAGAAGGGATATTTCTAGACCTTACTAAAGCATTTGACTCAGTGAACCATGAGCTACTACTAAGCAAACTGGAAACTTACAATGTAAATGCCACATCCATACAACTACTGATCACTTATCTAACCAATCGTAGGCAGTGTACAAAGCTGAGTTATGAAATTAATAGTCAGATCAAACATTTCCAATCCAGCTATGAAACAGTGAAACATGGTGTACCTAAGGGCTCCGTATTGGGCCCTTTCCTTTTCCTGCTCTACATTAATCATTTAGAGGCTCCTTTGTACACCCAGTTAGTAAGTTATGCAGTTAATACCTCACTTTTTTTCTTTTGCAAACAAACTAATGACCTGACATTGGTTGTAACTGATGGCTTAGGTCAAATAACTACTTACTTCCATGATCAAGGTCTAAAAGTCAATATTAGGAAATACCAGCTATTACCATTTAAACTTGGTAATTCATACCAACGCTGTATTGATAATATAAGTGGCTGTTCAAACAAATTTCGGGCTCGCAGCCGGTCGTCATCCAATACTTCGCACGATATTTCAACTGGGCACCTGCCAGTCATCTTCAGGTAAGCTGTCGCAGACTGGCGAAAACGTCCTCCGTTCCGCAATATATAGTGTACTGTAAGTATTCTGCGCATGCGTCGAAAACTTGATAGTTGAACCACACTGCCCGCCAGCATCGAAGATTGCGGACCTTGTGGGATCAGTTAAGGACAATCTGTTACTACGAAAGGCTGGAATTTACAAGATATCGTGCCAATGTGGTATGGCTTACATAGGTCAAACCACACACACCGTGAAAGAACGCTGCACTGAACATCAATGTTACACCCACCTTTTGCAGCCAAGCAAGTCCGCTACTGCTGAACATTGTATTTCTACTGGACATTCAATGGAGTATGAGAAAGCAATGATTTTGTCCACAGCAACGTCTTTCTGGAACTCCATTATTAAAGAATCTGTAGAAGTACGACTGGCGGAAAATCTGTTAAACCGTGACAGCGGCTACCAGCTGGACAGTGCATGGAATCCCATCATCTCCACGATTTGCTCAAATCGAAGATGACAGAGTGCGTCAACGGCCGTGGCAAACAGCAATGCAGAGGGCGACTGAGTTCCACTATTCCACCAGTGAGGGCGCTGCCGGAGGGCAGTGTGGTTCAACTATCAAGTTTTTGACGCATGCGCAGAATACTTACAGTAAGCTGTATATTGTGGAACGGAGGACATTTTCGCCAGTCTGCGATGGCTCACCTGAAGATGACTGCCAGGTGCCCAGTTGAAATATCGTGCGAAGTATTGAACGACGACCGGCTGCAAGCCCGAAATTTGTTTGAACAGTCAATTCGCCAGGAAAATTGCAAAATTCACAATACAGTGGCATCAAAAAAGTAGACACTGACAAATGTAAATTTTTGGCCATATATCTAGGCAAAAATCTTAGATGGGTAGACCATATCAATTTTGTATGCAATAAAATCAGCGGTTCACTGCACATAATTAGCAAACTATCAAAATTAGTCTCTGAACAAGCATTAAAAACTACTTATTATGGGACAATATTTGCATATATTAATTATTGAATAGAGGTATGGGGATGTGCTGCTGATAGTCACACCCGCCCACGGTGGTCTCGCGGTTCTAGGCGTGCAGTCCGGAACCGTGCGACTGCTACGGTCGCAGGTTCGAATCCTGCCTCGGGCATGGATGTGTGTGATGTCCTTAGGTTAGTTAGGTTTAAGTAGTTCTACGTTCTAGGGGACTGATGACCACAGCAGTTGAGTCCCATAGTGCTCAGAGCCATTGTTTTGATAGTCACATGAACAGAATCCTAACACTGCAGAAAAGAGCAATCAGGACCATGCATCAACTAGGATACAGAGATTCATGTAGGGAAACCTTTGTACAACATAAATACAGTATCTAACAGTATATTCCTTGTATCTGTACAAATTAAGCAAGTCTTTGTGGACCGTAAAAATAATGAAAATAAGTGTTCTGATGTGCATACCCATAACACAAGACAAAAAGAGTGCTTCTTCAGAAAGAGAACTAAACTAAAGACAACAGATCATGTTGTTGTTGTTGTGGTCTTCAGTCCTGAGACTGGTTTGATACAGCTCTCCATGCTACTGTATCCTGTGCAAGCTTCTTCATAGCTCCCAGTACCTACTGCAACCTACATCCTTCTGAATCTGCTTAGTGTATTCATCTCTTGGTCTCCCTCTACGATTTTTACCCTCTATGCTGCCCTCCAATACTAAATTGGTGATCCCTTGATGCCACAGAACATGTCCTATCAACCGATCCCTTCTTCTGGTCAAGTTGTGCCACAAACTTTTCTTCTCACCAATCCTATTCAATAATTCCTCATTAGTTATGTGATCTACCCATCTAATCTTCAGCATTCTTCTGTAGCACCACATTTCAAAAGCTTCTATTCTCTTCTTGTCCAAACTATTTATCGCCCATGTTTCACTTCCATACAAGGCTACACTCCATACAAATACTTTCAGAAATGACTTCTTGACACTTAAATCTATACTCGATGTTAACAAATTTCTCTTCTTCAGAAACGCTTTCCTTGCCACTGCCAGTCTACATTTTATATCCTCTCTACTTCGACCATCATCAGTTGTTTTGCTCCCCAAATAGCAAAACTCCTTTACTACTTTAAGTGTCTCATTTCCTAATCTAATTCCCTCAGCATCACCCGACTTAATTCGACTACATTCCATTATCCTCGTTTTGCTTTTGTTGATGTTCATCTTATATCCTCCTTTCAAGACACTGTCCATTCCAGTCAACTGCTCTTCCAAGTCCTTTGCTGTCTCTGACAGAATTACAATGTCATCAGCGATCCTCAAAGTTTTTATTTCTTCTCCATGGATTTTAATACCTACTCCACATTTTTCTTTTGTTTCCTTTACTGCTTGCTCAATACACAGATTGAATAACATCGGGGAGAGGTTACAACCCTGTCTTACTCCCTTCCCAACCACTGCTTCCCTTTCATGTCCCTCGACTCTTATAACTGCCATCTGGTTTTTGTACAAATTGTAAATAGCCTTTCACTCCCTGTATTTTACCCCTGCCACCTTTAGAATTTGAAACAGAGTATTCCAGTCAACATTGTCAAAAGCTTTCTCTAAGTCTACAAATGCTAGAAACGTAGGTTTGCCTTTCCTTAATCTTTCTTCTAAGATAAGTCGTAAGGTCAGTATTGCCTCACGTGTTCCAGCATTTCTACGGAAGCCAAACTGATCTTCGCCGAGGTCGGCTCCTACAAGTTTTTCCATTCGTCTGTAAAGAATTCGTGTTTGTATTTTGCAGCTGTGGCTTATTAAACTGATAGTTCGGTAATTTTCACATCTGTCAACACCTGCTTTCTTTGGGATTGGAATTATTATACTCTTCTTGAAGTCTGAGGGTATTTTGCCTGTTTCATACATCTTACTCACCAGATGGTAGAGTTTTGTCAAGACTGGCTCTCCCAAGGCCGTCAGTAGTTCCAATGGAATGCTGTCTACTCCGGAGGCCTTTTTTCGACTCAGGTCTTTCAGTGCTCTATCAAACTCTTCACGCAGTAATGTATCTACCATTTCATCCTCATCTACATCCTCTTCCATTTCCATAATATTGTCCTCAAGTACATCGCCCTTTTATGGACCCTCTATATACCACTTCCACCTTTCTGCTTTCCCTTCTTTGCTTAGAACTGGGTTTCCATCTGAGCTCTTGTTGTTCATGCAAGTGGTTCTCTTATCTCCAAAGGTCTCTTTAATTTTCCTGTAGGCAGTATCTATCTAACCCCTCGTGAGATAAGCCTCTACATCCTTACATTTGTCCTCTAGCCATCCCTGCTTAGACATTTTGCACTTCCTGACGATCTCATTTTTGAGACGTTTGTATTCCTTTTTGCCTGCCTCATTTACTGCATTTTTATATTTTCTCCTTTCATCAATTAAATTCAATATTTCTTCTGCTACCCAAGGATTTCTACTAGCCCTTGTCTTTTTACCTACTTGATCCTCTGCTGCCTTCACTACTTCATCCCTCAAAGCTACCCATTCTTCTTCTACTGTATTTCTTTCCTCCATTCCTGTCAATTGTTCCCTTATGCTCTCCCTGAAACTCTGTACAACCTCTGGTTCTTTCAGTTTATCCAGGTCCCATCTTCTTAAATTCCCACCTTCTTGTAGTTTTTTAAGTTTTAATCTACAGGTCATTACCAATAGATTGTGGTCAGGGTCCACATCTGCCCCTAGAAATGTCTTACAATTTAAAACCTGGTTCCTAAATCTATGTCTTACCATTATATAATCTATCTGATACCTTTTAGTATCTCCAGGGTTCTTCCATGTATACAACCTTCTTTCATGATTCTTAAATCAAGTGTTAGCTATGATTAAGTTGTGCTCTGTGCAGAATTCTACCAGGCGGCTTCCTCTTTCATTTCTTAGCCCCAGTCCATATTCACCTACTACGTTTTCTTCTCTCCCTTTTCCTACTACCGAATTCTAGTCACCCATGATTATTAATTTTTCATCACCCTTCACTATCTGAATAATTTCTTTTATTTCATCATACATTTCTTCAATTTCTTCGTCATCTGCAGAGCTAGTTGGCATATAAACTTGTACTACTGTAGTAGGTGTGGGCTTCGTATCTATCTTGGCCACAATAATGCGTTCACTATGCTGTTTGTAGTAGCTTACCTGCATTCCTATTTTCCTATTCATTATTAAACCTACTCCTGCATGACCCCTATTTGATTTTGTGTTTATAATCCTGTAGTCAGCTGACCAGAAGTCTTGTTCCTCCTGCCGCCGAACTTCACTAATTCCCACTATATCTAACTTTAACCTATCCATTTCCCTTTTTAAATTTTCTAACCTACCTCCCCGATTAAGGGATCTGACATTCCACGCTCTGATCCGTAGAACACCAGTTTTATTTCTCCTGATAACAACGTTCTCTTGAGTAGTCCCCGCCTGGAGATCCGAATGGGGGATTATTTTACCTCCAGAATATTTTACCCAAGAGGACGCCATCATCATTTAATCATACAGTAAAGCTGCATGCCCTCGGGAAAAATTACGGCCGTAGTTTCCCCTTGCTTTTGACCATTCGCAGAACCAGCACAGCAAGGCTGTTTTGGTTATTGTTACAAGGCCAGATCAGTCAATCATCCAGACTGTTGCCCTTGCAACTACTGAAAAGGCTGCTGCCCCTCTTCAGGAACCACACGTTTGTTTGGCCTCTCAACAGATACCCCTCCGTTGTGGTTGCACCTATGGTATGGCTGTCTGTATCGCTGAGGCACGCAAGCCTCCCCACCAACGGCAAGGTCCATGGTTCATGGGGGGGGGGGGGGGGGGCAGCAGATCATAGTCCTTGGATTAATGGCCAGATATGGTTTAACAAACTGCCAAGTGCTATAAGATGCCACAGAGGTAAAGTATTCAAAAGGGAATTAAAATCATTCTTAACTCTCAAATCTTTGTACTCACTGAATGGATACTGATATTAGAATGTAGCTATTCTTAAATGTAGGCCTAACTCTTCTATCTATACAATGTACTATTCTGAGGTGATTGTAATATATATTATTTTTGTAACAACATGCTGTAAATGCAAGTACCTATACTATGTAACAACTGTATGTTGCATTATGAAGTTCTGTACCATGTATCGCCAAGTGCATCACCCATAAGTGGCTTCTTGTATGCGTGAATTGCAAATTTCTACTGTCTGTACAAAAATTGTATAAAAATGCTATGACGTTTGCAAAAGTCACCAGTTGGTGACTATATGCAAAAAAGATAATAAATAAATAAAAATAAATGCTGTGGCACTGCCAGTGCCTCTAGGATTACCTGGAACACCCCTCTCCCCCACCCCCATACTGCTGCACCTTCTGACACATGACACGACTAATTCACACTCACTTGTGGATGAATAGTGAGCAGTGGCAGTGTCACAAACCTCTGTGCAGAAGACAAAAGTGGGTACTTTCCACACAAAAGTCCTGTTATACCTTAAAAATAATTTTGATGTCTTACCCCCTGCTAAAAGTATATCTGAACCAGCATGGAATGCCTCACATGTTGGGACTGGTGTCAGTCACTCTGAAAAGTCCAGGCAAATGCAGAGGGAGTGTTTTCCGGTCACTAGGAGCTCCAACAGTGGGTCAATTTGTGGAGTGTGGGGTGGTCTTGCTGAAGATGTGGAAGAGGCTCTGCTGGTGGCAACTATTCAGTGCACTGGATGTAACTGGCTGCAAATCATGCCTCATTTCAGCACAAATAACACCTGCTACCTTGGTTCTGAAACCACCCTAGGTTCCAACAGGTGGCTGTTAGAATTGATAAAGATACTAGATCTACACAAAATGTAGAAGTTTAGTTAGTGGTTGGAGTATCATTCCTAAAACAGATCAGAGTCCTTTGGTTTGGAGCCAAGTGGAGGGCTTAAACCAGAGACTGACACAGTTCTGTAATGAAACTGGATGTGGATTTCCCAATTTTCACTGTAGAAAAAAAGGCATGCTCTATGTATAGAAAGCAGCTTCTAGAGTTAAGATTTCAGTCAATAAACAGATCAAAGTCATCTATCCAGTCACCCAGTGACCTTACTGCACAAAACAGAGAATGACAGAGTGAAGACTAAAAATATGTAATGCTGTTTTCCAAAATGGTTTAATTGGTTCACTGGTTTCTGTAATAACCACCCACAGGGGAAGTAAACTGGGCCACTATGACAAGCATAGCACATGCCACCATTCAAACAGCATGCTCACAACTACCTGAGGTGGCCAGTGCAGGCCCTGAACAATGTCACCAGATCTGCCATGAATGCATAGTTCCACAGCAGTGACACCTAACAAGGACAGTGTCTTGATAAAGGTATGCATGGGCCTCCGAGCCGGCAGTTGTTAAATGTATTCGAGGTGGGTAAATTACTTTCATCATATTCTTAATAATGTCATTCAGTGACCAACAAATCAATAAACTGTATCTCTTTTATGCCTACACATTTCCTTGTGCTCCTAGTTAGAACACAAGTGGCAACACATGAAAGTCAAATTTTTTAAGTGTTTTGGATTCTGTGGTGTTTCAGCCATTTGGCTCTTCCATAGAGTCTTTATTCTATCATGGCTTTTTCCCCCAATAATAGCAGGTACATATGAGTGTGTTGGAGTGCTTCTTGGGTAAACTGACTTAGATTCAGCTGCCATTTGTTCACCTGACACAATTCTCCTCCTGGTACGAGCAAGTGGCCCCAAAAAGTGAGCCTCTTTGCATAAATGTTAAAAAAAAAGGTCACAGCAGTGGTATGTTGATCTTCACTCCATTCTGTGGCTATGGGTATATGGATGCATCTCAGTTTGGAGAGGGGTAGGCAGGGAAGAGGGCAGAGGGACACATGGCCCATTGCCATTCAGATGGTTCCAAACAGCCTTTTGCCTTTGCCTTGAAAACACTCAACTTGGCCCAGAACATTACTCTCTGGTGGGAAAAGAAGCTCTTGCTATTGCCTCTGCCTTTAAGAAATTGACATGTTCTTGTACAGAGCAGAATTCCTTTAATAACCAACCAGAAGCATTCCCTCTTTAGCCCGTCAGCATCCTTAACAGACAAAGTCACTCATCATCTTCAGCATTTGGCTCTGTTCTTGTCCTGGTACAATTATAAGATCCATTTTAATCCCATATCATAACACATGAATGTGAGTTCTCTGTCCTGGCTCCTCATGGGCCCTGACCCATCATTCGATCCAGGGTAACTACTTTGTTTTCAACTGGATATGGAAGCAAGACACATGGTTAATGGCTTCCCCATCACAAGTTTCCATATTGCCTCTGCTATGGTGGCAGATCTGGCGATCTGGCAGGTAGTGCACATAATACAACATGGGTGGTCTAACCATCTGCTGGGTTGGACATCAGACCTGCTTCAGAATTTTTATGTATTGCCCCATCACCTCTCCCTCTTGGACAGTGTTAGTCTCGAGTCACAGTAGGTTTTATGCCCTGCATTGTTTTTCCAGCAGCTCTGCAGAGGGAGGTCCTCAGCTTGTTCGCAAGGGTCACTGGGGGATCTCTCGCACAAGATTGTTGGTGTGCTACCATGTGTGTTGGCCGGGCATCAACTCGTAGGTGGAACACCTTGTCACAGCCTGCCCCAAGCATTCAGATCATAAGGGGGGTTCCACACACTACTTTTTTTGTCATGGCCAGCCCCTATGCACCCTTGAGAAAGAGACCACATTGATTTTGCTGATACTTTTCTAGACACTTTCTGAGTAATGGAAATTGATGTGTTTTTCATTTTCCTTACATCATCCACTGTCCATCTGTGACATCAGATGTAACTGTCAAAGCCCTGCCAAAGATATTTTCCATACAAAGCTTGCCTTGCATCCTAGTTTTGGACAATGGTCCTCAGAACATGACACAATCTTTCAGAGACTCTTGTATACACAGTGATGTTCACCACATCACAGCACCTCCCTAGAATCCCCAGTCAGACAGCAAGGCAGTACACCTTGTTTGTTCATTTAAGATGCAGATGCACAAGTATGTAGAAGATTTCCAGCTGAAGAAGCGCTCATATTTTTTTAAGCTCTTACAGAATTGTGACAACTGGGTCTGCCAGTCTCTTGCACAGCTGTCAGCCATGTACTCTTCTCAACTTTCTGCTGCTGAGCAGCCGTTCCCCAGAGGCACTGGTTTTGTTTACATTCACGCCTGGTACGCAAGTTTGGGCCAAGGCATTTGGATGGTGCTCTCACTGGATTCTTCCCAACATCCAAAGCCAGTGTGGTCACCACATCTTCATGGCTCACACCACTTATCAGCTCATGGCATGCCACAAGAACTGAATAATAGAACGGGTACAGGACCCCTCCTCAGACCATGTGTCCAATGCATAATTATTCATTGGCCCCAGCCGTTCCAAGTATCAAGCAGGCCTGGTCATGCCTGCTTACCCCAGCTATTGGAGCTCTGTCAGTACCAACAGCAGTCACTGATCTGGTTAGTTGTGTGCATGTAACCTGCTTTGTGTTTCATGACATTGCTAAATTACAGTTATTTCACATACCATAGTATGTCTACATCATATTTGGTATGTTAACATGTCTGAAATAACTGAAATGGTCAGGAATAAATTTAAATGTGTACAGCTGGTGGCGAAAAATGCTTTCCTTTAAAAGAGGATGCTATTATGGTACATTTGGTACCTCTTATACATGACTCTTGGTAGTTCACATAAAACATCCATTTACTGTAGTTTCAAGTGCCAGTCAATTGACAACAGGCAGGGTAATTTACAGTTGCTTATGAACAACTAATTCAACCCATCATTGAGAATAGCATCCACAGTGGGACTGGATTGTGGTAATGTTTTTTTCTGTGTAGTAATCAAACATAATAACTGAAACTGTGGCAAAATATGCTTCTCTATTTGGATCTTCCTGGTACCACTTGACTATTTGACTGAATGAGGATTTTATAAGCCATCTCCATCCCTCCTTTTTGGTTGGAGTACACTTCCTGAGGATTCTTTCATTGACTCTCAGTTATGCGTCTACCTTTCCTATGATTGTATGTAGCTGTTCCACTTTAAATCATACCATATGCATACTCTCGAGTATTTGCTGGCTGTGACTGTTTCCATTGATTCTTTTATAATCATGTAATTAAATAGTAATTTGTCCGCTGCTCGTGGTCTCGCGGTAGCATTCTTGCTTCCCGAGCACGGGGTCCCGGGTTCAATTCCCGGCGGGGTCAGGGATTTTTCCTGCCTCGAGATGACTGGGTGTTGTTGTGTTGTCTTCATCATCATCATTCATCCCCATTACAGTTGGAGGAAGGCAATGGCAAACCACCTCCACTAGGACCTTGCCTAGTACGGCGGTGCGGGTCTCTCGCATCGTTCCCCTATGCTCCATCGCGGAGTATGGGACTTCATCATCATCAAATAGTAATTAGACTTTCCACCTATTTATGTGCAATATGTTGCACTTCTTTATGTTGAGAGTTGACTGCCAATATATGAATGAAATGCCAATCCTCTACAGGTCTTCCAAAATTATTTTACAATTTTTTAGCTTTGAGATTTAATTTATTATGGTCTAAAAATATATTGCAATATTACTTCAACAGTGCTGTATTTAACTGCAGGATATGGTTCTTGCTATATGATTTAAAGAATGGCAATTTTCTGAAATATAAACATGCTACACTTAATTTTCTAAGCATCTGCAAGTGGTACAAATTAGGAATCCAGTTTCCTAATTTGTTCCAATGGGTGCATAAATTGTACCAGAGTACCACCCTCATAAACTATGTTCCTGAGCTAAAAGATATGTACTAGAGTGAGTTTAAGATGATGTTTCAAATTTTAATTCTCACATCACTATTAGCAGGTATTGGAATATAACTTTTTCACTCGTTTCACTACAAACGCACATTTTGCTTGAATCCATATTTTTCATTTCATATATCTGATCATTTCATCGATTTCAACTCCCCAGCACAACTTGCTACACCATTCACCTGTTTTACAAATGAGTTTCTTTGGTAGCTTCCCTGCAGAGTTTCAAAAACATTTCCTTTTCACAGCTGGAACTGTAGGTTTAGATTTATTCTCCTCTGTTTCAGTTATCACTTTCTGCAAGGGTTTCTCATCAACTCACAGTCTCCTTGGGTAGTCATTGGAAGTTTTGTTTATAGTGTTCATCATTTCCCTCAGATACAGCAATATGTCATGGATGGATGCCGACAACACATTTTTTGCTTGCCTTGACTTCTGTATTGAAATTATGGTGAAGTCCATTTCATTCTGTACTAGCAAAGTTTTCTAATGCCCAATATGATTAAATGTAGGAATATGCTCTTCCAATTCATTTTCAACTGTATTGGAAAACACTGTACATGGTAGCAGCCAGTCAAGAAATATTTTAGGGAATTGGTTTAAAAAATTTTATTTCAAAGATCCAGTCAAATATTTATAAGTTTTCTGCCACAGCAACTTCAACTGTGCCTACACAAGTTGCCTCCCTTTCAGAACCGAGAAAGTTCTGTCCAGTTAAATCTGCTGGCAAGAGATCCCTTGAGCCCTCTGCTGAAATTGCTTGTGAATTCATGCCATCAGGTTTAGCCAGTAATGTGCATGGGATACAGGCCACATGTGCAAATGCTGGAGCATTCTGCAGTGCAGAACACAGTTGCTTCTCTCTCTTGTGATCCATACCTTGTGCAGAACATACGTCTTTTTGGAAGGCGGAGCCTCTGGCTCTGCATTCCATGACCGGCCACTGACATCAATTAACATGAAACACCTCCCAGTCCACTACTCATTTCAATTAGTTGTTCGATTTCCTAGGCTGGCCTAAACCTGGTAACTTCTGAACTAGGCCTGCCCCTTGTATACCGTACATTGGAATACATTTGCTAATTTTACCTAATTTCCTGTTCTGTCATTTAAGGGTAGCCCTGGATGCCCACTTATGAATACTGACCACTCAACCTCCTGTACATTGTCGTAACAAGCTGAGGAACTACTATTATATGCATATTTTGCATTCTCCCATTCCCGCCTGAGTTATGTAATACTATTATGGGGCAATTCTGTAGGCTCTAAATTAGTGTTTAAATTGCAAAAGAAAGCCATAAGTTGCATAGAAGGACTTAGCCCATATGAATCATGTCAAGATTATTTTAAGAAACTAAATATAATGACAGTGCCAGGTCTGTATATTGTCTTCATGAAAGAGGATCTGAGTAAATTTGACTGAAGGAGGACAGTTCATGACCATAATACAAGAAGTGGGCATACAATTAACATGCCATATGCTAGGCTTGCAAAGACACATAACAGTTACAAATATCCTGTTCCTGACTACTTCAACAAATTACCTGATGTGTCTACACAGTGCCAGTAAATAAATTTAAAACTAGTCTTTCGAGGTGGATGAAAAGTGAAGTAATTTACTCTGCTCAAGGATTCCTTGAGTATGTGGCCAATGACCCACTTTCCTTATGAGAATGAACAATAAATTAACTCCAAACTACATATATGCCACACTGTGCAACTATATTATTACTGTTTCATGTCATTATTGTTATTTATCTGTTTGATTATTTATTTGTCATTCACCGAACTATGTAGTTCATTTACCTTGTAATTGATTTGTTAGTAAACTTTTTGATGTTATTGACATCTGAATAAATATGTACTGTGTCCATCTTGGATTATTATATTCTAGTTAATGACATTTGTCCAAGTTTGCATTATTATTATTGTGTTAACACTGATGACACCAATTGCATGTAAATGTGCTCATAGGTGGAACAAAAAATTTGTATTTCATAAGTCAGATGCTGCAACCTTCTTCCCCCTTCCCTGCTCATGTACAACACTTTACTGCAACCAAAAATTTTTATATTCCCATTTTCATTTTTGTTCTTATTTTCAGCAAACCTCTTAGTTATTAGCTTAGGCACATTTTATAAACATTCACATGCATTTAATCCAAGATCCTTATTTATATATACTGTTACAACTATGCAAACCACCTCTGTTCCATTTTCCATAATACCTTTCTGTTGTCATAATTAAATACAAAACAATTATTTAATTGCTATCTTAGGATAAAGAACACATTAGAAAATTCATCACATCATTTATAAACAGTATATTGCATTAATGATAATTAATGCATGTTTTAAAGGTCATTATTAAGCCAAGTTTCTGAAACTGCACTGGTGCAATACTAGAAACTTATATCAGTACATCATAGCCAATATCATAATTTTTTTCTTTGTCAGTTTCCTACAAACAAACCATAATAAATACAGATTCACAGCTCACTGTATGCTAAGGTTATTTCATGTAGATTCACCTAAAAATAAAATGTTATATTGCTGCTTGCCTTATAACAGTAATTCTCTTTGTCACATGCACAAAATGTTAGGTGAAAACTACAGGAAAAGCAACATTGTCGTCCGATGATCTTTTCCTCAACATATAGAACTGATGGCTTCCAATATGGCTACAAGGAGCACTTAGTTCATGCTGAACTGACTAAATGTTGGATAGTACAATAAGTTTTAATTTTATAGTAATGATACAAATTAGGAGCTTGTACAATATAAGCAACTCCCCTATCCTACAAAATAATACCTTCATTTGTGAACTACCTCAAGCAGCTTCCACATTATCCATATGGTTATTCATACATATAGTTTACAAAGGTATTGCATCACTCCCATGTTACATAGTATGTGTTGATTTGATCAGGAGCCTCTTTCTCTGTACTCTCTAGTGATAGGAAATAATTACCTATAGTAACCTGTTCAGAGAGCAAAGTAAATATGCATTCACATTTCAGTTCAGTAGATCAGACTGTGCTTTGAATCATGAATGGAACAATATGGCTTGTACACACTTTTCAGTTTGTCGATATGGCTTGAAAAGTCATTTCATAGACCATTATGACATTATGGCAAGAAAGGTTGCCAGCACAGAGTGTTGCCGACTGAACTGGCAATTACCAGCATGACATCATTCAAACACAGAACAACTATCACGAGACCCAAAACACTGAGGATCAACATCAGCGTTGATGCCCTGTGTCAACAACACCAGCTGATGATTAGTATCTACAAACTATGTTTTGCATATAACCTGAGGGGAGCTGAACACAACTGTGTTTGGTGTAGTTGGAGGCGATGGGTTTGACTGCATCATTCCACACTTATTACAACTATCTTTGTTCAAATGCCTCTAGGTGGCCATCACAAAAATTGTGTGCTGCCTTTTATCTAAAATCTTTGACCTCCATTGCCGGTGGTGGACTGGAGAGTGAATCTTTGACAATACCAGCCAGTCACACTGGCAAAATATCAGAAAAATTATGAAAGAAATATTGGCTGATGATACTATGATGAAAGCCAGTAGATAGTACCACAAGTGGCCACAAAAGTATCAACAATTTTATAAAAGAAATCCCCCAGCACCACAGTGTAAGAAGAAAATGAGCATAGGACCACCTGGAATCGGACCTGGATCAAAAGCATTGAGTTCTCTTCAATGATGAGTGCAGAATTTGTCTGATACTGATATTCTTCATAGAAGAGAGCAGAGGTTGCCATATACTAATGCCCATCTCGGGCATGCTGTACTGCATATTCAACAGTCATGTTTTAGGCAACATCATGTAAGGATGTTGGATGCCTCTCATCACTTATAACCTGCTGCATTGTCTTTAAACTGATCATGACCTCCTGAAATAAAATTGGGTAGAAGGCTTGAACTAGAGACTGCAAAGGTTCTATAACAAAGTGGGCTGAGGCTTTCTAATCTTATGCCACAGGATTCCAGACAGATTAACATTAAGACCAAAAGGAATGGCACCTTCAAATGACTATTAACCCTTGAGCAGGTGTGCTGTTTTTCATAACATGAGCAGGTAAGCGGCGCACTTTGTACGTTTCCTTATGTGATTAAGATAAGTTGAGTATGATTAAAATCACAGTTTAATCTTAATTTATTTAAACAAGAAGAAAATAAACTTACATGATATGTGCTAAACTACCATTTTATTAAACAATAATAAAATAAATTTTCACTATAACTCTCTGTTCCCAAGGATAGGTGTTAAAGAGACAGTAATGATGCATTCAAAGCATTAAGCACAGCAGCTGCATCAGATCTTGGTGATCTGTTTATGTGATCACTAATTATCTCGTAGACAACTGCCTCAATGTGGGCTTATGTTGCTAGTTCGTAACTGGGGTCACTTTTTCTAACTGATCGTAAATTTTTTCTTGCCTAACTTGCTTTGTATTTTATATCACTGCTGTTCACTTGGAAGTACGACAACACAATTTATCACTGTGTTCAAATCAAATGGCTCTAAGCACTATAGGACTTAACATCTGTGGTCATTAGTGCCCTAGACTTAGAACTACGTAAACCTAAATAACCTAAGGTCATCACACACATCCATACCTGAGGCAGGATTTGAACCTGCGGCCATAGCAGCAGCGTGGTTCTGGACTGAAGCGCCTAGAACCGCTCAGCCACAACGACCAGCTATCACTGTGTTAACTGAATCAATACTGAAGGAATAGGTATAAGTTTGCAGTTGTGAAACAAAAATGGAAATGCACAAAATCATTTTATTTTTGGGTGGTGCACTTTATACACAGGCGCACCTGCTCGAGGGTGGGTGGGGGTAGGGGTGTGGGGTGTATTCTGACTTCTCATGGAAATTTGGTCAGTCTACAGAGCCTACTGTGATGTCACTGGGAAGATATCATGGCAAACTGAACTTTGTTGTTTTTCTGTGTCTCCAAGCAATTGTACTGGCATAACACTTCTAACTCCGTAAATGAGGGTCACTGCCCTGTAAGGCAGTGGGAGTTAGTGTGCTCTGTACGCTCATAACGCTTACAAGTGTTATGTGTATGTATTTACTAATAAACAATGTGGAAATCGTATCTCCATGCTATGTCACTATGCCACACTGCCAGTACCCCATTTCCCACTTAGTAACAGTTTCATGTTTGTGTGGTGCTGTGATTTAGTTGTCATTGGTACTTTTCTGGTGAAAACAGAATTGCCAATAAAATAAATAAGAGCAGGCATAACAAAGCTGTCACTCATTGTAACAACATGGCTTATAAAACATGGGATATTATGTTTCATTATTTCTGAAAATATTGAATCTATGCTAGATTCAGGCACATTGGTAACAAATAAGTAAGTGATAAACTGAGGAAATAACTAGTAACTATAAAGTCAAGGTGACGGGCATGTCACATCTTACAAAATGAAACGTAAGACAGTTGGATTACATTTAGCTTAGACTAGATGTACATTTTGATCAAACAGATCCATAGTGAGGAGATCCTCCAAGATGTAGAACATGTCAGAAAACAAGAATAGACAATAAATCTTTACAAAGAAGAACAATTGTTCTAATGCAACTTCCACAGATATAATGTGAAATTGCCATCATGGATGTGGAATAAGTAAAAAATACATTTTTATTTAAAATGTAATGATAAATTTGTCATGAAACACAGAAATGCTCAATACGATGAGATGCAGGTGGTAATTGTTAGGCTATTGTAACCATGCAACATCAAATAGAAAAACCATTTTGTAACATTTAATTACAATGATCACTTTACTGAACTGAATTTGTACAGAAGTCAGGTTGCATGTAATACTCACACTATATGATATTATTAGTATCATAAACACATTACTTCATTCTATTATGAAATTCATCAATGGAGTAGAGGAAATTGGTGAACAATAAATCCTTTAGGGTACTTTTATACTGAACATTAATGGTAGTTAAACTTTTAACCGCTGTTGACAAGTTATAGAAGTTGTATGTTCCTGAATAACATAGCCTATGTCTGTTTGGACCAAGTAAGTAACTTTAAAGCTTTGGGAAGGTTATTCTTCTTTCTCGCATTGAATCCATGAACTGAGCTATCAGTTTTAAAAAGAAATATATTTTCAATAACAAATTTAGCTAAGGGATAAACATATTTGAAAGCAATAGTTAGTATCACTAATTTCTTAAATAAGCCTCTGCAGGATGTTCTCAAGTTCACACCACAAGGAATTCTAACTACATATTTTTGGACTCAAAAAACTTAAGCTTGGTTTGATGAGTTACCCCAAACAATAATCGCTTATTATGCTATGGAATGAAGAATAGTATGCTAGCTGCTTTATGCTTATACTAATCGTATCTGACAAACATCGCATTGCAAGGCACTTCAGCAGTCCCATAATATGCTTCTCCCAGTTGAATTTAAATCAGGCTGTAATCAAAAAGATTTAACATTTGGACTTCTTCTATCTGATTGTCATTGTATTTTAGGCATATACTGGTAGCAAACCTCCTACAAGTTCCAAACTGCATATTGTATGTTTTTTGCAAAGTTTAGTGACAAAGAACTGGCTAGAAACAAATTATTAATGTCCATGAAAATTGCATTAATCAATCTTTCTAGGATTATACTTGATTTGCTGTTTGCTGGAATGTCTGTATCACCTGCAAAGAAAACAGATTTGGCATCTGGTAATGTTGAGGTGGAATGTCATTGGTGCAAACCAGAAAAAGTAGTTAGATGATGACTGATAGCTCAAAACATGCCTCTTTCCTATTGACATCCTTTGTTTCCTGTCAGACATATAGCATTTGAACCATTCTGCATCAAATGATAATTAAATCAAGACCCTACGCTGTCGACAGGTGTTGATATACGTCAACGGGGACAGATGAAAATGTGTGCCTTGACCAGGACTCGAATTTTGGATCTCCTGCTTACATGAGAGACGCTCTATTCATCCAAGCCACCGAGGGCACAGAGGATAATGTGACTGCAGGGACTTATCCTTTGCATGCTCCCTGTGAGACCCACATTCCCCACTTAATGTCCACACACTAGATTTGTAGTGCCCCTGCCCATTACACTCATTACTCGCGCCAGACAATCTTAATGAGTCCCATAAGAGTTCGGGCAATACGTGTGCATCCGCACAGAAGAAGGAGGTCAATGGCCAGTTAGCCTTAACTATATGAAGATGGTATCTGTTCTTTTGGACATGTCCGAATGAACAGATACTATCTTCATATATTCTGCATAATTTCCTATTACACTATAATATTCTAATTTAGCTGAATGACAAATGCTGAGTATAATGCTCATCAAAACATAACTTTCAACTGTATTTTTGTCCTTTGCTGTCTGTTGTTGGTTTTCTGATTACCTTTTGCAGTACATTTAGTGTGTGTTATATCATGTGTTTGCCTCTACCTTGAATTTTCAATAGTCATTCTATAGGTCTAATTGTTTTTTACATACTGAAGTCAAAGATTGAAGATTGAGGATTTGGGCCTTTATGTAAGCATTTAACTAAAGATGATCAGATACTGGGTGGGACATGATATGGTGTGGATAGGGGCAGGGCCTACTACATTTGTGATGACTAGAGTTAGATACCTTTCCTAAGTGGTGACATCAATATGATCATGGAGTAGCTGTTCTGGTCTAGATGGAGGCTGGAAATTGGGCTGATGATTGCTGGCTGGGTGCACACTATGCTGGTGCCATTGGGGTCTGTTAGGAGATGGACCTGTGCTGGGCATGGTATTCACCTCAACACATTTGGGAAAGGGAGGTTGATGGAGATGATTAGCGATAGTATAATGGGTGAGTGGTGGAGCACATATGGTCAAAAAGCTGTTGTCATGGGTAGGAGAACTAGGTATTTTTGAGGATAAGCCATGGCAACAGGCTATTCTCTCTTAAGAGTATCTCAACCAGCTAAGAGACTTCTGCACCATGCATGTGGGAAATAGACTGTACCACACTCGAATGCACAAGCACCATGGAAATTTGCTCAGAATTATCATTCATCAAAATGCGCAGTCCAGTAAGCTGAACTGTTGTCTTTGAGCAGCATGGCAGTATGCATTACAGAGCACTGTTATAGATGCACTGTAGCATATAGTGCTATCATCACATGCATGTGCAAGTTGTTACTGTAGGTTTACCTTAAAGGGTGGGAGATCATGTATCTTTAAAAGGGGTGGTCTACATTTTAAAGCTAGAGTAGATCTGACCACAATTAGTGTGATAAACATTTTCAATTGGCAGCAATTGAAGTAACAAAGCTAGATGCCTTTAAAAAGTTACTTATTCTGTGTGTTTCCCACTAACCTAGTTGTAATGTGGACACTTGCTTCAATAAATTAACCAAAGTCCTGGGAAGAATCTCAACCCCCAAATCTAACATAATAATATGTGTTGAGGGCGAAATCAGTAATATCTTCCCAAATATTTTGAGCACTTTTGGCATGGCTCAAATGGTAAATTCTGCTATGAAGATCTCAAAAAGTTTAGGTTCAGTTATAAACCATGTAGTTGTGGACCTGGACAGAGAAAATTGTAAAGTATTACTAAGAGATCTTGGTGTGTTGGATCATTACTCTCAGATAATAAAGCTAAAAACAGGCTTGGTGAAACCCGCAAAACTGCAGGCCTACAAAAGGATTTTCTCAGATCAGATCTGCCGGAGATAGTGAGTGTGTGTGAGGTGAGCCTGCTTGTATGAAAGTGCATGTGTTTTCTTTTCTGAATAGGGCTTTGGCCAAAAGCTAAATGTGTTACAGTCTTTTCACTGTTCCTGTCTGCAACTCAGTGTGCCATCTTCATGGTCAGTAGCAATCTATCCTTTTTCTCTTGTTGATACTTTTTCTAGGTTATTTGTTATTTGTTATTTATTGAGCATCCATTTTATCATATACAATGATATAGGAGTTGTCATGTTACATTATATGAGTTTGTAATTATACAGCAAATTAATAACATAGGCTTACGGTGGTAAAACATATATAAATATATATCTCGTGCAGTGTATAGTAGAGAATAACAAAACAAACAATAATTAATTATTTATAGTGCATACTATTTTCATACATTTGTTTTTCAGATATGACTTATCATTATCATTGACCACTATAGTAGATAATAACAGAACAAACAACAATTAATTAATTATAGTGTGTACAGGCAGGCTATTTTCATACATTTGTTCAAATATGAATTATCATTATCACTGACCACTATGAATAACAGAACAAACAATAATTAATTAATTATAGAGTGTACAGGCAGACTATTTTCATACATTTGTTCAAATATGAATTATCATTATCACTGACCACTATGTCACTATGTTCTGAAAATCCATGTACTCTGTAACACTGTAAAAACATTCTCTTAATAACATTTTTTAAGTTCATTTTTAAAAATGTAAAACTTTTCTATCTTTTTGATGCTTAAGGCAAGAGCACTAAAAAGGATTTCGGGGTGATATAGTGCACTTTTGTGATATTGGGCTGTTTTGTGTGTTTCTCTGTGGAAATCATTCCTGTGTCTTGTTGGGTAGTCATGGCACTCACTATTTCAAGAAGCAAATGGAGGGTGAGATTTGAAAAAGCAGATACTTTCGTAAATATATAAAGATGGAAGCGACATTATTTGAAATTCTTTGAAAATTTCCCTGCAGGGCTCTCTTTGTGCAGCCCCTTTCATTATTCTTAATGCTCATTTTTTAGTAATAATTGACCAGTTTGCCAGACTTGAATTACCCCAAAATAAGACACCATACCGCAAGAGATTATGCATAAGAGCATAATAAGCACATATTACTGTTTTTTCACTGCAGCAGTTTTTCAGCATTCTGAGGATATAACAGCATTTACTTAGCTTTTTATTGAGTATTTCAATATGTTTATCCCACTTTAGATGATCGTCTAACCAGATACCTAAAAATTTTGTGTTTGAAGTTTGTAAAATCTTCTGTTCACCAAGTTTCAAAACTATATTGGACTTTACTTTATTCAATATGTGGCTGAAATTCATCCATACTGTTTTTTCTCATTTACAAATAAACAGTTATCTCGAAACCATTTTCCTGCTTCTTCTTTTGTTATTTCTACTTTTTGTTGAAAGACAGTCTCATTTTGAGCTTTAAAAGACTTGTATCATCCACATACAATACAACATTAGCTAGGTATTGACAAATCAAACCTGGGATGAAGTGTATATGGAAAGTAACGTAGATGCAAAGTTCTCTAAGTTTTCCACATTGTATAAATTAATTTTTGAGGTGATATTTTCAGAAGCAGCCATTGCTACCACAGCAGACAAGGAAAATAGATGGATAACTGTGAGTGTTGGAAAATCCTCAGAAATACTTAAGTTTCTCAGTTCTTTTGCTAAAGCATTGCACTAATCCACAGTTCCTAGTGTACTATCACAGTTTTAACTTATACCAGAACAGGAAGCAACAAATCTAAGAGAGGGGTAAAATAACAAAAAGCAAATTTCATAAATGATTATTTCTCTGGTATTGCAGAGAAGTTGTTGCAAAATATTCCAAAAACACATGAAGCACAATAATGACGTTTCCCACAACAGAGCTTGAAGTTATGAAGACAGTGCTACAATTAAGAAATACGAAGTCAGTAGTCCTAGATGAAGTTCAGATCAGTCTCTGTTTGAGAGTGTGCATAGATAGAACAAAAGCCCCACTAACAAACATAACAAATGAATCTTTTAACTCAGTTGTTTCCCAGAGTACCTAAAGCCTCACTAGGGAAAGGTAATGTGGAAAGCATTGAAAACAACTCTATCAGCCTTTCCTTTATCTGGGCTTCAAGCTGCCTAAGCAAGCGACGATTGGCAGGATCACGATAGCGTTGCCAATCCCTCCTCACGTGCCACTTGGCAACTATCAGCTGCCAGATATCAGGGGGCAGGTCCCTGGCACCAGGCTCGGTGGCTAGCCTGGTGCTTGTCTCTCGAGCACAGGTCTGGAGGACGTTTGTGAAATACCCTACTGCTGTGTCCACCTCCCTCTCGTTCCGCATTTGTGGAATGTCCTCCAGGTGTTGTCCTACCAGGGCGGTATATTGTTCCCAGTTAGTTTGATATGTTGTGTTTGCCATCCTCCGGATTGTGTCTTCAACATTGGCACATTCTAGGACAACCGGGTTGTGGTTTGAGTTCAGCTTATAATGGACTGTTGGTGCAGCCCTCCAAGGCAGGCCCCTGCACAAGAAGACATCTAGGATGTCAGGTGCATGGTCGGGGTTGTAGGGGATGTGAGTAGGCTTGTCGGGAGCAATTATTCCCACTTGGGGATTGGTCTCGATAAACCTTCTCAATCTCCAACCTCCAGCATTTGTCGTGTTGCACCCCCAGTCCACATTTTTGAGTTCAAGTCCCCTGCTATTATGACTCTTTCTCCGATTTCGATCGGGTGTTGAAGGTCCTGCACGCCAAAGTTGATATGCGGGGGTTTATATGCCGATACTATTTTAACTATGTCGTTACCGACTTTTAATTCTATGCCAGCCACCTCGACCGTGGCCACATTTGGCATTTCGATCGTGCAGTGACAAATCCTCCGCTTCACAAGGACGGCGACTCCTCCGCCTGAGCGGTCTTGCCTGTTGACCCTGTGCACGGAATAATTTCGCACTTTCAATCGATCGGCCAGCTTTAGATGTGTCTCCTGAATGCAGGCTATATCTATGGCGTGACAATCTAGAAATGATTGTAACTGTGGGAACTTTGAGGATATGCTGTCTGCATTACATATTAATATTTTGAACTCTCTAGTACCGTTACGGTTCATTACAGAAGAGTGTCATAGCTGCTTCAGCAATTACTAGCATTTCTGTGTATCTATCTTTCGCGGCTCGGACTGCCGCTACAGTTTCTTTCACTTTTTGTATTACTGCTCCCAGGTTTATCCCCACAAACAGCTTCCCCAGTTCTCTGAGTTCTCTCAGAAAACTGCCGAGATCGCTGTCCGCGCTTGGCCCCGCCTGTGGCTACTCCTGCGCTGGGACTGCAGTATCATTTGCTGTTGTTTCAGTTGCCTGTTCCGGAACTGGCAGTGGAGGTGAAGCCTGTATTGTGGGTGGGGGAGGTGTAGATGGGACTGGGGGGAGGGTCATCTCCTACACTGTCGCAGGGTGTGCCACGGACGTAGATTGGATGGTGGGAGTGGGCATAGCTGCCCTGTGTGGTCACATACTCGGGAAATCTCTTGCTCACACTTCAAAGTTTGGTTGTTGACGAGCCTGAGCATTTGATGTGGCTGTTGCTGCTAGGGCAGTTTTCTGCTGCCTCTGGTTTTGCACCAATCTTTGGTATACTTCACAGCCGCGATAGTTTGCTGGCTGGGGGCCTTTGCAGTTGGCACACACCTCTCTGTTGCTTGCACAACTTGGTAAGGTGGGGACCTGCACACTTTACGTATCTCAGCTGCAAGTTGCAGTTGCTGCTCGAGTGATTAAATTTTTGACACCTATGGCACTGCCCAGGACCTTCCGGTTTATTATACTGTTCTGCAGTTATTTGGTATCTCAGCAGGTATTGCAGTTTGAACACCTGCTGAGCATCCTCATTGTTTTCTAAAACCGCCAAGAAATATTGCTCTTTCTTGCAGCTGTGACTTTCTTCTGCAGTCGGGGGAGGGAGGGGGAGGGGTTTGAGAATTGGTGAACCGAGTGTACTATGAATCCTTCCTCTATTAATTCACTTTTTACATCCTCTTCTTCAGCATCAATGGGTGCATGCTTTAGTACTACTCTCAGAGCCTGTTTGGGGTTGATAGAATATGTGTGGAACTCTATTTCCTTCCGTTCAAGTTCCGATTTAACCCTCCTATAATCCCCTACATTTTCCACCTGAATTTTCGTTGTCCTATGGCGATATACTGCCATCAATTTCCCCTTTACGGTCGCTTGCAGCTCCTTAAGGAGTAACGGGCTTCCCTTTGTAATTTAGGCGATGATTGGTGGTAATCGCTCTTTTCTTTTGCGCCTAACCATCTGCATTTCGCATCCTCCATCCGCGTCTTCATTCTCTAGGGCTGAGAATGAGTTCACGGTCAGTACATTTACTACAACTTGCTTGTGCTGTTCGCTTTCCCCCTCTTTTTCTGACTCTCTCCTATCATTTTCTGACTCTCTCCTATCATTTTCCGACTCTGTCCTGTCTAAGTCTATGTAGAGTCTACCTGTACCCGAACTGTTGGAACTATCAGAACTATCAGAGCTCTCCTTCTCTTGCACCATTTGCAGACTAGCCTCGTGTGTGTTAGCTGTTTGTGCAGCCCTACTCTGGCTGCGGGTTCTCTGGTGAGAGCTGCAGCGGTCTAATTGTGAGGATTCCCTCAATGACTTGTTGGAGCCATATTAGCAGTCAGTCTAGCAATCAGTCAGTTTGTGGTGTCGCCATGGGCCACTGGATGGTGTTTAGTTCTCACCTCCACAACTAAGTGGCAGGTATCCGCACCTGAGCCAGTTACTATGCCTCTGCAGATGCGGGTAACCGTGCAGCACAATGGGCCCTGGCCTGCTAACTTCCTAATATCCTATATGGGAGCGGGGAGGATGCCCCACGGCGGCAAGAAAAGAAACGCGCCCGGCAAGGGAAGCACCAAGAACGGCACCTCGGTTGTGCAAATCCTGGCCGCAGCCTCCGCACTCGCCCCTCAGTCTGCAAGATCCGGGCAGTTGCAGAGGGTGGGCTTACTGGTAGTTGGGAGCTCCAACGTCAGGCGCGTAATGGGGCCCCTTAGGGAAATGGCAGCAAGAGAGGGGAAGAAAACCAATGTGCACTCCGTGTGCATACCGGGGGGAGTCATTCCAGATGTGGAAAGGGTCCTTCCGGATGCCATGAAGGGTACAGGGTGCACCCATCTGCAGGTGGTCGCTCATGTCGGCACCAATGATGTGTGTCGCTATGGATCGGAGGAAATCCTCTCTGGCTTCCGGCGGCTATCTGATTTGGTGAAGACTGCCAGTCTCGCTAGCGGGATAAAAGCAGAGCTCACCATCTGCAGCATCGTTGACAGGACTGACTGCGGACCTTTGGTACAGAGCCGAGTGGAGGGTCTGAATCAGAGGCTGAGACGGTTCTGCGACCGTGTGGGCTGCAGATTCCTCGACTTGCGCCATAGGGTGGTGGGGTTTCGGGTTCCGCTGGATAGGTCAGGAGTCCACTACACGCAACATGCGGCTACACGGGTAGCAGGGGTTGTGTGGCGTGGGCTGGGCGGTTTTTTAGGTGAGATGGCCTTGGGCAAGTACAGAAAGGGCAACAGCCTCAACGGGTGCGGGGCAAAGTCAGGACATGCGGGGACCAAGCAGCAATCGGTATTGTAATTGTCAACTGTCGAAGCTGCGTTGGTAAAGTACCGGAACTTCAAGCGCTGATAGATAGCACCGAAGCTGAAATCGTTATAGGTACAGAAAGCTGGCTTAAGCCAGAGATAAATTCTGCCGAAATTTTTACAAAGGTACAGACGGTGTTTAGAAAGGATAGACTGCATGCAACCGGTGGTGGAGTGTTCGTCGCTGTTAGTAGTAGTTTATCCTGTAGTGAAGTAGAAGTGGATAGTTCCTGTGAATTATTATGGGTGGAGGTTACACTAAACAACCGAACTAGGTTAATAATTGGCTCCTTTTACCGACCTCCCGACTCAGCAGCATTAGTGGCAGAACAACTGAGAGAAAATTTGGAATACATTTCACATAAATTTTCTCAGCATGTTATAGTCTTAGGTGGAGATTTCAATTTACCAGATATAGACTGGGACACTCAGATGTTTAGGACGGGTGGTAGGGACAGAGCATTGAGTGACATTATAGTGAGTGCACTATCCGAAAATTACCTCGAGCAATTAAACAGAGAACCAACTCGTGGAGATAACATCTTGGACCTATTGATAACAAACAGACCCGAACTTTTCGACTCTGTATGTACAGAGCAGGGAATCAGTGATCATAAGGCCGTTGCAGCATCCCTGAATATGGAAGTTAATAGGAATATAAAAAAAGGGAGGAAGGTTTATCTGTTTAGCACGAGTAATAGACGGCAGATTTCAGACTACCTAACAGATCAAAACGAAAATTTCTGTTCCGACACTGACAATGTTGAGTGTTTATGGAAAAAGTTCAAGGCAATCGTAAAATGCGTTTTAGACAGGTACGTGCCGAGTAAAACTGTGAGGGACGGGAAAAACCCACCGTGGTACAACAACAAAGTTAGGAAACTACTGCGAAAGCAAAGAGAGCTCCACTCCAAGTTTAAACGCAGCCAAAACCTCTCAGACAAACAGAAGCTAAACGATGTCAAAGTTAGCGTAAGGAGGGCTATGCGTGAAGCGTTCATTGAATTCGAAAGTGAAATTCTATGTACCGACTTGACAGAAAATCCTAGGAAGTTCTGGTCTTACGTTAAATCAGTAAGTGGCTCGAAACAGCATATCCAGACACTACGGGATGATGATGGCATTGAAACAGAGGATGACACGCGTAAAGCTGAAATACTAAACACCTTTTTCCAAAGCTGTTTCACAGAGGAAGACCGCAGTTCCTTCTCTAAATCCTCGCACAAACGAAAAAATGGCTGACATCGAAATAAGTGTCCAAGGAATAGAAAAGCAACTGGAATCACTCAATAGAGGAAAGTCCACTGGACCTGACGGGATACCAATTCGATTCTACACAGAGTACGCGAAAGAACTTGCCCCCCTTCTAACAGCCGTGTACCGCAAGTCTCTAGAGGAACGGAGGGTTCCAAATGATTGGAAAAGAGCACAGATAGTCCCAGTCTTCAAGAAGGGTCGTCGAGCAGATGCGCAAAACTATAGACCTATATCTCTTACGTCGATCTCTTGTAGAATTTTAGAACATGTTTTTTGCTCGCGTATCATGTCATTTCTGGAAACCCAGAATCTACTATGTAGGAATCAACATGGATTCCGGAAACAGCGATCGTGTGAGACCCAGCTCGCCTTATTTGTTCATGAGACCCAGAAAATATTAGATACAGGCCCCCAGGTAGATGCTATCTTTCTTGACTTCCGGAAGGCGTTCGATACAGTTCCGCACTGTCGCCTGATAAACAAAGTAAGAGCCTACGGAATATCAGACCAGCTGTGTGGCTGGATTGAAGAGTTTTTAGCAAACAGAACACAGCATGTTGTTATCAATGGAGAGACGTCTACAGACGTTAAAGTAACCTCTGGCGTGCCACAGGGGAGTGTTATGGGACCATTGCTTTTCACAATATATATAAATGACGTAGTAGATAGTGTCGGAAGTTCCATGCGGCTTTTCGCGGATGATGCTGTAGTATACAGAGAAGTTGCAGCATTAGAAAATTGTAGCGAAATGCAGGAAGATCTGCAGCGGATAGGCACTTGGTGCAGGGAGTGGCAACTGACCCTTAACATAGACAAATGTAATGTATTGCGAATACATAGAAAGAAGGATCCTTTATTGTATGATTATATGATAGCGGAACAAACACTGGTAGCAGTTACTTCTGTAAAATATCTGGGAGTATGCGTGCGGAACGATTTGAAGTGGAATGATCATATAAAATTAATTGTTGGTAAGGCGGGTACCAGATTGAGATTCATTGGGAGAGTCCTTAGAAAATGTAGTCCATCAACAAAGGAGGTGGCTTACAAAGCACTCGTTCGGCCTATACTTGAGTATTGCTCATCAGTGTGGGATCCGTACCAGATCGGGTTGACGGAGGAGATAGAAAAGATCCAAAGAAGAGCGGCGCGTTTCGTCACAGGGTTATTTGGTAACCGTGATAGCGTTACGGAGATGTTTAACAAACTCAAGTGGCAGACTCTGCAAGAGAGGCGCTCTGCATCGCGGTGTAGCTTGCTCGCCAGGTTTCGAGAGGGTGCGTTTCTGGATGAGGTATCGAATATATTGCTTCCCCCTACTTATACCTCCCGAGGAGATCACGAATGTAAAATTAGAGAGATTAGAGCGCGCACGGAGGCTTTCAGACAGTCGTTCTTCCCGCGAACCATACGCGACTGGAACAGGAAAGGGAGGTAATGACAGTGGCACGTAAAGTGCCCTCCGCCACACACCGTTGGGTGGCTTGCGGAGTATCGATGTAGATGTAGATGTAGATGAACCAGCAAACGGTAATGCTACAATCACAATATGCACATCCGTTAAGTGCAAACACGACAATTTTGCAGGATACACATGACAATTTCACTTTCTAACTCCAACTTGACAAGGCGAGCAGGAAGGGAGAGACCCCAAGGCAGAACTAAAGCTCACGAGCTACACAATGCGTCTGCTCAGTGCGCCAGTCGCTCCACTAATGGTGCGGTGGATGATCTAATACTGAGTTATACACTTTTTAAATAGTTTTTCTTAATACCGCTGGATGTTGCTAGTGTTAACTGTTTTACATGAATTTCTTCTGGAACCATATAACATTTTGGGTCCTTTTACGTTAACAGTTATTTGATGTTTTATTTAATAAATAATTTATAATTTTATAAGGAAACAACTATCTGAGATTGGTAGACATTTGTCTAAGAATAAACTATGCATTAACCTTGGAGTTGACACATGCATGACATATACACATTTCCTTGAAATTTTCAATGAGCTGACCAGTGATCATTCCTCTTGTTTCTCATAATATCATTACATTATTGAAGACTGAACCCCTACTTTCTTACTTACGTTGTCTGCTGCTGGCAGAATAGACTTTGTATTTCCATGACAAAGCTCCTTTGCATCAGATTGTGACACTCCCTGGCAAACTAACATTTTTTCAAAACGGTTGAGGGCTTCTCCATTTTTAAGCACTTGCAAAATCATGTTTTTGCCTTCTTGAAAACTTTTTGATTTTCCACAAGATTCTAATAACAGACCACCTGGAATACCAAAGAAGATAGCATATAAAGGAATAGATATGATATTCTTAGTTTCATGGTGGTTTTAAGTGATGCTTAAAAGTGAGTGGATGTGTTAAACTGCTAGTGTTTTTAAACAGAATGTTATCTTACAGACTATATTTAGTTTTACTTTTTTCTTTTTTTTACTAGATAGGTTCTGTACAACACAAATTTGAAATCTGGACAATGATAACGCTCAAAGATTTATACTTTTTGTTTAGAGCTTTAAATTAGAAGTATAATACTTTTTGCTTTTCTCCATCCATAAAATGCCGTGAAAGTGATTATTTTTCAATACTTCCAATTACTGTCACAATCAAATATTTCTGTTCACTGAGTATAAAATGACCTAGCAGTCCATTCCTGTTTTATATTCTGTCAACTACCATTTTTTGTTACCAAAATTGAGAAGTAATTTCTGCAATCAACAATCTGAGTAAATTAGCATTATCTGTAACTCATTGTTAGTGTAGTTGACAGAACCACCCTGTAAAAGCTATTTCTGCTTGTTAATGCACGTCTTGAAACAGTGAAAAGTCTGGGATCAATATCCACTGGTTATGAAAAGGATAGATTACTACTCACCATAAAAATGACATACTGAGTTGCAGACAGACACAATGAAAAAACTGTTTACACATTGCTCTTTTGGACAAACCCTTTAACAGAAAATAAAAAGAAAACATGCACTCATTCACAGAAGCAGGCACACCTTACATGCACACATGACCACTATCTCTGGCTAATAAGGCCAGACAGCAATGCTTGTATTGAAAGAAACCACAGGAAAGTTGTATGGCTGCAGCGTACTGGTGGGGGAAGAGAAGAATGCTGTCTGATGGAGCATGCAGGAACTAGTAGGTGGGAGGATAAGGCTGCCAGATGCTGCATTGGAGAATTGAGGAATTTGGAGGTGGGGGGGGGGGGGGGGAGGGGGGGGGGGGAAGAATGGAAAAGGAGAGGAGTAGAGAGAGGAAAAGACTAACAGGTGAATTGCCAGTGACCAGGCGCCAGACCCTTCCTATTCCAGCCACAGGTTCATCCTATTCCATTGAAGGCTGGGCCACTTGTGAATGCAGCCATGTCATATACAAACTCAGCTGCAATCATCACACAGCTTTTTGTCTTTGTGTGTCTTATCAACCAGCCGTCCATCAGGATGAATGGCCACTGTCAAACTGTGGCCAAGACTAAAGTGGACTACCTGTGGCACAACATCCAGCTGAATATAACAGACTTCATTTCAATTGCTGCTACACAGCCTAGGCCATCTGAACCCTCCCCTCTGCCACCAGCTTTTCTGAACTGCGCAGATGGCTGTTATCCTTACAGCGATTTCTCTGCTCCCAAAATTATCACAGACTCAACCTCCAAAAACCTACTGTCCCCAAACCCTTCACCCAACAGTTCAACACCTCTGTACTACCCACCGCTTCCCATTTCACATCCTCTCATGCACATTGTTCGCTACTCTCTGCCAATGTACCCACCAGTCTTCTACCCTCTCTGCTTACCCCATTTCATGCTCCCCAATCCTCCCTCCCCTCCCCCACAACCTCCTGAAGCTGCACTTGGCAGCCTTGTGCTGCTCCCCGCTAGCTCATGCATGCTCACCTGGTAGAGCTCTTCTCTCCCCCAGCCATACCCTGCCTTTCCTGCCCCTTCCCTCCTCCACTCCAGATTGTTGCTTCCGTTCAACACAGCAGCTGCTGTCTGGGCAAACACAAATGATACTTTTATCCAGACATGATACTTACACTTAAGTACCTGCAACTTGTGATGGGTCCCAGGACATTAAACATATTGGGACATGGTTCTTAATAGTGTGTGTAATCACAGCAAAGCATGATCTGCAACGTGCTCCCATGCTGGCCACAAGGTTGGTACAGTTAACAACTGCTGGAATGGTGTTAGGTGTATGTGAATGTTCTGCAACATGCCCCCCACCCCCCACCCCCTGCCCCACACCCCCCACCCTCATCCCTCCTCCCCCAGCACAACCCACATGACAGGATTTAAGTAAGGGAAATGAGCAGGCCACTTCATTTACTGACCATCTTCTCATTCCATGAGCTCTATCATGTGTGCTGTTCGATGAAGTCATGCACTGTCATCCACAAAAAAGGAAGTCAGTGCCAAATACACTCATAAAAATACATACGTAGAGAAGGAGTACAGTGCCACAATAATTTGACTGGTGAGTGAGTGGTGTTCAAAGATATGGAGGTCAGTACACCCAAGCAGCATTATGCCTTCCCATGCCACATAACTCCTGCACCACCAAAATGATCATGTTTGACAGTGCTGGATGTACCCTCATATGGCAAGATCCAGGAACACAAACACACACAGGAACATTGTCAAATGTGATATGTTGATCAGGAGGAAGATTGATGCTATGCTGGTACATACCACTTATAGGAAGCCAGCTCACACTGATTTGTATCTTTAGACTGATACTTGTCATCCCAGCATGAAGGGGTGCTTAATATTTTGGTGTACATAGTTCATGTCATCTCACATGCTGAAATTTCATCAGCTGAGTTAGTTCACCTGAAAGTCCTCTTCCACTTGAATGGTTATAGAAAAAGGAGACCGCACACGTATTGTGCTACTGACCAAACATGAATAGGGTAAGTAATGAAAATAATTAGGCGACACCTAAGTCTACAGCCTTTTTGCTTTATGCATTTCCAACAGAATTTGTCACATTCTGAGGAAACGTGGTGTGATGCATTCTTTGATCACTATTTAAGATAAGGGCCCTTTTAGAGTCTGCAAAGAATGATCTTGGTTTGCATAAAGTGGGTGCCTATTGTCGCCTTGCAGTTGCAGCTTGTCGTCAATTGGTCAGGCTACAAGGAGTATACTGAGCGTAAGTGTCAACTGGTTACAATAGTCAAGCATATCTGCTGTTGCAGAATATCACCTTGTCACCAGTCATACTGTGGAATTCAATAACATAGAGATTCGGTGTACACTTCTGTCTGTGGTGATAGTGTTATTAAGGGAGCATTTGAGATTAAATTAGCAACTGACCTCATAAATAGTGATGGAGATTTCTGCTTAAATTGTGCTTGGAATCTTGCTCTCTCTCCCTTGTCAAACAACAGCATGACAGAAATAATTATATCTGATCACCCATTGGTAACTAATATTTGTAAAATTAATTAATATTTGTAATATTGGTAATTAATATTTACTACCAATAATTTCTGAAGATTGTCATCTTTGGTTGAATCGTGACACCAGTGTTTACAGTGTATGTTTTGTCTTTCTAGATTTGCCCCACATACTGAGATTTTAAAATTTTCTTGCACAGCGCTATCTCACTGTACATGTGCCTTGAAAATGACAGGGTGTAAGCTCATCAAAACAATGGTGGATATCAAATATGTCACCTGGGTGCATAACCATAAGTTGTCTGAACAGTTACCACAAGTGTTGCACCAAAAAATTCAATCTCACTGTCACTCCTTAGCTAAGATTTTTTCCTCTGTGCAAGTACAAAGATTTTGTTACAAAAATTGAAATGTGCTCTAGCACTCCACCTGTATGGAGCAGGAGAAAATACTTTGATGCTAAATGTGAAGGAAAGGTAGAAACTTTAAGTAAAGATAAATACAGCAAACATTGATGTACACGTATCTTCTAACTAAACATCATAAATTTTGATCAGCTACTGGGAGGTTAAGAGAGAAATATGATTGTTCATTAACACAGTGACGGCACACATGCACTTGAGTGGAAACATGTGTGAACATGTCAGAAGCACTTGGGAACTGACTGGGCAGCATGAGTAAAAAATCTGCAGCAAAGTGGGAAAGGCATGGCACCCAAGGAAAGGTTGTATGTTGTATGTTGATGCATCTGCAGCATCCAAAAGGTTATGCAAATGAAATGGATGCTGCATGTCTGGGTTGTAGGCCTATAGTAGGATGTTTTGCTAAGGGAAAATTGTAAGGCCGCTTGAGTTTTTCTGCTGCTATTTCTCAAATTATAAAAATTCTGTAGGTTTAATTCCTGTCAAGCAATGCCACAGTGACATGTTAATGCAAGCCACTGAACACAAACTGATAACACATGCACAAGCTTCACTTTGAAAACTGAGGACACAGTAAAGGAAGCCAATAAATTCCTGTAAAACAATCCCAATTAATAAATTTTAATTAAATGCAAGAAATTATAAACAGACCCAAAAAATTTCAGAACTGAGTTTTCTCTGTACACCAAAATTAATGCCATTTGAAGTGTACAGAAATGTTTGAGAATTCTGTTTGTGTTCTCTCTGCAATACATCCTACATTCCTGTAACACAATTAGTCTCAACCTTCACAAGTCCCTGACCTTCACCCACACAGCCCCTTCCTTGATTACACTTCCAGCACTCCCATAGTATTCTATTCCTCCAACACACCAACCAGTCTTTTTACCCCTCTTCTACTTCTCTCCTTTACCACTCCTCCCTTCCCCCCTCCTCCCACTGCAAACCACCCAACTGTACCTAGCAGCCCTACCTTGTCCCCACCATGCCCTGGCATGCTCCCACAAGCAGAACTACACCTCCCCTCACCCCTGCACTGATGTCCCTTCCAACACCAGCCTCCCCCTTACCATCCACACTAGCACAATCCTTTTCCCATTAACTGTACTTTCAGTCCACGGCAGCCAAAGACAGTGGTAATGTGTGTGTGAGTTGTGCTTGTGTGAATATGTATGAGTTTTATACTTTCGAAGAAGGCCTTTTGGCTGAAAGCTAAAGTGTATAGCAGTCTTTTTGTTGTCCCTGTCTGTTACTCAGCATCTTACCTATATGGTGAGTAGCAATCTATCCTCTTCATAATAGCTTTGAAGACCACATAATCCTATATTTGACATGTACCACACAAAATGCACAGAGTATACTGAAAATTGTCATAACCACCATGTTGTGCATGCAGTGGTAGTACTGCTATCACATACAATGATCTCCTAGAGTCTGTGTGGATTTCATATTATCTGCAGGAACTGAATGTAGATCTTGAGTTGCGGAACTTCTCCAGTTTATTTTATTTATCTGTCCATGAGACTTCATTGATACACATAATGTACATAAGATGTCAGACATTTTATGCGAGTGCAGGTTTTCTCTGCGAATTTCATATATGAAGTCTTCACGGGTTGTCAGTCGAGTAGCATCGTCATCTCATAGCAATGTTTCGATGGAATGTGTCTCCATCATCTTCAGGCGAAGTGTCGGGACATTGTCGGTCGCGGGCTTATATCTCTGCTGGACTGCTCTCCGCTTCCCGCAGCCGGCCATTCACATGCCCGCAGAATATCGTCCGATGCGCCTGGATCGGCTGGTGGTGGTTGGGGTGGGGGGGGGGGGGGGGGGACGCGTGCACGGGGTTTGAGTCCCGGCGACCGTCTCTGTCTGGTCCGTCCATGGCCCTTGGTGGAACGGAATGTTCTTCTCTGATTTTCCTGATTGCAGGCTCCCAGCCTGTATCAAAATACTCCATTTTGGCAGAGGTTAGTTATAGAATGATGTACATTGAGATCCATTTTTTGCCTTGTGTTGTGAGTGTATACATCTTTCAGTTTTGAGGAAGAGTGCAGGATTTTCAGTCACATACTGCTGTAGGAATACTATGCTTTCGTATATATGGAGGCAGAGAAGTGGGAGGATTTACAGTTTCCTGAAGAGTGACTTGTGAGATTTTCTGTGTTTGGCACCTTCTATGATTCTTACGATTCTTTTTTTTTTTTGCATTGTAAATAGCTTGATGTGCTACAAGAAGCTCCCCACAATATGACTCCATACTTCAACATTGGTTAGGCACTTGCATAGCACATACATTTTAGGCAGTTTTTACTACAGCAGCTTTCAACAATCCTCATCACATAGCAGGATGTGTTCAACTTTTTTCTGGTAATGCCAATACAAGTTCCCCACCTGACATTATCCTGCAGCAACAGCCTGAGAAACTTTGTCAGGTCAACTCTATTTACAGCATTCTCTGTCAATTGGGTATTTACAGTTTTGTTTGACATTATGGAAGTTGATTGCTACATTTTTTCCTTCATTTATGATTAACTTGTTGTATGTGAACCATTCTGCTATGCTATCAATTACCTTTGTTATGTTTTCTTGTAGTAGGTTTCCTGATTTTACAGCAATGAGAAAGCTTGTGTTGTCAGCAAACTGGTAAGCATTTTAACACTGCATGTTTGTTTGCAGGTCATTTACATATTGGAGGAACAGCACTGGTCCCAGTACTGATCCTTGCGGAACACCATATTTCGTGTCTTGGTAATCTGAGTATTGGTTTGTGATTTTGTTGCAGTCAGTGTCTTGTATTCCACTGTTTGTTTCCATTTGGAGAGGTATGACCTGACCTAGTCATTATGTGTGCCTCTAATGCCTACTGGATTTAATTTTGTGCGAGTGCTTCATGATCTAGTAATATCAAATGCTTTTGACAAGTCAAGGCGTACACCAGTGATACAATCACCACTGTCCACTTTCTGCTAAATTTCACTTAGGAATTCATAGACAGCACTGTTGGTTGAGTGGTTCTTCCTAAACCCGAATTGTGCTGTGGATAGGATTTGATATTTTTCCACAAAGGCTGTAAGTATTTTGTGGGAGACTTTCTCCAGAATTTTTGACAAGCCAGACAATTTGGCAATTGGCCTGTAGTTGCTAATTTCTTATGTGTTTCCTCTTTTGTAGATTGGTTTCAATTTTGCAATTTTTAGACAAGATGCCAGTGAACTATTGCATAAATATGTTAGCAGTTTTACAATGTGTTCACTACATCTTTTTATTATTTTATTAGTTCTAAACCTCAATACGTCATTCATACCCTGGGTCACCAAGATACTTTTAACCTTTCCTATACACTCCACACAATGTTCATAAATTAGCCATAATACACACATCAAAACAAATTTTGCATCACCTCAATTCCGAGAGTTCTGGAACCTGTACAGAAAATTGGAATAGAGATCAACATAAACATCATTTTCGCCATTTTTATTGTTTATGAAAACCACACATTGCATGTTGTACCACCATGCTGCGAGACCTTCAGAGGTGGTGGTCCAGATTGCTGTACATGCCGGTACTTCTAATACCCAGTAGCAAATCCTCTTGTATTGATGTATCCTGTATTTGTCGTGTCATACTATCCACAAGTTCATAAAAGCACTGTTGGTCCTGTCTGTCCCACTCCTCTATGGTGATCCAGTGTAGATCCCTCAGAGTGGGTGGTGGGTCACATTGTCCATAAACAGCCCTTTTCACAGGCATGTTCGATAGGGTTCATATCTGGACAACATGCTGACCACTCTAGTCAAACAATGTCACTATCCTGAAGGAAGTCATTCACAAGATGTGCACGATGGGGTGAGAATTGTAATCCATGAAGATATGGTTGCACTATTGATCGAAGGGTGGCATTCACATATCGTACAGCCATTACGGTGCCTTCCATGACCACCAGTGGTATATGTTGGCCCCACATAATGCCACCCTAAAGCAGCAGGGGACTTCCACCTTTCTGCACTCACTGGACAGTGTGTCTAAGGCGTTCAGCCTGACCAGGTTGCCTCCAAAGACGTCTCCAACGATTGTCTGGTTGAAGGCATATGCAACACTCATTGGTGAAGAGAACATGATGCCAATCCTGAGAGATCCATTCAGCATGTTGTTGGGCCCATCTGTGCTACATTGCATGGTGCCATGGTTGCACAGATGGACCTCACCATGGACGTCGGGAGTGAAGTTGCACACCATTTGGCCTACTGCGCAAAGTTAAGAGTCTTAATATGACATCCAATGGCTGCATGAAAAGCATTATTCAACATGGTGGCATTGTTGTCAGGGTTCCTCCAAGCCATAATCTGTAGGTGTAAAATAGTCACCTATTCAGATCTCCAAACTGGAGCTACTCAAGAGAATGTTTCATCAGGAAAAAAAACTAACATTTTGCCAGTCAGAGATCTCTTTATGAGGCAGGTAAGTTAGAAAGCTATTGTTACAAGGCCATTTCAGTCAGTCATATGCACTATTGTCCTTCCAACTACTGAAAGGCTGCTGTCCCACTTTAGGAACTACACATTAATCTAGCTTCTCCACAGATGTACCCTGATCACAGTTGTATGTATGGTACAGCTATCTGTATCACTGAATGATGCAGGCCTCCCACCATGGTAAAGAGAATGGTTTGTGGGTAGGTCAGGATAGAGGGATGCCAGAACAAATCATCTGGTCTGTAACAGGAACCATCAGACTACAGTAACTAAACTCATAATTTTTCATATGCAACATCATGCTCTGAAATGACGGACGTCCCACCTGAGATCATTGGCACCCCTCGTAAAGTGGTGTTGTGTCACCTACTCAACCTTCACAAAATCCTAATCAATCCCTATGCCACTCCCAATCCCTAATGCTTTCCACAAGGATCGTACCCCTGTGGAAAACCCAGGTGTAAGACCCGGCCAATCCACCCACCTACCACCTCCTGTTCAAGTCCTTTCACAGGCTTATCCTACCCCATCAGAGGCCAGGCCCCCTCTATTATGATAGGATAGGTACTATGATAAGGGTAGATTGCTGCTGAATGGCAGAAAGGCACAAAGAATAGACTGTCACATGCTGTGCTTTTCGCCAAAGCCTTCTTCAGAAGGGAAATAAAACACACACAGCAACACAAATATGCACACCTCATGCACACATGGCAATAATTTTTGGCTGCTCCAGCCAGAATGCAATTGTATTGAACAGGAGAAACAATCTGGGAAGATGGAGGGATAGCAGGCTACAGTTGGTGGAAGAGATGTGAGCACTGCCTAGCAGTGCAGGGATTGGATGGTGGCAAGAAAAGACTGCCAGGTGAAGGTTAAATGGCCGGGGGAGATGGTGATGGGGAGGGGGGGGGGGAGAGGGAGAGGAAGCATGAGGAATGGAAAAAGAGAGGAGTGGAGAAGGGAAAAAGACCAGTGGTTGCATTGGCATGAAGCAGTGCACATTAAGGGCACAGGGACATGAATTGGAGGACGTGATACAACAGAGGGGGTGGAAACTGACGGGTGGAGGGTATGGAGATATTAGGTTATCATAGGTTGGGGCTAGGATGATTTAAGGAGCAGAGAATGTGTTGTAATGATAACTTCCATCTGAGCAGTTCGGAAAATCTGGTGGTGGAGGGGAGGAACCAATGGCCCAGTCTGTGAAGCAGCTTAAGTTCAGCTGCATGTTGTGCCACAGGGTGGTCCACCTCAATCTTGGCCACAGTTTGGCAGTGAACAACTGGCTGGTAGTCAAATCAATATACAAATCTATGCAATGACTGTGGTAAAGCTGATTTATGACACGCTGCTTTCACAGGTGGCTTGGCCCCTGATGGGGTGAGATGAATTATGGTTACACTCCACATATACAAAAAGGGCGACAGAGGAATGCCAGATAACTGTAGACCAATATCAGTTGTCCCTATACTGGCCAAAATTGTAGAGAGCTGCTCACACACACAGATTTACATGTATTTTGAGAGCACTAAATTACTTAATGACAGCCAGTTTGGATTTAGAACTAATCAGTCAACCATAAAAGCTATTGAAAGTCTGATAACTGAAATCCACAATCCTTTTGAAAGGAAACTGACCACCTGTGCAACACTAATATACTTAATCAAAGCATTTGATTCAGTATCACATGAGATAATTGTTAACAAATTAGAATATTATGGTATTGCAGACAAACCACTTAATTTGATTAAGTCGTACATAAATAACAGAAAACAGTTAGTGTAATGAAAATTAAGAGAGGAATTCCACAGGGCTCTGTCCTTGGACACTTCCTCTTTATTATCTATGCCAGGGGTACCCAACAACATTTTCTCGAGGACCCTCTCATTGAGGTACCTTGTCATATCACAGTATCAAGTAAATAAAAAAAGCCAAATTAAGAGTCTTTTTATATGTTTTCTATTTCATTATTGAAAAAATATTGAGCTGAAAACTTTTTCAGTTTAGCCATCATTGTTATTGTTAAATGTTTGATTATTGCTCAAAATCTTTGTCTTCAAATCTGGGTGTTTAGCATAACAAACTCCTTAAAAAATAAAAATTGAGTATGAACTGAAAATTACAGGAAAAAATTAAAACTGAGTGTATTGATCTTACACTTGAGATTGCATTGAGTAGACATGCGTGAAAAATAAGAAAACACTAATTTCATACAAGGTATTATTTATTTGGAAAAAAAATACAGTTACAACAGAATATTCAGTCTAGAACCACACGACCGCTACGGTCGCAGGTTCGAATCCTGCCTCAGGCATGGATGTGTGTGATGTCCTTAGGTTAGTTAGGTTTAAGTAGTTCTAAGTTCTAGGGGGCTGATGGCCTCAGAAGTTAAGTCCCATAGTGCTCAGAGCCATTTGAACCATTTTGAACAACAGTGTACTCCATCAGTATACAGTTAGGTTTAATTTTCAGTTCCTAATGAGATGAGTTCAATCTGACTTTTGAGTCCATTATTTCTGAAATATTAGGTTCCAAACTTGAAACTTTCACTCTGAAATCTGACCGCATGTCAAGCCGATTCCTATATTTGTTTCTCATGAAACACATGGAAGAAAATGCTTGCTCACACCGATACATGGTTGCAAATGGAAGGATGTTTTCCATTGCCTTATCTCCAAATATCTTGTAGTCCTTGCATGCTGATGCCCAGAAATCTGTAATTTTATCACCAATGAAGATGTTTATCATCGTACCACAGCTGGACAGATCCACAAGTTGATCTTGCTCTTCTTCAGTGTGGTCTTGGATTTTGTCTATTTCTTCACAGCTGAAGGGATTTTGAATCCATCTGTCATCAGGGTCAGGTTCAGGGAAATACTCTCTAAAAGTGGTGGCTAGACTGTGTAGATGCTTGGCTACAGTGATCTTGATCTGGTCAGGCAAACTCTCCTCTGATGACTCCAAGAATTGTTTTAAAGTAGAAAAGTTAGTGACTTGTTTTCTTTCCTTGACATTCAGATCTGACACTTTTTGACCATAGCACTTATCTTATCCTCAACTTTGAACATGTCTACATTTTTTCCTTTTAACTCAAGTTTAACACATTCAAGTGTTCAAACACATCAGCTAAGTACGCAACTTAGCAAAGCCAAGAGAAGTTAGTGAGAAAATCTGCATACTTTGTGTCAAGAAGCTAGACATGAAACTCATCTCTAAGTTCAAAAAATCTTGACATGATCCTACCTTGAGAAAGCCATTTTACTTCCATATGAATAAGAAGTTGCTCATGCTCATTGCTGATCTCTTTACACAATAAAGAAAATAATCTGGATTGCAGATGTCAAGTTTTAATGAAATTGATGATTTGAACTACTTCATTAAGTAGCTTTTGCAAAGGTTCAGGCAATCTTTTGGCTACTAAGGTTTCACGGTGAATACAACAGTGAGTCCATTCCACCTCAGGGGCCACTGCTTTGATACAAGCTAGAAGTCCAATTTTTTTGAGAGCCATTGACTTTGCTCCATCCATCATCAAGCCTACACTTTTTTTCCAGCTGACATCGTGTTCATTGAGATAATTATTTAATGCAGTAAAAATATCGTCTGCTGTTGTATACAGTAGTTCACATGAAAAAAGAAAATTTTCAACCACTTGGTCCTCCCATAAGAATCATGCAAAAACCAACATTATAGCTTTTTTTGATATGTCTGCGCTTTTATCCAATTGTATTGCGTACATGTCACTCATGTAATGTCTAGCCAGGAATGTTTCTTCGATGTTAACTGCCATATCAGTACTTCATCTTTGAACAGTATTATTTGAGAGTGGGACAGTTCCTATTACCTTAGTAGCTGCATCACCTAACATTCTTTTGCAAAGTATTACTGCTGATGGTAGTATAAGTTCCTCAGCAATTGTGTGGTTTTTCTCACATTTAGCAACAAGCTGAGCCACCTCGTAAGATGCAAGGGCTGCATTTTCATTTACATTTGCACCACAGTATTTGGTAATTGTTTTACGAGATGTTTGCAACTCTCCTAACTTATTTTTGAAAAAATCTAATGACTTACTTCTGTACTCTGGGTGCTTTGTTTGAAGATGGTGCCGGAGTTTTTCTGGTTTCATACATTCATTCGAAAGGCTTTCATAGCAAATTACACATTTAGGTTTAGGCTGTTGCTCAGGTCCAGTGAACGTAAAATGGATTTCCAAGTAATCAGAGTTATATTTTCTAATTTTTCCAGTAAGCTTAACATTGATCTTGGAAGGGTTAGGTTCAAGGGACACTGACAATTTAGGTTCAATGGACACTGACAACTTTGGTTTGAGAGTCACTGACTTACTTGCTAGAACATCAAATGCATAATCTTCCTCTTCATCTGTAGGCCTTTCTCGTTTTAACGAACCAGTTTTTAACCAACGGTCCATTTTTAACTACGCGAACTGTAGCTTCCACAAAAAACTATTTAACACAGAATATTGAATATGTAAACAACACAGTCTGTGAAAGCACTGCAAATAAATTAACAATGGCCAATTGTCATCAGAAATGCTTCTGTAAAGTAAGTGTCAGTTGTCAGCTACAAAGAGGCAATGCACACAGTCTAATGGCATACAGCAGAACTATTTGCCTCTATCTAATTCTAGTTTTGCGCTAGAGTGTGCTTGTATCAGTTGGCTCTAGGAAGACGCTAGACGCAGATTTAGCATTAGCTAAAGCTCTGCTCATGCAGGAAACGGCCAAAACAAAAAATCTGTTATCATACGAAATATATTTAATATATTTTTTATTCTAATAGCATCTTGCGAACCCATCCGGTATAGCTCGCGGACCACCTGTTGGGAACCACTAATCTATGTTAATGACTTCTCAAACTGTATAGCCTCAAAAATATTTTCTATGCCAATGATATGACCATGATCTCCACAGGTGAGAATATGCAAGAGGTGGTAAACAAAAATAATGAACTTTTTGAAAAACGTAGGGTGTGGTGTATTTTTAACCAGTTATGTATAAACAACACAAAAACAGAGGAAATTTATTTTAAACTGAAGTCACGGTAAGCAGAGAATCACATTGTGAAACTACTGGGACTAAAAATAGACCAAAGGCTCTCATGGCATGACCATATAAGCTATCCGACAGGCAAACATGCACGCGTAATACTCCTGCTGTATAAACTAAGATATTCTGTCAGTAAAAGTTTATTGATGCTTTGCTACTATACATTCTTTCAGTCACAGCTACAATACAGGATTCTGTTATGGGGTAATTCACCAGGCACAAACCATGTATTCAAATGGCAAAAAAAGCAATTAGATGTATACAAGGATTGGGTCCAAGAGAAACCTGTAAGGAGCACTTCAGTGTATTAAACATAATGACACTCCCAAGCCTCTATATGCATAACTGCTTAATATACGTAAAAAAAAATACAACAATTTACACAGAGAATGAATTTACATTTGCACAGCACTCGAAACAACTGCATGCTTGATATACCATATTCTAGACTGTCACTGACACACAGCAGTCACAAACACCTAAGTCTAAAGTTACATAGTAAACTGCCACAATATGTCAAAACCCTCACCCTCTTTAAATTTAAGGAGGTATTAGACACATGGCTCAAAAATAAAGCATACTAATCAATTGAAGAATATATTGGAAGCAATTTGGAAGGAATGTGTAAATAATGAAATAATATATGTATCATTAACTAAATGTGTAAAAGCGTATAATTAATTCTTGAATGTAAACTGTATAATGATTACTGCTGAAATTGTCTGATTAGTAAGAAGTTTATGTATTTATATGTATTTATGTATATGAAAATGATGATATGAGCAACATGTACAAATTACTAACTACTAAAAAGATGTATCGATATGTGTGCATAATGTAAAATGTAAAAATCAGTAACAACTATACTTTTATGAAATATGTAAATTGTATTTTGACAAGGCCAAATGCATGGTAAACATGCTGAATGGCTAATAAATAAACATATGAAACATATGATGAAGCCTCTAACAGGACCCGAGTAGGAAGTGCTGGGTGCATGGATTGGGCAGGTCATGCACCTGGGTCTTCCACAGGGGTATGAATCAAATGCCAAGGAGTTGGGGTTGGGAATGGCATGTGGATGGACTAGGATGTTGTGGAGGGCAGGTCGTGACACAATAGCACTTTAGGAGTTATGGGAAGGATTTTGGGTAAGATATCCTTCATTTCAGGGTATGATGATACATAATCAAAGTCCTGACAAAGGATATGGTTCAGTGGTTCCAGTCCGGGGAGGTAATGGGTGACAAAGGGGGGCTCCTTTGCAGCTGTTTCACAGAATGCTAAAGGTCTCACAAAGACACTATAAACAGACCCGGTCTGTAAACAGATTTCTTGTGCCACCCCAATCCTTGCACAGCCACAAAGAACCAGCTACAAAGGAGCAGCCCCTTTGTCACCCCTTGCCACCTCTGACTAGCACCACTGAGCTACATCCTTCATCAGGGCTTTGAAAATGTACAATCATCCCCTTAAATGAGGAACATCCTACTCAGGATCATTCTCACCCCTCCTAAAGGGATGTCCCATCACCCACCCAACACCCATAACATGCTAATCCATTCCTAGGCCATCCCCAGTCCCAACCACTTGCCACTGGGATCATATGCCTGTGGGACACCAATATGCAAGACCCACCCAGCACTTCCATCCTGATCCTGTCTCAGGCTTATCATACCCTGTCAGAGACTGGGCCACCTGTGAAAGCAGCCATGTTTTACAAGGGCTATTCATAAAATAAGACGTGATTGGGCATAAAATGGAAACTACAGCAAGGCTCCAATGTAGCTTTGCATGGATGTGTTGTGCAGTCCTCTAGTATGCCCGTAAATTGTGTCATGTCTCTCTTTTCAGTTCTGAGCACACAGTGAACACGTAAAGATGCCTAGAACAACAGTGTCTCCCACCATGTATGAGGGCCTGGTGAGAGATTTTGCCTGAAGTGATGCAGCCAACATAAAACAAATTTCTTGCATTTTCTTGTTCATGACAGTTCTCAGGCTCACTCTGCAGGGGCAATGAAGGTGCTCCTGCAACGTTTTTGATGGGGAGTGTTTGATCACCCACAATACAGCCCGTAGTTGGCTCCCTCTGTTTCTCATCTTTTTTCATCTCTTCTCACATGAGCTACTGGTTCTTAAAACAACATTTTGGCACAGACAATGAGCTGTAGACAAGTGTAGAGAATTGGTGGAAAACACAGGTGGCTGCCTTCCATGATGAGGGTAATGGAAAGTTGGAGTGGCAACTATGGTGAGAAGTAGCTGGAAGGTACAGCTAACTGCTGCAAATGAAACATTTTTTATTTTTGTAGTGATTTCCAGTTTGTGACTAATTGGATCTCACTTTGTGAATAGCCCCTCAGCTCTGCTGCAATCATTGCACAGCTTTATATTGGTATGACTATCAACCAACTGCTCACTAGGAGTGCGGCAAAGAGCAAAGTGGATCACCCTGTGGCACAATGTGCAACCTGAAAGTAACATGCTAGATTACAATGGCTGCTTCTCAACCCCTGCCATCTGTATTCTCCCCATCAACACCAGGTTTTCTGAATATCACAGATAGGAATTATCATTACACTGCATTCTCTCCTCCTGAAGCTATCGCTGCTTGAACCTATGGTAATCTACTGTCCCTACACTCTCCACTCAAGAGCTTCTGCCCCCTCTGTTATATCACCTTCTCCCACTTCATGTTCCCTCACCCTCATTATGTAGTGCTCTCTGCTAACACATCCTTCAGTCTTTACTCCTTCTCTTTTCCACTCCCTATTTCCTTCCCACCCCCCCCCCCCCCCCCCCAACCCCACCCCACCCCCAACTCCCCCAACACCTCCCCTCCCACCACCATCTAGTCTGTGCGTGCCCCACCAGGCAGCACTCACTTGTCTCCCCCACTCATACCCTATTATCCCTCCTGCTTCTTTTCCCCACTCCAGATTGCTGATTCTATTCAATTCAGTTGCATCATTCCGGCTGTTGTAGCTCGAGATAGCACTCGTGTGTGCATGGGGGGTGCCTGCATGTGTGAATGTGTGTTTGTTTCCTTCCCTTTCTGAAGGAGGCTTTGGCCAAAAGCTTAGTGCACAGCAGAAATTTTCATTGAACCTGTCTACAACTTAACATGTCATTTTTATGATGAGTAGCAATCTATCCTTTTTGTAATATTGTTCATTTTCCAACTCAGGATTTCCATTGTTTGTTTATATCTTACATTATTCACAGTTTAACTGAGTACCAGTGACTTAATGAAAGAATAAATTTGTCTGCCTCTGTGTGTTAACTCATTTAGCATTCTTGTAGTTTATTGCATTGTTAATACAATACCCTTTGTTTAATTCCCATCAAAATTTAAAAATAGAAGCTTTCAGGTTCCATAGTTTTACTTGTCATGATTAGTTAGAAATTTAATTAGGTTTGGTGTGGACAATAATAGTGAAGTGTTCTGCAAAGCAGATAATTCTTTGGTATATCATCACACACATACTCTTAAAAATAATTTTAAAAAATAATAAAAAATAAAGAACCACATATGAATTATACAAATGAGACAGAAATCAGTAGACATCATGTACTTGTACAAACAAAGCAGTTATTCAGCTTGGAATTGATTGATAGAGTTGTTGGATGTTCTGCTGAGAGATATTGTGCCAAATTCTGTCCAGTCAATGAGCTAGATCGTCAAAACCCTGAGCTGGTTTGAGGGCCTTGCCCATAATGCTCTAATGTTCTCAATTGGGGAGAGATATGGAGACCTTTCTGATAAAGGTAGGGTTTGTCAAGCACGAAGACAAGCAGTAGACTCTCTCACCATGTGTGTGTGTGTGTGTGTGTGTGTGTGTGTGTGTGTGTGTGTGTGTGTGTGTGGGTGGGTGGGTGGGTGGGGGTGTGGGGGGGGGGGGGGTAGTGGGGGCATCATCTTACTTAATCTTACTTAATTGTAAGCTCAGGATGGCTTGCCATGAAAGACAACAAAACAGGGTGGAGAATATGATCAATGTACTACTGTGCTTTAAGGGTGCTATAGATGACCACCAAAGGCATTCTGCTATGAAATGAAATTACAACCCAGACCACCACTCCCGGATGTCAGGCCATATGGCGGCAACAGTCAGGTTAGTATTCCCATCACTGTCTGATGCATCTCCAGACAAGTCTCCACTGGTCATAAAGACTTAGTTCAAAGTGGGACTCATCACTACAGCCAATGAGGTTCCACATCGAAGACGTGTCTGCATACATTCTGGACAGTGATGGGATACCAACCTGACTGTCACCTGCCATATGGCCCAACAACCAGGAGTGATGGTCTGGGGTGCCATTTCTTTTGATATCACGACCCTTTTGGTAGTCATCCATGGCATTCTCACAGAACAGTGATATTCTACACCCATCCTGGGCTTACATTTCAGCAAGGTAATATCTTCCTGCACATGGTGAGAGTTTGTATTGCTTGTCTCCATGTTTTCCAAATCTTACCTTGGCCAGTAAGTGCTCCAGATCTCTCCCCAATTGGGAATGTTTCAAGCATTATGGGCAGCGCCCTCTAATCAGCATGGGATTTTGATGATGCAGTATGCCAGCTGGACAGAATTTGTCATGATGTACCTCAGGAGGGCATCCAGCAATTCTTTCAACCAATACCAAGCCAAATAACACGTTTCATAAGGGCCAGAGGTGGACCAATGCATTATTGAGTTGCTCAATTTATGAAGATCTTTCTTTTGAATAAATCATCCAATTTTTCTGAAATTGTAATAATTTGTTTGTACGTGGACATCACATCTACCAATTCCCATCCCATTCAGATAATTCCTCTATGGTGCATCATTTCTATTTGTATTCTTGAAGTGTATAAATATTAGTTTTCAAAGTGACTTACAGTATCACTTTGGCTTATTAAATATATTATATTTATGTTTAGATTCATTTAGAAACTGTCCCTTACCAAGAGTTGTGACAAGATCATTTAAGTCTGAGGGTCCATTCCCCTTAAGGCAGTCAATGGCCTCAGCAACTTCTAGTCCATTACCAACTGCCTTTCCAATAGGAGTATCCATTTTTGACAGTACAACTCGACACTTTACTCCTAGGCCATCAGCAACCTCAATCTGAAAAGGATAACACACAATATCATCAAAAACTGAACATAGATACTACGTGTTTAGTTATTCAAAATGAATGACACCTACTTTGTCACCCAAATAACCCTCAGCAGACTGTCAGACATTTATAGCAATATTGTTCTTAAAGGAAACAGAAAGGGAATCACGGTGTCTCCATGTTGTAGTGATACTACATGATTGCAGAAACCATACTGTAATTTCTACTTATTGAAAAAGTGTGCTTCCAATAACTTTCCAGTTGATAATAATATTACTCTAAAATTTTAATTACAGTTATTGTCACATTTGTATTTACAGTGATAACTGATTGGTCATACTCTGAATATCTTCAGATATATTGAGACAAGTAAAAGACATGCTAAGTTTGATCTTACATAACTAATCAGAAACATGCATAGTGATATTATTGTGAAATTCATGAGATGAATGTAATCTAATAGTACTATCAAAGGTAAGCACAAGGAAAACAAGGAATGGAATAGCTATTTTTTACTAATTGTTTTAAGGATTGTGCCAGTTATAGTTCAAAGATGATACAAAAGACAATGTGACAAATAAGGATGGAAGAGGAAAGGTAGAGAATGATGCAGTTAAAGAATTGAAAGAAGGGAAAAAAGAGAAAGTGGGAGGGAGGGAGTAGAAGGAAGGGGTTGTACTTTTTGGAGGGGAATATGTAAAAAAATGAGAAATTGCTAACAAACGCTACACAGGATTTGGATATACGGGACGGAATGGAGATTATATAAATTGAGGTTAAATTCTGAGGGTGGTGGGATGCAAGAAGGATATTTTAGAATACAGTTTGCCATCTCTGGAATTCAGCGAAAGTAGTACTGCATGGGAAGATTCAAAGGGCTCCTGTAGTATAGCATGCAGCAATGTCACATGAGACACATGGTGGTGTTAAGCATGCTAGCCAAATTGATATGGAACATCCAGAAAGCAGATAGTTCCTTTTTGTCCTTTCATGCATCATACCAGTTAAGTGGATGTCATCTCTACATAGATACCTGTGCAGTGAATTTTAATCTGTCTTTAAAGTCATACAAAGGTGACACTGTAATAGGTGGCAGTGGGTGGGTGCTTGAGGCTTGTTTTACATTGATAACACTTGTGGGGGTAGGAACTGGGCGTATTAGTCTGTGAATGTCCACACACACACACACACACACACACACACACACACACACACACACAATCATAGAAGCAATGAGAAATCCACTAACAAATGAAAATGCATGAAAGGTAATTAATTGTAAAGCCATAGTTACAAGGGTAAATAAAATATTTGTTTCTTTACAGTAGTTCAATGGCTTATTTTATTAATTAGTTGAGCCAATAGGTAGTGTTATCACAAAAACTAATGTCAGTTCATCAAAAGTAGAAGATATAAATTGCTATGGTTCATTAGTTTAATTGAATAAATTTACTTGCTCTGGGGTTTCGTCCACTTTCATATTATATATAGTGAAGATCTTTAAATTATCAGGCAGTACAAATGTATATGATATATACTGCTCATTAGAACAGAAAATATGACGACTGTGTTAGTTAGTAGCTGACATATTGCATAAATGAAAAAAATACTTGAGGGATATGTTCTAAAAGGGCTAAAAAGTCTGACATTACTGCACTTTATGAGCAGGGAGATTTTTCTCTCCATTAATCTTTATACCAATCCCTTTAGCTCCAGTTGATTACTGAAGTCTTGCTATAAATAATGAAGCACAATATAGCAACAGGTAAAACTTTTCATCTACTACTTCCATAGAATCTAAAACTAAATGCTTTCTTCAAGTCTGTATGGATTTTTCTGCAATGCACATAGAACATTTGATTATGCAGAACATGCTCCATTTCTAAACAAACTATATTTTTATGACATTAGAGAAACCATACAACTCCTAGTCCTATTATAAGTAGGTTGTGTGTGCTGAAAATAAAGGTACAGTACCAAACTGAGCTGTTTGATCTAAATATACCATATTTTATGGACTATAAGGCACACTATTTTCTTTGGAAAATTGCCTCTAAATTAATGTAAATCTTATACTGGAAATAAATATTAAAATGTCCAGAATTTGATTTAAAATACTTACCAGACTTGAAAAATTGCCATATATTCGATGTCTCAGGAAACCTTTCACTATCTTGCAACAATGGATTCAACTGGTAGCAGCACTGCACTGATGTGATGAACATTAGTTGTGGGGATACACAAGCTTGCTAATACTGTGTCCCTCCCACCGTGCCATCACAAACCCAGAACATTGTCTAGCCTATGATGTGTCATTGCACTCTACAATGCCAGTGAACTTGAATTGAAAGTGATTTGTGTTACTGGTAACAGTATCATATTTTCGTTAGTAGCTGGTTTCGTAATGGAAAAGTATGAGGTATTCATATGGTGCAGGCTATCAATTGAAAGTAATAGCACATGCTGAAGAATATGGAAACAGAGTAGCTGAGTGGCATTTTGGCCCTGCACTAAAAGAAAAAACCATTTGCTATTGGCAGGCTAGTAAAGAAGAGCTGAAAAAAATGAGGAAGACTGAATGAGCAAATAGAGGACTGAATTCAAAATGGCGAAAACTAGAAGATGATACATGAAACGGATTCTAGGACACTATCAAAATGGCTTTCGAACTGATACAAAAATGATGCACATAAATGCTCGTAAGCTAGGACTAGAGTGGAACTTAAGAGACTTTAAAACGTTTGTGAAGTGTCATAGACTTAGCATGCAAACCAAAACCAAAATATCTCAGAAAATTCCACAAGAGAATGAAGACAAAATATTATCTTTACATTATTTTATTATTCAACATCAAAAGAAAATTAGTGTGGAACTAAATAAAACCATGAATATAGATGAAACTCCTCTGACATTTGATGTGCCGAGTAACAGAACTGTTGCCATGAAAGCTGCCAAAACTGTAACTACAAAAACATGTGGACATAAAAAAATGTACTACACTGTTACCCTTTCATGTTGTGAAGATAGTACTAAACTTAATCCAATGGCCAATTTTCAAGCACAAAACAATGGCAAAACCTTTCGAAATACCACCATGGATTGTTATTCACACACATGACAAGGACTGGATGGCAGATGTTGGTATGAAATTATAGATTAACAGAGTGTGGAAGAGAAGGAGAGGTACTTTATTGAAGTATAGGTCTCTGTTGTGCTAGTTCAGCTTGATAGTCATTTTAAAGATTACGTGAAAGTGAAATTGAGATAGGGAAATACTGAGTTTACTATTATTCGAGGAGGACTTACTTCACAATTACAACCTTTTGATGCCTTGATAAATAAGCTATTTAAAGTGTGTATGAGAGGAATGGAATAAATGGATGATGGATGACACCCAATGTAAATTCATGCCGAAGGATGCAGGCTTTCTCTGCGAATTTCATATATGAAGTCTTCACGGGTTGTCAGCTGAGTAGCATCGTCATCTCATAGCAATGTTTCGATGGAATGCGTCTCCATCATCTTCAGGCAAAGTGTCAGGATATCATCTGTTGTGGGCTTATATCTCTGCTGGACTGCTCTCCACTTCCCGCAGCCGGCCAATCACGCACCCGCGGAATTGCCCGATGCGCCTGGATCGGCTGGTGGTGGTGGTGGTGCGAGGGGGGGGGGGGGGGGGGGGGGACGTGCATGGGGTTCAAGTCCCGGCGTCCGTCTCTGTCTGCTCCATCTACGGCCCTTGTCTCAAGGTTTTTCAAAAATTTTGAAGCAATCTCTACAGCTCATTTTAATTTGAAAATCTGCTGTCTTCATTGTGATGATGGGTGAGAGTATATATTGAATGAGCTTAAAACTTTTTGTGAAGATTTGAGCATTCACTTTGAGTTCACAATATGATACATGCCACTGGGGTTTCACATGAAATGCATTAATCTAATATTTGTCCTTAACCAACCCCCAGGCAACAGTGGCTACCATCTCAGCACAGCCTGGGAGCCTGCAATCAGGAATGCCAGACTTCTGACTTCCTTTCTTGAAAATATGCACAGTAAAAATGAGTAAAGTAATCAATAGATGCTAAAATGTTGCTTTTATTATCATACGAACTTGGGGAGTGACTGGTCCATTTACTATGAATAATTTCAATTGGTCTAGTTGCGTTTCCTCTTCATGTTTTGTGGGCTGCAGTGTCTGTTTCCATTCAGTACATGTGTAGCACATCTTGTCTCCTCTGCAGAAAGTACAGGACCAGTCATTACTCACCCACTTGATTGTGAGTGGCATTTCAATGGTAGATCTACACATCCTGTATAGGGTGGACAGGGACCATGGAGGACTCAGGGTGCTGTACTGATCCACCTAACCAACAAGTTTGAGGTGCTGTCTTTCACTGAAACTGAGCCAGTGGGACTCACATCACCTGCTTTGGGGAGACCTGTTTTGTCTAGTGTCAGGAGTACACAAACACAAAAGGGTAGGGATCTATTACTCATTGACACTCCAAACATTTGGTGGGTGAAGGTACCCTTTAGAGAAAAGGCAACAAGGGACAGGAAAGGGCAGCAGATGCACTCAGCGTGTATGCCTGGGGGCCTCATTCAACATGTTGAAGAAGCTATTCCAGCAGTCATTTAGGTAATAGGGCGAAACCAACTGCAGATTGTGGCACATGTTGGAACAAATGATGCCTATCATCAGGGCTCCGAGGTCAATCTTGGGTCATTCCAGCAACTGGCAGAAAGGCTGCGAAGACCAGCCTTGCACATGGAGTTTCCATGAAGCTGACAATCTGCAGTATTGTCCCCAGTACTGATTGTGGACCTTTGGTTCTGAGTTGAGTGGAATGACTGAACCAGAGATCTTGAAGGTTCTGTAACAAGCTAAGCTGTGACTTCCTGGATTTGCACCATAGGGTTGAGAACTGTAGGGTCCCCCTAAATGAGTCAGGTGTGGACTACACATCAGAGGTTGCTAATCAGGCAGCTGATTTTTTTGGATTAGGCAACTCTTCATCTAATCCAGATAATGACAGCTGTAGGAAACCTAGAAGTATCAGTATAATATCGAAAGAAATGCCTCCCACACGCTAGAGTATTTAAATCCTAAAGGTAAATTGTCGAAGGATTTGCAACAAAGTGCCAGAATTTGAAATGCTCATGAAAAACAGCAAAGCTCACATAATACTAGGTACATAAAGCTGGTTGAAACCTTAAATTGATAACAGTGAGATTTTTAGGGAACATTTAAGTGTATATTGAAAGGATAGACAAATGGGGAATGGAGGTGGTGTATATGTCACAGTAGAAAAGAAACTCAAATCCACTGAGGTAGAAACTGAAGCTGCATGTGATATTGTTTGGACAAGATTCAGTATCAGGGTAGGCATAAAATGATAAGTGAATACTTCTATCGTCCACCAGACTCATCCCCTTCTGTAACCAAAAACTTTAAAGAAAATCTCAGTTCATTTGTATGTAAGTTCCCCAATCATAATGTAAACACAACTGGAGACTTTAATCATCCAACAACTAATTGGAAAAATTAGTTTTGTTAGTGATGGACATGGTAAGACATCCTGTGAAACTTTAATAAATGCCTTCTCTGAACACTACCTTGAACAGATAGTTAGGAACCCCACTCATGATGGAAATATATTGGATCTAATAGTAACTAATAGACACGACCTCTTTGAGGTTGACCACTTCGATACTGATATCAGTGACCATGATGCTGTTGTGACAACAATGATTAACAAAGTACAAAGGGCAACTAAAACAAACAAACAACGATATATGTATTTAGTGAATTAGATAAAAAATCAGTAGTGTCACATCTCAATGAGGAATTTGAAACTTTCAGTACAGGGCAGGAGTATGTTGAGGAACTCTGGCTCAAGAGCAAAAGAATAGTTAACCATGCACTTGATAGGTATGTACCCAGTAGAACAGTTAATAATGGGAGGGAACCTCCATGGTATACAGTCACTGTAAAGAAACTTCTAAAGAAACAGAGATTACTGCATAACAGCTGTAAATCAAAGCACAGGGCTATAGATAAAGAGATACTGGATGAAATGCTTTTGGCTGTCAAGAGAGCAATGCATGATGCCTTCAATGACCACCATAGCAGGATATTGTCAAGTAATCTTTCACAGAACCAAAAGAAATGCTGGTCATGTGTAAAGTCTGTTAGTGGCACCAAAGTTAGTGTCCAGGCCATAGTGAATGAGACAGGATAGGAAATTGATGGTAGCACAGCAAAAGCTGAAAGCCTTATCTCCATTTTCAAATGTTCCTTTACTAAGGGAAACCCAGGAGTATTGCCCCAATTTAATCCTTGTACCACCGAAAAGATGAATGAAATAAGTACTACTGTCAATGGTGTTGAGAAACAGCTGAAATCATTACAACTGAACAAAGTTCCAGAGCCTGATGGAGTCCCTGTCAGATTCTACACCACAATTATCTATTGTAGATCCCTGGAACAAAAATCCGTGCCTAGTTCCTGGAAAAAGGCACAGGTCACACCTGCCTGCAAGAAGTGTAGTAGAAGTGATCCACAAGACTACCATCCATTATCCTTGACATTGATTCCTTGTAGAATTGTAGAACATATTCTGAGCTCAAACATAATAAGGTATCTTGAACAGAATGACCTCCTCAATGCCAACCAGTATGGATTTTGAAAACATCGATCATGTGAAACCCAACCTGCACTTTTCTCATGTGATATACTGAAAGCTTTGGATCAATGCAATCAGGTAGATGCTGTGTTTCCTGATTTCTTAGTAATATACCTATGCTTATCATCAAAAGTATGATCATTTAGGGGTAAGTGAAATTTTGTGACTGGACTGAGGACTTTTTGGTAGGGAGGATGTAGCATGTTATCTTGGAAGGAGAGCCATCATCAGATGTAGAAGTAACTTTGGGTATCTCTCAGGGAGGTGTGTTGGGACTCTTTCTGTTCATGTTGTATATTAATGACCATGCAGACAATGTTAATAGTAAAATCAGGCTTTTTATAGATGATGCAGTTGTCTATAATGAAGTGCTATCTGAAAGAAGTTGTCAGGTATTGTTATGATTTCAAAGTGGTGCACAGATTGGCAACTTGCTTCAAAATGTTCAAAAATATAATATTCTGCACTTCACAAAACGAAAAATGAAAATAATCCATTACTATAATATCAGTGAATCACTGTTGGAATAGGCCAACTTGTACAAATATTTGGGTAACACTTTGCAGGGATACAGAAAGGCAGATGAATGACTTTGGTTTATGGGTGGAATACTGGGGAAGTGCAATCAGTCTACAAAGGAGATTGCTTACAAATTACTCATGTGACTGGTTCTAGAATATTGCTCAAGTGTGTGGGAGTAGTACCAGATAGGACTAACAGGGGATGTTGAATGATTGCATAAAAGTGCAGCACAAATGGTCACAGGTTTGTTTAATCTGTGGGAAAGTGTCACAGAGATACTGAAGAAACTTAACTGGAAGACTCTTGACATAAACTATCGCAAGAAAGTCTATTAACAAAGTTTAAATAACTGGCTTTGAATGATTACTCTAGGAATATACTGCAACTCCCTATGTAGCAATCACACAGCGATCATAAGGATAAAATTGGAATAATTACTGCACATACAAAGGCATTCAAAACATCATTTGTTCCATGCTCCATATGTGAATGGAACAGGAAGAAACCCTAATATCAATTGGACATGCCATGCAGCTCGTGGTGATCTGCAGAGTATGAATGTAGACATAGATGCATCTGGAACTTATGAGTGTTATTGTAAATGAGGTGAGCCTACCTTTTGGAACATAATTCAGTCATCTGTGTTGATGAAGCTAACCAACAAACAAGTTCTTTATGTATAAGATTTAATGTGTACAAGATTGTCTCATTTCTCTGTGCAGCAACAAGAACCACATTGTCCTTCTGGATAATACCTTTACACTTTTCAAAAACGACTTGCAAACCTTTAGATTTCTAATTTACACTGCAAGTTACAGATGGGGTTCTGGATTTGACAGAATATCTGTAATCAAAACTGGTATTTTCTTCTCATTCACATAACTTATAACTTCAATCTCACCATGTTTTTCAACTGCATATTACTACAGTATTTATTAAATGCTGTGTGGCTCCAGAATCATTTGAGATGATGCTGCTAAATTTTCTTAACTTGCTATTCTCTTTTCCAGCTTGATCATCAGAGACTGCACCTGCAGCATTTTGTTTTGGTTTCTATGCTTCATTTTTCTTTGCTTTTTGACAATATGACAGAGTCTCCTTCCAATTCATGATCATAAACTCAAAAAGTAAAACAATTAGAAGCTTTTTTATTTGATTTAATATTTCTACGTGAATTACTGGACTTCAATTCACCTGGTTGCAACAAAAAACTGTCATTTGCTTAATGGGGTCTTTCTTGAATACACTTCTGCTCTTCATTTGAAAGTCAGTTCTTCAAAAAATCTAGAGTTAATGTATCTGGTGACAGAATTTCTAGTATTGTCACTAGATTATCATAATCCAGCAGCATTGTCAACAACAGGTGACAAACAATATCAAATCCCTCTAATGTTGCTCCTGATGATAATTATTCTTGAACTAATTTGTTGAACTGCAGAAAATGAGCAGTAAGCAAGTTATTTCTTGAGTAAAATTTCATCATTAGTAAAGTTTTCCAAATTAACAACTGATCTGCTATTTCTCTTCATTGAAAAACAATGTATAGTGACAAAGACATATCAAATGAGGTAGCTTTGTCTTGGACATTTTCCATATAATTATCTGCAATTTTCTGTATGATTTGAAACTTGCTTTTGTTGTTACATTTTTTCAAAGTTGCTAACTGCACATCTTTTTGTGTGTACTTCTGCCATATCATTATCTTTAAAAATTACCATTTCAGAATATTTCATTTGAATCAATTCCAGTAGATACATCTGATTTAACACCACCTAAATCCAAAATTTCCTAATACTAAAATTGATTCCATTGAACAATGGAAATTATATTTCTCTATCTCATCAACTATGCTCCATTTTATCACATGTCCTGTAAATCAATACAGCTCTGGGCTCCTAATCTGATAAATTCAAAGAGACAAGAGAATTCCTCAGGCACACTAATTAGGTAACTTGTAATAATAATGATTTATATGATGAACTTCTGGTAACATTTAGCAACTTGAGAATAAGTACAAAAAACTGTATCAGATGGCAACCACATATCAACAACAGAATAAAAAGTTAACATCACAGAGCTGCCATATGGAGAAAGAATAAATTTGAGAGATTTGAATTGCATCCTTCAACACTTTTCTGTTCCATCTGACCACTGTGTTAATAAGGTTATCTGTGTTTCCCCACATCAAATAACACTCACCATATTTTCACCTAATAATTTTGCAGTCTCAATTTTCTTATAAAATGCAGCATTTCCAACTTTAATATCCATAACTAGATATTTGGTCCCCTCAGCTACTTTCTTCGAAATAATGGAACCTGAAACAAGTATAATTACTACAAAAGAAGAAGAAGAAGAACTGCTGAAGCTTTCAGAGTGTAAGCCAATATGTGATGTAATAAACAAACAGAAAGGCAATATGAAACCAATGGAAAACACAGAAAATGCATACAACTTGAACTTTAAAGTCATATATTTTTTCTTTCTGTAGGTCAGTGGGACAAGGAGACACTGAACCTGAGCCTGTCACCTTTCTGTTTACAGCTAACAGTCTTGTATTACACCATTGTTTTCCTACTTCTGTGGGTCTTTTAGTCCTATTTTCCTTTCATGTCATTGTATAACAATCATAGTTTACTTTTATGTTCAGAAATCGGAATAAATTTACTTTTGACTAGATGTTAGTCCCGAGCAGAATAAATTGTCCCTTATAATGAAGTCTGTGTTTGTGTGTTAACAGTTTTTTCTTTCAGTCATACAATTACTTTGTGACTGCACTTTGCTGGTTAGTATTTCCTTTTTTATTACTCCCTACTCCCATTAGTATAGTCTCAAAACAATGTTTTTTCTTTCAAAAGCACACTGACAAAGCAAAAGTAGAGTTTAATGAATTATTTAGGAATGAAGGAGACGACATATGAGTTATCATACTTGACTTCTGAAAGAATAAACAGTTATACAATCTGTGTCCATACAGTTATACATATTGATATACATACACTTCAGTTTTAAATTACAATGTAGATAGGCAAAGAATGATGATAAGGCCATAAAGGTCACAAAAATAGATTTAAGCATACCCAGGGTATTGTGCATTTTGGCTTAGATATTCATCTATACTATAATAAGATCCATCTAGAAGGCATTGCCTCAGCTTTTCTTTAAACTTGGATATGTTTCCAACCAGTTTTTTAATTATTGGTGGAAGGGCATTAAAAATCTGGCTGCCACTGTATAAAACATCCTTCTGCACCATGCTCTTTGTTTTTAGAATCATAAGGAACATCAAGTTTTCTTCTGGTGTTATAATTATGGTACAAGCTATTGGTTTTAAATAAGTTGCTATTTTTTTGAAACAGAGTACATCAGGGAAAAAATATATTGAGCAGATGTAAAGATCTGAAGATCTCTAAATAGATTTCTGCTTGAGTGTCTAGGATGTACTCCACACACAATTCTTATGACTCGCTTCTGTGTGTGGAACACTTTTCTTGCTATTAGTTTATTTCCCCAGAATATTACACCATAGGCTGTAAGTTTATGGAAATAGCCAAAGTAAACTGTTTTTACGGTGGCAAATGTTGTTGAGTTTAACCTTTTCCACAGATCTTGAATATGGTAGTGCCATTTAAGTCTTGCTGTCTATATGCAGACCCAAGAATTTGGAGCACTCAACCTTTAGAATCTCACATTCGCCCATTTTTAGATTCATTGGTAACATTTGTATTAGAGGAAAAAAGAACATAATTGGTCTTTTTTAAATTGATGGAGAGACCATTAGTTTCAAACCATTTTATCATATCTGCAAAAGGCTTATTTACTACCTCATTTGATACATTCCCCGAGGGAATGCACACAAATATACACTCACAACACACACACAAACACACACACACACACCACACACACACACACACACACACACACACACACACACACACACACACACACACATACGCACATGCCTGTCTCCCTACATTGCGCTCAGTCAATTGCCACCTCTTTCCAATCACTGTGGGCCATGGAAGAGCTGGCAATCAAGTGACCACAATGTAGGGCGACATGCATGTGCATATATCTGTGTGTGTGTGTGTGTGTGTAGCTCTGTACACTTTGTTTGTGTACCTGTCAATGATACAGCACTTCTGCCTTTTGATGAGTGATCTCCTTTATTCCTTAATAATTTGTTATTCTCAACCAGCACTGTCTGTACATTATTAAAAGTAGAGTTTGAAATATAGTATGGAAGATTAAGTTGAAAGATAACACAAACATACCAATAATTAAAGGATTGCTATCAACTGTGGCAGTAACATCTCTTCTCTTGTAAAGTTCTTTGTCAGCAGGAGCCAAACGAGCTGTTGGTCCAGCAATGAAGCACCCAGCCTGCTGAAGAGTTGCTTTCAATTCACCATGAGTGAGATTTACTTTGAATCCTGAAAAATGTATAAAATATTAAGATTTCATATTTTTGTGTGTTTAAAGAGCTATACTTTAAAAATTTATTTATTTATTTATTCTTTGCCCATGGACTCCAGCTGAAAATCCAGCTGCGAGTATTGGGTGTGTCATACAATAGCCTATTAACATCAAACTTGATTTCAATATATATATAAATGAAACAAATGATTAAACAGAAATAGTCCATAATCATACAAAGGTTTTACATGTTTCACATTATACGAACACACAAATAAAAAAAACATACAGAAATGATAATTTTTTCAGGTACATTTCAGTAATGATATATTTAAACACCATCTTAGTATTCACTCAAACTGTATATACATTTCTCTGTGAGATATAGTTTCAAATGATTTTTAAAACATTTTAGATCTGTTTCTTTTTTAATGATTTTGGGGAGTTTATTAAAAAACCTTTTGCCTGCTTCTTCTGGGGCAGTCATAGACAGTTTTAGATTTCTGTTTATCATGTAGTAATTTTCATTTCCTCTTGTACCGTGTTTGTGTACATCTTTATTTAGGAGGTGTTTATCACTTGACCTTACCACCATTATGCTTTGGTATATATACAGTGAATATACTGTCATAATATTATAGTGTACAAAAGCTTGCCTACAGGTCTGTCTTGGTGGTATTTTTGCAATGCATCTCACTGCCCTTTTCTGAATTGTGAATATTCTTTTTAGGTAGCCAGCTTGTGCATTTCCCCATATATGAACTGAATAAGACAAATGTGGGAAGACAAGTCCATAATACATTGATCTGAGGACTTTATCATCCACAGTCTTAGCTGTTTTATGCATGATGAAGATCTGTTTGTTTATCTTTTTACACAGTGCATCTATGTGCTCCCCCCGTGCCAAATGTTTGTCTATTATAGTTCCTAGAAAATTTGTGCTGGTTCCTTCTTCAATAGTCTTTCCATTTATATTATAATTTTCACTATGCTTGGTCTGAAATACTACATTCATTGTTTTAGACTGATTCATAAACAGGTTGTTTTGTGTTAAATATTTATTTGCATTTTCAATAGTCAGGAGTGCTTCCTTCTCAAGCTCCTCCTTTGTGTCAGCTGTGCAAATGATTGTTGTGTCATCAGCATACATTATAAGTTTCTGATTTATATAGCTAGGGAAGTCATTTACGTAGAGTATAAATAGTATTGGCCCAAGCACAGATCCTTGCGGCACACCGTGTTTAACTGTTTGTAATTCTGATATGTAGTTTGTTATATTTCCCCCACTAGTATGTCTGATTTCTGTGCATTGTTTCCTGTTTGTAATGTATGATTTAAGTATGTCATAGCATTTTCCTCTAATTCCATACTGATATAATTTCATCATTAATTTTGAGTGGTTCACACAATCAAATGCCTTAGATAGGTCCATAAAAATCCCACAAGTCTTTTGTTGCCTGTCAAGTAAATTAAGAATGTGCTCAATTATATCTGTTGATGCTGTTTTTGTTGACTTCCCTTCTCTGAAACCATGTTGTGATGAATGCAGTATACTGTACTTTGTTATAAAACTTACAATTCTATTCTTAATTATCATTTCATAGATTTTAGCAAATGTTGAGATCAATGATATTGGCCTGTAATTTCCTAATTCATCCCTGTTCCCTTTCTTAAATATTGGCTTCACTTTACTTACTTTCAGTGAATCTGGAAATATACCTTCTTCTATCGCAGCATTCAGCATGTGTGTCAATGGTTTTAATATACATTCTCTGCATTCCTTTATGAGATGTGATGTAACACCATCCAAGCCAGAAGAGTGTTTAATTTTAAGTTGTTTTATTAGGTTTGACACTTCTGCATCTGTTGCAGGTATGAAAACCATAGTATGATTTGTATGTGGGGGGTTTAACAATTTACTTACTGCATTTGTTTTATTTCGACTTATTAATTCGTCTGCTACAGTAATATAATATCTGTTAAAAGTATTGGCTACTTCTAGAGGGTTTGCGTTGCTTTTCCCACTCATCAGTGGGCAGATGTCCTCTGCCTGATTTGTTACTTTTCCTCTCTCTCCATTAATGAATGACCATAAACCTTTTGAGCAGTTCTTTCTCTTATCTATAGACATCCTGATGAATGATGCTTTAGTTTCTCTGATAAAACTACAGTACTCTTTCTTTTTTATTTTATACAGTGTGTTGTAGGCCTCATTATTTTTTGTTTGGAGAGGTCATAATACACTCTCAGATTATTTCTGGCATGGATTACTTCTCCAGTCACCCAGCTTTTCTTTTTTGTTGCTGTTTGACAAGCCTTTTACTAACAGGACATGTAACATCATAATAATAATTGAATAAAGAATAAAACTGGTTCCATTTGGTGTTTGCATCTTTAGCTGCATATATTGTTTCCCAGTTTTCTGCCTCTAACATCTTTTTTAGCAGATTTATGTTATGTGGGTAGTTCTGTCTTCTCATCTCCCACATCTTCTGCACTGAATCACTAGTCTTTATATTTATGTCTATCATGAATGCAAAATGGTCTGCTAATGTGGAGTTTATTACCTGTGTGTCACAATAGCATGTAGGAATATTTGTTATTACATGATCAATAATAGTTTCACTATGCTTTGTTACTCTGGTTGGTTTATCTATTTTTATTTTTAGATTGTATATGCACAATAAGTCCAGTAGGGTCTTAGTATTGTCTGTATTTTTACTCGTGTCTATGTTCAGATCTCCTATAATGATCAAATAAGCATATGTTTATGAGAGGTGTTGGATTATATCTTCCAGCTGTTCAAAGAAGGTTTTAATTATACCATTTGGTGATCGATACAAACCTAATACACAACATAAATTCCCAGCAATTTTAGTTTCCAGTGCTGTAGCTTCAAAGCTCAATTCTATAGCATATTTTGTTATATTTATGGCTTTAGTTGATTTATAGTTAGAAAAAATGGCAACCTCACCACCTTTATAGGAAGTTCTGCAAAAACTGGTTACTTTCACATAATTCTTCAAGTTGTAAATTCCTATGTGATTTTCTTTTAGCCCATGTTCTGCAACTACTAGAATGTTTGGCCTATACTCCTGATTACCTCTAGTTCCTCTGTTTTATTGTTTATGTATTGAACATTTTGGTGAAGTATTCTAACAGTTGGCTTTAAATGTAATAGTTCCCCTTCCTGTAATATACTAAGCACTTCACTTGCTCCCTTTGCTTCTGGTACTATGCAGTGATTTTTTTCAGTTTGTGTCATTAAACCTGGATCGTATCTTTGTCCGGTGTTCATATTCCTCTCACTATTGTCACACTGGTATTTAAGATGGACAGTTTTACTTACATCTTTTTCCATGTTTTCTTTCTGCTTACTCGGTACCATAAAAAATCCTCACTTAGTGTAGCAGGTCTCCTAGTTCTCAGGCATCTGTCTTGATTGGAAGCTGCTTCTGCTGTTGATCTCCCTGGCCTCAGGCACCTCTTCTGTGTGGTTGCTGTTGCTGGTGGCTCCTGTGCTCCCCGACTTGGTGACTGCCCTTCTTTGTTAGCTGCTGCGGCTAATGACCTTTGTATATTTTCCTCACATGCATTTTCATTGCCTTGAGGTAGTATTATGGGGTCTGCTGTTCTGGATGCTGTTGCTGATGACGACAGCTCTGCTGATGATTGTGGTGATTCTGCTGCTATTGGTTTATCTGACACTGCTGGTGAGAATATCTGAGCCTTTGCTGCTGATACTGGTGTTTGTTGTAGCTCTACTGCAGATAATGATGGTTCCACTGTTACAGACAACTCTCGTTTTGGCGGAATTGGGATTGGAGACACTTCCATTACAGATGACTCATTAATAAATTTAAGTATTTCGGCACTAATAATCTTTTTCCCTTTTACGTTCACGTGGAGACCATGTCTTGTGAAGTGCTCTCTTTGGACACTGTTTATCTCTAAGAAAGTCGTATTCTGGAAACCTCTACATATTTTCTCAAATAGCCTGTTTGCTGTAACAATCTCGATGTTTACGCACGAGTTTTCCATCAGATCGTGCCTCCTGGGGATACTAACAATGTAGAAATGCACTCGAGGCATCCTTTTGATTGTTTCCTTTAGGATTCTCGTTGCACGCCAAGTTTCATTACAGTAAACATCATTTGCGCCTCCTATTATGATGCAGCTGTTATCCGTCGTTAATATGTTGTCACTGTTTTTCAGAATTTCGCGTAATGGCGCGCCTGGTTTGATGATGCCTGTTACATTAAGGTCTGGGTGATTTCTTCTCATAATTTCCGTAACTCCTCTCCCATGACTATCTGCAAAAATATATGTCTGTTGCTTGTATCCTTGCTTATGCATAACGTGGTTGTTTACTTTTTTTTCCTTACGAATATTTACCTTGTGTTTTTCTCCGTTTAATCCACTTGTATATTTTTGTGTGGATAGTTTGTTCATATTTTTATCCATAGATGCACTATTAACACTTTCTTTTCTTGCGTTTAATTCACTTGTGTCTTTTAGAGTGATCAGTTCGTTCATATTTCTAGTTACAGTCGTACTGTTTACACTTTGTACATTTGGTTGTGCATACCTACGAATTTTATGGCTAGCATTAATGAGATCTTGTTGCCTTGACGATTCAGACAGTTCCCGTGTGGTTAGTACCAAATTTTCCATTGTTTTTATATATTTTTTTATAATGTCAAGTTCTTTTTGAAGTTCGTCATGCACGCTGTCTTCTATTCCCGCGTAGCACTTTTCACTCGCGATCTTGCGGCCGTTACACTCTATGTCACATTTACACTGTATTTGTAAATCTTCTTGAGCATAACAGCGTGAATGGCACCATTTATGAACACGCATATTCTAACTCCATTTAGCACTGTTTCGTCACAAACAATATACTTGATTGAAATTAAGTCCTCAAACACTGCAGAGCGGTTTAAAGTTACGTGCACACTTGCCGCCATATTGCAATATTCTTCTATTTTTGTTATGAATAAATCTGAAAGATAATGTCTCTTCATATTTTGTGCTAGCAGCACCACTATGTGTATGCAAATCAGATTTTCTTTAGATGCACACTATAATGGTTGTAAGCATTAGTTACCTCTGAGGTTTGATGTGAGCAGTTGATGTTAGTTACGAATGCCTTTAAGGTGACAAAGATGCCATTTATCAACACCTCACTGAGTCTGAATGAGATCATATAATAGAGCTATGAGAAGCTGGATGTTTCTTCTGTAGTGTTGTTGAAAAACTTGGTAGCAAAGTAGCCACTGTAAGTGGCTGCTGGCAGCAGTGGACATGAGAATGTACAGACACAAGAAGACTGGGCTCCGGATGGCCATGTGGCAGTTCCGAGAGAGAAGACCATCATGTTCAGTGTATGGCTGTGGCACATTGTACTGCATCTGCAGCAGAAATTTGAGCAGTAGTTGACACCACAGTGACCCTATGAACTGTTACAAATTAGTTACTTCAAGGAGAGCTCTGAGCCAGATGACCTGTAGTGTGCATCCCACTGTCTCTGAAGCACCAACATTTTGCAACTTCAGTGGTGTCAAGCAAGAGCTCATTGGAGGATGGGGTGGAGGTCTGTTGCATTTTGTAATGCACTTTGGCGTCAGTGAAAGCCATGTGTGGGTTAGGAGGAGGCCAACTGAGGGCATGCAACCAACCTGTCTGCATGTTAGATGCACTGGACCTACACCTGGAGTTATGGTCTGGGATGTGATTTTGTATGACAGCAGGAATGCTCTCGTGGTTATTCCACGCACCCTGACTGCAAATCTGATGTCAGTCTGGTGATTTGACCTTTTGTGCTGCCATTCATGAACAGCATTACATACTGCTGTGGTAACCCAACGTGCTCTATTGGGTGTCAACATGTTGCCTTGGCCTGCTTGATCATCAAATCTGTCTCCAATCAAGCATATACAGGACATCATACACAGCCCACATTAATCACCCCTGTGTTGACTGACAAAGTGCAACAGGCATAGAACTACAGCCCACAAACTGACATCCAGCACCTGTTCGATAAAATGTGTACACATTTGCCAGCTTGCCTTCAACATTCTGGTTGTTACGCCAGTTATTAATGTACCAGCATTACACATTTTCAGTTGCTTACTTTGGGCTTACATTAATCTGTGCCCATCAAGTGGCACCACAGGTCTCTATATCCCTGTGCCCCCACCCCCCACCCCACCCCCTCCCCTGCCCCCAGCAATCCTGGGAGTGTAGGCATGCTGATTTTGTGTGTATACTTCTTAACTTCTTTTGGATGGTTGTACTTGACATTTTCTCCTAATTTCCTCATGTAGTTTGTTGCCGTCCACATTAATGGTGGCTACGGCCATGACCCTTACAGGGATTTTTTCCTTGGAAAGATTGCCATATATGCTTGTGACAGACAATGGCCCACAGTCTGTGTCTCAGGATTTTGATGATTTTTGTACAAAGAGTGGCATCTGGAATGTTGTGGCACCTCCATTTCATCCTCAGTCCAATGGTGAGGTGGAGCAGCTTGCCCGTACTTTCAAAACTCAGGTGAAAAAAATACATCACACAATCTTCTCCTGAGAAAACCCTCAGTAGGTGCTTGTGCTCATATAGTTTTACTCCAGCTAGTGACCATAGCCTAGCAGATTTTCTTCTTGGGCCCCCCAGTACTATACACTGCTTTATCTGCTTCAGCCGACACTTGATCATCCACCAGCATCTGTCTTGCAATGGTTTCATCTGGGCTCCACCATCTGGACCTGTGGATTTGACTGCTGCCCTAAATGGGAACCAGTGGTCATCCATCACTGCCGAGGCCCCCAGGTCTGCATTGTGCACACCTCCAACAGCATGGTGTCCTTAAACTATGATCAGCTCCACCCACATATGATGCAGCACGTGCTGGCTGCTCTGTCCTGCCTTCCCTCCCCCCCTCTCCCCCCTTTTTCAGATGCCTCCAACATCTGCACCGGCCCCCAAAGAGAAGACCATTTTTGTTGTAGGTGTCTCTGTTACCAGGCAGAGTGGTTAGTACCAGGCAGCCTCCATCTCCACAGCCCCTATCACCACTCCTGCTATCATCTTTGTTTTCTCTGCTGCCTCTATTGCTAAGTGCTTGCCTGGATGTTGGCATGGACATGTTACCTCCATCACTGGTGTTCCCTTACAGTCTCTTGTGGGGGTGTGGGCACCGTGCCTCTCCATGCCAATGCCATTTTAGACCTATTCTCCTGTGACAGTACAAAACCCGCTCCAGCAGTCATCCCCTTCCAGTGATGACATGGACATATCCATTGTGAATATTTTTCCCATAGGGAGCAGGAGTGTTGTAACCCTACACAATGAGTGTGGTCTTGATGGCAAGTCTAAAGAGGCCGCCATGCATTGCCACAGATGGCGTAGCAAGCACTGCGTAGTGTGCCAAGCTACTCTGGAGATTCTGAAAAAGGTATGCAGACTCTGGGCGAAACTGTACAGAAAACACAAAGCATTTAGGACTAATCTGAGAATAAAGGGAACAGGAGTAGACATTTGTAGCCAGAGGGTTTTAAATAGCAAACATCATTCTGATAGAGTAGTCCTGCAGGGCAATATCTAAACTATCTAAACTACTACAGAACTCTGAGAATACTGGATAACCAATACTTCTAAGATAAAAATAGGACTCAGTTATGTGATGTAGGATTTCTGGGGAAAGGTTTAAGGATGTAGCCAGTATTTTTATTCCAAGAGTGGTCCATCTTCTTAAAGAGGACCCTAAAAGGCTAATGTTTGTCAACATATATATTTGTTTATTAATTTTACATACATAACTTGCTTGCAGGAGGCCTTTGAACAAATAATATTTGGTCTATAAAAGTAAGAAAGAAAAGCTTTTTCACAAAAGTATAACATATCCCCCCCTCCCCTCCCCATGATCCATGGACCTTGCCATTGGTGGGGAGGCTTGTGTGCTTCAGTGATACAGATAGCCATACCACAGGTGCACCCACAACGGAGGGGTATCTGTTGAGAGGCCAGACAAACGTGTGGTTCCTGAAGAGAGGCAGCAGCCTTTTCAGTAGTTGCAGGGGCTACAGTCTGGATGATTGACTGATCTGGCCTTGTAACACTAATCAAAACAGCCTTGCTGTGTTGGTACTGCGAAGGGCTGAAAGCAAGGGGAAACTACAGCTGTAATTTTTCCCGAGGGCATGCAGCTTTAAATGTGGTGCTACAGAAGAATGCTGAAGATTAGATGGATAGATCACATAACTAATGAGGAAGTATTGAATAGATTTGGGGAGAAGAGAAATTTGTGGCACAACTTGACTAGAAGAAGGGATCGGTTGGTAGGACATATTCTGAGGCATCAAGGGATCACCAATTTAGTACTGGAGGGCAGTGTGGAGGGTAAAAATCGTAGAGGGAGACCAAGAGATGATTACACTAAACAGATTCAGTAGGATGTAGGTTGCAGTAGGTAACTGCACACACACACACACACACACACACACACACACACACACACACACACATATATATATATATATATATATATATATATATATATAATAGAGGGAAACATTCCACGTGGGAAAAATATATCTAAAAAGAAAGATGATGAAACTTACCAAACAAAAGCGCTGGCAGGTCGATAGACACACTAACAAACACAAACATACACACAAAATTCTAGCTTTCGCAACCAATGGTTGCCTCGTCAGGAAAGAGGGAAGGAGAAGGAAAGACAAAAGGATATGGGTTTTAAGGGAGAGGGTAAGGAGTCATTCCAATCCCGGGGGGAAAAAAGGACAGGTATACACTCGCACACACACACATATCCATCCACACATACACAGACACAAGCAGACATTTGTAAAGGCAAAGAGTTTGGGCAGAGATGTCAGTCGGGGCGGATGTACAGAGGCAAAGATGAAGTTGAAAGACAGGTGAGGTATGAGCGGCGGCAAATTGAAATTAGAAATTAGCGGAGATTGAGGCCTGGCGGATAGCGAGAAGAAAGGATATGCTGAAGGGCAAGTTCCCATCTCCGGAGTTCTGACAGGTTGGTGTTAGTGGGAAGTATCCAGATAACCCGGACAGTGTAACACTGTGCCAAGATGTGCTGGCCGTGCACCAAGGCATGTTTAGCCACAGGGTGATCCTCATTACCAACAAACACTGTCTGCCTGTGTCCATTCATGCGAATGGACAGTTTGTTGCTGGTCATTCCCACATAGAACGCTTCACAGTGTAGGCAGGTCAGTTGGTAAATCACGTGGGTGCTTTCACACGTGGCTCTGCCTTGGATCGTGTACACCTTCCGGGTTACAGGACTGGAATAGGTGGTGGTGGGAGGGTGCATGGGACAGGTTTTACACCGGGGGCGGTTACAGGGGTATAACCGCCCCCGGTGTAAAACCTGTCCCATGCACCCTCCCACCACCACCTATTCCAGTCCTGTAACCCGGAAGGTGTACACGATCCAAGGCAGAGCCACGTGTGAAAGCACCCACGTGATTTACCAACTTACCTGCCTACACTGTGAAGCGTTCTATGTGGGAATGACCAGCAACAAACTGTCCATTCGCATGAATGGACACAGGCAGACAGTGTTTGTTGGTAATGAGGATCACCCTGTGGCTAAACATGCCTTGGTGCACAGCCAGCACATCTTGGCACAGTGTTACACTGTCCGGGTTATCTGGATACTTCCCACTAACACCAACCTGTCAGAACTCCGGAGATGGGAACTTGCCCTTCAGCATATCCATTCTTCTCGCTATCCGCCAGGCCTCAATCTCCGCTAATTTCTAATTTCAATTTGCCGCCGCTCATACCTCACCTGTCTTTCAACTTCATCTTTGCCTCTGTACATCCGCCCCGACTGACATCTCTGCCCAAACTCTTTGCCTTTACAAATGTCTGCTTGTGTCTGTGTATGTGTGGATGGATATGTGTGTGTGTGCGAGTGTATACCTGTCCTTTTTTCCCCCTAAGGTAAGTCTTTCCGCTCCCGGGATTGGAATGACTCCTTACCCTCTCCCTTAAAACCCATATCCTTTTGTCTTTCCTTCTCCTTCCCTCTTTCCTGACGAGGCAACCATTGGTTGCGAAAGCTAGAATTTTGTGTGTATGTTTGTGTTTGTTAGTGTGTCTATCGACCTGCCAGCGCTTTTGTTTGGTAAGTTTCATCATCTTTCTTTTTATATATATATATATATATATATATATATATATATATATATATATATATATATATATATATATATATATATATATATATATATATATATAATGGAAGGAAACATTCCACGTGGGAAAAATTATACATAAAAACAAAGATGAGGTGACTTACCGAACAAAAGCGCTGGCAGGTCGATAGACACACAAACAAACACAAACATACACACAAAATTCAAGCTTTCGCAACAAACTGTTGCCTCATCAGGAAAGAGGGAAGGAGAGGGGAAGACGAAAGGAAGTGGGTTTTAAGGGAGAGGGTAAGGAGTCATTCCAATCCCGGGAGCAGAAAGACTTACCTTAGGGGGAAAAAAGGACAGGTATACACTCGCACACACGCACATATCCATCCACACATGTGGATTTTGTGTGTATGTTTGTGTTTGTTTGTGTGTCTATCGACCTGCCAGCGCTTTTGTTCAGTAAGTCACCTCATCTTTGTTTTTTTTATATATATATATATATATATATATATATATATATATATATATATATATATATATATATATATATATATATATGTGTGTGTGTGTGTGTGTGTGCAGTTAAATATTTCCTTATTTGGCAGTACCGTAATTAACATTGATTCACACATTAATTTCAACTAGACTTCTAATGTATGTTACCTCATAAATTAGTTCCATGATAATATGGTTATACAGCCTTTGATGACAATTAACTCATACATTGTCATTTATATGTGACATTCATAATATCCTTGGAACAGTAATCCCAACCGTAACAACTCTAATGTATTTGTTAACAGTAAGCCCAACCATCACAACTCTAATGTATTTGTAAATAAAAATTTGTAAATAAAATAAATAAAAATAAATTTGTAAATAAACATTTGTATGATGTTTATTTACAAAACTGTTACAGTCATGATGGTTGGACCCATTGCCCCAAGAATATTGAGAATAAGACATTTAACAGTAGAACATCATTCTTGTAGTGAAACTTCAATACATGATACACTGACGTTCTGCAGTGTGAGCCACCTTTATGCACAAATACATAGTATAAAATGATGATCGCTAGCAGGCTTCCAATATAAATATGGCCTTAGTGCCAGGAGTCTCCGAAGATATGGTCAGCTTGCCTTCAATGCAGCTCTTTTCATTTAAGCAGAGAGGCTGCATCTTTAAGGGAACTGGAATCTGTCTGGAAAGAAAGGAATTTGGAAGGTATTGGCTGTGGCCTACAGTAAGGAACCAACTCTGGCATTTTGCCTACATTGAAAATGAGAAACCACAGGAAACCATTTACCAGGTTGCTGGCAGATGGATCTGAACCACTTCACCTCCCAAATCCAGGGATTGCTAGCTCAGTGCCTCAAGGTGCACAGCTACCCTCCTCAGTCACCAATATGGAGAAAAAACTAGTTGTGTATTGTTTCCAAATAAAATAAAATGCATCACAACAAAAGATGGAATTCTGATATTGCATGTTTTTTCTTTAATTACACAGGTTTCATCATCTGATAGTGCTAATAGTGCATTAGTGCATGCATATTTTAAGATTTAATTGTACAGGGAATTCGTGGCTTCGGTTATTATAATTTAAAAACAGCACAAATAGATTTTGGACAAAAGGGGACTGAGGGGGGGGGGGGGAGGGGGGGGGGCAAGGCACAGTTGGCTTGAGTGAATTCAAGCACCCTGCTGAAAAAATGTTCTAGAAATGAATGAACTATAGATTGTGCTGTCATCGCATACCCCTTCTGCTCTCCATGAACACCTCCCAATCATTCCATATTGGAACCAGTTCTCATAATTGAGAACTGCCCTGTTGACCAGACTGTGTGACATTTGGCGATAACGCAATTTCTGGCAATAAACCAATGTGTATTTTTATGGATTGATTTTAATTCAGTGTTATTTGTAATGATTTCTACTGCTTCGCTGCCCTATGAAATACTGAAATATTGCAACACAAAGTTCTACCCATCTCTAATCCAGTGCTAACATTAAACAAAAAATAGACTGGTAATCAGGCTTTTATAGTAGTGCAGACATATTTTTAAGTTATCAAACACTAGCAGATGAATCAAAATCAGTTTTCCTCTTCTTTCTTGTTTCAACCTTATCCATAATTAGAAACTATCAGAAATACGTACAACACAAAAACAATAAGCAGCATAACTTACATTAAATTCAACTGCAAGTATGAATTGAACTGATTAACAAAACAACAATTTAACTCAAATTAGACCAACACTGTACAACAATTGCTCTTGCCTAAAATAGGGATAGGCAAAAGCCAACAGTGCCATCGACAAAACATTAGCTTAAATCTATTGATGGCCATCTTGACTACCTGTAGTGCACATCCCCTTTTGTCGTATCATTGAAAATCAAAATATACAGGGTGATAAAAAAGTTTCTATTCAAAGGCCATACAGCCCAGAATTGGTAAGCCCCTCCGGTAAAATTGTCATGGCATAGAGGCAATCATCCCACAGATGCACCAAGTTTAAGATACCTGTTTGGTAAAACACAGTACCCTGCTGTGGAAGAGGTCCATAACCGCCTGCTGCACGTCCTTGTCTGATGGGACTCTTCGACCCCTCAAGGCCTTTCCTTAAGGGAATGAAGATGTGATAATCACATGAGGAGAGATCATGACTATAGGACAGGTGCTTGAATGTCTCCCACATGAGTTGACATAACTTCTGCATTACAAAATTTGTGGTGTGGGGATGGGCGTAATCATGAAGCAGCAGCTCCCTTTTCACATCATTCACAAAAGTGGAGTTCAACAAACATGCTGCCTCAGACACATTTATCATTCTCCAATGGATGTCTACCGTTGTTTGCTCTTTGGAAAACAAGAAGATAATGAGAGGATGTTGGTCCTATTTGGATGCATTTGGTAATTATGTCACCACAACTCATTTCCACATTTACCACGTGCACGTTGGAAAGACATGCATGCCACACTGATCCCTTTCCCAAATGTCGGTGCTTACATACCCACGTTGGCATCACACTACATTGTATACGTGTTGCAGTAATGCCCTCAAACACAAACTTCCTGATCACCCACTACATGGCAACTAGGTGGTGTGCAATTTCACAAGGTGAGGTGGAAGGGGGGGGGGGGGGGGGGGGTTGGTCTGGATCCCCTGAACGCTCCTTTGGTGACGTTGTTGAGAGATCTTGGAAAAACAAATCACATAGACATTATAGGGTAGTGCTGCATCCATTCAGATCATAACATTAACTATTAAGTGAGAATGGTAACAGGCAGATCATTCAGAATGTTCCTCACATTACTGTGAAGACTGCATCATTCTTTAAGAGGTACAACAGCAGTTGCAGGATGAAACACACTGCTCAGAGCACAAATGCAGAACTTAGGATGTCATTCTGCATGTCAAGTTGATCATTAAAAGCATGCTTCTCAGTTTGATACCTGCTCTAGCAACCATTTTTCATCTATTAAGAAGTTTCCATGTAAAATATTGTTTGTAAAGTTATTATATCTTGAATGCTTGTCATTAGAAATGTGCTCCATTACCTGGAATGCTCTCAAGTTTGTCAAGTGTCCCTCCAGTGATTTCCAGGCCTCGGCCTGAAACCATGGGTACCTTACAGCCACATGCAGCCAAAGCAGGAGCAAGTGGAAGTGACACTTTGTCTCCAACACCACCAGTACTATGCTTGTCCACAAGAGTCCAGTCCTTCTCCCACTGCATCATGTCACCTGGTATAGTTTAAGCAAAATTTCATGTTAAATTAAATTTTTAACTTATTAATAAATGTAAAACAATGGAAGTTTCAGGTCAGAATATCAACAATATTATGAAAAGGACAGATTGCTTCTCACCATAAAGATGACACTTTGAGTTGCAGAGAGGCACAATGAAAATACTGTTACATATTAAGAGTTCATCCAAAGCCTTTCTCAGAAAGAAAACACACATGCATTCACATAAGCAGACACACCTCATGCACACATAACCATCATTTCTTGCTGCACCTGCCAGAATGCAACTGTTTCAAATGGAAGTAGTGGTCCAGAGTGGGATGGGGAAAAGAGGTGGAAAAGAAGAGTAGCAGGGAAGGGAAAAAGGACAATTGTTGCCTCGGGAGAGAGCAGTGCACAATAAGGGAAATTGGATTGGAATTGGGAGGAGATGATAGGACTCAGGGGGCACAAAATTTTCGGTGGAACATGTGGGGTAAGTAGGTTGTCCTCCTCAACACAGCACTCCATCTTTCAGGACATTGATCTCCTCCTCTCTGATAGCTCCATTCACACCTCTGTCAACATTAAACTCACCAACCACCGAAGAAGAAACTGCCTTTCATAGCTGCCATCCCTTACACACAAAACATTGTTTGGGTACAGCCCGGTCACCTGGGGATGGGATATCTGCAGTGACAAGATCATCCTTGCCCAGTATGCTGAAGGTCTCACAAAGGTCTTCACAGAGAGGCACTATCCTCATACCATGACCACAGATTTCCTGTCGTATATCCACACACTCCCCCAATCCTCCCACCATCTCCAAGAACCAGCTATGAAGAAGCACCCTTTGTCTTCCAGTACCAACCTGGACTGGAACAATTGTACCACATGCTTCCCCAGGGCTACGAATATCTATTGTTATGCCCTGAAATGAGGCACTTTTTACCCAAGATGCTTACCATCCCTCATAAAGTGCTGTTACATTGCCCGCCCAACCTTCACAAAGTCCTAGTCTATCCCTAAACCACTCCCAGATCACCCAGCCAGCACCTCCCATTGCAGTGCTGTTACAGGTAACCCATCAGAGGCAGGGTCACCTGTGAAAGTAACCATGGCATATACCAGCTCTGCTGTCACCACTGCACAGCTTTTTATATTGGTATGACAGCCAACTAGTTGTCCACCAGGATGAGTGGCCACCACAAAACAGTGGCCAAGACCAAAGTGGACCACCCTGTGCCATAAAATGTAGCTCAACATAACATTCTTGATTTCAATGGCTGCTTCACAATCCATGCCATCTGGACCCTGCCTCCAACAGCTCTTCTGAACTGCAGAAATGGGAGTTATCCTTACAACACATTCTCTGCTCCTGAAACCATCCCAACCTCAACCTACAGTAAACTACTGTCCCAACATCCTCCACCCAACAGTTTCCACTACCTCTGCCCTATCACCTCCTCCCAGTTCATGTCCCCTCACTTTTATTGTACACCACTCTCTGCTGCCACATACACCCATATTTTCCTCTCCTCCTCAATGTCCCTTCACTTTTATTGTACACCACTCTCTGCTGCCACATACACCAATATTTTCCTCTCCTCCTCACCTTTTCTGCAACCCTTCTCCCCTTCCTCCTCCACAGCTTTCAGACACTCTGTATGGCATTTTGGTCTTGCCATCATCTAGTCCCTGTATGTTCTGCCAGGCACTGCTCAGTACCCTCACCCATCTACTCTGCTATCCCTTTCCTTCCCCACTGCATTCTGGATTGCCACTTCTGTTCAGCACAGTTGCAGTCTGGTCAAAGCGGTCAGATATAATGGCCATGTGTGTGTGAGTGAGGTGTGCTCACTTGTGTGAATGTGTGTGTTTCTTTTCTGAAGAAGGCTTTGGCTGAAAGCTCACTCAGGCCTCTTTGTTGTGCCTCTCTGCAACTCAATATTTCATCAATAAAGTGAGTAGTAATCTATATTTTTCATCAATAAATATAAAGAGCCATTTCTGACATTATTCGCTTCCATAATATTGTTACAATCAATCCTGGATTTTCCATTGTTTGATTATTTCATGTAAGATATATTTCATCAACATGGATCAATGATTTATGAGTGTCTGTTGTGAATGGTGAAACAGTACCCACTACAGAGAAAAGGTCATTAATGAGGAGGGATAAATCTCAATCTCAATGTTAGGGATAATAGTACACAAGATTTGACATTTGACTCGAAGAAAAATAAACAAAAATGATATGAAGCAATACTTCAGCTTTTCATCTTCATGACAGCAACATGTAAAGTGCTTGCTCTCTCTCTTTCCCTCCCTCCCTCTCTCTCTCTCTCTCTCTCTATCTCTCTCTCCTGACACACACAGACACACAGACACACATACACGAAGAGATACAGTCATTATTATTATCGCATTAGTCATCTTATTCTCCTATTCTACTGATGATGTTATTTATTTTTATATGTTTCTTCCTGCTTTTCTTACATACTAGACTGATTTACATTATACAAAAATGTAAATTTAATTCATGTTCTATACTCTGCTGACAACATTGCAAAAAATTGAATTTGAATACAGTTTTTCCAGGAAAGTTCTTAAGTTAGTAGAAACACTCTGTGTACATGAAGAAACAACCTACTCTGAAACAGATATGTTACATGCAGAACAGCCATAAATAATATGAAACCAGGTAATAGAGCTTTCTCAGTTTTAATGTTTTATAACATAAAATTAAGAACATCAATATTTCCTGTTATACCTGATTCAATCATTGAAGTAGTTAGACTAATTGTTTCTTTCTTTGTAAGACCCTTCAGATATATTGCCATTAGCATTGCACCTGAAATCAAAATGAAAGTAATGTCAAAGAACGTATAAGTTATCAAAAGTATGTGCAGAAATATTTAGAAACTCACTACCATAATAAGAACAAAATGGCATGCAATTTAAAATTAAAAAATGATACATTTTGTCATGTACTAGCTTCAATTCACAGGAATACGCATCTTCCAGTGCTACAATAAGCAAACTGGAAGATGCTTCAGAAAACAAAACTTATAATATTTTCAGATATTGTAGAATTGTGATTGCATATTGAATACAAATACATACCATCCAGGGAGAGACTAACTAAAATGCCACCCATAATTTTTTAGTAATTTATGAAATTCATTTGTTAACACAACTTGCCATATAAATATCACTATTACTTATCTTTTTATCACGGAGCCACTATTGAACATCATACTATGAAAATAAATATGTAATGTCTGCATGCCCCATCTGAAGAAAACTATTTTATGGGAATAAAAAAATCTTACCAAAATTGACAGGTTGCAGTTTTCTGTATTTAGACTAACTGGAAAAAAAAAAAAAAAAACCAAGACAAACGATGTGTAATTATCTATTTAATCAAAGTGGAGCACAATGCCTACGTTTTGAGATAGGGTATGTTATTGGAATTGCTTTGCAAGCAAACAATGAAGCATAAATTGTTTACTGTACTAACATTACTTGTTGTTTTCTGCATAACCTGAAAAGTACAACACTGGATGTGAGGCAATAATGTATTCCTCACTCTTGTAGCAATTATTATTGTTTTTTTGTATTGTCCCCCTATCAATCACACATGCTTGCCTTGCCTAATTGTAACTTTCTTTTGTGTATAACAGTATTATGAGAAGGAAAGTTGCTACTCACCATATAGTGGAGATGTTGAGTCGCAGATAGGCATAACAAAAAGACTTCCACAATTAAAGCTTTTGGCCATTGGCCTTTGTCAACAATAGGAACACATACACATGAACACACACTCATAAAAATGCAACTCACACACACAACTGCAGTTTCAGGCAACTGAAACCACACTGTGAGCAGCAGCACCAGTGCATGATGGGTGTGGTGACTGGGTGGGGGTAATGAGGAGGCCAGGGCTGGGACAGGGAGGGATAGTATGGTGGGGGTGATGGACAGTGAAGTGCTGCAGGTAAGGTGGAGGACAGGCAAGACATGTATAGAGGGGTGGGGTGGTGGGGGGGGGGGGGGGGGGGGGTAGTAGTGGAAAAAGAGAGAAATAAAAGACTGAGTGTGGTGGTGGAATGATGGCTGTGTAGTGTTGGAATGGGAACAGGGAAAGGGCTGGATGGGTGAGGACAGTGACTAATGAAGGATGTGAAGGACGGAAAGTTACCACCTGTGCAATTCAGAAAAGCTGATGTTGTTGGGAAGGACCCTTGCACTTTTGCACAGTGTGCTTTCAGCTGCCAGAGGCTGCAGTCATATGCACATGAGTCGTGAGTCGTGGCGTGTGTGTGTGCGTGTGTGTGTGCGTGTGTGTGTGTGTGTGTGTGTGTGTGTGTGTGTGTGTGTATGTGTGTGTGTGTGTGTGAGTGTGTGTGCATGTGCGCACACACGTGTGAGTTGTGTTTGTGAGACTGTCATCTATTTTCGACAAAGGCCTGGATGGCCAAAAGCTTATATTGTGACAGTCTTTTTAGGGAAATAATAAGTTGTTCGACTCTTCCTGGAAAGTGCTCTCTTGAAATTCAAATAGTAAACCTGTCCAGGCTGAACAATGTCTCTCTTGCAATGTCTGTCAACTGAGTCTGTTGGGGATCTATGTAACTCTCTCGTGCTGACTAAATGATACTGTAGCAAACAACACTGCTCTTCATGATATCTTCTCTATTTCTTCTATAATTCCTATCTGATAGGGATCCCATACCAATGAACAATACTCAAGAATCATTCAAACTAATGCCTTGTTTCGGTTCTTCCAAGGATGAGTTATGTTTCCTTAAGATTGTTCCTATGAATCTCAGTCTGGCATCTGCTTTTCCTACTATTTGTTTTATTGGGTCATGCCACTTGCGATTTCTCTGGATAATTACTGCTAGAAATTTTACTGCAGATACTGTTTCCAGCAATTTGTCACCAATAGTGTAATTGTCCAGTAATGAACTTCTTTTCCTATGTATCTGCAATATGTTACATTTATTTACATTCATGGTTAACTGCCACAGCCAGTGCAATTCATCAGTCCTCTGCAGGTCATTCTGCAAATTATGCTGTCTCCTGGCACTGCTACATTCTTATGGACAATCACATAATCTGAAAGCAGTCTTAAAGAGCTTCTGCTTTCTACTAGATCATTTATATACGTTGTTAATAGTAACAGTCCTATCACACTTCCTGGGGGTACTCTGGAAATCATGTCTACATCTGTCAGTTTCATTCCATTAAGAGTGACTACTTGAGCTCTATCTGCAAGGAAATCTCAAATCCAGTCAGTCACACATCTGGTCCAATACTTGATAAGTTCAGATTTTTTCACTAACTAGCAGTGCAGGATGGTGTCAATGCCTTCAAGAAGTCAAGTAACATGGCATCAACCTGAGTGCCTTTGTCTGCAGTGCTATGGATCTCATACAGGAACAGAGTGGGCTGAGTTTTGCAAGCACTCTGTTTTCAGAATCCATTTTGGTTTTGATAGAGGAGATATTTGTTCTTCAAAAATATCATAATTCTGGAGCATAAAACATTGTTCCATAATTCTGCAACAGATTGATGCCAATGATATAGTTCTATAATTAAGTGCATCTGTCCTCCTCAAAAACAGGAATGATGTACATTATTTTCCAGTTGCTAGGTACCCTTTGTTGCTCCACTGTTCTACGACAAACTACTGATAGAAGATGAGCAAGTTCTTTTGCATAATTTTTGTAGATTCTTATGGGTTCTCATATGGCCCTGATGCCATTCCACAACTAAGTGATTGTAGATGCTTTTCTATTCTGTGATTGATTATCTCAATATCTGCCATTTTGACATTCATACTGTGATAGACAGGAAGGATCAAGCAACGATCTTACATGGTGAAACTGTTTTGGAAGACCGAATTCAGTACTTCAGCCTTCTCTCTGTTAACATCAATTTCAGTGGCGGTATGGTCACTGAGTGAATGAATAGAGCATTTAAAACTGCCTACTGATTTTACATAGGACCAAAATGTCTTAGGGTTTTATCTCAGATTGGTTGACAGAATTTTACTTTCAAAGACACTGAATGCTTCTCTCATTGCTCTCTTTACACTCATTGTTGTTTCATTCAGCTTTTATTTGTCAAATAGGTTTTGACTTCTCTAGAATCTGTGATGAAGCTCTCTTTGTATACAGTACATAGCAGTTTTCTAATACAGCTGTTAAACCATGGTGGGTCTTTCCCATGACTTAAGACCTTGCCCAGAACGTAATTGTCTAAGGCTTGTTGAATTATGCTTTAGAATTTTTTTCCATTTGTGCTCCTCATCTTTGCTCTCATCACCAAATATTTGATGGTGACTGCTCACATACTCTGCAGTTTGTATCCTGTCACTCTTGCTAAGCAAAAATATCATTCTAGCCTTTCTTAATATTCCTTGTAAGACCCGTACTCATAGATGCTATCACAGCCTTACGATCACTGATGCCTTTCTTTACCAGTACATTAACTGCCTCAATGAGTTCATGTCCATTTGTTGTTAGGAGGTCTAAGACATTACCTTCATGAGTTGGTTCTTTAACTATCTGCTTGAAGTAATTTTTGGACAAGATATTCAGAATAATGTCACATGAACCCTCTCTCTGGCACCAGTTTTGATAATGTGACTCTACCAATCTATACCTGGTGAGTCAAAGTAACCCTCCAGTACAACAACATGACCAGGTAAATTATTAACAATATGTTACAAGATCTCTCTGAAGCACTCTACCACCACAGTTCCTGAGCCAGACAATCAATAAAATCATTTGATTACCATTTTTCACTGACCTTTGGTGCTTAACTTCAATGAGATTAATTCATGTTCCAAATCCATGATAACCTCACTAGAGTTTATCAAATTCTTTACTGCAATAAATAGATCACCACCACTGGCAGCTAACCTGTCCTCACAATAAACATTCCAGGCTGGAATTAGAATTTCATTGATATTCACTTCCAGTTTCAAACAACTTCCTGTTCCTAATACTATCTGGGCATAATAACCTTCAATAAGCAATACTAATTCAGAGAATGTTCCTTGGAAGCTCCAGAATTTCATTGATATTCACTTCCAGTTTCAAACAACTTCCTGTTCCTAATACTATCTGGGCATAATAACCTTCTATAGGCAATACTAATTCAGAGAATGTTCCTTGGAAGCTCCTACAGTTTACTAATAACATATTAATCTTTTCAATATCTGATCTGTGAGGATGAGCATTCTCTGAGAACATTGTGGCTGATGTAACTCCAATTTCTGCAGCTACCAAATCAGCCATCTGCTGAAACAAGCTGAGTATGACCTCAGAACCCACGGCCAGGCATCATTCATGCTGACATGTGCTACTATTTGCAGCTGGTTGCACCCAGTGCACCCAATAGCCACTGGCAGGGCCTCCTCCATGAGACCCCACAGCAAAAGTACAGAGTGCATCTTGACTTTTTTTCCCACCCTGCATGCTATTTATCTGAGAGGCTCTATTACCTACCCAATGCTGGAGCTCCCAGTGACTAGGATACATGCCCTCTGAATTAGTCTGGACTGAGCAGGAAAATCAGCCTCTGACCCAACAGGAGAGGCATCCCATGCTCGTTCATAAGTATTATGGTCACTGGGTAGCACCTTGTAGCTGCTGTTAAGAGATTAAGAGCCAGCCATGCAGCCAGTTCCCTCTTTTGCCTTCCACCCAGTAGCATCAAACCCACCACTTTCCATCACTCACTCTTGAATGATGATGGGACTGGTCAAAAGTTGCTTATTAGAAGATGCAGTCACAACCAGGTTACCAGGTGATTCCAACAGTATAAATGGTGTTCCAGGCCTCATCACTGGCGCCCTGGTGTTGCTGCAGCTTTGAGCAGTAGCCAGAAGCCTGTTGACCATGGTCAATGCATCTCCCAGCTCTTTACAGACCGTAGCCAGTACTCCCTGTGTCCATTCACAATAATCATGGTCCATAGCCACAATGGACTGTGAAAAAACCGATATAAGTTCTCCAAAAATACAAACAAAGTAGTCATGAGTAACTTAGAAAGTACTAACACAACCCCACAAAAGAGAAAGTTACCTGACTTTTGCACTGCTGAGGTTGGAATGGAGGCAAATATAACACAGAGAATAAGCAAACACTAAAACATGTTCTGCAGAGTTCTCACTATAGTCTGAAACAGCAAGACCTACAAGCTCTTAAAAGAAATTGAAAATGGGTGCATCAACACTTACTTTTTACAAGTACTCTGCTTATGCAAAAGCTGCTGCAGGAAATAAATATTCAAACTCTAATGCACAGATCTAATATATATGCAGTGAACTAAAATGAGATTTAAATTTAGTCATGGGATGTGGTGCTGGAAAATTATGTAAGGAAGGTGCCTCACAGAAGGATATCCACTAAGATTTACACAAAAACAAAAACTTACATTAATTTGGTAAATAATATTCTACACAGTAAATTACATAGCTATAGTTCACTCTGCTACCACTACTGGTGTCAGCTTGGAATCTGCTGCTGCAAGTCTAATAGTAGCCAGAAGTTTAGAAAGACTACAGTCTTCTGATAGTGACTATTCATGGGAGGGAAATGTCTGAACTGGTACAGAATTACTCAAATATTGACCACCAGGTAAGTAGCATATTTAAGACAAATGCAGGGCTTAGATATGTCATTTATGAATTAGTTCTCTGGGCAAAGATCTAGGTAAAGAAGTTCTTGTAATGTTTGCCAAAGGTTTTGGACTGTATCCTGAACATGTAAATGAGGATAACGTCAGGAAGATCACTGAGAATGCTCCTCACATTAATGTGAAAATTGTATCAGTTTCTGATTGATAAACATAAAATGTTTTAATATAATAAATTAATTCAGTGTGTACTACAGCAAAATTGCCAAGAAATTGCAGTTCAGATAAATACAGCTGTAGACAAATATTTGTAGAAAAAATTTGAGAAGTATGTGGACCATTCAATTGATTTAAGAACTATAGTAGTATCAAACTCTCACAACTTTGACAAAGTCATATTTACGTAACATGAAATAGTAGTATATAATCACCATAATCAGTATTTCACTTTTCACTGCAACTGTGAACAAAAATGCTAACCATGGCAATGTAAATGTGTAACTAGGGGCAATGCAGTTTCTGCCATTTGTTTCCAACCACATTTAGAAAGTTTGTTTTTCTTTGTTTTTCTTTGTTTTTCTTACTTTTTTCATGTTACTTAAGCCTCAGAAAGTTTGCTGAAAACTTTGATAAGTCATATAAATAAAAGTGTCAATCTTTATACTATTTTTTTTGGGGGGGGGGGGGGGAGGGGGGGAGCTCATGACCCCTATGGTGTCATCCTTGGATCTGTGCCTCCAAAGAGAGTCAGTAGATGAGAAATTTAACTACAGTAGAAGTGGAGAGAAGGGATAACTGACATATGGGATCAAAGTATCTTGTGTTAGAAAGAGTGTTATGGACATTCGTAACCTTCTCCTCTTATTTGTTATCAAAGTTTGACAAAATATCCAGCAAGCAAAATTGCAGAATATTGCTCAGTCATACAAATAGGTGTATATAAAAATTTATGTGGATGTGAAATGAAACGATCATGTAGGCTCAGTTGTAGGTAAGGCAGGTGGCAGTCTTTGCTTTGTTGGTAGAATAACAGGGCAATACAATCTGTCCATAAAGGAGAGTGCTAAGAAAACCTTATGCGACCCATCTTAGAGTAGTGCTGAAGTGCAGATAGCACTAACAGGGGATATTGAGTGTATACAAAGAAGGCCAGTACTAATGATCATAAGATTGTTAGAGCCATAGAAGAGCATCACACAGATACTGAAAGCACTGAACTGGCAAATACTTGAAGACAGATGCAAACTATCATGTGAATACCAACTATAAATGATTAATCTAGAAATATACTACAATCCCCTCCATATCGCTACTGTGATGACCATGAAGACAAGATTAGACTAACTACAGTGTGCACAGAAGCATTTAGGCAATCATTATTCCTATGTTCCATATGTGAACGGAATGGGAAAAAGTCCTAATAAGTGGAACATTGGGAAGTACCCTCTTCCATGCATTTCACAGCGGTTTGCAAAGTATGAGTATAGTGTAGATGAAATAAACTCGTCACTTATGATCAAAAAAGCAGTGGAAATATGTCTTTTTCAGAACTGAAGCTGATCAAAAACAAACTTTGCACCTCTATATAAGAAGAGAGGTTTAACATTAGATTTTTCTCAGCTGTGGAAGTGATATTTTAAGACAACTGTACTGTTGTTGTTGTTGTGGTCATCAGTCCAGAAACTGGTTTGATGCAGCTCTCCATGCTACTCTGTCCTGTGCAAGTTTCTTCATCTCCAAGTAACTACTGCAACCTACATTCTTCTGAATCTGCTTAGTGTATTCATCTCTTGGACTCCCTCTATGATTTTGACCCTCCACACTTCCCTCCAGTACCAAATTGGAGAACCCTTGATACCTCAGAACATGTTCTACCAACCAATCCCGTCTTCTAGTCAAGTTGTGCCATAAATTCCCCTTCTCCCCAGTTCTATGCAGTAACTCCTCATTACTTATGTGATCTACCATCTAATCTTTAGCATTCTTCTGTAGCATCACATTTTAAAAGCTTCTATTCTCTTCTTGTCTAAACTATTTATCATCCATGTTTCACTTCCATACATGGCTATGCTCCATACTAATACTTTCAGAAAAGACTTCCTGACACATAAATCTATACTTGATGTTAACAAGTTTCTCTTCTTCAGAAATGCTTTCTTTGCCGTAGCCAGTCTACATTTTGTATCCTCTCTACTTCAACAATCATCAGTTATTTTGCTCCCTAAATAGCAAAACTCCTATACTACTTTAAGTGTCTCATTTCCTAATCTAATTCCCTCAGCATCACCCGACTTAATTCGACTACATTCCATTATCCTCGTTTTGCTTTTGTTGATGCTCATCTTATATCCTCCTTTCAAGACACTGTCCATCCCATTCAACTGTTCTTCCAGGTCCTTTGATGTCTCTCACAGAATTACAATGCCATCAAGAAACCTCAAAGTTTTTATTTCTTTTCCATGGATTTTAATTCCTACTTCAAATTTTTCTTTTGTTTCCTTTACTGCTTGCTCAATATACAGACTGAATAACATTGGAGATAGGTTGCAACCCTGTCTCATTCGTTTCTCAACAAATGCTTCCCTTTCATGCCCTTCACTCTTATAACTGCCATCTGGTTTCTGTATAAATTATAAATAGCCTTTTACTCCTTTTATTTTACCCCTGCCACCTTCAGAATTTGGAAGTGGGTATTCCAGTTAACATTGTCAAAAGTTTTCTCTAAATCTACAAATGCTAGGAACATAGGTTTGCCTTTCATTAATCAATCATCTGAGATAAGTCATAAGGTCAGTATTGTCTTGCATGTTCCAACATTTCTATGGAATCCAAACTGATCTTCCCCGAGTTTGGCTTCTACCAGTTTTTTTCCATTTGTCTGTAAAGCTATTGTGTTACTGTTTTGCAGTCATGACTTATTAAGCTATAGCTCGATAATTTTCACACCTGTCAGCACCTGCTTTCTGTGGAATTGGAATTATTATATTGATCTTAAAGTCTGAGTGTATTTCGCCTGTCTCATACATCTTTCTCACCAGATGGCAGAGTTCTGTCATGATTGGCTCTCCCAAGGCTATCAGTAGTTCTAATGGAATGTTGTCTACTCCCGGGGCCTTGTTTCGACTTAGGTCTTTCACTGCTCTGTCAAATTCTTCACACAGTATCATATCTCCCATTTCATTTTCATGTACATCCTCTTACATTTCCATAATATTGCCCTGAACTACATCGTCCTTACATAGACCCTCTATGTACTCCTTCCACCTTTCTGCTTTCCCTTCTTTACGGAGTAATTGGTTTTACACCTGAGCTCTTGATATTCGTACTGGTGATTCTCTTTTCTGCAAAGGTCTCTTTAATTTTCCTGTAGGAAGTATCTAACTTACCCCTAGTGATATATGCCTCTACATTCTTGCATTTGTCCTCTAGCCCTCCCTACTTAGCCAATTTGCACTTCCTGTCAATCTCATTTTCAAGACATTTGTACTCCTTTTCACCTACTTCGGTTACTGTATTTTTATGTTTTCTCCTTTCATCAATTAAATTTAATGTCTCTTCTGTTACCCAAGGATTTCTACTAGCACTCTTCTTTTTCCCTGCTTGATTCTCTCTTGCATTCACTATTCATCTCTCAAAGCTATCCATTCTTCTTCTACAGTATTTCTTTCCCCTGTTCATGTCAGTTGTTCTCTAATGCTCTCGCTGAAACTCTGTACAACCTCTGTTTCTTTCAGTTTATCCAGGTCCCATTTCCTTAAATTCCTACTTTTTTGCAGTTCCTTCAGTTTTAATCTACTGTTCATAACCAATAAATTCTTGTCGGAATCAACATCTCCCCCTGGAAATGTCTTACAGTTTAAAACCTGGTTCCAAAATCTCTGTTGTACCATTATACAATCTATCTGGAACCTTCCAGTGTCCCAGGTCTCTTCCACATATATAACTTTCTTTCATGATTCTTAAGTCAAGTGTTAGCTACGATTAGGTCATGCTCTGTACAAAATTCTACCAGGCGGTTTCCTCTTTCATTCCTTATCCCCAGTCCATATTCATCTACTCTTTTCCCTTCTCTATTGCTGAGTCACAGAGAAGCACAACAAAAAGATTTTTACACTTTCTCATAATATTGTTACATTCCATCCTGGATTTTCAGTTGTTTGATTTATAGAATTTGTAATGAATTTAGAACAAGGATATATTTAATGTGTTGATTTATAAGTATGGGGAAGGGGAAGGGACAGCTTTGGCAGTTCTTCCATTGGGGAAAGATCAGATTACTATGCCTCTGATCTTGGCTTCAATATATTTCACATATGTACCTTTAAAAGTGCCCGTATTTGATGTTGTTTTGTAGTAACTAATTCTTTAACATACGACTGAAACACCCATTCAACAACAATTTTGTAGACAACTTTTGCATAATCTATTCCATAGCTTAATGACCAAAACGTGCATAAATTACCATCTCTGACTGAGTAGTGAATGTTTGTTTCCTTTTATTTTCAAATACATTTAATTTTCATTTATATTATATTTAATTTATATAACTTACTGAATTACTGAATTTCATATTCCCTTCACTCTCATCTCTTCATAGCTGCTTCTGCTCATGCAGAAGTTTGCTTTCTCACATAACTTGTGAATGAACACATGGTAGAAAGTCCACAGAAATTTATCAAGGGGGATGGCAAGACTAAAATTGCCATTTTCTATATAAATGAGTTGGTCAGTTTAGAGACGTGTTATACAAGGATAACTAAATTTTATAGTTGTCACCAATACTCCACTTTACAGTGGGGAGGAGGTGGGGGGTTGGGCACAGCCTGCTTCACCAATCCCCTCACACCCTTTTTGTAGACATCTCAGTTTCTTCTCATTTAAGAACTTCTATCAATTTAGAATATGTTTACTGTTGCCCCTGTTGTTGATACAAAACTTTAAATATTTGGTATGTAGTTTCTCAGTTTGTCAGAGTTTATTTCTGATATATCTGTATTACATTTAATTTTTAAAAACAAAATACCATCAGTCTCTCTGCAGTTTAGTGAAGTGAAGCCATCCAATTCTTCCTCCCAGGCTAGAACTCAGAAGTGGAAGTCCATATGCCATTCTACTAGCGCAGACACTGCGGTGTCAGCACTGATGGTACGATACTATACGATCCACAAATCAGCATTCTCCAATCGAAACAAACGAAGTTTACCTGTAGTTGGCGTGGAAGGCTGCTCACATTTTCTGCTCATGGTAACAATCTGTGATAAGCCTATCAGAAATCCTGACAGCCTTCCAAGACACTGCAACCTTTCACAAGCTTTCCTCTATACTTGACTAAACAAACCACTTATATGTCAAATATAAATCATAATCAACTCTAAATCCTCCTCCTATCATGGTGCCACCTATCTATCATAGCCACTCTACACTGGTGTGCAAAAGTGGGACATGACCTGCTAATGACTGGTTTCAATCATACCTAGCAGATAGAACACAAAGAGCAGAGATAACACATACTTCAAATAGATCTAAATATTTAGTAAAACAGTTATCAGAACCAAAATACTTTAATATAGGGGTTCCACAATGTAGCATATCAGGACCAATAATATTCCTGACATACATCAGTGACTTTCCCAGTAGTGTTACTCATGGTGAAAAAATTCTCTTCGCTGATGACAGCAATATTATACTCAGTGAAAAAACAAGAGAACTCCTTGCAGAGAAAGCAAATGAAACTCTCAAGGAAGTTTACGATTGGTCAATAAGCAATAAGGTGACACTGAACAGAAAGAAAACTAATGCCATGAATTTCAGTTCAAAGAGAGAAAATGACAACGTTAAATTAAATGTAGATTGCACCTTTATAGACTGTGTAACAAATGCAAAATTTCTAGGAATGAATATCGATTATCAGTTGAAGTGGTGTGAACACATAAAGGTACTTGCAAACAGAATGTCATCAGCATGTTATGCCCTTAGAATCCTATAATCAGTGTATAACATGCAGTGTCTTTTAGTTACGTACTATTCATATATACTCTCAGTTCGTAGCTATGGCATTCTTTTCGGGGGAGCAAATGCACAAAATATGAACACAATTTTCAAACTTCTGAATAGATCCGTAAGAATAATAACTCACTGTAAGGATCTGTTCAAAACACTGGGGAATTTAACCACTCTGTGTGAATACATTAACCAGTCAGTTGTACACATAAAAAATAACATTGGTAATATCTGCACAAACTCTGTCCATGACCATGGAACAAGAGGTAGACTCAACTTACATTTACCAAGAAAAAAATAAACATGACACTAAAACAGCATTTTCTGCCAAGGAATAAAACGGTACAATAAATTACCAAAAGAGATTCAAGAAATTGCAAAAATACACTTATTTAAAAAGACAGCTAAAAAGTACCTGTTATGCAATACATTTCATACACTGAATGATTACTTAGATAAAACAAAGTGGGAATTTGGTAAAAAAATATTATACAAATAAATAATAATAATGATTAAAGTTTTAAAAGTGATTAAAAGTCTGAAGTCCAAGATGTCAGCTGGAGTAGATGAGGTGCCAATAATATTAGTAAAGAAAACAGCTAATCAGATAGCGAAACCATTGGCGCACATAGCAAACTTGTCAATGGCTGAGGGCGTGTTTCCACAAAAACTGAAAATTTCTAAAGTCATTCCCCTGTTAAAAAAGGGTGATAAACTTAAAATAGAAAACTACAGACCTGTCTCACTCCTCTCAACTTTCTCTAAAGTTTTAGAGATACTAATGAAATATAGAGTCACACATTATCTTAATATGCACAACCTGATAAACAGTAATCAGCATGGATTTCAAGCTGGGAGAAGTACCGAAACAGCTGTACTTGAATACACAAAAGAAATAATCACTAAATTGGAAGAGGGAAATAGTGTAGTTGGGATAAATCTAGATTTGTCAAAAGCCTTTGACACTGTTGACCACAGCATACTTTTGAAAAAGCTTGAAGCTGTAGGTATCAGAGGACCGGTAAAAAAGTGGTTTGAGTCTTATCTGGAAAAGAGGATGCAGGTGGTTGAAATTACAGCACCAAATATTAATCAAAAAATTAAACTAAGATCAGATCCAAGGGAGGTCACAGTAGGAGTACCCCAAGGAAGTGTATTAGGCCCCTTGCTGTTCCTCATTTACATTAATGATATTCAGGTGTCAGAGAGAAAAGCTAGAATCATGTTATTTGCTGATGATACTAGTTTAATAGTTAGTGATACGAAGCAGTCATTGCACAGTACTGTGAACCATGTCCTACAAGGTATACAAAAATGGTTTAGTGCTAACAAGCTAACACTGAATGCAGAAAAAACTAATTATGTGCAATATGGAAAAATAAGTGAACAGGATGACCTGAATCCCACCATGGAGGGCAAACAACTTGAAAGAGAATAGTGTGCAAAATTCCTGGGTATGCACATTGATGAGAAGATTAATTGGAAGGACCATGTGGTGAACTTAGCACTAAAACTAAATTCAGCATGTTTTGTGCTTAGAATAATTTCAAGAGTTTGTAGTAATGACTGTACCAGATTAGTATATTTTGGCTATTTTCAGTCCATTGCACCCTATGGGATACTATTCTGGGGAAAAACAAATTGTCGTCTAAATGAGATTTTCAAATTACAAAATCGTGCTATTCAGATAATGACCCACAGCCCACCTCAAACACATTGTAGGCCCCTTTTTAAAGCATTGAAAATTTTAACAATTCCATCATTATACATTCTGAAATGTCTGTTGGTGATCAAAAGAAATCAGGACAAAATGAAAGCCAATACAGACTTCCATAATTACGATACACGGCAATGTAAAGATCTCCACATACAAGCTGTAACAAGGACCCGAAGCCAGAAACATGTATATAAACAAGGCATCAAACTTTTTAATGCACTACCAAAACATATCAAAGAGCTGGAAAATGAGGATAAATTTAAAACTGTTCTAAAGAACCACATGCTTGACAAATGCTATTACAGCATAAGCGAATATCTCTGCGCAACTGTATAAAATATATGTTTAAGTTAATGTGACAAATGAAATTACATCAGTGCATAATAAATTATGTTATAAAAACACTTATTAGTTGTATATTGTATTAAACATAAGATAAATTAATATGAATTCAGCACAGATACAAATTTTGTAAAGATATTATATAGTTGTTAAAATGTACCCTGACAAATCCTATATCACAAATGTGGTCATTGGGATGATAATAAATAAATAAATAAATAAATAATAAAACAACCAACTTTCCACATGACAGCTTCAGAAGACTAAGTTTTTTCCTTCTTTTTTCCTTTTCTAGAAGAACTCATCCTCAAGATATGCATAGCACAAGACAAACACCTCTTCCTCTTTCTGAGCTCAATATCTCACTCATTATACAGGGGTGCTGAATCAGTTATTCAGGACAGCAAATGGAAGTTGCAGTACAGAAAATGGCCCAGAGATCACCAGTGTGTGCATGTGTGTTTGTGTGTGTAGTGAGTGAATTGTTAGGAAACAATGTGTATAGTGTGTGTGCAATGACTGATAGTGAGATATGAGTGAACAGTGTGGCTTTACATTATTTAATAAATTATTTGTAAAAAAGTATTGCATATCAGCATTAAATCTAATGATTGTCTCTAACTAGAAGTCTATAAATGTATGTGTAAATGAATTAGCTTATTTTAAATTGGTCTGAACTTGTAAATACTTTGACATGCCTAATATCTTTGTAAAAGGAAATCTACAGATGAAAGAAGTTACTACTACTACTATTACAACTACTACTAACAGTTTGGTTACTAAAATAAGTCCAGGATACCGTACATTTGTGCAGAACGTGCTGCAATCGTATGGTGCAAGGGACTGCTGGAGACCCCTGGCATGCTATGTTTCCATATTCCTTCAGATTTCCCTGCTTCATGTACACCAGTGTGCACACTGGGTGGCAGTAAGCAATTTCCTTTACCACACGGATGGGCAGCTCCCAGTGGGCCAACAAGCTGCTGTTTCATTGAATTGTCCAGAACTGATAGTGCATGTGTGGCACATCAGATATGCATTCCTTTTGGAAGTAGGTATGTGAATGCCTGGACAGTAGCTTGCCTACCGTCCTTCATATTGGAGTGCTGTGGGATCAGTCTGCACTCCATCACGTGTCACACTCACACCATAAGTTAGCTGTGCTCTGCAGCTACCATCATGACACTGTTCTTATTGCAGTTGGAAGACACTGTTATTGTTGTTGCTTTAGGCCACTGTGATGATTTCCGATTAAACCACTCCATCTGCAGGCCACAAGTGGTGCATCGGGACTATCCAACTGCCATGTCATCCTCAGAGGAAATGCGGATAGGGGGGGGGGGGGGGGGAGCGTGGGGTCAGCACACCGCCCTCCCGGTCGTTATGATGGTATTTTTGACCAAAGCCGCTACTATTCGGTCGAGTAGCTTCTCAATTGGCATCACGAGGCTGAGTGCACCCCAAAAAATGATGGCAACAGTGCATGGCGGCCTGGATGGTTACCCATCCAAGAGTAATTTTTCTGCATAAGCTGTGTGTGGCGTAAGGGAGTATTGAAGCATTTCACCGTACACTTAAATATTGAAGCCACTGAAGGTATTAATTACAGTCAGTCGTCTGGTAATCTCTTAGCTTCTTACTTATCCGAATCCGAGAAATACATTTCGGCTCTGGAAGTGTCACTTGTTACCTTGATAACGAGCCTATCAACAACAGAATCCACGAAGCCGATTAGCCGCAGCATTTTCTCTTCTTCTTTTACGACGAGCCGTTCTATATACCGCCAGCGTTCGGCAGTGACGTGTGAAAAAGCTGCTTACGTTAGTTCCAGTACGTCTGGCGGCTTCGTTACTTCCCGAGCCAAATCCCGCAGCTTGGCTCCAGATCAGTTCTGTTGGGTGCGTATTGTAATGGTACAGTAGAAAATGTAAAAATGCGGCATTTGTATTATGTGCTCGATGCTGTGAAAATGATTGTTTATCATGTTTCTGCGATACATATCTACCTCTGTGGTATAAAACAATGGACATAGTCCAAATAAAGAGGATTTGGTTTTTCATTTTTGCCTTAAAAAACTTAATTATGTGTTCTTAATTTAAACAACTTTTATGAACAGTGTTTCATAAAACATTGATAATTGAGAATTTGTATTTGAAATGGAAACAGGAATTTCGCGTCCAGTATGTAATTAGAAACAAGACGACGTGCATTATTCATAAAAAAAATGATGATGAGTTTTATAATTACGAGATGTAGGTATTTCAAATTGAACAAGAAAAAAAATAGCATCGGGGAGATTAGAAACACCGCTCTAACAACCATAGTCATATTCCAATTGGCTACAGACTGCGCTACGCGTTCCTTGCAGGTTTATTTATCAACTGCAGTAATATACAACACTAGGAAAACTTCAAAGCCGATGTTTTCTGTAAATTTATGAAAAACATTAAGAAGAAACTATTTCTAGGCACTTTTTAACCTTGTTCTACACGCGCGTTTCACTCAGAGCAGGAAGCAGCCTCAACAATTTTCATACTGCGTATTAATAGCGCGACAATCAGAGCACAACGCTGCAGAGGCTGTGACTGAACACGATTTTTTAAAATAAAAATTACGTAACTAAAGAGTGATTAAGAAAAACGTTGATGGCTGTTAATACATCAGAATATCTTAAAGTTTCATTTAACGTAATTTAGTGATACGATACCTAATACATAAATCGGGGCCGGCCGCGGTGGTCTCGCGGTTCTAGGCGCTCAGTCCGGAACCGCGGGACTGCTACGGTCGCAGGTTCGAATCCTGCCTCGGGCATGGATGTGTGTGATGTCCTTAGGTTAGTTAGGTTTAAGTAGTTCTAAGTTCTAGGGGACTGATGACCACAGATGTTAAGTCCCATAGTACTCAGAGCCATTTGAACCATAAATCGGGCCTACTTCCAAGAGCGTAACAACCCCAGCGTATGTGTGTTACGGATTCTGACCAATCATCGGATTCATTCTTATAATGAACGGATTATAGAATGCTGCAACCACCACTGACGTTCTGGTTTACCCTACGTTTACTTTGTTAATGTCGACAGGAATTGTTCCAATTGAAAAAATGTATGTTTGTACATAAAGTACTTTGTATGTATTATTACAACCTGTTTATTGGCTAACAATACGAGCCTTGAATGCCACCCCATTCTGTGAAAAACGCACATCAATATCACTTTCCATTTCCACAATATTTGCAGCGCAAGCGTTAGGTGATTCACCCACTATAGAGGGGCTATACAGGGAAGGTTTAGTATATCTATTAGTAAACCCACATTTCTTTAACATGTTCGTGCCTGCGCTGAGAATTGTGTTTCTCGCTAAGGTGCGGTCGAATTCAAACTCCGTAGGCTATTTTAACATACTGATCCCATTTGTTTAGAAAACTCTCTCGTTGAATGGTCATTGTTGTTGTTGTGGTCTTCAGCCCTGAGACTGGTTTGATGCAGCTCTCCATGCTACTCTATCCTGTGCAAGCTTTTTCATCTCCCAGTACCTACTGCAACCTACATCCTTCTGAATCTGCTTAGTGTATTCATCTCTTGGTCTCCCCCTACGATTTTTACCCTCCACGCTGCCCTCCAATACTAAATTGGTGATCCCTTGATGCCTCAGAACATGTCCTACCAACCGATCCCTTCTTCTGGTCAAGTTGTGCCACAAACTTCTCTTCTCCCCAATCCTATTCAATACTTCCTCATTAGTTACGTGATCTACCCATCTGATCTTCAGCATTCTTCTGTAGCACCACATTTCGAAAGCTTCTATTCTCTTCTTGTCCAAACTATTTATCGTCCATGTTTCACTTCCATACATGGCTACACTCCATACGAATACTTTCAGAAATGACTTCCTGACACTTAAATCAATACTGGATGTTAACAAATTTCTCTTCTTCAGAAACGCTTTCCTTGCCATTGCCAGCCTACATTTTATATCCTCTCTACTTCGACCATCATCAGTTATTTTGCTCCCCAAATAGCAAAACTCCTTTACTACTTTAAGTGCCTCATTTCCTAATCTAATTCCCTCAGCATCACCCGACTTAATTAGACTACATTCCATTATCCTTGTTTTGCTTTTGTTGATGTTCATCTTATATCCTCCTTTCAAGACACTGTCCATTCCATTCAACTGCTCTTCCAAGTCCTTTGCTGTCTCTGACAGAATTACAATGTCATCGGCGAACCTCAAAGTTTTTATTTCTTCTCCATGAATTTTAATACCTACTCCGAATTTTTCTTTTGTTTCCTTTACTGCTTGCTCAATATACAGATTGAACAACATCGGGGACAGGCTACAACCCTGTCTTACTCCCTTCCCAACCACTGCTTCCCTTTCATGTCCCTCGACTCTTATAACTGCCATCTGGTTTCTGTACAAATTGTAAATAGCCTTTCGCTCCCTGTATTTTACCCCTGCCACCTTTAGAATTTGAAAGAGAGTATTCCAGTCAACATTGTCAAAAGCTTTCTCTAAGTCTACAAATGCTAGAAATGTAGGTTTGCCTTTCCTTAATCTTTCTTCTAAGATAAGTCGTAAGGTCAGTATTGCCTCACGTGTTCCAGTGTTTCTACGGAATCCAAACTGATCTTCCCCGAGGTTGGCTTCTACTAGTTTTTCCATTCGTCTGTAAAGAATTCGTGTTAGTATTTTGCAGCTGTGACTTATTAAGCTGATAGTTCGGAAATTTTCACATCTGTCAACACCTGCTTTCTTTGGGACTGGAATTATTATATTCTTCTTGAAATCTGAGGGTATTTCGCCTGTTTCATACATCTTGCTCACCAGATGGTAGAGTTTTGTCAGGACTGGCTCTGCCATGGCCGTCAGTAGTTCCAATGGAATATTGTCTACTCCGGGGGCCTTGTTTCGACTCAGGTCTTTCAGTGCTCTGTCAAACTCTTCACGCAGTATCGTATCTCCCATTTCATCTTCATCTACATCCTCTTCCATTTCCATAATATTGTCCTCAAGTACATCGCCCTTGTATAGACCCTCTATATACTCCTTCCACCTTTCTGCTTTCCCTTCTTTGCTTAGAACTGGGTTTCCATCTGAGCTCTTGATATTCATACAAGTCGTTCTCTTATTTCCAAAGGTCTCTTTAATTTTCCTGTAGGCGGTATCTATCTTACCCCTAGTGAGATAGGCCTCTACATCCTTACATTTGTCCTCTAGCCATCCCTGCTTAGCCATTTTGCACTTCCTGTCGATCTCATTTTTGAGACGTTTGTATTCCTTTTTGCCTGTTTCACTTACTGCATTTTTATATTTTCTCCTTTCATCAATTAAATTCAATATTTCTTCTGTTACCCAAGGATTTCTACTAGCCCTCGTCTTTTTACCTACTTGATCCTCTGCTGCCTTCACTACTTCATCCCTCAAAGCTACCCATTCTTCTTCTACTGTATTTATTTCCCCCATTCCTGTCAATTGCTCCCTTATGCTCTCCCTGAATCTCTGTACAACCTCTGGTTCTTTTAGTTTATCCAGGTCCCATCTCCTTAAATTCCCACCTTTTTGCAGTTTCTTCAGTTTTAATCTACAGGTCATAACCAATAGATTGTGGTCAGAGTCCACATCTGCCCCTGGAAATGTCTTACAATTTAAAACCTGGTTCCTAAATCTCTGTCTTACCATTATATAATCTATCTGATACCTTTTAGTATCTCCAGGGTTCTTCCATGTATACAACCTTCTTTCATGATTCTTAAACCAAGTGTTAGTTATGATTATGTTGTGCTCTGTGCAAAATTCTACCAGGCGGCTTCCTCTTTCATTTCTGTCCCCCAATCCATATTCACCTACTATGTTTCCTTCTCTCCCTTTTCCTACACTCGAATTCCAGTCACCCATGACTATTAAATTTTCGTCTCCCTTCACAATCTGAATAATTTCTTTTATTTCATCATACATTTCTTCAATTTCTTCGTCATCTGCAGAGCTAGTTGGCATATAAACTTGAACTACTGTAGTAGGTGTGGGCTTCGTATCTATCTTGGCCACAATAATGCGTTCACTTTGCTGTTTGTAGTAGCTTACCCGCATTCCTATTTTCCTATTCATTATTAAACCTACTCCTGCATTACCCCTATTTGATTTTGTGTTTATAACCCTGTAGTCACCTGACCAGAAGTCTTGTTCCTCCTGCCACCGAACTTCACTAATTCCCACTATATCTAACTTCAACCTATCCATTCCCCTTTTTAAATTTTCTAACCTACCTGCCCGATTAAGGGATCTGACATTCCATAGAATGGTCCATTCCACATTGAATGGTCATACAAAATTGTATTGACATTTGTGCGTTGCGCGTGCCTAATTTGTAATACGAGGGTCACTCCAAAAGAAATGCACACTATTTTTGTAAAAATACAGTTTTCATTCTGCATGTGTGAAAGTTTTATAGTGTGTAGATACATCCTTCCCGCTTGTTTTCAAACTTAGTCCAACCTGTTCCCATAAGTGACGCCATCACAGCATGTCTTCAAGATGGCTGCTACACTTGACGTTCGTCAGAAGCAACGTGCTTTCATAGAATTCCTGTTCTGTGAAAACGAGACAGTGGGAAACATCCACAAGAGGTTGAAAAAGGTGTATGGAAATGCTGCTGTCGATCGCAGTACACTTAGTCGGTGGGCAAGCAGGTTACGCGATGAAAGCGGGCACGGCAATATTGAGGATTATCCTCGCAGCGGCAGGCCTCGTACTGCACACACTCCAGACAAAGTGCAGAGAGTTAACAAATTGGTGACTGCTGACAGACGCATCACAGTGAACGAATTGTCACGCTACGTTGGGATAGGGGAAGGAAGTGTTTGCAGAATACTGAAAGTGTTGGCATTAAAAAAAGTTTGTGCCAGGTTGGCTCCCAGGATGTTGACAGTGGCTCACAAAGAAACAAGAAAAACAGTATGCAGCGAACTTTTGGAACAGTACGAGAATGGTGGAGATGAATTTCTTGGAAGAATTGTGACAGGTGATGAAACATGGCTCCATCATTTTTCACCAGAGACGAAGAGGCAATCAATAGAGAGGCATCATGTAAATTCATCCAAGAAAAAAAATTCAAAACCACACATTCTGCTAGAAAAGTTATGGCTACAGTGTTTTTCGATCCCGAAGGACTCTTGCTTTTGGACATCACGCCAAGTGGAACACCATAAATTTTGATGTATATGTGACGACACTTAAGAAACTTCAAGCTCGACTGAGTCGTGTTCGACCACATCGGCAAAAGCAGGATGTTTTGCTGTTGCACGACAATGCACGGCCACATGTCAGTCAAAACACCATGGAAGCGATCACAAAACTCGGATGGACAACACTGAAACACCCGCCTTACAGTCCTGACCCGGCTCCATGTGACCTTGACTATCGTCTCTTGGGAAACTGAAAGACTCTCTTAGTGGAATAAGGTTTGAAGATGATGACTCCCTTGTGCACGCTGCCAAACAGTAGCTCCAACAGGCTGGTCCAGAATTTTACCGTGGAGGTATACAGGCGCTGGTTCCAAGATGGCGTAAGGCAGTTGAGAGAGATGGAAATTATGTGGAGAAATGAAAATATTGTTCCTAAAGGATGTTTCTACACACTGTAAAACTTTCAAACATGTAGAATAAAAGATGGATTTTTTTTAAAAAAAATAGCGTGCATTTCTTTTGGAGTGACCCTCGTACATCATAAATTTTCTGGTATGATGACTGGCAGAGTCGAGAATAAGGCGGTGGAGAACGAGTAAAGAGAATGTACTCCAAAGTGCAAGACAGCTTTGGATGTCTGATTGTTTTACAAATGTGTTAATGTGTATATCTGAACAGACACCACTCAGATACACACATTTCTGAATAAGAGTGGAACAGCTCCTCGGTGATTTTTTACAGTCGAATGCACAAATGTCGCCAGAACTCCTACAGGAAACAGAATTTGGTAGTAGAGAGTTTAATGACAAGGGACGCTGCACCGCGGCGTGCGATTAGTTGGAAATTTTTGGGACGGGAGGGACGGGGGGGGGGACGGGGGGGGGGGGAGGAGACCGCGACAGTGTCCGCGTGGCCGGAGCGGATGCCGGCACGGTAGCTCAGTATGTTCGGCCAGGGTCAGAGAATTAGCTACTCTTTGCAATAAAAAAAAAAAAAAAAACAGAGTGAATGGATCAACGATGAACTTGAACGGGTGTCACGGGAAGTTCGCTCCGAACAAATACAACGAACAGTGACGAAAAGAAAAGAGATTTAAAAAAAGAAATCAGCGGTTAATAGAACCGTCCATAAAAAGCGGTAAATCCGGGTTCGAGTCCCGGTCGGGCGAAAATTTTCAACTTTCGCCATTGCGTTACCATAGTACCCCGCGCGGCTGGCCGTCACGATTTCCCACCCATCCTTTCCCTTTCCTACATTTAACGTTTACGTGATTGTGCCAATGTGGTAAATATTTGACGTTAAGAATGCAAGCGAGGAAAACTTTAGAGAAAGACTGAAGTAACGCTTAAAGCTGGTTGAAGTCGCTACGTGCTCTCATTCTGGAACACTGGTTGAATATATTCTGGATGATTTGTTCTCCATTTTAAACAGAGGAAAGTATTTCACGCATCTTAATATTTATGACGTCATATCTCCTGAATTATGTGTCGTACAATGATATAATGTATGTAGACACTGTCTGCAAAGTGAGTTACATAGATCGTAGTAAGGAAGCAATAATTTAAAACATCATGCAGGTGGTGATGAAATTTTACTGTGAACCATTTTAAGCAGAAGCTAGTTTTTCACGCACCTAAATGTCTATGACGCCATATCTCTTAGCTATGTGTCGCACAATCATATAATTTTGCCGGCACGTTCAGTGGATATTCTCTGCAAACTGTCTTGCGAATAGATTCGCTAGTAAAAAAGTAATAAATTAAAACGTTGAGTCGGATGCTGCAGGTTTACCGCTTGAACAGCGAAAATGTAGAAAGCGACAAACTTTTTTGCTCTCAACGTTTTCTGAGGGTGTAATCGAAAAAAAAAGTTTCGCTAATGTTTGAAATTCTGTGCGAACTTTATTGGACGTAGCTAAGTGCTTAGGTCACAAACACTGGATGAATAACGTCCAGATATTTGCGTGCTGTCGGCTACACTGCCCCAAGACAAAAACAGTTTCTAATTGTAATACGTTTTGTATTGTGTTAACATAAGATTATACCCTCTTGATGAGTAGACTCGAAAATGGTTGAAATGGCTCCAAGCACTATGGGACTTAACATCCGAAGTTATCAGTCCCCCAGACTTAGAACTAATTAAACGTAACTAATCTAAGGACATCACACACATCCATGCCCGAGGCACGATTCGAACTGCGACCGTAGCTGCAGCGCGGTTCCGGACTGAGGCGCCTAGAACCGCTCGGCCACATCCACTGGCGATGAGTAGATAACGGCAGCATTTTAAATTCGGTTATTACACGGAATACTGAAAATAAAGTTCTTGTTGTCCCTGGAAGCCGTTAGATAGGGAACATGACACTGTTCCGGAATTCGAGATGGTCATTTGGTAATATACAGGGTGGTCCATTGATTGTGACCGGGCCAAATATCTCACGAAATAAGTGTCAAACGAAAAAACTACAAAGAACGAAACTTGTCTAGCTTGAAGGGGGAAACCAGATGGCGCTATGGTTGGCCCGCTAGATGGCGCTGCCATAGGTCAAAAGGATACCAGCTGCGTTTTTAAAATAGGAACCGCCATTTTTTTTTTACATGTTCGTGTAGTACATAAAGAAATATGAAAGTTTTAGTTGGACCACTTTTTTCGCATTGTGATAGATGGCGCTGTAATGTCACAAACATATGGCTCACAATTTTAGACGAACAATAGGTAACACGTAGGTTTTTTAAATTAAAATACAGAACGTAGGTAAGTTTGAACATTTTATTTCGGTTAATCAAATGTGATACATGTACCTCTGTGAACGTATCATTTCTGAGAACGCATGCTGCTACAGCGTGATTACCTGTAAATACCACATTAATGCAATAAATGCTGAAAATGATGTCCGCCAACTCCAATGCATTTGGCAATACGTGTAACGACATTTCTCTCACCAGCGAGTTGTTCGCCTTCCGCAATGTTCGCACATGCATTGACAATGCGCTGACGCATGTTATCAGGCGTTGTCGATGGATCACGATAGCAAATATCTTTCAACTTTCCCTACAGAAAGAAATCCGGGGACGTCAGATTCGGTGAACGTGCTTCGACGACCAATCCACCTGTCATGAAATATGCTATTCAACACCGCTTCAGCCGCATGCGAGCTATGTGCCGGACATCCATAATGTTGGAAGTACATCGCCATTCTGTCATGCACTGAAGCATCTTGTAGTAACATCGGTAGAACATTACGTAGGAAATCAGCATACATTGCACCATTTAGATTGCCATCGATAAAATGGGAGCCAATTATCCTTCCTCCCATAATGCCGCACCATACATTAACCCGCCAAGGTCGCTGATGTTCCACTTGTCGCAACCATCGTGGATTTTCCGTTGCCCAATAGTGCATATTATGCCGGTTTACGTTACCGCTGTTGGTGAATGACGCGTCGTCTCTAAATAGAGCGCGTGCAAAAAATCTGTCATCGTCCCGCAATTTCTCTTGTGCCCAGTGGCAGAACTGTACACGACGTTCAAAGTCGTCGTCATGCAATTCCCAGTGCATAGAAATATGACACAAGTGCAATCGATGTTGATGTAGCATTCGATGTGCAATCGATGTTGATGTAGCATTCTCAACACCGACGTTTTTGAGATTCCCGATTCTCGTGCAGTTTGTCTGTTACTGATTTACGGATTATCCGCGACAGCAGCTAAAACACCTACTTGGGCATCATCATTTGTTACAGGTCGTGGTTGACGTTTCACATGTGCCTAACACTTACTATTTCGTTAAATAACGTAACTATGCGGTGAACGGTCCGGACACTTGAATGATGTCGTCCAGGATACCGAGCAGCGTACATCGCACACGCCCGTTGGGCATTTTGATCACTATAGCCATACCACGTACTTATACGTTTGTGACTATTACAGCGCCATCTATCAAAAAGTGAAAAAAGTGGTCCAACTAAAAAATTCATATTTCTTTACGTACTACACGAATATGTAATAAAAAATAGGGGTTCCTATTTTTAAAAAAACGCAGTTATCCGTTTGACCTATGGCAGCGCCATCTAGCGGGCCAACCACAGTGCCATCTGGTTTCCCCCTTCAAGCTAGACGAGTTTCGTTCTTTGTAGTTTTTTCGTTTTATGCTTATTTCGTGAGATATTTGGCCCTGTCACTATCAATGGACCACCCTGTAGATTCACTTCTACTACATTTCTGTCGTGAAATCAAAATGCCTGGTTTCAGCATTTATGTTCTGTTGATTACATCTGACTTGTACATTAATGTCAGACCAAAATATGGCTAGCTGAACCACCACCACATAGAACTGTCCTACCAACGCTACAGCATTTTTCTTTGTTTCCCACTGAAGAGCAGAAAACAGACGCATCCAACAGTAGATGTCACATAGCTGTTTGTTATGGGACTGGCAGTTCATCGCTTGTATAACATGCCTGCCAGCTGGCCGTTGCTGTGAACTCGACGCTGCCGCGCCAACCACGGACTGCGAACGCTGCACCGACGCGCACGCGTGTCGCGTGTCACTGTCGCGCCACTCTTATCTCCTCCCGGTGAGTTCCTCTGGCGCTACTGTGCACTGTTGTGCTGTAACTAAACAGTGTTCATCATAAGAAGAAACCTCAGGTCAACATTACACCATTCCGCGTCTGATTCAATCTCATTGGTATTTTTTGTGATCTCTCAAAGTCCTTTGATTGTGTAAATCATGGAATTCTTTTAGATAAGCTAAATCATTATGGTTTGAGGGGGGGCAGTGCACAAATGGTTTAATTCATACTTAACTGGAAGAATGCAGAAAGTTGAAATAAGTGGTTCATGTAATGTTAAAACAACAGCCGATTCCTCAAACTGGGGGGCTATCATGTACGGGGTCCCACAGGGTTCGGTCTTAGATCCTTTACTTTTCTTGATATACATTAATGACTTACCATTCCACATTGATGAAGATACAAAGTTAGTTCTTTTTGCTGATGATACAAGTATAGTAACAACATCCAAAAACCAAGAACTAAGTGATGTAATTGTAAATGATGTTTTTCACAAAATTATTAAGTGGTTCTCAGCAAACGGACTCTTTTTAAATTTTGATAAAACTGAGTATATACAGTTCCGTACAGTAAATGGCACAACTCCAGTAATAAAGATAGACGTTGAACAGAAGTCTGTAGCTAAGGTAGAATTTTCAAAATTTTTAGTTGTGTCCATTGATGAGAGGCTAAAGTGGAAGCAACACATTGATGGTCTGCTGAAACGTCTGAGTTCAGGTACGTATGCTATTAGGATTATTGCAAATTTTGGCGATAAGAATCTCAGTAAATTAGCTTACTATGCCTACTTTCATTCACTGCTTTCGTATGGCATCATATTCTGGGGTAATTCATCATTGAGTAGAAAGGTATTCGTTGCTCAATACGTGTAATCAGAATAATTGCTGGAGCCCACCCACGGTCATCCTGCAGACATCTATGTAAGGATCTAGGGATCCTCACAGTAACCTCACAGTATATATATTCACTTATGAAATTCGTTATTAATAATCCAACCCAGTTCAAAAGTAATTTCAGTGTGCATAGCTATAACACCAGGAGAAAGGATGATCTTCACTATGCAGAGTTAAATCTGACTTTGGCACAGAAAGGGGTAAATTACGCTGCCACAAAAGTCTTTGGTCACCTACCAAACAGCATCAAAAGCCTGACAGATAGCAAACTAACATTTAAAAATAAATTAAAAGAATTTCTAGATGACAACTCCTTCTATTCATTGGCTGAATTTTTAGATATAAATTAAGGAAAAAAAAAAACAACAACTTAAACATTAGTGTCATGCAATATTCTGTGTAATGTAATATCTTGTACAGACATCTTTTATTAACCTGACACGTTCCACATCATTACGAAGTGTCGTATACATGATCTATGGAACAAGTATTAATCTAATCTAATCACGTGGGGCGGAATTCAAGGTGTGTCCAATACCGTCAAGTGCGATCATAAGGATACGTTGTGGGGATATGTTACACGTGCATAGCAGATGCATGTTAGTATGTCTTGTTTAAAGTGATGAAAAAGTGTTTCCGCCCGGAATCGAACAGGGGAACTTCTGCGTGTTAGGCAGACGTGATAACCGCTACACCACGGAAACTGCTTCTATGCGCCATACAACACAGACAACTTGTAATGAGATTGCCATCGTAACTTAAAATTAAAAAAAAAAAAAATGCGGTACTTGTATAACGAAGGTATATGCAGCAGATCCACACATGACATGGCTCACTGGAGCAGAATACGATATAGGCAGGAAAGTACTGTTTCCGCCCGGGATCGAACCGGGGACCTTCTGCGTGTGAAGCAGACGTGATAACCGCTACACTATGGAAACGACGGACGCGATGAGTCCATCCTTGTTCACTCCAAATTGCCTCAACCTGTCTTTCGTCCGCGCATGCACACACGATAGTTCTTTTGGCAACCTGAAACCCATCACAGCCGAGGGCTCAAGAAGTCTTCGGGGTGCTCGAGAGGGTGTCTGCCGTAGCACCCTGAACGAGATAGCGGCGTTTCGCGCAGTTGTTGTTGCAAGTAATATCACCAAAAACAATCACTTTCTTAGCAGTAGGCATTGCGAGTCCAGCGGCACGTACATAGACTGAGCGATAATTCGGGACAACAGCCTTACCGACGCATTTAACTCTACATCTACATCTACATGACTACTCTGCAATTCACATTTAAGTGCTCGGTAGAGGGTTCGTCGAACCACAATCATACTATCTCTCTACCATTCCACTCCCGAACAGCGCACGGGAAAAACGAACACCTAAACCTTTCTGTTCGAGCTCTGATTTCTCTTATTTTATTTTGATGATCATTCCTACCTATGTAGGTTGGGCTCAACAAAATATTTTCGCATTCGGAAGAGAAAGTTGGTGACTGAAATTTCGTAAGTAGATCTCGCCGCGACGAAAACCGTCTTTGCTTTAATCACTTCCATCCCAATTCGCGTATCGTATCTGCCACACTCTCTCCCCTACTACGTGATAATACAAAACGAGCTGCCCTTTTTTGCACCCTTTCGATGTCCTCCGTGAATCCCACCTGGTAAGGATCCCACACCGCGCAGCAATACTCTAACAGAGGACGAACGAGTGTAGTGTAAGCTGTCTCTTCAGTGGACTTGTTGCATCTTCTAAGTGTCCTGCCAATGAAACGCAACCTTTGGCTCGCCTTCCCCACAATATTATCTATGTGGTCTTTCCAACTGAAGTTGTTCGTAATTTTAACACCCAGGTACTTAGTTGAATTGACAGCCTTGAGAATTGTACTATTTATCGAGTAATCGAATTCCAACGGATTTCTTTTGGAACTCATGTGGATCACCTCACACTTTTCGTTATTTAGCGTCAACTGCCACCTGCCACACCATACAGCAATCTTTTCTAAATATCTTTGCAACTGATACTGGTCTTCGGATGACCTTATTAGACGGTAAATTACAGCATCATCTGCGAACAACCTAAGAGAACTGCTCAGATTGTCACCCAGGTCATTTATACAGATCACGAACAGCAGAGGTCCCAGGACGCTTCCCTGGGGAACACCTGATATCACTTCAGTTTTACTCGATGATTTTCCGTCTATTACTACGAACTGCGACCTTCCTGACAGGAAATCACGAATCCAGTCGCACAACTGAGACGATACCCCATAGGCCCGCAGCTTGATTAGTAGTCGCTTGTGAGGAACGGTGTCAAAAGCTTTCCGGAAAGCTAGAAATACGGAATCAACTTGAGATCCCCTGTCGATAACGGCCATTACTTCGTGCGAATAAAGAGCTAGCTGCGTTGCACAAGAACGATGTTTTCTGAAACCATGCTGATTACGTATCAATAGATCGTTCCCTTCGAGGTGATTCATAATGTTTGAATACAGTATATGCTCCAAAACCCTACTGCAAACCGAAGTGAATGATATAGGTCTGTAGTTAGATGGATTACTCCTACTACCCTTCTTAAACACTGGTGCGACCTGCGCAATTTTCCAATCTGTAGGTACAGATCTATCGGTGAGCGAGCGGTTGTATATGAGTGCTAAGTAAGGAGCTATTGTATCAGCGTAATCTGAAAGGATCCTAATCGGTATACAATCTGGACCTGAAGACTTGCCTGTATCAAGCGATTTGAGTTGCTTCGCAACCCCTAAGGTATCTACTTCTAAGAAACGAATGCTAGCAGCTGTTCGTGTTCAAAATTCTGGAATATTCCATTCATCTTCCCTGGTGAAGGAATTTCGGAAAACTGTGTTCAACAACTCCGCTTTAGCGGCACAGTCGTCGGTAACAGTACCATCGGCACTGAGCAGCGAAGGTATTGACTGCGTCTTGCCGCTTGTGTACTTTACATACGACCAGAATTTCTTCGGATTTTCTACCAAATTTCGAGACAATGTTTCGTTGTGGAACCTATTAAAGGCATCTCGCATTGAAGTCCGTGCCAAATTTCGCGCGTCTGTAAATTTTAGCCAATCTTCGGGATTTCGCGTTCTTCTGAACTTCGCATGCTTTTTCCGTTGCCTCTGCAACAGCGTTCGGACCTTTTTCGTGTACCATGGGGGGTCAGTTCCATCTCTTACCAATTTATGAGGTATGAATCTCTCAATTGCTGTTGCTACTATATCATTGAATTTGAGCCACATCTCGTCTACATTTGCATAGTCAGTTCGGAAGGAATGGAGATTGTCTCTTAGGAAGGCTTCTAGTGACACTTTATCCGCTTTTTTAAATAAAATTATTTTGCGTTTGTTTCTGGTGGATTTGGAAGAAACGGTATTGAGCCTAGCTACAACGACCTTGTGATCACTAATCCCTGTATCAGTCATGATACTCTCTATCAGCTCTGGATTGTTTGTGGATAAGAGGTCAAGTGTGTTTTCGCAACCATTTACAATTCGCGTGGGTTCGTGGACTAACTGCTCGAAATAATTTTCGAAGAAAGCATTTAGGACAATCTCTGAAGATGTTTTCTGCCTACCACCGGTTTAGAACAAGTATTTTTGCCAACATATCGAGGGAAGGTTGAAGTCCCCACCAACTATAACCGTATGAGTGGGGTATTTATTTGTTACGAGACTCAAATTTTCTCTGAACTGTTCCGCAACTATATCATCGGAGTCTGGGGGTCGGTAGAAGGAGCAAATTATTAACTTAGTTCGGCTGTTAAGTATAACCTCCACCGATACCAATTCGCACGGAGTATCTACTTCGACTTCACTGCAAGATAAACCACTACTGACAGACACAGACACTCCACCACCAATTCTGCCTAATCTATCTTTCCTGAACACCGTCTGAGACTTCGTAAAAATTTCTGCAGAACTTATTTCAGGCTTTAGCCAGCTTTCTGTACCTATAACGATTTCAGCTTCTGTGCTTTCTATTAGCGCTTGAAGCTCAAGGACTTTCCCAGCACAACTACAACAATTTACAACTACAATTCCGACTGTTCCTTGATTCAAGCACGTCCTGTATTTGCCATGCACCCTTTGAGATTGCAGCCCACGCCGTACTTTCCCGAGGCCTTCTAACCTAAAAGACCGCCAGTCCACGCCACACAGCCTCCGCTACCCGTGTAGCCGCCAGCTGAGTGTAGTGACAGCAACGGCCAGCCATGCAATGATATGAGCAGTGGCAGTTGAGACGTATGATGAAACGAGCACGCAAACAATATAGTTTCGAATGTCATTTAATTTTTAAAGATAATCAAATTATGTTCTACAAAACTCCAACACTAGTACACCCTTCTTAGGTGACCAGACGGAAAGCATAAAATGCTCTCGTTCTCACCTAACAATATAGCTTCGAACGTCATTTAATTTTTAAAGATAATCAAATAATATTCTACAAATCTCGAGCACTACTACACCATTCTTGGGTGAGCAGACGGCCCGCCGGAGTAGCCGAGCGGTTCTAGGCGCTTCAGTCTGGAACCGCGCGGCCGCCAGGGTCGCAGGTTCGAATCCTGTCTCGGGCATGGATGTGTGTGATGTCCTTAGGTTAGTTAGGTTTAAGTAGTTCTAAGTTCTAGGGGACTGATGACCTCTGATGTTAGGTCCCATAGTGCTCAAAGCCATTTGAACCATTTGAGCAGATGGAAAGCATAAAATGCTCTCGTTCTCACTTAACATAATATTCAAATTGCAAACGAGAGTGATGAAAATTCCTAACTTAAAGACAGGCTAATTTTTCTGAGCGAGTTATGTGTAACACAAAAGCATACTGCAGGGATTTCGCCGTATTGTTGAATACTGAACCCATTGAAGGTATTAACTAGTCAGTCTCCCACCTTTTAGCACCTTCCTTATCCGAATCCGAGAAATACACTTCAGTTCTGGTGCCTTCTACGACGCGTATCACTCTGCTTCGTTTGCAACTATATCTCTGGTATAAAACAATGAACATAGTCCGGATAAAGAGTATTTGGTTTTCCATTTTTGTCCTGAAAATTAAATTGGTATGTTTTCTTAATTTAAGCAAGCTTTATTAACAATCTTTCATAAAATATCGATAGCTAAGAATTTATATTTGAAAGCCGTAAATTTAGCTGAAGACCTAGGTGCTACAATTAAACAACTTAAAGTGGAAGGAACACATAGAAAATGTTGTGGGGAAGGCTAACCAAAGACTGCGTTTTATTGGCAGGACACTCAGAACATGTGACAGATCAACTAAGGAGACTGCCTACACTACGCTTGTCCGATCTCTTTTACAATACTGCTGCACGGTGTGGGATCCTTACCAGATAAGGCTGGCAGAGTACATCGAAAAGGTTCAAAGAAGGGTAGCACGCTTTGTATTATCGCGAAATATGGGAGAGAGTGTCACAGAAATGATACAGGATTGCGGCTGGACATAATTAAAAGAAAGGCGTTTTTCGTTGCGAAGGAATCTTCTCACGAAATTCGAATCACCAACTTTCTCCTCCGAATGCGAAAATATTTTTTTGACACCGACCTACATACGGAGAAACGATCACCACGATAAAATAAGGGAAATCAGAGCTCGCACGGAAAGATATAGGTGTTTGTTCTTTCCGCGCGCTGTAAGAGTTTGGAATAATAGAGAATTGTGAAGGTGGTTCGATGAATCCTCTGCCAGGCACTTAAATGTGATTTGCAGAGTATCCATGTTGATGTAGATGTAGAAATGGAAACAGGAATTTCGCGTGCAATACGTAATCAGAAACAAGAAGACGTGCATTATTCATAAAAATGATGATGAATTTCAAATTGCGAGAAGTAAGTATTTCAAATTGAAAAGGCCAGACTTGAACCAGCGATCCGCCAACTACACCACTATACTACACCACTATACTACGCCACGTCCGCTACTCATCCAATGCGTATTTGTCTCTCAGCTGTGTCAAATACAGTCACTCGGAAAACTTCAAAGCCGATGTTTTCTGTAAATTTATGAAAAACATTAAGAACAACCATTTCTCGGCATTTTTTAACCGTGTTCTACACGCGCGTTTCACACGAAGCAGGAGTGAGCCTCAGCCATTTTCATACTGCGTACTAATAGCGCGACAATCAGAGCACAACAGTACAGAGACTGTGACTGTACACGGTTTTTGAAATAAAAAAACTACATAGCTAAAGAATGATTAAGATAAACGTTGATTGTTGTTAATGCATTAGAATATCTTAAATGTTTCATTAAACGTAACTTAGTAATAAGATAACTAATACACAAGCAGGACCAACTTCCAAGAGTGTAACAACACTGTACGTATGCTACAGCTTCTGACCAACCATCGCGTTTGTGTTGGTTTACATCAGGTTTATACTTATGGTGAAGAAGAGTATAGCAGTAATTCGTTCGGAAAAATGCGGTGTCTTCAAGTAAATTTATAGTGACATGAGTCATGGAGGAGGTTGCGACAATGTTGAAAATTTTATGGCTACTTCATTATTAGCTTTATAATCTCCATTTGTTCCAGAGGTGGAGCTTGTTGCCATCTGTGTAACAGTTATTCAAAATCTTCCATTTTAAGTGAGCAGGTAAATGTCATCTGTAAATGACAGTATTGTCTCCAATATTGAAGAGTGTTTCTTGAAAGTTTTCGGTATATCGTAACCTATTTTTGTGCAAGAGTTTTTACTTCTGTTTTTGAAATTTTTGTCGAGGATAAAAATGTGTTATTCAGTTACTCGATCAAAAAGTGAACAGAATTTTGGACAGCCTATATTTCTAAGTACGTGTTTAACGTTTCTAGTTTATACACGCGTTCATTGTCCAAGTTTTGACCATTGTTGCTTGTTATACCTTCTAACAAAGAAAAATAGCATTTAACTTATAAATTTTTCGATACACTATTTGTTCCAAACATTACGGTTTTAGTTATAATGTCACTGAGCACTTTTAAACTGATCCCACATTGGAAACAAAATCACTTAACGTAATTACGTGTTACATGATTTACAGCCTATCATAACACGGACAGATTTTGCTCTTAATTGGTCCTCCACGTAACCTAAAATAACTTGGTGCTCCTAGGATTAATGATGGAAGTCCCTTCCTTCATGGCTGCACGCTTGGAACGATTCAACGAATTACTAGAGAGTCGAACTGGTGATCCTTTAGGTACAAGACTATCGATGCAATTCTGTTCGTAAACCGACTACACCAAGTTCTCATAACTTCTTATCATTTTGAGAATTATGGCTTTTGTCAGAATTTTAATTTAGATCTTGTGACCCTGAATGTGCATCGCTGTACATTGTCTCTCATAACGTTATTATGCCACTTATTAGATATTTCGAGATATTACGTAACAATTTAAAAAAAAAAAAATGGTTCAAATGGCTCTGAGCACTATGGGACTCAACTGCTGAGGTCATTAGTCCCCTAGAACTTAGAACTAGTTAAACCTAACTAACCTAAGGACATCACAAACATCCATGCCCGAGGCAGGATTCGAACCTGCAACCGTAGCGGTCTTGCGGTTCCAGACTGCAGCGCCTTTAACCGCACGTAACAATTTAAGCAGTTAGATAAATCTTTTGGCAGTGATCAACAATCAGTTAGGATTTAGGTATTGCTTTAACCTTGGAATTATGGCTAGTGAATGATCTTTCTGTTGCCACAATTTAGATAAAGATCTTCCGACAGATTCTACATTGATTATAAGTGACATTATGCCACTAATTTAAGAACTGACCTTTCAATGTCGATCCTTGCTCGAGAAATTCAAATGAAAAGTGTTCTAATGAATACTTTTATTTCCCATTAATATGGAGTTACGAGAAGCGCTTTCCTCACTTGACACCCTGCGAACCATGGATGGAGGGCATTGAGCAAATTTCATATCCCTAGATTTTCGATAAGCATTTGACATGATGCCTCACTGTAGACTGTTAAAGAAGGTACGATAATACGGATTACGTTACCAGATAAATGAGTAGATCGAAGACATCTTAAGTAACAGAAGCTAGCATCCCCATGTTCGATTCCATTTGTATGATTGTGACCCACGACCGTATTGTAATTCGGGACAGACAGAACGCCAGCAATAGTCTTAATATCATCTGCCTTTTTATTGCGGATTCAAGACAGTACAGTTATCGTCAGTGGATTATAGGTACTCACGTAGACTCGACACAATTATAAAAACATGTATTAGAAACACATATTCCAGCATAACTCAGGCATGTACAAGCATAACGTTTGCTGATGATAGACGCCTTGTTAGCTAATATCTAGATCTGCAGCAAAAAAAGACATGACAACATTACGACCAATGCTGACCTTCTTTCTGTTCTAGAATCTAGTATGTTATTCTCGATGGCGAGTGTTCATCAGACACAAGGGTATCGTCAGAAGTGCTCAAGGGTAGTGCAATAGGACGGCTTTTGTTCTTTACGTACGTAAATGATCTAACGAACAGGATAAGCAGCAGTTTACGGCTGTTGGCTGATGACACGGTGATGTACAAGGAGGTGTCGTCGTTGAGTGACTGTAGGATTGTACAAGATGATTCAGGCAAAATTTCTGGTTTGTGTGATAAATGGCAGCTTGCTCTAAATGTAGACAAATGCAAGCTAATGCAGATGAGTAGAAAATACAATCCTGTATTGTTCGAATACACTATTAGTATTCTCCTGCTTGACAGTCACGTCGATAAAATATCTAGACGTAACGCTGCAGATCGGTAAGGAACGGGACGAGCACGTAGAGACGGTAGCAGGCAAGCGGACTCGTCAACTTAGGTTTATTACGGGAATTTTGCCATCGAAGCAATTCAGGGGTGAGCCGGTAGATTTGTTACCGGTAGCTTAGGTCAAGACGCTCCGTGAACTCAAATGGGAATCCCTGGACGGCAAACGACGCTCTTTTCGTGAAGCACTCCTGAGTAAATTTAGACAACCGCAAATGGAAAAAGAAAACTATTAACTTTTGGTTAACAGATACCGGTTCATTTCCAGTTGTTTCATGAGAGCAACATCGGAGCAAACATATTAGAAAGAAATAAAGATGAAGACAGTGCACGTGCTACGACTGTTACCTTCGTTCCGTTGAAAGTATGAGACTACTGTGGAAGGGGAGGGGGCAGTTTACAGGTTGGTTTGTAAAAAGGAACATACAGCTTGCTCAGCCCTCTCTACTTGTCAGGAAGCGACTGATACCGTCCCTTCCAACCAAAATGATCTGTGAAATGAGAACGCATTCAGTTAAGGAAACTGCACTAATATACCTGCCTCCATTAGTCAATGAATGAATTTATCATGCACAAGTAATATTTAGTGAAGCTCGTGGTTTTTTCTAGTTTTTGCGATATCAGAGGCCCTTTTGACTTATTCTACTGAGCTCAAATTTCCTAATTTAAAAAAAAAATATGGAAGGAAAAATCCGAGGGGCTACCCAAGAAAAGTTATAAAATTTTTAGAAAAAGTGTTGTTTAAGAGCCACCGAAGTATAAAACCTACTATCATGAAATTTGAACGAAGTGTTTGCAGTATTCATATTGTGCTTTGCAAAATTCTAGAGGCGGCTCCCCCTTGACATTCTTTTCTTCCTTTACATGTTCTCCCACTACTATTTCGTTCTCTTTCTTTTCCTATTATCGAATTCCAGTCCTCCATCACAATTAAATTTCCGTCTTGCTTAACACTGTAATGGTACTTGAATTACGTAACCATTACGGCACTTCACCTGAACCTCTCGATACCAGCAATATTCTACTGTGTTTCTGTAAAGTAGTTAACATATTTCTGTGACAACATTCAGATTTGATTTAATTAATGTAGAGGTACTTTGATACATCGATATGTTCATATTGCAATGGTATTATTCTTATGTGTATTCTTTCTTTTGTCACTATGATCTTTGAAGTACTTGTAACTCTGAATTTTGGGTGCGTAAGCAGTTATTAGAGAGTCAAGTCTTGGTCGTCATGTTGAAAAGACGCAAATTGTAGTCAGTTTATGAAATGTGAACTTTAACAGTGAGGAAGATATTTTCAAGTATGTTTTATATTGTGAAGTGATGTTGCAACAAAAGTAATAAAAAAGAAGTGTAACTTAAATTCGGAGTGCTGATTAATTTTTTTTTACATCACCATTGTCCTAACTTGCAAAAGTTTAATCTTCAAGAATGGTTTATGAAACACATCTATAAAACTTTTGAATATCGCAGAATAACACCTAGGCCTCTTTGCGTCCGAGCTTGGAATCACCACTACCTAGATTTTCGACGATTCAGCCATGAGTTCACAACGAGACCAGCGTGGGAAACACGAAAAGACGAGTGCCTAGTTTATCCATTATTTAATGAAATGACTTTATTAACTGTGCTATAATGACACCTGCCACATATTGTAACTTTGTTGTTGTCCGAAAATGCGATATTTAGCAGCGTGAGCAACACTACAATCATAATTAATTTTTGACCTTTGTTGTGGTAGGGTTGTTAGAACATGCAGAACTATTTCTTTTATCAGCGTCTCTTAACACGACGGCGTGCTGAAAAGTAATGACTCCGAATTTCTTATGCGAAAACTTTTAAAGCTTTTTAAATAAATTAAACGTTATTAACATTATACCTCTATGTTCGTCATGTCTACATATTTATTTCTCAACATAGTCACCTTGGGACGAACACATTTCTCCCACCCAGAGACTAGTTGTTAGTAAGCGTAGAATGTATGACTTTTTTGCAGAGCCACAACCTCGCCTCCGCTTGCACCACTTCATCACTACTTAAGCGAAATTCTCTAAAGTGTACTTTAAGTTTTGGAAACAGATGAGAGCCGGATGGGGCCAAGAAAGGACTGTATGGAGGGTGATCAATGACAGTGAACCCATGGCGTCGGACTGTTGCAGGTGTCGTATCGCTCTTGTGTGGCCAGGCATAGACATCCTGAAGGACAATGTGCTCCACGTGCGGAGGGTTCTTCGGGTTCGAAACTCGTTTATAGTACGCTGTTTCTTACGCACTGAAACAGTTACGTTACACACCGCCATGTTACACGCTACAGATCGGAGCTCTATAGCGGCAGAGGGCTGAAAACATGTAGATATGAAGAATAAAGATAAAGAATGTTAATAACACTTGTTTTGTTTAAAAAACCTTAAGACTTTTACATAAAAAATTCGGAGGCATTACTTTTCAGCACGACCGTACATTTTTCAGTATCTTCATCATTTGCAGGTCTAAGCAGCTAAAAATTAAAATACCTGCTCCTTAACGCCATATCGTTTCCAGATTCATCCTTTATGGCTGTAATAACAAAACATTTGCACGGTTTAAGTAAACTACAAGTTTCTAGATCAGATCATACAGAACATGCGCTACCAAGTTAGGGCGTTCAGATATAAACTAAGTCCTCGTGGAGATAAAGTTGAAGCCAGAAAATGGCAATCCTTCCAAAAAGGAATACGAACAAATCCAGTTCAAGTGGAAATATATCATATCAGAAATACTCAAAAGGTCGTTATTTTTCGTTAGAGCTTCTATGTCGCCACGAAAAATCCCAATCGTAGCAGACACTACAATCTAAACGCTGAGTGACGTGCGGCTCTCAAAGCCTGCTTTACATTGGTGCGAAGATAAATAAACGACCATCATCGAACTAGAATACTCACTAGTGTAGACGGTAGGGGAGCGAAGGCGAATTGCTTTCTCTTGTGTTCGGTTCGCATTCGCTAGTATTCGCTCGTGTTTCGCTCGTTGCCTTTTAGCGAACCATCAAAGCAAGTTCGTGTCCTCTCCACTTAGGCAGTGAGAGTACAGAAAACTCCCGTCTGTTGCAATGTCTACTCTGTTGTTAGTATGAATCGCATGAGCGATGGAGTAGTAAGAAGAGACTGTAATGTTGCCGATAGAAGATTATAGAGATCATAGGACTTCGTCGCATGTCACTGAAAAGTGTCATGATTATCTGTCCATTGGCAAAAGATTCCGGACTAATCCCCCATTCGGATCTCCGGGAGGGGACTGCCAAGCGGGAGGTGACCATGAGAAAAAGTGAATAACCAACGAAAGGATACGTTCTACGACTAGGGACGTGGAGCATCAGGAGCTTGAACATGTTAGGGAAGCTAGAAAATCTGAAAATGGGAATGCAGGGGCTCAAATTAAATACAGTGGGTGTCAGTGAAGTGAAACGGAAAGAAGACAAGAATTTTGGTCAGACGAATATAGGGTAATATCAATAGCAGCAGAAAATGGTACAACAGAAGTAGAACTCGTTATGCACAGAATGGTAAGGCAGAGAGTGAGTTACTGTGAACAGTTCCGTGATGGGGCTGTTCTCATCATAATCGAAAGCAAACCAACACCGACAGTAGTAGTTCAGGCATTCAAGCCGACGTCGCAGGCATAAGATGAAGCGATAGAAGAAGTATATGAGGATATTGAACGGGTAATTCAGTACGTAAAGGGAGGTGAAAATCTAATAGAGGACTGGAATGCGATTGTAGGGGAAGAAGTAGAAGAAAGGTTTACAAGAGAATGTGGGCTTGGTGTTAATAATGAAAGGGGAGAAAGACTAATTCAGGTCTGCAATAAATTTCAGCCGGTAACAGCGAATATTCTGTTCAAGAATCACAAGAGGTGAAAGCATACTTGGAAACGGAAGGAAGATACGGAAAGATACCAGTTTGATTACACCATGGTCAGGCAGAAATTCCAAAATCAGATATTGGATTGTAAGGCGTATCCACGAGCAGATACAGACTCAAATCACAATCTAGTAGTGACAAAGCGTGGACTTAAGTTTAAGAGACTAGTCTGGAAAAATTATTGTACAAAGAAATGTGGTACGGATGTACTAGGGAATGAAGAGATATACTTGAATTTCTCTCAGGCAACAAATAATGTGATAATGAATAGCTCAGATGGCAGTGCAGTTGAAGAGGATGAAAAGGGCAATCACAGAAGCTCCAAAGGAAGGTAGCTGCGATGAAACCGTCGGTAACAGAAGTACTTGCGTTGATTGACGAAACAAGGAACGACAAAAATGTCCAGGGAAATTCAAGAACAAAGAAATACAAGTCACTTAGGAATGAAGTAAATAGGAAATGCGGAGAAGATAGGGCCAAATGACTGCAGGAGGAAAATGTGAAGAAATCGAAAAAGAAATGATTATCGGAAGGACTGAATCAGCATATAGAATAGTCAAAACAACCTTCGCTGAAATTAAAGGGAAGGGTGATAGCATTAAGAGTGGAGTGGGAATTCCACTGCTAAATGCAGTGGAGAGAGCGGACATGTGGAAAGAGTACCCGGAAGACTTGTCTGATGACGTGTCAGAAAGGGAAACAGAAGTCGATAGGGACCTGGTAGAGGATCCAGTATTAGAACCTGAATTTAAAAGATTTGAACGACATAAATCATGTAAAGCAGAAAGGGTATATAACATTTCATTGATTTTCCTACAATAATTGGGCGAAGTGGCAACGAAAGGACTGTTCTCGTTGGCGTGTAGAATGTATGAGACTGGATATGCAGCATCAGACTTCCAGAAAAATATCAGCCACATAATTACGAAGGCAGACAAGCCAAATAAGAGCGAGAACTATCGCACAAAGAGTTTAACAGGTCATGCATCCAAGTTGCTGACAAGAATAATACACAGAAGAATGGAAAAGAAAAGAGGCAGTTATCACGTTGCGCTTCATAATGGAAGCAAAACTGAAGAAAAATCAAGACACGTTCATAGGATTTGTAGACCTGTACAGGTTAGAAATTCTCAGAAAAATGTGGGTAAGCTATAGGGATAGATGGGTAATATACGGATTGTACAAGAATCAATAGACTAAATAACGAAGAACGAAATGTTCGGATTAAAAATGGTGTAAGACAGGAATGTAGTCTTTCACCCCTACTGGTTAATTTATACATCAAAGAACTATTGACAGAAATGAAGGAGAGGTTCAACTGTGGAACCATATCAATGATAAGATTCGATGAGGACATTGCTTTCCTCAGTGAAACTGGAGAAGAATTACAGTATCTGTTGAGTGGAATCAACAGGTGGAACGAATAGTCGAAAGAGTACAGAGTGTGGACAGTGTAAATTGAAGTAAGACGAAAGTAATGGCAAGTAGTAGGGATGAGAACAACGAGAAACTTAACATTAGATTTGGGGATCATCAATAGACGAAGTTAAGAAATCCTGCTACCTAGGAATCAAAATTGCCCTCGATGGACGGAGCAAGAAGGGTACAAGAAGCGGACCACCACTGTCAAAAAGGCCCTTCCTGGCTAAAAGGACTCTAGTGGCATCAAACATAGGCCTTAATTTGTAGGAGAAATTTCTGAGAATGCACATATGGAGCACAGCATTGTATGGTAATGGAACATGGACAGTGGACCGGAGCAGAAGTGAATCAAAACATCTGACAGGTGGTGCTAGAGAAGAATGTTGAATATTAGGTGGACTGATGAGATAAGGAAAGATGAGGTTCTCTGCAGAATCAACGAGAAAAGAAAATATGGAAAACAAGTACTGCAGCATATGTTGATCTATTTTTTGTGCGTTAATCTCCGATCTATAAACACACCAGTTACCCAACGCATAGAAGGAAGAATGTGTTGTACCATTGCAATACAGGTGCACAAAATAAATGTTAGCATATCCTCTTGTCGCCCTTGTAAGTGTGACTAGCAATAAAAAGCGGTGGAATAGTTCACAATGGAAGTGTGAGAACAGGGTAGAATTAGACGCCTGATGTTAAGATAAAACACTTTGAGTAATTGTAAGACTGTCTTTAATATGATTAGCAATACTGCATCTACCATAATGTGCACTAGAAAGATAGACAAGTCAAAGACTCACCGCATTGTCTGTAAGTCACGTGGTACCCCCACCAAACACATAGGACGCCTGTTGCCGTTGTCATGGTCGCCCTACCCACCAGAAACTGCCAGCTGAGATATCCGCTATAGATGATCTTCCAGATGGGTGAGAAAAACGTCCCCCCCCCCCCCCCCCCCCAAGGGAATACTGGAGTTATGCACGCCCTGCATTCATGTATGCGTCAGCACCACATCTTATGCACACTGAAAACACTGACAAATTAACATAGATAGAGGCACACTGGACCCACATTCGGGAGGACGACGGTTCAATCCCGCGTCCGCCCATCCTGATTTAGGTTTTCCGTGATTTCCCTAAATCGCTCTAGGCAAATGCCGGGATGGTTCCTTTGAAAGGGCACGGCCGACTTCCTTCCCCGTCCTTTCCTAATCCGATGAGACCGATGACCTCGCTGTCTGGTCTCCTTCCCCAAAAACAACCCCAATAGATAGAGATGCTACAGCACCAGACTGTCACACAGCTCATCAGCTCTAAACTACCGTGAATGTATTTCGTGTTATACTGCATGCCTGACTGCCACTAAACCCATCATCTGTGCAACACAGATACAGAGATGTCACTAGCTTTGATGGTGTGAGTCAGATACCACACGTGTCCGGCACACAGCTTGATGCAGTGTATTACTCGAGTTTAGTGATATGCAAAGCATCAGGACATTTTTCTGAGAAACAAATCCCTTGAATTGGAAAGCCTTCTATGCACTTGCTCTTGAAATGCATTCCACCCACAGAAAACTTGAAGACATTGCACGGGTGCCACTGTTGGTTATGCAACATGCCACCTTTAATAACTTGCATTTCACACAGTACAGTACGTGTATTTAATAGTCAATGAACAGTGGACTTTTTTAACTGTATGTCACAATACAGGATACAAACCATATATGATCCGGACATAGCAGCACGAGGCACACTATCCACCTAATATTCTTTAAACTGTACAGCACGTGATACCTATCAAGTTCCTTCCACAAGTCACTGAAACCATAGCCTGATGCCAGCCGAGCAGCGTCATTTATTGGAGAGCAATTACTTTTAACGAACTTTAATTTTAGTATAAACATATCTTAAAAGCTCCTTGTGTCACCAGTACATACTTCTTTTATCATATCTCTTCACGCCAGCGACATAATTGAAATAAATCAGCAATAATTCGCCTTAAAACTCTACTTTTATTAAGTATTTAGATGAGAAACAAATCTATTCCTTGAACTGGAAAGCCTTCTATGCACTTGCTCTTGAAATGCATTCCACCCACAGAAAACTTGAAGACATTGGAGGCTGTGTTCATGATACCGGATACAAGAATAAAGGCAAAGCTGACATGAATATTTTGCAGCTGATATACAGTACATCAAGTAATCAAATACAAAAATCAGTTATACAATAGCTTAAAAAGATCAGTGATCTCGTGAGAAAATTCTGGAGAGAGACTACGCAACACGCCAACTCCTGGAGGTAGTGAAACATAATCATTTGGGATCCTGGAATGACATAGCCATCCATCCCCGCCTTAAGGTATACTTATAGTGCATTGCACACAGTCTGCACTGAACATTAACACAAGAACTTCAGTACACTGTCCCAGGAAACACTGCAACAATCTGAGTGCTTAAACAAATCAGCACTACTTGTTGGCCTAGAGGGCATTCGTTTCTTGTGGTAACGTACACATGTTTTTAAAATCATATGTAGCAGAAAGCCTGTTGCTATATTAACATTGATCTTAATGGGCAAGCAAACATTGTCATGACAAGCGCAGCAGCAAATCCCACACTGATAAGCAAATGTAGAATGTATGATGTCGTGATCATGTTACTGGAAGTGTCACCAGCATAACTAGACTTTATTACAGACATTTATAGTCACAACAAATCAGTAGTCGGTTAAACATGTTACTGAATATTTAGTACTTACGTAGAAATAATTTTTTTGTTTGTTTGCTCGTCGCCTTTTTTTCCTGAAACCTCTTTGAATGGTAAGAGGTATGGTAATAATGTACTTCTCGCTCATCCATGTACAACATGCTCGTCGATTGCCAAGAATTCTCCACCACAGACAATCGATGAATTCCGAAGGAACTTGCATATCAGATATTGATTAGTGTCCGAAGGAACTTGCACATCAGATATTGACTAGTGTGGAAAGTAGCGTAGTTCATTATGGTGGTTTCATTATACAGTGGGCGACGCCCTACTAGAAGTTTGGCAAAATGGTTAATGGAGAATCATCACCAGCGCAGTGCAGACTCAACTGGTGTGCTATTGGAGTGGCGCTGAACGGTTTACACTGTTATTCCACCTGAGTCCCGAATCTTCGTGAAGGGCTTGGAAAAAGTGAAGTGGGTTAAGGACTTAATACCAGAATGTGATGTGTATACTACTGACGACGAGGGATGCCCTAATCCCTGGGCTCCAACTGGAAATGTGTGTTGACAAACATGAACCAGTGACTGCCACCGAGTTAAACGCGAAATGGTTGGAACAGTGGTGGTGCGATTGCCAGTCACGAGACTTCTCATATGACGAAGTATAACAATGATAGGAGTGTAACTTTTTTTTGTTAAAATGGATGTAAGTGAAACAATCATTGTTGTCAAAAATGAAATACAGTGTTCTTAACGTGACAAGTTCATCTGTAATGCATACCACAGCTTTAATGCACAACACCACAAAATAATAGGCAATCTTTGACAATGTGGTACCTGCACAACAGCACGACTGAAACCCTTAATACACACCACTATATGCATTACGTACATAGAAAGTTATGCTATGTGATTTAGATATGTGTGGGGGAATTTAACTGAAACTGTAGCTTCATACTACATGTACAGCGTTATTTATTACAGAGCAATCATTTTAACAAACTTTAATTAAGATGTGTAGAAATACCGAAAACTCAGACAATGAAGTTTATGTGGGAAAATGAAATAAAACGATGTTGAAAAGAATACAAGCGCCAAAAAATATGAACTTTATTAAAAAGAAGTGTTCACATAGGAATATACAAGGACAGAATAAAAATATTAACTTCAGTCTGGTAACAATTTACTTCGTGAAATAATGGTGGGGTGTCTTTTATTTGGTGCTGCAACATTTCAATGCAGCAATACCACGCCACTGTCTGAAGACCAGGGTGTCGGTTGGTGTCGTTTTAAGCACATGGTGGCATCAGCTGCAATACAGCCATCGGTTTCATCCATCATCGGTGCAGTCTCGGCCCATCATCGTCATCATTGTCACACTGTGGTGGGGTGTTAACCATGCCAATTACAAAAGAGTCTGTAACTTCTAACTGTTCGTCTGAATTTAATCACTACGTTATTTCCACATTTTTTGCTTCTTCACAGCCTGGCAATTTTCTGATTAAAATCACACAGCGAGTGGTCGTCCTCATCATAAAAGTCTTCAATTGTCAAGCCTATTTTGCAAAATAGTTTTGTCCACGACTTAGAAATTGTAGCTGACTTTATCTCTCTCCAAGAGTCACCGATCCAGTACACAAGTCCTTCACAGTCACTTTCCTTACGGCTCCTACAATGCTCTCATCTTCTTCCGAATGCAAGACTGATTGCAGCAGTCGCCGACAATACTTTTTCTTCAGACATTCCAGAATACCTTGATCCATTGACGGAATCAGACAGACAACGTTTGACAGGAAAAACAAAGCTCGGATCTCGTCGCATGGCAATAATTCTATGGCTGGATGTGAGAACGCATTATCCATTGTCAAAATAGCTCAGAATGGCGATCCTTCTTCTTTTAAAAGCTTTTTGCACACCCGTACAAATAAGGTCAAAAACCAGTTCTTCAACATTTTCCGATTCACCTAAGCGTTATTCTGATGTGTGTAGATAACCGGAAGAGCTGACATGGTTACGTTCTTGAATTTTTTGCTGACAACAGTCTCAAATTTAAACCGGTTCCGCAGTTAAATTTCTTCATTAGATCAATTTTCTTCATTATGACTTTCTGAAACTTTACAATAAATTCTGAAACAGCCTCAGAGTCACCAGAGAGATTTTCTCCTCATACATCTAATCGACGCATTCCATTCATCTTCATCCATTTGTCGAGGCAGAGATTCTTCAGAGCATTTCTTTGAAGAAATCTGTTCCACTTTAAGCAAGTATCTTCGCCAGTCATTAACAGTAACTTCGTCGACATCGTATTTTTTTATTATTATTTCTGCTTTGTCAAGTCGTTTCAGTGCCCCTATTTTAACATACAAAGCCATAAATTTCCTTATCTTTATTACTGCACTCTTTTTTAGAAACGATAACAGACAACAATGAAAAGGAAACATAACACAATGTACTGTACCGACAACGGCAGACCTAAAACCTCACATTCAACAAAAGGATTGCTTGCGTAAGCAATTATAAACCGACAGAAGCGTACGTGGTGTCACTGACACAGACACAACTAAGAGGACTGAGTAGTCCGACAGGTGTTATGCTGTGAGCTAAAGGGGGAAACTGATCGAAGATCAGTATGCTGCACAGCAGATTTTATTTATTTATTTCTTTTACTGAGGCTCGGATATAAGGGGAACTCAAAATATTGAGACTCTCCTGCAGTACATTGTTCTTTTATCATGTCTTTCCACGCCAGCTATTCTATGTTTGGGACACGTACTGGCTAGCTGTCTATGAATGACTGTATTTGAAAGTGCAGTAAGTACAGTATAGTCAGTGTTATCACTATCACAGCTTTGTGTATGTATATATATGCGTGCATGTGTGTGTGTGTGTGTGTGTGTGTGTGTGTGTGTGTGTGTGTGTAATGTGTGAGTACAAATGTTGTAATAAAGCAATTTCTACAAGCTGTTTAATTCCAATGGGACTTACCCTCAAAATTCTCTCAGCTTACTTCAAATTGTAATAATATTCACATCACACAATATAAATTAACATCGAAATGACTGATAAGTGTGTGTATTAAACTCATTATAAATAATGGAATATTAGCTGAATCATACATGGGAATAGTTCAATAAAGTGAGTGGATATGTTAAATAATACAGCAGACATATAATTTTTCAGTGATAAAAACTACCCAGCTGTGCTATTGAGGCAGACTATTTCATTCCACCAGAAAGTTTCCTAACAGTGTGTGCCCCACTGTACTGTTTTTTAGTTTTTTATTTTCTTACATTATGGTGCTAGATGGGATTGATGATATGAGTGTCGAAAGTTTAATGTCAGTGGATGTGGCTGATACTGATGAAGAAGATGATGAGTTAAATCTGGATGGATATCACTCACACAGAAATTGAAGAGATAAATCTGGGAGCATATCACACATACAGAGATAAGGGCTAAATTATTGTGATAATTGATGTTACTGCCTGACAGCAGCAGCACCTGCATGCAGCAGACTCCCTGATTCTCATCAGTGTATAACTACAACAACAGTATCCCTCACTGCCCTCAAGGACAATCACCCCACAACTAGCACTGACTTTTACCATTTAGCGTAGTAAGGGTTGTTTACTGTGCCATCAATCCCATCCTGAACTTGTTGAGCACAGCTGGTTGCTGTAAAAAAGAGAAATCATACCATTGCAATATATAACTTGAAAAATATCTATACAGCATTTTTTCAGTTGTCTTAATTTACTCACATTCGCCAAACCCCCCATCACTGATACATGTGATATCTACATCATCATAGACAGACTCATGATGCTATGATTTAAAATAAGAAACAGTGTCACTAATCATGTATTATACGTGCATATACAACTTATACAAGTACATGCTAATTTCAAACACACATGAGAATTTCATCATGAACCTCCCTATGTACATACTATAGACTCCATGAACCTCCCTATGTATATGCTATAGACTCTTGACTACTGTGCTAGAAACAACCCTTAATCACATGGCATACAGAGCAATAATGTAATGTGCCAATTAAACGAATATCACTCTAGGCTAATCTGAGAAATTTCCATCAAATAGGTATGTCTAGTCATTTCAGTCGTCTTGGGATACGTAAACTGATACATTCTACTGAAATGAACACCATGTGAAAAAAGGAAAACGTATCAATATTAGTGAAAAAGCCTTAGGAACTTTAAATATGACCTAAATGCAGTTTAAAACATTTACAATTTTTGTGAGGAATCTCTTAAAAAATTAGTGTCTGTCATTATAATAGCACTACCAAAAATACTAGATGACCAGACATGGAGGTGTTCCACATACCACAACAGCTGCAGCTGGATCCCCCTGATCTTTTGCTCAACCAGAACACACCACGGTAACAACAGCAGCCCACAAGTGTCTATTCACAGCCTATATATGATGTCTTATTTGCAATTAGGAGGAATATTTTTCTCCACACTAGAAGTGATGGTAAAATCATCACTACGTAAACAATTACGTCCCATAAAAATTGCATTATTTTAATTTTTTTATTTTCAAGCCAATCAGTAGCCATATATACACTTGCTGTTTATAAAGTATGAACCTACATACTAGCAGTTGATCATGTGACATCTCACAAACTAAATTCTCAGCTGTTAGTAGCAAGAAACACACTAGCAATTTATGAAGTACAAGACTGTGTGTCAACTATTAAACCAATGATATCTCAAAGTACAGAAAAGCTTTGTTGCTGATGGTAGTGAAACATGTTACTACAGTGTGTACCCACACATACACACAACTAATGCAAAGCGCACAGCACCACACTTGTGATGGTGTAATATTAACAATAGATGCCATGCCAAATACCACTAGAAGCAAAATTCTGACCTTTTAATTAATTCAGAAGAACGATTGATGAAATTACCAAAGAACGCGAGTATTTATCCGTATGACCATCAAGACAGCCATAGTAAGTGAAATTTTTATACGCAGTAGCCAAGCTTTCGTAGTGACGTAACGTCTTTCGAGTTGATCAGAACGTAAACCTGTCTTTCCTTGCCTTGAAGTAGCTTTATTTCAATTTGTCCATAGTCCATTCTTATGTAGTTACATTCAGTGAAAGTGTACCATTGTTGTCAGTGCATAAAAAAAATTACGATATGGCGGATAACTACTCTCAAAACTGGTAAAACGTGTGATATTTCATTTGTTTGTAATTAGTAGGAACCATCTTGTCTTCTTGGCGTACATGAACGTCAGTTGCTACCCAGAGTTAAAATTTCATCTTAGGTCCCAGTAAGCCATAGCACTACGTCACAGACAAACGACTGACGGCAGTGACAAACAATATCTGTAGCATTTTGACGTTTGACAAATAATTCATGAACATGGCTGGCGGTAAACAGCGGACACAAACAAAAGCAGACGACAGCGGTGATGCGAATGGACCTCACTATCCATTACGATCACGCGCGATAGGTACACGAGGGGAGGCAGAAGCAGCCTCGACCGAAGTTTTAGAAGCTGGCCCTAGTGTGCAAACTATTCCCGCTTTTGAAAAAAATGACTTGGCTGCAATGATCTAAGCAATAATGGAACGTAAGTTCGAAAGCCAAAAACAGGAAAGATTAGATGAAAAGGCCCGCGAAGAAAAAGAGAAGGCCGAAAGACGGCATAATAAAAATCAGGTCCTTACAAATCTGTGCTACTCAGTAAAAGCAGACATAAATTCAGTAAAAACAGAAATAAATTCGGTAAAAACAGACATAAATTCAGTAAAAACAGATCTGCAAACGGAGATAAATGACCTAAATACACGGTTAAATTCGGTAAAGGCCGAACTAAAGGCAGACATAACAGCTGATTTAAATACCCTGTTGGGTAATGTCCAAAGCCAAATCAGTAGTCAGATCACGACCATGAGGCTAGAAATTGACACACAAGTAGAGTCAAAAATAGAGGATATTTCAAAACGGTTAGATAAAAAAATCGAAGCAGCCAAGGGAGAGATAAATTCAAAAGTGATGGAATATCAAAAACAAGCTGCGACCTTAAAAGAAGATTATACTGCAATCTCTGATGAGGTCAAAGGAGTTAAAACCGCAGTAGACACGATCGAGAATGTTGTTGATGATCTTTCCAAAAAGATTGAGACTCTTAATGAAGAGGATCAAATAAAGAATACTGTTAAGGCACATGCTGAAGCATTGTCCGACCACTACCAAGAGTGGATTAAAAACAAAGACGGATTCATAGGAAACAAGGTCAAGAACGAACTCAGGGAAACTGTCAAAAACGTGACCTTTGAAATATTGGCAGCCCCTAGAAAAACAGGAGACACTTGTCATGTCAGAATTAGGCCAGATAAGACGAACGTTAGCTCAAGATTTACCTGAATGGCGTCAAAAGATAGTTGATGAAGTTCGTACACTAAAATGTCAAGTTGAAAATTCCCCACCTACCGTGTCAGGAGAGTGGAATAATTCACCACGATGTAATGAACAACAGCAGGTACATTACCGTTCCTCATTTGATAACGCTCAAACTCATAGTTCTATAAAGCACAAGTTAACCAGAGTACCAGCCCACCCACTTTTGTCAGTTTGATGCAGGAGGGAAGCGTGATCAAACATCATATTTTTCCGACCTTTCACCCACAGAAAAGAGAAATTCATCCTAAAGTGTTCCTCCGAAATTTTTCAGGAATTTTCCCGAATAGCTGGAGTGACCGCCAGCGAATTCAATTCGTCAGTGGATTTATCGTAGGCGATGCTGCCTTATGGGGAACGGAAATGGTCGACTCTTGTAAAAGTTACAAAGAGTTTGAACAGATGTTTTTAGCTAAATTCTGGAGTTTTGGTGTGCAGCAGCGCCTGAGAAAAGAGGTTTACAAAGCCGAAGTGTTTAACAGCAAGCGCGGTAGTTTGAGAAGATATTTTGAAAAGTATTTAGCGAAAATCAAGTTCTGGGATTCACCGATCACCGCCAAAGACGTTATTATGATTCTAAAAACTAAGCTACCGATTGCGATCAGAGAAAAGTTAGTAAACGTGTCTGAGGACGATACGGACACTTTCCTATCTGTGTTAGACTCGTTAGATCTGATTTACGAGGCTAGAGTTGATGTTTGCAACGCCCATTTCAGTGCAGGCGGCCAGCACAATACAAAATACGCAGGCAACAATGGTGGCCGAGCGAAAGCGCGTCACAGCGACAGCCAGTACCAACCCCACTACGGTTTCAAAAATAAAGACACTACGTACTCCAACAGTAAATACAAAAATAAGTACAATAATGGCCAGAGATACAATCCAATATATAATTCGTCACCACCTCAGTACGGAAATGCACTTTATAATATCCATCCCCAGCAATATGGAAACACGCAATCGATCAACGGTAATTATCAAAACGATCAGTCTTACGATTCAAATCGTCAGTGGAAAGGAAATAAATGGCATAATCAAGGTGGAGACCAATGTACACCTTTTAGTAACGGTTACAATCAACACAAGAAACAGCAAAATTCCTTTCAGCCACAAAATATACACTTCACGCAACAAGCGAACGGACCTTTGGGAAGTCTGAAGCCTAAACGCCCGCATAATACGCAAATTTATTATGCGCAAGCGAATACGCCAGGACAACAAGATCCATTTCCAATCGAGTTCGTACCACAAAACCAACACCAGTTCCAGACGGAAGAAACTTTAAGAAATATAAATCAGCAAGAAAGTAAGCGTCGAGCGGAAAATTAAAAGCAGCACCTTTGAGCCTCCTAGAGGATGCTGCAGGTTTGAATGGGGGCACCCTGTCCCTTAGTCCACACGAAATTAAAGCAATTAGGTATGACAAAGAGACAAACTTACGGGATGATCTAGTAGCAGACACTGAGACGAAAGACAATGATGACGTATGGGACGAACAAGTTCAAGCTTCCATAAGAGTATCAATTGCCAACATACCAGTAACAGCCATTGTAGATACAGGAGCTAATATAAATGTCTTATCTTTATGTTTATTTAAGCAAATATCCTCTGTATGCAAGGTTTTATCACTTCCAATTCAAGGTTGCACCGTATCGGGAGCAATTGGTCCACTAACACAACGTGTAAATCTTCAGACTCAGCTTCAAATCCAGATAGAGTCTATTTCAGTAACGTGCATTTTTCTTATTGTTAAAAACCTATCAGTGCCATGTATCCTCAGTATGGAATTCTTGAGGTAGACGAAAGCTAAAATTGACATCGAGTGTGTAGTAGCGAGCCAGCAACAAGTAACTGTAAATTTGTTAAGAAGTAAGGTGAAGACAAACTTTGGGGTGCTTCAAATAGCAGTACGGCCATGGACTAAAAGACAACAGTACAGTCAGACAGAAGACGTGACAGATCCTGAAAGTGTTAATGACGATGAGTATAAAGACCTAATTCCCGGTCAGAATGAATTATACGGTAAAGCTAGTGAGTCCACTGAATTATCCAAACAACAGAAGAATGAGCTTTACAATTTGTTAACAGATTACGTTCAAGTATTTTCTAAGAAACCTGGACTAATAAAAGGCTTTGAATATCGAATGGATGTCCTGCTCCATTCAACCTACTGTAGAACAAGCTATTCCATTCCATATGCGAGACGAGAAGCTGTCAAGTGCGAGATCAGGAAAATGTTAAGCTGGAATGTGATAGAAGTATCTCATTCACCTTACTCGAGTCCTTTATTGTCTGTACTAAAATCCGATGGTAGCGTTAGGCTAGTCTTAGATGCAAGATTATCTCATATCATTGACAACGTATGCTAACCTCCGAAAAAAGGCATTTGATAAGAAGGTAAACAGAGTTATAGATTTCAAAGCAGGAGAAAAGGTATTAGTCAGGACTCACTTTAAACCATCCCTGTTGTTAAAGAAGAATCATAAGTTGCAACACATTTATGAAGGTCCCTTTGTGATAATGAGGAAACCACACATTGGTAGCTATTTGTTATCTGACGCTGCCACGAATAAAATCAAAGGATTGTTCCACCATCATGATTTAAGAAAATTTTATAACGCCAGGAATTAAGTTAATTTAAGATGTAAGAAAATTCTAAGGTATTGGAGATCAGGATCAACCAATGAGTAACAAGAACTGAACTGAACTGACTACGGACGTTAACCGGTGCTAAAAGGAAACCTTGTGTATTAAAACAACGTGTCTGGAAAATAAAATACAGAATAAGTTGTAGACAAGTATTTACATGAATAATCTTTGTGTAAACAGTAGGACATGTCCTAGAGGCGATTTTCAATTTTAGTTATAAGTTAGTATGTAAGAAAAATGATGTACTCGAGAGGTATGAATTAGCCCCGAGGTACTAAAATGAGGAAAGAGGAAGGAGCGAATAATGCACTTCTCTCGCTAAATAGTAATATGAAAATGATGATTATATGTGCTTAGTATTAGTAAGTGAAATTTAATCGAGGACAAATTAATGACCTGTTTTAAAAGGAAATACTTAAACGTCCAGACAAAAGAGGAAAGTAGTGTGAAAAGATTCGATTCCGTGAGGTTATTCCCTATTTTCAAATGTGACGTAAATAAGGCACCACCTGTTAGCACAAAACAGTCGGTGGATTTAACTTGTAAGTTCCAGCACACTGCTGTGCCAGCGATGAAATAACATCTCTTTGAAGTAAACAGATACCTAGGATTAAGCATGAACAGATTGATAACGCAGTGCAATTGTTCTAAAAAGGCCTGACGTTAACCTTAAGTAAAAGCGTGATGGAATAAAAAGGAAGTTTATTATATAACGCAAAGTGAGATGAGTCCAGACTATAAGCAAGGTGAGTAAAAGAACATATGAGTAACATGATTTATTATGCCAACTTCACGGTACTATTGAGCATTAGCGATACTGCAAATTCACAAGCTAGCAGCAAATAGAATAAGAATCTCGCCCAAGCTTCACAGGTCGCGACAGCAGCAAACAACAACACTCTAGTGAGAGGCTTATATATACAAATGATAATTAATACCCAAATGCATAATGCATAAACTTGACTTAGTCTAAGAAATGAGCAAAGAGTAGTAAGCAAGCTGCAGCAAGATACATATTAGATATACATGCTTGAAGTGATAGATTTTATTTTAAGTGCGCACTGCAATATTTATTGTTTTCTCTGTGATTATTGAATCCCTTTCCTAAGTGCAGATCCTTTAAGATCCTTGATCCTATCCACTCCTCAGGATCAACTTGTAGTAAAGATGCACGTGTACTTAGGAAGTGAGGCACTTCATATAAAAATGAGTAGGTTCGCGACGCGCAAATTGCTTTTGTAATGCGTAATGTAAATCAAATTTTCGACCTGGTTGAGGAGTAACTTAAATTCTGTCGACGATCCGAGAGTAGGCCCGCTTTTCCCACTTTTCTTTTTCGACTGTTTGTATTTCTACACGAAACCCCGAGGCGGAATTGCTATTTTCAAATTTCCTCGAACTTTCTTTAAAGACAAGCACATACGAGAGAAACTTTGACATAAATGAAGCTCCCCTCACAAGTCATTAAATAAGATGAGCACTAAAAAAATGTGTTGGGCCTACAAAATGAATAAGCAAGCGTGATAAAGATTAATATGAATGAAATTAATTTGTAAAGGAGATTGGAATGAATTTGGTCAAAGAAAAAGGACTTATAATAGCTTATCTGTGACCGTAGGCATAAATAAAAAAAAGACTAATTAAGAAACAATTGTTCTGATTCAAAGTGGTCAATTAGATTATTTCTCGATTTAAATGAACTCTTGTAAATATTAGTATGTAAATCAACTTGTAAACACCGTGTGATGTTATGAAGCGAGAATTTCTTTTAATACACCGTTCACGCAGACGCTCACCACAGTGCAAGTGAAGTTTTAAAGTTCGCCGATTTTCAGTGGCAGTATTCTACTGCACCATATGTGTGAAAAATTCATTGATGTGTGCAGTGTGTAATAATCAGTGTCATTCCACACATGCAGTTGCAGCGGTAGCTACCACTTACCTGTGAATCCGTAATTGGATAGTGGACAGGAAGTGATGTGAGGCAGTTTCGGTGGCAGAAGCTCCCTACAGCAATCTAAAAAGCACAAAGCCACGATCCGCCGAACAAAAGCGACGCACGGCACCTCAAGCGCGAAATCAACGCTCTGCAAGAATGCTCCGGTCACGTGCGCGCGCACAGACTGAATTTCAAGATTGCTCGCAATAGTGGAGGCGGACAGCCACCACGTGACGAAATAATGTAAATGTTCAACCGCCAACACAGTTGCTGTGCGCTACATTCTGTAGCAACAACATTCACACCCAGTACTGAAAACATTTTTGTATGTATCATAAACCTTCCGAGAGACTCTAAGATAGAGAAGTTAGCGTAATTGTTATAATGACTGATTGTACACAGAGACAAGTCACAAGGTCACCTCTGAACACTGTTGAAATGTAAACTTTAACGAGAGGTCACGATACGAATGAAAATAAGCACACGAAAATACGTCAAAGGATCCCATCCTCCTATATCCCATCCCACATGTATATAAAATTAGTCTTGTAAGTTATTCTAATATAAGATATTTTATCTGTTTCATATGTGAAATAATCCGGAGAGCCACACTCCGGCCCTGAAAGTGAAAGATATGGACTTCCTTGTCGAAGCCGTCACCAATGGCCGCTCTACAATCCAAGTCTATCATAAATAGTGTATGTGCGACGAAAATAAATGTATAATTAAGTGGACAACGGTCAAGGCAATCAATCGACAAGACGATGACAATATAATGAATACAGTCAAAACAGAAAGTTGTGTACCAGTTGTGATAGTCAAATTACTTTTGCAACGATGAAAAATGACGTGTGACTCTATTTCCTTATAAATTTTGTAAATATGTGTGCTTATAGCCTTAATTTTAAGAATCATCAAGAAAGACTGAATCCATGTAAACACTGATAGAAACACAGAACAAATTCACAATGATCCACCGTCAATAATTACAAATTGAAACGTTAATTCTTTTATTATGGAATGAATATTAAATGAAACTTTTAATAACCTGTATGTTACACCCGAAAATTACAAATATTCCAATGGGCATGAGGATGAATGTAATACCTTCGGTATTCCTTCCCTCCTTATGGGAAACAGTGTAATATTAGTAATTTTCGCCTCAAAAACATTAATATATGCTCAATAGTAAACGCCTGATGGCCTAAAGTTATCGAACAATTGTAAAGTAAAAGAAATGAACCATCGCATAGCAGCGACAGAATCTATTATTCTTTATCTTTGCCGTTCTTGTGCGGTGCCAGTAAATCTCTATGTACATGTATCGATTAATGGTATAAAAAAGAATTCTGTTGTTTCAAGACAAATGAGGCTTTTGGTGCCTCACCTTTTACTGTTTGTATTCCATGAGAGGTGGACGCGGACTGTATTTTATATTCTATGTGAAAATATTGAGTGAAAATGCTAAATGTTATTTTTTTTTTCAATCACAAAGCATGTAGTTTCTGGTAACTGATTACGAACAGACAGCATCAAGAGGACATTTTGACTGTTATGTATAAAGTATTTAACCACTATGGTCATCTATTGTAATTTAATATGAAAGGGTATGTAGCATTAAAAAAAAACGTGTGTTAAAGATAAGTGTGCTTATTTTAGTAAATTAACCTTGATGATTCCATCACCTTATTTACCTGAATGATAATTATTTTGCGTTACTTCATCACCAGAAATTACGATCATGCTGATGGGATGAACGCAGCATGAGACAGAAGGAACATTATCGTTTTCCTATTATTTCTGAACCAACTTTTTGTGTAGTGTTGCATCTATTTCAAAGTCTATAAATCTTCTGGTCCCTTAGTGTTGATCCGGGTATGACTACATCGCGACTATAAAAATGCACAGAAATGATAATGTTTCTTCCGAACGATCTCAAATATATATCAATATGCTGCTCTTATTCAGGTATTTAATGCTCAACGTATGTTATTAAAATAGTGCAATCAATCCCTGATTCTGTTCCCAAGTGGCCCATCAAAATATTCACTTTTTCGACATTAAAAAAAAAGTAAAAAATTCTTTTTCTTTTCGTCCCCCAAGAGCAACGCTACACTACATAACACTGATAAGCTTCTGAGACAATAAAATTAAACGATATAACCATTTCTATTGTATATTTTGATACTTTCAAACTCAGTCATTGCAACTCCTAGTTTGTATGGTACCCTCAAAGCGAAAATTGTGATATGATGTAAAAGGCAATGTTGTTATCAAGTACATACTTCTGTGTGTGTGTGTGTGTGTGTGTGTGTGTGTGTGTGTGTGTGTACACTATATCCTTTGTGATTACCTCATAATTCTCACCATCAGCAGCAGCTACATCTACAAACATTAAACCTTTGATGGCAATGTCCCATGTAGCACTGTAATATGAGAAAAAGATCCTATTAGGTCATTCACAGACGTGTATTATCGCTAATAGGGTGCTTCACGTATTAAATGAAACTATTACATTGTTGTTCAACGTATGTGCTAGGATTTCTTCATCAGCATCAATACCAGACAAACAAAATCATGAACTTGGTAAATTTCATTCGAGCTGTGAACCGTAAATAAAAAACAACACATGCATTAACCTCACACAGTAATAGACTGTAGCATAATAGCTGTGAAGTGCAATCAGGTGTTAGTATATAGGGTGTTACAAAAAGGTACAGCCAGACTTTCAGGAAACATTCCTCACACACAAATAAAGAAAAGATGTTATGTGGACATGTGTCCGGAAACCCTTAATTTTCATGTTAGAGCTCATTTTAGTTTCGCCAGTATGTACTGTACTTCCTCGATTCACCGCCAGTTGGCCCAATTGAAGGAAGGTAATGTTGACTTCGGTGCTTGTGTTGACATGCGACTCATTGCTCTACAGTACTAGCGTCAAGCACATCAGTACGTAGCATCAACAGGTTTGTGTTCATCACGAATGTGGTTTTGAAGTCTGTGCAATGTTTACAAATGCGGAGTTGGCAGATACCCATTTGACGTACTGTATGGATTAGCACGGGGCAATAGCCTTGGCGCGGTACGTTTGTATCGAGACAGATTTCCAGAACGAAGGTGTCCCGACAGGAAGACGTTCGAAGCAATTGATCGTCGTCTTAGGGAGCACGGAACATTCCAGCCTATGACTCGCGACTGGGGAAGACCTACAACGACGAGGACACCTGCAATGGACGAGGCAATTCTTCGTGCGGTTGACGATAACCCTAATGTCAGCGCCAGAGAAGTTGCTGCTGTACAAGGTAACGTTGACCACGTCACTGTATGGAGAGTGCTACGGGAGAACCAGTTGTTTCCGTACCATGTACAGCGTGTCCAGGCACTATCAGCAGCTGATTGGCCTCTACGGGTACACTTCTGCGAATGGATCATCCAACAATGTGTCAATCATCATTTAAGTCCAAATGTTCTCTTTACGGATGAGGCTTCATTCCAACGTGACCAAGTTGTAAATTTTCACAATCAACATGTGTGGGCTGGCGAGAATCCGCACGCAATTGTGCAATCACGTCATCAACACAGATTTTCTGTGAACGTTTGGGGAGGCATTGATGGTGATGTCTTGATTGGGCCCCATGTTCTTCCACCTACGCTCAATGGAGCACGTTATCATGATTTCATACGGGATACTCTACCTGTGCTGCTATCACATGTGTCTTTACAAGTACGACACAACATGTGGTTCATGCACAATGGAGCTCCTGCACATTTCAGTCGAAGTGTTCGTACGCTTCTCAACAACAGATTCGGTGACCGATGGATTGGTAGAGGCGGACAAATTCCATGGCCTCCACGCTCTCCTGACCTCAACCCTCTTGACTTTCATTTATGGGGGCATTTGAAAGCTCTTGTCTACGCAACCCCGGTGCCGAATGTAGAGACTCTTCGTGCTCGCGTTGTGGACGGCTGTGATACAATACGCCATTCTCCAGGACTGCATCAGCGCATCAGGGATTCCATGCGATGGAGGGTGGATGCATGTATCCTCGCTAACGGAGGACATTTTGAACATTTCCTGTAAAAAGTGTTTGAAGTCACGCTGGTACGTTCTGTTGCTGTGTGTTTCCATTCCATGTGATTTGAAGAGAAGTAATAAAATGAGCTCCAACATAGAAAGTAAGCGTTTCCGGACACATGTCCACATATTTTCTTTCTTTGTGTGTGAGGAATGTTTCCTGAAAGTTTGGCCGTACCTTTTTGTAACACCCTGTATAATTTTAACCAGTGTAATCATTGTGCCTTCAGTATCTGAACTAGAATTGGTCATTAAAGTGCACCCCCCTCTCCTCCCTCCTATGGAATTTCTAATGCTGGAAAGCCTAAGCTTACTGAATGAACTGTTACACAGTAAGACAAGTTAAAGACATCACTGCAGCACAAAGGCACAATTCACTGCTTTGAACACGCATTTTTTTTTTTAATTCTGGAGCTGGCACCAGGTTCCCATTAGTGAGACGATAATAATTCAGGTGAATGCCTGAAGCAGAAGTTACGCTGCTCCTACTAAATCAACAGTGAAGACAAGCATACAATCTAACTAAAATTCACACATTTAGAGACACATGCAGTTAAATTACATGCCGAGGCTAGCAGCATGGGGACATTGGTTTTGTTTACACACAGCATTGCATAGATATCATATTAATGTTCATCTGTTATGGCACAACTGTGGTAATGAGTGACAATATGTGTACATTGGCAAATGTAGTGTATGCAGTCTCTCTTAAGCACATTAACTGCATCTTATTCTTAGTGTTCCGGTGGTGCTTGATAAATGACAATACAACACTATTTTACATGATACTTCAGACATGACAGAGATTTAAGATAGATAGTCATCTTCTAAAAAAAGTAGCCTGGCACCCAAACATTCCCAGAGAAACAACACAATTGCAATATACATGGTGGAATCAAACACACACTGTTGTTGTTGTTGTGGTCTTCAGTCCTGAGACTGGTTTGATGCAGCTCTCCATGCTACTCTATCCTGTGCAAGCTTCTTCATCTCCCAGTATCTACTGCAGCCTACATCCTTCTGAATCTGCTTAGTGTATTCATCTCTTGGTCTCCCTCTACGATTTTTACCCTCCACACTGCCCTCCAATGTTAAATTTGTGATCCCTTGATGCCTCAAAACATGTCCTACCAACCGATCCCTTCATCTAGTCAAGTTGTGCCACAAACTTCTCTTCTCCCCAATCCTATTCAGTACCTCCTCATTAGTTACGTGATCTACCCACCTTATCTTCAGCATTCTTCTGTAGCACCACATTTCGAAAGCTTCTATTCTCTTCTTGTCCAAACTGGTTATCGTCCATGTTTCACTTCCATACATGGCTACACTCCATACAAATATTTTCAGAAACGACTTCCTGACACTTAAATCTATACTCGATGTTAACAAATTTCTCTTCTTCAGAAACGATTTCCTTGCCATTGCCAGTCTACATTTTATATCCTCTCTACTTCGACCATCATCAGTTATTTTACTCCCTAAATAGCAAAACTCCTTTACTACTTTAAGTGTCTCATTTCCTAATCTAATCCCCTCAGCATCACCCGATTTAATTTGACTACATTCCATTATCCTCGTTTTGCTTTTGTTGATGTTCATCTTATATCCTCCTTTCAAGACACTGTCCATTCCATTCAACTGCTCTTCGAAGTCCTTTGCTGTCTCTGACAGAATTACAATGTCATCGGCGAACCTCAAAGTTTTTATTTCTTCTCCATGGATTTTAATACCTACTCCAAATTTTTCTTTTGTTTCCTTTACTGCTTGCTCAATATACAGATTGAATAACATTGGGGAGAGGCTACAACCCTGTCTCACTCCTTTCCTAACCACTGCTTCCCTTTCATGCCCCTCGACTCTTATAACAGCCATCTGGTTTCTGTACAAATTGTAAATTGCCTTTCGCTCCCTGTATTTTATCCCTGCCATCTTCAGAATTTTAACGTTGTCAAAAGCTTTCTCTAAGTCTACAAATGCTAGAAATGTAGGTTTGCCTTTTCTTAATCTTTCTTCTAAGATAAGTCGTAAGGTTAGTATTGCCTCACGTGTTCCAACATTTCTACGGAATCCAAACTGATCTTCCCCGAGGTCCGCTTCTACCAGTTTTTCCATTCGTCTGTAAAGAATTCGTGTTAGTATTTTGCAGCTGTGACTTATTAAACTGATAGTTCGATAATTTTCACATATGTCAACACCTGCTTTCTTTGGGATTGGAATTATTATATTCTTCTTGAAGTCTGTGGGTATTTCGCCTGTCTCATACATCTTCCTCACCAGATGGTAGAGTTTTGTCATGAGTGGCTCTCCCAAGGCCATCAGTAGTTTAGGGAGTAAAATAACTGATGATGGTCGAAGTAGAGAGGATATAAAATGTAGACTGGCAATGGCAGCTTGTAAAAAATCTGTTTATTTGCATACTACACTTTCAAAGGAGTATACTGGGGCACAATAGTATGTGGCACCAGAATAAGATAAGAATATTAATAAATTAAAATGAAACTAGTATACTATAAACGCTGAATGTCTCTGAAAGGCTCGATAATGCGGATCGCTGACTGTACACGACCACAGAGCCAATACTGATAGTGTTGGAGTAATAGAGTGCTGGGCCGACAGTTGTAGGTAGCTGTCTGTGAGGGAAAGACGATGGAGTAGGCAGTCTTTGGGATGTGCTGTGTGAAGCCACCAAGAGTTAGATTAATATAGGTATGTCAATATTGTTGAATATGGAAGCAGAAGTCTTCATGCATATAAGGTAAAGATGTTCAATAATTATGATTTCTGTTTTTGCCAGCATGTTAATAGACATGAGTTGGCTGATAATTTGTGATTGCTGAGTAACCCCAGAATGTATGTAAACGTTTTTGATAAAAAGGCTAGTTAGTTATTTCATTTTTGTAATGCTTTTAAGATTTGTTAATAGAGCTATGTGTAATTTGATGATTTGCATTTATGCTGGATTAGTGAAGTTAGGTAATACTTGCTGTTTAAATCTCATTGTTTGTGAATCAGTTGTGAGTAATGTACCTTCAATTGTTAGATTTTTTAAAAGACAAACTTAACTTGCAATATAATTTTGCTAAAATAACTGAGTGTTAGTGATTCATCATAATCAGTACCACCCCCAGTCCAGTTCATATATTTTTCAAAGAAGTAGAATTTTTTTAAAATGTTCTCGTTTATCATCCAACGAAATTCATGTGCATTCCAAGAATTTTGGCCCGCACTACACACTGCTGAGCCTGTAGTTAGCATATTAACATTTTTTTTTTTTTTTTTTTTTTGAGAGGCAAGAATATATTGCGTTCCACCATTGCTGCTTTAGAAGTAAGACAATTTATTTGTTATGTGCACAGGGATCGAAGTTATTAGTTTTGAAGAAGGCCTTAGGATTCAGTGCCTAAGGGACTGAATGTATTTTGCAGTGACTGTATTTATTTATTGGTATTGGGAGTTGCATTGGCCAATCGATTCGTAAAGTTTTGCTAACAATAACACAGTGTAAGCACACAACTTGCACTTACAACACGCAACACGAAAATTCGAGTTCAATAATCATTCAACAAGTCAGCCATTTATTGAATGTAATCGACAAAAGTTATCATTTTTAAAGAAAGTTAAAACTTTAGTCAATTAGCCTGCCAGCATCTCAAACATATAGCAACGTATGTGGAGAGGCATGATAAAGGAAGAACGTACTGGCAGCGAAACTAGCCCCTCAAATATATTTGCATTGTAATTAAAGTTTATGAAAATGACGGCTCTGTAATAATGACACTGCACAGTTGGCATCAAGGTGCGGTTTCAATGAAATTCACACACAAGCATGAACCACATAGCATAGCTTTCTCTGTACATACAGGTAACGCAGTGATGAGTATTCAGGATTTCAGTGACGCTTTGGTGTAGTTACCACATTTGCAAAAGAGTGTCTACTATTCCATAGAGTTGTGCGTTGAAGCTGTGGTATACATTACAGATGCAATTTTCACAACAGGTTCTCAATTAGGTATATTTTACTTACCTGCATTCTAGCATAAAGAACATTACATTCCTATCATTGTTGTACTTTATCATATGAGAAATCTCTTGAGCTGCGATCACACTACCAAGTTACAAGAATTTAATATTTAACTCAGCAGTCACTGGTTCGTATTTGTCAGCACACATTTCCAGTTGGAGCACAGGGAGTGAGGGCATCCCTCATCCTCAACATTTTGCACATCACATTCTGGTAACAAGTCCATAACCCACTTCACTTTCTCCTAGTCCTTCAAGAAGACTTGGGACTCAGGTGGAATAACAGCATACACCATTCAGAGTCATTTCCAATACCAGACCAGCTGCTTCCATACTGTGCTGGTAGTGATTCTCCGTTAAGCACTATGCCAAAGTTAGATCCAGCTTCTAGTAGCACATTGCCTACTGTACAATGAAACCAGCAGAAACAACCACACTGTTTTGCACACCAATCAACATAAGAAATGCGAGTTCCTTTGGAATTAATCGATTGTCTGTCGAGGGGAATTCTTGGCAATCAAACAGCATATCGTATGTGGTTCTGGGCGAGAAGTACGTAATCACCTTACCTCTTAACAGTCAAAGAGGTTTAGGGACAAAAAAGCGACGAGCAATCCCCCAAAAAATCTTTCTTCCTAAGCACTGGACATTCAGTAATAAATCTGATCGACTACTGATTTGTTGTGAGTATAAATGACTGTTATTAGCTCTTGAGGGCCATGCAGGCGATACTTCCAGTGACATGATCATGTCATCATGGAATCTACGTTTGCTTATCAGATGGAGCTGTGGTCAGTTGCTGCTGCAGCTGTATGTGAGAATATTTGCTTACCCATAGCGTCTGACTATGTTTGTATAGCAACACGCTCTCTATGACTCATGGTTTTAAAAACAGGTGTAGGGTATTGCGAGAAATACAGGCTAGTCAAGCCGACAGGTTATGCTGATATTTTAAGCACTCAGTACATTGCAAGTGTTTCTTGAGGTGGTGTATCAAAGTTCTCATGATCATTCCAGAATGAGATTTTCGTTCTGCAGCGGAGTCTGCGCTGATATGAAACTTCCTGGCTGATTAAAACTGTGTGCCGGACCGAGACTCGAACTCGGGACCTTTGCCTTTCGCGGGAAAGTTCTCTACCAACTGAGCTACCCAAGCACGACTCACGTCCCGTCCTCACAGCTTTTACTTCTGCCAGTACCTCGTCTCCTACCTTCCAAACTTTATCATGATCATGTCTATTGCTGACTGACTGCAGTGTGCTATAGGTATGTGTTAAAGTGTGCATAGACGACTGGATGGATGTATTGTGCGAGCTATTCCAGGATCCCTTATTAACGTGTATAAGCTGCAACTTATTCATGTGTGGTTGATCATTGTATAGTGTCATGAACAAAGCCTTCTGTATCCATAAGAGTACTATATCAGCGTCCTCCAGAGCATTAGATCCTGTACGCTATAAATGGTAGAGTTTTAAGATGAATTCGTTAATGCTGAATTATTTTAGTTGTCACCTGTGTAGAGAGAGACACCATAGAAGAAGAATGTATCGGTGATTAAAGCAGCTTTTAGTACACATTTCTATTATAGTTTAAGTTACTCAAAATGACTGCCCTGTAATAAATGACACTGCACAGATGGAATCAAGCTATGTCTAAGGAAAAAGTTACGCAACACTAACTGTACAGTGCTAGAGAGGAATAGGTTGCTGTTGCCACAGTATTATTAAGATTCAACATCCGACTGACAAATCTGATATTAATATCCAGATCATATATAATTTCACCCTGTCTTGTGAAAAACGTTTAAAAGATGCCCACTGTTTGTTGACTACTAACCATGTATAGGGTACTACAGGAAATGCATTTTGCGTAACCATCAGCGGCACCTATGCAATGTCTTCAGGTAATCTATAAGCGCTTACAGTTCAGCGGACCGCATATAGAAGGCTTTCTGATTCAAACAACAGATTTAGTTTTCATACAAGTGTCATGGTACTTATGGTTTATGTGATTTGCATGCCGCTAAATTGAAACAAGAGCGTTCTGCATCAAGACATGTGCTAGCCGCGTGTCATCAACGCTTATGACATTTCTGTGCTTACTGAAACTGATGGTAGGGGATTAACCATAGAGCAGATTTGTTTCGATACAAGGATACTTAAATGGAAAACCACTAAGCTTTTATGAAAAAAAATTAAAAAAAATTTTTTCACTAACATAAAAATTATTATGTACTAGTTTTTTCATTCGTTAGTACTTGAATAGACACATTATTTGCAATACATTTAATTACTTAAACATTTAAAAAGAAAAAAATACTCTTCCTCTTCCATTTTTTTAAATTTAAATTTTAAAATCTTACGAGCACGAGCCCATTTAGAATTTGAGTAACGTAAAAAAAAGTTTTAAAATAAGTTACCTGGTCTCTTCCCTCAAACATTTAACTTAGCATTCAGAAATCTTTGACGGGCCATGCCCTTTCAGTAATCAGAATCATAATCCAATACCTGAACAACATCTTTTAAAAATAACAAACTTTCACTGGGCAGCTGTCCCAAATAGTTGGACAAAGTCAGCGGCTTTCTGCCCACATGAACAAGTAACACCAACACAGGTACACTCCCACAGGATCAATCAAATAATATTCTAAAGGAGATCGTCAAATATTCGTAGTAGCAAGCAACTCTGAAGTTGGAAGGGAACTGCCCTTAATTCAGCGACAGTTGTCTTACAGTTGAGCAAGAATTTTTCAAAATTTTACCGGGCACCTGCCCAAACCGTGATACAGTTAATAGGCTTCTGCCCACAAAAGCAGTTAACATAAACACGGGCTAAAACCCTCATAAGTTTTAAGGAACTGAGATACTGAATTTATTTATCCAGATTATAGTAGTAGGCAGTGACATATAAAAGAAAATTCGTCTGTGACAGCTACGGGACGAATTGTAGGTGTCCATTAAATACTTCAAGGCAGAAACTTTCATATAATGACTTTAACCAGAAAAGCCTAAGAAAATCGCTTGTAATAAAACAAAACTTACGAAGAATCACAACGTCAACAAAACAATTCATAAAACTGAAATGCCGGCCGGTGTGGCCGTGCGGTTCTAGACGCCTCAGTTTGGAATCGCGTGACCGCTACGGTCGCAGTTTCGAATCCTGCCTCGGGCATGGATGTGTGTGATGTCCTTAGGTTAGCTAGGTTTAAGTAGTTCTAAGTTCTAGGGGACTGATGACCATAGATGTTAAGTCCCATAGTGCTCAGAGCCATTTGAACCATTTGAAAACTGAAATACACTTGCTATCATACAAACGGAGTGTGCACAACAACCTTCCTTGTTCTGGCACTGGCTGGGTCGCACTGGGTTAGTTCCGATGTTTTTATTTTTGGTTGGCGGTGGTGCCACCCACCAGTACCTCTACGCTCTGCACTAATAACGCTAGAGAACACAGTAATAAACGGACTTCTAAAACAGACAGAGACCTAGGGTTAGATTACACATCACGGCAGGCACATCCTGCTTAAATTATATCTGAATCTCAGACTTGAACTACACTACTGGCCATTAAAATTGCTACACCAAGAAGAAATGCAGATGATAAACGGGTATTCAATGGAGAAACATATTATACTAGAACTGATATGTGATTACATTTTCACGTAATTTGGGTGCATAGATCCTGAGAAATCAGTACCCAAAACAACCACCTCTGGCCGTAATAACGGCCTTGATACGCCTGGGCATTGAGTCAAACAGAGCTTGGATGGCGTGTACAGGTGCAGCTGCCCATGCAGCTTCAACACGATACCACAGTTTATCAAGAGTAGTGACTGGCGTATTGTGACGAGCCAGTTGCTCGGCCACCATTGACCAGACGTTTTCAATTGGTGAGAGATGTGGAGAATGTGGTGGCCAGGGCAGCAGTCGAACATTTTCTGTATCCAGAAAGGCCCGTACAGGACCTGCAACATGCGGTCGTGCATTATCCTGCTGAAATGTAGGGTTTCGCAGGGATCGACTGAAGGGTAGAGCCACGGGGCGTAACGCATCTGAAATGTAACGTACACTGTTTAAAGTGCCGGCAATGCGAACAAGAGGTGACCGAGACGTGTAACCAATGGCAATCCATACCATCACGCTGGGTGATACGCCAGTATGGCGATGATGAATACACGCTTCCAATGTGCGTTCACCGAGATGTCGCCAAACACGGATGCGACCATCATGATGCTGTAAACAGAACCTGGATTCATCCGAAAAAATGACGTTTTGCCATTCGTGCACCCAGGTTCGTCGTTGAGTACACCATCGCAGGCTCTCCTGTCTGTGATGCAGCGTCAAGGGTAACTGCAGCCATAGTCTCCGAGCTGATAGTCCATGCTGCTGCAAACGTCGTCGAACTGTTAGTGCATATGGTTGTTGTCTTGCAAACGTCCCCATCTGTTAACTCAGCGACTGAGACGTGGCTGCACGATCCGTTAAAGCCATGAGGATAAGATGCCTGTCATCTCGACTACTACTGATACGAGGCCGTTGCTAACAGTCATTGGATCTCGAACAACGCGAGCAGCAATGTCGCGATACGATAAACCACAATCGCGACAGGCTACAATCCGACCTTTATCAAAATCGGAAACGTGATGGTACGCATTTCTCCTCCTTACACGAGGCATCACAACAACGTTTCACCCGGCAACGCCGGTCAACTGCTTTTGTGTGTGAGAAATCGGTTGGAAAGTTTCCTCATGTCAGCACGCTGTAGGTGTCGCCACGGGCGCAAACCGTGTGTGAATGCTCTGAAAAGCTAATCATTTGCATATCACAGCATCTTCTTCCTGTCGGTTAAATTTCGCGTCTGTAGCACGTCATCTTCGTGGTGTAGCAATGTTAATGGCCAATAGTGTAATAACAGTTTTCGATGACAGTCCTATGAGAAAAACATCTTGCTTTAAGACATTGTTACACTAGAAGCTGAGTTTGCAGATCAATGCTAAGCAGCACGCAACTGAGGCCAAACTTCTAGCAGACTTTATTCTACCCACTGGGAGTAAAAACCTTTGGAGCATATAAGGTGAATGTCACTGTCACTACAGAACACAATTCGTAGTTTTGCAGAAAACAGCACTTCTAGACAGAGCGCAAAGATATTCACCATTCATTCCACTGCAGACAGACAAGACGAGAACACAGTGTCAGTATTAACCCTCGAGCGGGCGCGCCTCCATTCATTACGCGAGCGGGCTCGCGGCGCACTTTGGGTGCCAACTACACACAGGCGGAAGAAATATGAAATAACTCAACTTGTAACAATCGCAGACAGAAAAGATTGTTCACAGCAGAAGTTAAGACAACAATGAAGGAATGTACGAGAGAAGAACACAATGGTACCAACTGATTATATTTCATAGAGAGGGTTAAAATGGCACGCACACTTCGTGTCACAAGTAGTACACCAAAGCAATACCGGCCGTTATTGCTCCTCCCCCTCCCCGGTATATGAGGTGTGGCTATAAAACAACGGGATTGTTGTAATACATTTTATTTTAATAACTAGTATATTTACTTAGTGTCACCCACAGTATACTCGCCTCCTCTATTCCTATCACTCTCCATGCGAATTTTCCATTGATGGAAACAGTGATGGAAGGCTTTCTCTGTGAGCTCCTTGGCGCTTTTTCTTTCACTGCTTCAGCGGGCTGAAGTATCGTTCCTTTTAATGTAGATTTGGCCTTTGAGAATAGATGAAGGTCACATTGTGATACGTCAGACGAATAAGGTGGGTGACCTGACAATGGGATGCTGTAGTTCGCTAGAATCCTCTCAACAGACAACGTGGTATGATGCAGAACCCATAACTTGTTCTTCCACAATTCGGGTCGTGTTTTCCTTATTTTCTTACGCAGCTGAGCAAGAACCTCAAGGAAGTAATGTTGATTAATAGTTCGACTCTCAGGAATCCAGTGAATAATCCCACAATTGACGAAAAAAAAAGATCGTTATCGCTTTGAATCTTAATTTGCTACTTCTAGCTTTTTCGCTTTCGATTAAGTTGTGCCCTTCCAGTGTGTGAATTGGTTCAAATGGCTCTGAGCACTATGGGACTTAACTTCTGAGGTCATCAGTCCCCTAGAACTTAGAACTACTTAAACCTAACTAATCTAAGGACATCACACACATCCATGCCCGAGGCAGGATTCAAACCTGCGACCGTAGCGGTCGCGCGGTTCCAGACTGTAACGCCTAGAACCGCTCGGCCACTTCGGCCGGCCATGAATTGGTGCTTTGTTTCTAGATCATAAGTGAAAACCAAGATTCGTCACATTTTATCACTCTCTCCAAGAAATTCGAATCGTTTTCAATAGTATTCAAAGAGCCAGCATAAAAATTTTCAGGAGCTCCTTTTCGTTCGAAGAATCTTCGACACCAGTTTCGCACATACTTTTCTCAAGTTAAACTCGGTATTTAAAATTTGCCTCTTGCGTTCTTCGTAAATTCATATAGTTTAAGCAATCGATAGAAAAGTCAGCTGATGGTCAGACCGAATCAGATTATCTATTTTTTCATCCATTTTTCATTTTGATGGGCGTCCCGAACGTGGGCCATCTTCAATGCTTTCTCAGCCATCTTGGAAACGCTTGAACCAGTCAAAGACTCGCGCAGGCGATAGACTTCGCCATGCACTTCTTTTAGTATCTGAATGTTTAGGTAGCACTTTTTCCAAGTTTCATGTGAAACTTCACGAGAATTCGTTGCACTATTATTGCATTTATCATTTTCCGTCAAAATAAAATAACAGCTCTTACCCAAACAAAGGCTACAGCCACAACGATTTTTCTACAGACACCAGAGATGGCGCATTCGAATGAGAAGGCGTCAAGCTTCACAGCTGTTGGTCGTTCATCTTTGGCGCATGCGTATTTACTCTGTGACAGCATCAGTTCCTTTTCTTATAGCCACACTTCATACACTCCAGTCAGCCGCGGCTCCGTAGAGGAAAACGCCACCCATATCAGCATCACTACGTCACCTCTCGGCCCTCATACCAAACGGATACAAACCAAAGTCCTCGCCGTCCCTTCTGCGCGCTGCTTAACAACCATTTTTCCCCGCACCACAAGACCCCTAGGTCAGAGTCACAATCACTACCTCTGCGCTAGACTGACATCGCGGAGTAACATTGATACGGACGTGTCATGTATGGCGTGGCTGTCGAATTAAAGAGACAGGTAGGGTCACAACGTATTCAAAAATGCAGTTAGTATATAGCTGGCTGACGGTGTGATATATTCTGAAGCTGTACAGTCTCTTTCTATATTAATTCACAGATATGCGTTAAGATGTGGTGTTGACGCATATGTGGATGCAGGATGCGCGTTAATCCAACGCAGGACGTGGGTTAATCAAGTTATCTGGGGGAGAAAAAGATTACCCTACGTATCTGGAAGTTCATCTACAGTGGGTAGCTTATCTGAGAGTTGATCATGATGTCGTCAAAACAAGTGTCCTATGCGCTTCATGGGGGTGTTACGTGACAGGACGAATCACCCCGCAGATGGATGGAACTCTTTCTTTTGCTGTGGATGTGGACTTTGCTATACTGTGCACTAGTGCTAAATATGGATGGAGGTAATGCTTTATAGTGCTTACAGACAAGGCATCAACTCTTTGGTGGATAGTAAAAGTTTGTCTTTCTTTCTAGAGAACATTAAAAAAGATGCAATACCCCTAATCGTGTTAAAGATAGCCGTGCAATTAGTCAAAAAGAGATGTGTTACCTTAATGTCAGGCAGCTAAGTCTACCAGTTTCTGTTTACGCTTGAAATCTGATCTATTCCACCACTTTTTATGTTGGTCACATTTAACAAGGATGACATGTGGACATGCTAGCACATTATTTTTTTCGCTGTATTCACGGTGGAGTAGCACAATATCTTCTTCCTCGTATGTGTAGCGTAAATGGTGTAGTTATAAATCGAAGCTTTACACGCGGAGCCGGCCAGGGTGGCCGAGCGGTTCTAGGCGCTACAGTCTGGAACCGAGCACCGCTGCGGTCGCACGTTCGAATCCTGCCTCGGGCATGGATGTTTGTGATGTCCTTAGGTTAGTCAGGTTTAAGTAGTTCTAAGTCCTAGGGGCTGATGACTTCAGCAGTTAGCCGGCCGTAGTGGCCGTGTGGTTCTAGGCGCTTCAGTCCGGAACCGCGAGACTGCTACGGTCGCTGGTTCAAATCCTGCCTCGGGCATGGATGTGTGTGATGTCCTTAGGTTAAGTTAGATTCTTCGAAGACACAAGTGTGTGCCTTTCATTTAAGGAACAGGGAAGCTAATCGTGAGCCACATATTGCATGGTCAGGCATCCAACTCCAGCATCATCATGCACCTAAATACTTCGGAGTCACTCTCGATAGAACTCTGACATTCAAAACTCACTGCAAGAACACCAAAATGAAAATCTCCGCTCGAAACAACCTAATTCGCAAACTAGCGGGGACACAGTGGGGATCATATCCACAAACTATTCGCTGTTTTGCAATGTCACTGTCCTTTTCTACTGCTGAATATGCTTCTCCAGTCTGGTACAGGTCATCTCATGCCAGACAAGTAGACATTGCTCTCAACGAAACCTGCAGGTTGATCACAGGTTGCTTAAGACCTACCCCAACTGATAAGCTCTACTGCCTGGCTGGAATGGCGCCACCAAGGATACGCAGAACAGTGGCTGCCAACAAGGAGAGACTGAAAGTGGAACACGACAGTGCCCATCCACTGCACGGACATAATTCACCATAGCAACGGCTGAGATCGCGAAAGAGCTTCCTGAGAACATCCGAGAAGCTCACCATTTCGCCAGAGAAGGCGATGTTGGAGTTATGGAAGAAGTCGACGCCTCACCTGCAGACGCCAGAAGCTGAAGAATTACCACCTGGATAAAACGAGAGCTGGCTGGTGTGGAAATCTTTAAACAGACCCAGATGGACGATCCAGAGACAACCTGAAGAGATGGGGCTTCATAACAGAAGATACGACCTGTGATTGTAGACAAGAACAAACCACAAGCCACATGCTCCAGTGCCTTTTGTGCCCTACATCCTGTACGAAGTTTGATCTCCTGCAAGCCACTCCAAGCGCCTTGGAGGCTGCAAAGTACTGGGCACCTGTAATATAAATACAATTTGTGTATATATATGTACATATTTATTGATGTGTATGGCTACTGTAAATTTGTATGTTTCTGATTCGAGAATAATAAGTTAGGTTTAAGTTGTTCTAAGTTCTAGAGGACTGATGACCTCAGATGTTAAGTCCCATAGTGCTCAGAGCCACCTCAGCAGTTAAGTCCCATAGTGCTCAGGGCCATTTTTTTACACGCGGAAAGTAGATCAACCACATGCCATATGCCGCAAGACGTGATACAACTGTGTCTCGATTTTCTCCTTAAATAACTAAAACTATAGAAAGTTAGATAATAGTTTGTGTTTGATACACTTCTCTTTTTCTGAAGACCTAAGAAATGACATTGGTTGATGGAATTGTGATAAACAACATTTTACCACTGTTGCTGCAATATAACACTTGCGTAGTAGCATAGGCGCTGGTTTAAACGAAGGCATTTCTTAATACGAGAATTGTTCCTGCATCTCGAAGTAAATTACTCGTACGCGATTTGACAGCAACTGGGGCAGATGTGAAGGTAATTTTATAGGAGAACTATGACACAAAACGGACTCTGGATGAAGACACGTATTTATTATTTCGTGAAACATGGACGATAAATAGTTTAGACAAGAAGAGAATAGAAGCTTTCGAAATGTGGTTATACAGAAGAATGTTGAAGATTAGATGGGTAGATCACATAACTAATGAAGAGGTATTGAACAGAAATGGGGAGAAGAGGAGTTTGTGGCACAACTTGACTAGAAGAAGGGATCAGTTGGTAGGACATGTTCTGAGGCATCAAGGGATCACCAATTTAGCACTGGAGGGCAAGGTGGAGGGTAAAAATCGTAGAGGGAGACCAAGAGATGAATACTCTAAGCAGATTCAGAAGGATGTAGGCTGCAGTAGGTACTGGGAGATGAATAAGCTTGCACAGGATAGAGTAGCATGGAGAGCTGCATCAAACCAGTCTCAGGACTGAAGACCACAACAACAACAACAGTAGTCAGAACAGGGCCGAAATTAAATGAGAATGGGCGAGTCGTGTTCTCACATTGCAACACCAGTCTTGAGAAGCTGTTCAAGGGTTGATGAGAGAAACAGATGTCCCGCGTAGCCATGTAGCAATTGGGAAGATAGTGCGAGCACTTTTTATGCAGCACACTACGCCTTTGGCTTGCAGTTAGTTCGAATGCTACAATGCTAGGTCTAAGAATTGTCTAAGTTCATTTTTTTTACATCAAAAGCTCTCGGAATTACTACCTTCCAGATTCATATCAGATGTTTTTTCGTCCTTTTTCGAAGCCGTAGACTTCGTTTCCGTATTACGCTGTGATTCACTCACCGCGTTTGTCCGTCAGGTGGCAGCGCCATGTTTACGTCTAGTGCAGACCTAAGGTTGGAATTCCGGTGTTATCAGCACACACGTGCCGCTGATTAAGACGTCCTTGGCCCCGACCTCGGTTGTCGCAAATGCTGTGAAGGCGGGTCTCTGTTGTTTGGTGCTCCGGACTGCTTGCTGCAATCTGTAATTCTTCGACAAGGGACGGTGATTTCTTCTCCTTTCAGCTTTGTTGTTTCTCTCCGATGTACACTGAAAAGGACTGCCCTCCCTGATTCATATGTGGCGACACTGAAGAAACTTAAAGCTCGACTGAGTCGTGTTCGACCACATCGGCAAAAGCAGGATGTTTTGCTGTTGCGCGACAATGCACGGCCGCATGTCAGTCAAGAAACCATGGAAGCGATCACAGAACTCGGATGGACAACACTGAAACACCCGCCTTACAGTCCTGACCTGGCTGCATGTGACTATCATCTTTTTGGGAAACTGAAAGACTCTCTTCGTGGAACAAGTTTTGAAGATGATGACTCCCTTGTGCACGCTGCCAAGCAGTGGCTCCAACAGGTTGGTCCAGAATTGTATCGTGCGGGTATACAGGCGCTGGTTCCAAGACGGCATAAGGCAGTTGAGAGTGATGGAAATTATGTGGGGAAATGAAAATATTGTTCCTAAAGGGTGTATCAACACACTGTAAAACTTTCAAACATGTAGAATCAAAGATGGATTTAAAAAAAATAGTGTGCATTTCTTTTGGAGTGACCCTCGTAATATGTCGTAAGCTGGCATGACTCGCAACATACTTATTTAGAAAAACACGTTCAAATCATGGATGAAGCGGGATTTTAGGTCATCCGTCTCTTTCTACACGAGCGGCTGCGTACAGGAATGAAACGGCGACGAGGTCAAGCAGAGATTTCTCAGGTCTCTATGGCTGGAGACAGTACACAAAGACTTGGGTGTTATGTGAAGGAGGTGCTTATGGAAATTGCAGGGGAGATGAGACTCTGGGTTGGTTAACTGGACTGCTTTTTACTGTTTTCTTCACGTGTTTGCAATGAACATGTAGAAGAACTCAGACATTAGAAGAGGCTTACTAGATTCTACAGTCAACACAACAAAAGAACACCCCGGCCTCTTACCTTCCTAAGAATCGGGTATGCACATTAATGTCTGCTATTATAGATCAAGAATTAGGTGACCTAATTCTGTTGTAGGGAGAGATAATTTAAGCTTCATCGCTTCTTGATATGTTGGGACAGCTGAGGCTTGGTACCACTCATGCCGTGAAAATTATTACAATCAGTGATAATGCAGAATACGAAATTCACATTGTATGATACAAATTGACAGCAAGTTACACTTGGGACAGGCTGACTTCACAGAGTGAAACATGTAAGAGTACTCTCCGGTTCGTGCCAAGTCCTTTGTCTTTCGGTAGGCATTCTATACAGTTTCACACGGTTGTTTAATGAACATAACAAAAGCGTATCGAGTGTCGGACCAGACTTGCGACTGGATTCTGGATTTTGTAAAAGAGAGAACTCGGCAAGTTGTTGTTAATGGACGAAACCGACAAACGTAAAGGTAATTTCGGGATTTCATTAGTATAGTATAGTATAGGAGATCCAGAAGATAATGTTCGAAGCTCCGTGGCTCTGTTCGCCGACGATGCATGTAAGTATAAGTATGACGTAATGCCAGAAGTATGTAGTGAAACGCAGGAAAATCGTCAGAGGATTTACGATTGATGCAGGTCCTGGCTATAAGTTTTACATTAATACAATGTTACAGTTACTCATCCCTCCTGCCAAAACGTGCGTTTTCTCTCATGTTATCATTAATTAAAGAACGCATTTTCACTTTGCTTCTGAAAAATAGACTTGCGTACGTGGAGTGGAAGTATGCCCTATGACCTTTGACGAGATGAGTGGAGGAACTAACTATCTTATTCATGTAAGAATAGTAGTGTGAACGATTTAGAATGTACACTGACAGAAAGAAGGTGAAGTACCCACAAGACTTGGGCTGATGTCTTAGTAACCATGTGCGTGTACTCACCATCGGCGGTATGTAAATGATTCTGTGTGACAGGTAGAACGACCACCAGAGTGCTTTAGTGTTTTTCATGTTTTGTGTTGTTACCAGGCTCTTAAGTTATATATGGTGAAAGGCGAAGGGAATGAACGGTGCCAAATGTTCCGTGATCACTGAAAAGGACACGGAGATGTAACGTAATCATGTGAAGAAGAGTTATCAGAGCCATACAGTCTTTGCAAGGGGCCTCATAGTGGGCCTCCATTTGGCCAGCTGGCCGAATCGTGCAATATCCAGATTTGTGGGGAATTTGCGTGTGACAGTGGCCTGACGTTGGATTGCGTGGGAACACGAGGGCAGGTATCTCGGTGTCACGGTTCCAGTCGACCGTATCTTATCTGCACCGCCCTATTGTGCACCAAGCACATCTTAACCCTTTCACCCCTGCGCCTACCATCCGAAAACAAGTAATGGACTCCCTGCAACATTCTGTGCAATCTTGCACCATTGGTCGGAGACAAGCAGCAGACAGACTAGGGAATTAGCGTCGTATGTATAGGCTGCTGTCAACACTGCAACACAAACAGCTGCGTTAGAAATGGTGTGGCAACTGTGGACCATGGACTATTGATGGTTGGTGTTGCATTGAGTTCAACGATGAACTGTGATTCTACGGTACCGTGGGTGACCATCACCGGTGAGTATGGCGGCGGTTTGGAGCACAACCGTATTATTATTAACGTCAGGGTGTGGGGAGGCATCGGGTATGACTTCATGTCACGACTTATGGTGACTGAGGGAATTCTGACGATACAATGGAGCGTCGCGGACATCCTGCGTCCTCTACTGTTACCTTTCATGCATGGTGCTATTTTTCAACAGAATAATACTCGTTCACACAAGGCCTACGTCTCTACGAACTGTTTGCGTCATGATGAGGTATTTCCGTGGTCAAATAGATCCCCAGATCTGAACCCCGACTGATGACCTTAGCAGTTAAGTCCCATAAGATTTCACACACACATTTTTTTTAGAACCCCGATAGAACATGTGTGGGACCTGCTCGGATGTTTACTCCATCCCAGAGCCAGTAACCATGTTACAACAGATTTGGGTCAACTTATCTGAGGAGAGGTTAAACAGCATAATGAGGGCCCTTCCCAACCAAATAGGTACATGCATCCATGCGAGCGTGGCATGTATTGAAAATTTCTTTGTTAATTTCACTCGATGTTATAATCATTGACGTAACATCACATGTCCTCCTAACCTCTGTAGTTTCACTTCGTTTCCTCCTCCCCTTCCAGGTGCTTCAGACGTCGTACAGCCGTGTACGAATAAATATCACATGTAAAAAGGAAACTGAATTCTTCCAAAAAATATTCACTGAAGATGCCTTTATTGTAAAAGATGACGCGTGACTGATACAGAATACGTATCATATTGCAGCAGGAAAAGGCGTTGTAATTTGTAAAACGAATCGGTCCGTGGTCGACGATGCACTTACCAATACGTTCAAAAAAGCCACTCGCGAAAATGCGATTTTTCGGGGGCTCATATCTTCTGGTTTATCAGTCACAGACATAAGGGATACCCCTTAGCCTATCGAACACTTGTACACCAATCGGAAGAACGGGCATACAGTACTGATCCTACAGTACAGGGTCAGAATTTAAACATTCAACACTCCCTCCACCTCAGGCAAACTGAGAAAATCGGTTGGTCGTTTTGCATTAGGCGTGGTCTAGGGTGGACCTTCGGCAGCTTATAAACTCATTTGTTCACCGTCGGTTCCTGAGAAAACCCCGAAAAACAATAATTATTGCGAACCAGCTACGTAGATGGTCACTTCTGTAACTTACATTCATGGCAAACCATCGAAATTTTTGCCATTATGTTTTTAAGATGATATTCTTAGGAAACGCAGAAACTTTTTATCGATACATTATGTGTTAACGAGATCCCGAAGTTCAAAGTTACCGCATTTATGCAGAAAAGTGAAAAAACCGGTTTTAACAGTTTTTGCGCCGTGGGTTCAGCTGTCTAAATAACTAATCGCAGCAAGTGGCTCAGTATTCCTTAGACATTTATCTAGAATCACCATTCTCCCGTTTTTGAAAATCTGTTTCCGTTATCAACATGTACCCGAAAGACCAAAACATTTGGGGTACTAGATCTACGAATTGTGAGGCTAGGCGTTTCTATAATTTCTGATCGTGGCAAAGCGTCGAAATTTTTACATGTTCTTAAGATGGTGTCCTCGGGGAACTTTGGAACTTATTTCGATATCATTACTCGTTGCCGAGATCCAGAGATTCAAAGTTAGTGCAGTTATGAACATAAAATATGCACGTAATGTCCGGTCTCACGACGTGAATGTAGTGTTATCTGATGCAGTGAACACATGGCCAGGATTCTATGGTCATTGTAAGGGTCCTGATGTCATCAAACTATGTTTTTGGTCAGCATTTCTTCACCAATAAAAACTTCATAACGTGCCGTCTCTGTGTAACGGACACTTCACACCTATACAGATATGCCAAAAGTGGTACAGCAGTGACAAAAGGGTGGTGAAAAGGTCTTAACATACGACTTTTTGCTAACCCAATAATACTTGTATTTATTTGTTGTTTATCTGTGTCAAATTAAACAAATGTGTAAAATTGTATAAATAAACTATCAAAACTTTATTGCCCTATAGAATCAGTTTTATACACTACTGGCCATTAAAAATGCTACACCAAGAAGAAATGCAAATGATAAACGGGTATTCATTGGACAAATATATTATACTAGAACTGACATGTGGTTACATTTTCACGCAATTTGGGTCCATAGATCCTGAGAAATCAGTACCCAGAACAACCACCTCTGGCCGTAATAACGGCCTTGATACGCCTGGGCATTGAGTCAAACAGAGCTTGGATGGCGTGTGCCGGTACAGCTGCCCATGCAGCTTCAACACGATACCACAGTTCATCAAGAGTAGTGACTGGCGTATTGTGACGAGCCAGTTGCTCGGCCACCATTGACCAGACGTTTTCAATTGGTGAGAGATCTGGAGAATGTGCTGGGCAGGGCAGCAGTCGAACATTTTCTGTATTCAGAAAGGCCCGTACAGGACCTGCAACACGCGGTCGTGCATTGTAGGGTTTCGCAGGGATCGAATGAAGGATAGAGCCACGGGTCGTAACACATCTGAAATGTAACGTCCACTGTTCAAAGTGCTGTCAATGCGAACAAAAGGTTGAAAGGTGACTACACTGAGTCACAGCGCCAGAGATTGCGCCAAAGATTATTATTCCGCCGCCTCGAGTGGTGCAGTAGTAGTTCAGAGGTTACCGTGGTGAGTACTTGTTGAGAGGATGTCGAGAGCAGTACTAGTTCATAGGATCTCGTGTGCAGTTGTTGTTCTATTGGGCGAAAGAGTAGATGCTGTTCGGTTGGTGTAATGTATAGATGGAAGATGTTGCAATGATCACAGTGTATTTTTCGTCAATATATATGGAGGTAACAAAAACATTTTTATTTCACATTTCCTTAATGACAGTGCCTCTTGGTCACAGGTTCAGTCAACAGAGCATCTGGCTCGTGTTCATGTATTAGACTTGTAATTCTGGTTTATATGTGCGATTATAGTATTTCTGGTTTTTCAATTAGTTCATTGTGAATGGTGTTTAAAATTTCTTGTTGTATTGAGGAAGAACCGTGCCAGATAGAACTACGTTGAATCACACTACCACACACAGAACAGTTACACTTGTGCTTTGTTGTTTCGTAGCTTTTATAGTTGCAGGGGCCTTAATTAATCAATTGTGTTAACGGAAATTTCCTTTCATTCTTTATTGTTATTTTATAAAGTCAGATTGCGTACTAATACTACTCAGGGCCAACCGGTTACGAGACTTCGTAACCGGACACACAGCTACTAAAATTATGGCATAATAATTAAGCCCCCATGCACGTGGCGACCGGTGCTTCGGATCGTCCCTTGGAATTCTTTTAACAGTAAACATAGCAGACAGTAATATTGTTGTAGTAATTTGTAGTTTAGTAATTGTAGTCTACATTGCATGTGTAGATTCGGTAATTGAACATTTGTAGTTGTCTTGTCATTCTTCTAATGGAATTTTTGCAGAATTTAATTTTTGATGTCTCGTATACGGGTTTGACAATTATGTGCAATTGTGAAGGTTTTAATTGTTCGTTAATCTTGTTTATCGGGAAGCATTTAATGTGAATGGTATTGTTGGTGATAAAGTGTTATATTGTGTGTAATTTTCGTATAGTGACGAGTTTTGTATGTTTTGTAAATGATTACGGGATCGATGAAAAAGGCAAAAATGATGGATAGTGAGAACGACGAAATTGTTAATATGGCGAACTCGCCAACACAGGAGAACAGTAGGATGAATAATTTTTCACAATCAGAAAATTTTCAGAATATGAGATTAACGATAGAAGATTCTGAAATAGTATCGAACACAGGTAGCTTTACGGCTATGACGAAGGAAGTTAGTTTTACGGGAAATGTTAGGGGCGAGAAGTATTTCGAACCAGTTAATATGGAGCAGTTGATAAGTGCAATATTAAATTTGGGATCACAAATAGAAACAATTAAAACTGGTATTGGAACAATACGAACACAGTTAAGATCTGAATTAAAAACAGAGATGGGAACATTGGCAACACGGTTAGACTCACAAATGGAAACAAACTGATATTGGAACAATGGAAACTCCGTTACACTCACGAATAGGGACATGTTTTAAAAACATGAAAGATGAATTAAAGAAAGAAATTAGAGAAGAAGTACTACGGATTTTGAATGCTCACAATAATAGATTAATTTCAATAGAAATTAGACAAAAGGAACAGGATAGAGAACAGGAAGAAAGAGATCGTGTGATAGTACAAAAATTTTCAGAGTTAAATCTTCAACGTGCACATGATAAGGAAGAAATATTTGAAAGAATCGAGGAATCCGTACCAAATGACAGAATAAATAACCTAACACAGCAGTATGAACAGTTAACTACTAAATGTGTCAATACTGAAACCCGAGTCGCGACACTTAACGGAATACGTAAATAAACAGAAAGAACAAATAGGTGACTTATCGGAAAGAGTTAAGGAGATTTTGGATAAATTGGCAAATCTTAGTTTAAATGGGGACAGAGATTCAGATGATACAGCTGCATTGCCATTTGCAGAAACAGAAGAGTACCAGAATATAAATAAACATGTTGAAAATCAGGGAACATTTAATGAACGCGTTAAAAGGGAATTTGAGGCGTTACGAAAGAAAGTTAAACATATTAAAAGCGAAATCGTAGGAAAAGACAGTAGAAGAAATTTGAAATCACCGATAGCAGCGGGTTTTGAAGAAAATAATTTATTTCATTTACGATATGCAACAAGAGAGCGCCAGGCGCGCGAACTTGACAATAATCGACATTCAGACTGGGACAGACGCGGTAGGTCTTTGTCGCCACGAGGCGAAAACATAAGACTATAAACACTTTTTAACTGTTCGGAAATTTAAGATCTTTCGCAATTCTAATAATGACATACATCCATGTTCATGGTTAGATCAATTTATGTACGCACTTCCACCAAATTGGCCACTAAGCCACAAACTGGAATTTATGTGTGGCTATTTATGTACTCAGGGGATTCACTACACTAAGTGAATATGTGCCATAACGTGCACAGGGCCCCGAGCTGTAGTGGTGCTATTTCCCTTTTAGTTTTCTGCACTGCTACCTACTCTTTTACTATTCTTTGTATCTATCAAAACAACTCTTCAACTATCAATCTATCTAGAAAAAGAGCCAGTAAAGAATGACCGGATATGACTATTTTACCCAAAAGTGACAGTTTTCAGGATATTGATGAAAAACGAACCGCCGACGCGCATGCACGCAATTATTAGAGATTGTAATAATTTAAATTATTTTTATCATGCATTTCTATCGGCATATTGGTCCGAGAACACGCAAGAGAGAGTCAAGCATGGTCTTATTATGCAGCGTAATTTTAAACAGTGTGAGTTCCGCATGCGGGCAGAATACTTTGAAGACATGATTCGAAAGAATCAGTTCCTTTCCAACCCTTATAGCCCGACTGAATTAATTCGCATTTATTTAACTAAGCTGCCACAATCAATAAGACACATTGCTTTAACCGGAAGATGTAAAGACGACATTGAAACTTTTAAGACTTTGCTACAAGAACTTGAGTATGATAACGACGACGGAACTTCTTGTAATTTTTTCAGTAACGGTAATCACAATAGATTTTCACAGAAAAGGGATAATGATCAGATCGGACGTTATAGCGGTAATTTTGAAAATGACAGACGAAACAGACAGGGCAATAGATACCAGCCATATGACAAAGGAAAGCGTAGCGATTGGACAGTACTATTTAGTTCGCAATGATATTCTTTTTAAACGAAAATCGGTTGACAACTCTGTTTGGTTAGTTTGAATTCCTAATGAGTGGGTTAATAAATTGATTTGGTGTACACATTTCAGTTATGGACACTTTGATCCCAGAAAATGCTTTCATAAATTACGAGAAAATTGCTACTTCAGTAATATGGAAAAACGTATTCGATTTGTTCTTGCCGAATGCAAATTATGTCAAAAGGCTAAGCCGCCGACTATTTCTCATAGAGCACCATTATTTCCTATCATTCCAGCGAAATTAAAGAAGATGGCTGCAGTCGATTTGTTCGGTCCAGTGGTTCGTTCTATTAATGGTTTTGCGTACATTTTGGTAGCAGTGGAATTGACATCAAAATATGTGTGTTTACACGTTTACGTAAAGCAACAGCTCGTTCAGTATCTAATGATTTCATCAAACATTTTCTTAAAGAAGTGGGTCATGTTGATAAAGTTATATCAGATAATGGATCACAGTTTCGTTCTAAAATTTGGCTTCGTGCCCTACGGCGTAGTAAGAATAAACCAATTTTCATTTCACTTTTTCACCCTTAATCTAACGCTTCAGAGAGATGGATGAAGGAAATCAATAAATTGTGTCGTCTTTATTGTCATTAGAATCACAGAACGTGGGATCAGTATCTTCACATTTTTCAAAATAGTCTGAATGAACTCGCTAATGATTCATCTTCTTTACCGCCTGTATTGATATTAAAAAATAAAGCACCGACAAATCGCATTTCTGAAATCGTTCCTTTTCCACCTACACGCCTGCGGCATTCTGAAGTTGTCAACCTGGTTCTGCAAAATATTGCATCTGCGGCTGCTAGAACAGAAATCAGCTAAACGTCCTGGTCGTTTAAAACCCTTGTCAGTTGGTTAAAAGGTGTTAATTAAGTCTCATCGTTTGTCTCACAAAGGAAAAGGCTTGTGTCGCAAATTTTTTCTGCTTTATAACGATCCATATAGAGTTCGCAAAATTATTCATGTTAACACTGTCGAAGTAGAAACTCTTAAATCACTGCGCTTTAAGGGAATACATCATATATCGAACGTTAAAATTTTTGTGGAATGACATTCTTTTGAGAAATTAACAGTTACACGTAAACACGCAGAGAATACAAGGATACCGCGCCGTGTTCTGGAGGCGGCACATACTCAAAGCGACAGTCAAGTCTGCGCGCCGCACAAGGCAGTCATTGACCGCAAACAATTACTTCCTACGTCACGCGTACCCACAGCTAATCGAACACTCGTAAACAAATACACAGTCTAATTTCTCCGATTAAATTCAGTATAAAGCTATAGTGACTTGATAAATTATGTTATTAACGTTCACTTTTTTCAGGATACAGTTGTATAAAAATATTTAAGAACTTCAGGTAAATTCTGTGCGTGACCGACGTTAAGAGGACTTGCTATCGAGAAAATTTCAGGCAGAATGTAATTTCGAAGTGGAAAGTAATAAACGAAAAAGGTAACTATTAATTGAGTTCATTTTTCAGGTAACATATTTCTACTTAGGTATGTACTTTATGCGTAATTTGCTGCTCGCGATTACGTGATTTATACTTTGTGTTAACTGATTTTGACAATGATTGATTAATGAACAGGGTCGTAACTTATGTATATTATGCATCGCTTGGCTGCTCTGCTTTTTCACTGATGTCATATTTTTTTTATTATGTGCCTGCTGAGCTTATTTATTTAAATTATAATTGTCACCTGATTAGTTGTGCTGATATGGTTATGTATGTAAGTTATACTTTGTGATTTATCTGTTTGCGCCTTCATGTTTACTTATTAAAATTACATATGAACATTTATTTGCTTATGCTGATATGACGCTAATGACCTGTTTATTATGTAAGATATATACTTGCTGCTTTGCGTATGGATTGCATATTTACACATTTCTGATTGGCTGTCATAACTACTCTTTAATTTGGTATATAGAAATGCTGATATACTGTGTACGAACGTGGAGTTTAAGTCACACTATGGTATTAATTATAGATTGTTCGCTTGGCAGAGCCTCGTTGTAGGGATTGTGCTACATCCACTTGTTGACATTCTGTTCTCTACTGCTATATTTACTCGCTATTGCATGTTTTGCTTACGCTCAGTGCTTTGTATTTTAAGATAAGAAAATGAACTGCTATAATTCTACGAACGACATTGGTACAAGAAACTTTATTGAAGTCACATGAGCTGGAGGTTTTATGGAAGCTGTATAAATTTATGCTAATAGAAAGGAAGCTAACGACATGAAATATCAACACTAGGTTTAGACCATTGACAGTTATTACACTGCATTCTTCGTGAGCAATTGAAATAGCAACTGACACTTGACACAAAAAAAAAAAAAAAATACTCCACATGTTTGCTTCTGTTTTGCCATGATTCTTGAAGTGGTGTACACACTGTGAAATATTACGATTTATTCATACAAAATCTTATGTAATCATTCATACTCTGTACTAGTACTTACTTACTGAAAGTTATTCAAACTAAAGGCTGTTAGAGGTCATGTATGCATTTCTTTTATTTAATGATGGACAAGGAAAACAAAACGTATTTTATAATTCAGAATAAGTAGAAGATTTTTGTCAGGTGGATTACACAGAGGTTGTGTGTGGACATTGTGTCTTCGGATTGAATGGGATGATGAATTTAAGTTTGCACTAGGATTTTATCTGTACTTGTTCGAGGAGACTGACTGGAGGAAAGAGTTGTTATGGAAGTGAAATGATATTGGTGATAAGGTTTATACGTATCGACGTATTGAAGAGGTATTATTGAGGTATTGAGATTGTGTGAAGTTGATGATTATTGGAGTTTTGGTGGACAAGAGGTAAGGTAAATGGCATTGATGATAAGGTTTATATGTGTCGACGTAAGAGGTATTATTGAAGTATTAAGATTATGTTATGCTGATGATGATTGGAGTTTTGGTGGATAAGAGGTAAAGTAAGTGAGGAACATTTTTTTTCTTTTTTTTTGTTGCTTTATATGGAACAAGGAGGATGAAGATGGCAGACTAGAACACTCAAGTGGAAGGAAGATTGTCTACACACACTTTGTTAAATCAATAAGCAGTATATACTCTTTTTTTTGGAGAGAGGAAGTATTTGCATATCTTGACACACTGACAGTTGTTCAGCAACCGTATATTTTGATTTGGCTTGGCAAACATTGGTCTTGACATGATGACTATGACGTTGACTAACTATTATTGATTATTATACACTGCTGCCACTACTACTTGATACACATGTTGAACATCAAATTTTGACAGAATTGCATTTACACAGTTAACAACATTCAATTACAAAGATGAGTGAGTGAGTTTTGTGTGTTTTCATTTCCTAATCCCAAATAATTGGTACCGACCTACCTCCTAAATATTATTTTACTTGTGTTGTGGCTTGCACTGACACCCATAAATATTATAGGTTTACTGATATTTGTGTATTTGTAATAGTTAATATGACAATTATCTGATATCATTTGTGTGTTTATTATAATTTGTATGATTACTGTAAGAGCATTGATAATAATTTAGTAAAAGCAGTTGTGTGTGCATTCAAACTGTTGTTCGTGCTTGCACCTATTATCATTGATGGGTGCCACTTGGAAATGTTTAATTTCTGCTGATAAACTCTGATGAACTGTTTAATTATTGATAGTGAATATTATGGACTGTTACCTGCACTCGTTCAACATTGCTGGGTGCCACTGATGGAATTGCTGCTACTGAGATAATGTCACTTGTTGCTGTCTGCATCTGTTCAACATTGCTGGGTGCCACTGATGGAACTGCTTCTACTGAGATAATGTCACTTGTTGCTGTCTGCACCTGTTCAACACTACTGGGTGCCACTGATGGAACTGCTCCTTCTGAGATAATGTCACTTGATGGTGTCTGCGCCTGCTCGCCATTGCTGGGTGCCACTGTTTGAGCTGTTTAAATATTGCTGATGAAATGTTATGGAACTGTTATCTGCACCTGTAGACCATTGCTGGAGTGGCAGACTCTGCAAGAGAGGCGCTCTGCATCGCGGTGTAGCTTGCTCGCCAGGTTTCGAGAGGGTGCGTTTCTGGATGAGGTATCGAATATATTGCTTCCCCCTACTTATACTTCCCGAGGAGATCACGAATGTAAAATTAGAGAGATTAGAGCGCGCACGGAGGCTTTCAGACAGTCGTTCTTCCCGCGAACCATACGCGACTGGAACAGGAAAGGGAGGTAATGACAGTGGCACGTAAAGTGCCCTCCGCCACACACCGTTGGGTGGCTTGCGGAGTATCAATGTAGATGTAGATGTAGATGTAGATGCTACTGTTGGAACTGTCAACTACTCTGAGGAGTGCTACTTGTTTGGCTATGAGCACTATGGGACTTAACATCTATGGTCATCAGTCCTCTAGAACTTAGAACTACTTAAGCCTAACTAACCTAGGGACATCACACAACACCCAGTCACCACGAGGCAGAGAAAATCCCTGACCCCGCCGGGAATCGAACCCGGGAACCCGGGCGCGGGAAGCGAGAACGCTACCGCACGACCACGAGATGCGGACTGCTACTTGTTTATTGAACTATTGAAAAGGTTTTTGTGAATATTTGTATAAACAGATTTTTTTGTGTATTTACTGTTTATGAAATGTTATGAGACTCTTGCCTGCACCTATTCGTCATTGCTGGTGCCATTGATTGAATTGTTTAACCACTCTGACAAATGATACTTGTGTAAACTATTATGTAAAATCACATGTACGCAAGCATTTGTATTCCTTGCTGTATTTTATATATTAGGTTATTGAAGGGTCATTGCAAAGCCAAAATTTATTTAGTTACGTGATATTTACTTATTAATATTATATTTTATTTTTGTCTGTATTTTTTGGACGAATTTGGTGGTATTTTCACCACCAATGCTGGCAAAAATACCATCAAATTCTAGTCCGTGGAGGAGGGGCATATAAAAGGTGGCTACATTGAGTCACAGCGCCAGAGATTGCGCCAAAGATTATTATTCCGCCGCCTCGAGTGGTGCAGTAGTAGTTCAGAGGTTACCGTGGTGAGTACTTGTTGAGAGGATGTCGAGAGCAGTACTAGTTCATAGGATCTCGTGTGCAGTTGTTGTTCTATTGGGCGAAAGAGTAGATGCTGTTCGGTTGGTGTAATGTATAGATGGAAGATGTTGCAATGATCACAATGTATTTTTCGTCAATATATATGGAGGTAACAAAAACATTTTTATTTCACATTTCCTTAATGACAATGCCTCTTGGTCACAGGTTCAGTCAACAAAGCATCTGGCTCGTGTTCATGTATTAGACTTGTAATTCTGGTTTCTAAGTGCAATTATAGTATTTCTGGTTTTTCAATTAGTTCATTGTAAATGGTGTTTAAAATTTCTTGTCGTATTGAGGAAGAACCGTGCCAGATAGAACTACGTTGAATCACACTACCACACACAGAACAGTTACACTTGTGCTTTGTTGTTTCGTAGCTTTTATAGTTGCAGGGGACTTAATTAATCAATTGTGTTAACGGAAATTTCCTTTCATTCTTTATTGTTATTTTATGCAGACAGATGCGTATTAATACTACGCAGGGCCAACCGGTTACGAGACTTCGTAACCGGACACACAGCTACTAAAATTATGGCATAACAATTAAGCCCCCATGCAAGGTGACCGAGACGTGTAACCAATGGCACCCCATACCATCAGGCCGGGTGATACGCCAATATGGCGATGACGAACACACGCTTCCAATGTGCGTTCACCGCGGTGTCGCCAAACACGGATGCGACCACCATGATGCTGTAAACAGAACCTGGATTCATCTGGAAAAATGGCGTTTTGCCATTCGTGCACCCAACTTCGTGGTTGAGTTCACCATCGCAAGTGCTCCTGTCTGTGATGCAGCGTCAATGGTAACCGCAGCCATGGTCTCCGAGCTGGTAGTCCATGCTGCTGCAAACGTCGTTGAACTGTTCGTGCAAATGATTGTTGTCTTGCAAACGTCCCCATCTGTTGACTCAGGGATCGAGACGTGGCTGCACGATCCGTTACAGCCATGCGGATAAGATGCCTGTCATCTCGACTGCTAGTGACACGAGGCCGTTGGGAGACAGCACGGCGTTCCGTACACCCTCCTGAACCCACCAATTCCATATTCTGCTAACAGTCATTGGATCTCGACCAATGCGAGCAGCAATGTCGCGATACGATAAACCGCAATGGCGATAGGCTACAATCCAAGCTTTATCAAAGTCGGAAACGTGATGGTACGCATTTCTCCCCCTTACACGAGGCATCACAACAACGTTTCACCAGGCAACAACGGTCAACTGCTGTTTGTGTATAGGAAATCGGTTGAAAACGTTCCTCATGTCAGCACGTTGTAGGTGTCGCTACCGGCGCCAACCTTGTGGGAATGCTCTGAAAAGCTAATCATTTGCATATCACAGCATCTTCTTCCCGTCGGTTAAATTTAGCTTCTGTAGCACGTCATCTTCGTGGTGTAGCAATTTTAATGGCCAGTAGTGTATAAAGAGCACAGCCTGCAGTAACAGTGAAAGGAAAGGAACTTGTGGAAAAATGCTTCTGTTGGAGCAATGAGAAAGAGCTGGTTCAGTCCTGTGAGTGAGTGGTTCTTATCTGATCCCTGGAAAGAATGGATTTGTCCATCACTAATATGAACGAAAAATATTACTGGCTCATTATCTTCTGACTCCTGCCGTTTCAGAGGTAGGGAATGCAGCACTCAAGAAAGTGTCAGCTAATAGTATGCGCTTGCTCCCTCTAAATCGTTCATCCCCAGGCGACAGTCTACGTGCGGGCCGAGCTCGGATCCTCTCAACCCACCTCTGCACTTTTAATTCGATTAACTGAAAAGACCCATGCTATGAGGAACCGAGGGACAGAGCCATACTGAAAATATCCTGTGCCCTTGGCAGAACTGTCAAGGTGGCCCTGCCACTAAAAAAACTTTAATGAACTGTATGTTCAGATATTCCCATATCAAATTATATGTACCATTCCAGAAAATAACTCACAGTTTGTATAAACTTTCAAAAAAATCAAAAATAAAGTAAAATATAAATCTTATTGTGTTTGGCATATACTGGATATTAATTTTAGTATGTTGTAGAACACATAAAAGATTATGTTGGTTGCTCATATATTACTGACAGTGCATGAATTAATAACTGGAAATAAAAGAAAAAGGACTGTAATCAAGAGCTGAAAAAATATGTCTTTGCAGGAATTTTACTTGTACTCTAAGTTTACTTTGCGTTTCCTTACAAACTCATTGATTATATCTTTGAAGTCTAGTTGAGCAGCTGTGTCGAATTCGAAAGATAAGGTAGCAAAATTTCATTGTTTGCCTGCGTCCATGCTCGACCTTAAGTAGTTTTTATCATCATTAATTTGCTGGTACTAATTCACATGATGCTGTAGTGACGGACATTGTCATAAATATCCTCAAAGCTGTGAAGAAACCTTCAAAATATCCACATGAGAAACTGTGTCAATACTCTTAATCAGCTCCCTCATCTGGAACTTGAAAATAGCTGTATCATTAACTACTTCCGCTTTATCATATCTCTGCTATATTTAGCACCAAAATAGGCTGCAAGATAAGATACAGAGGTCTTAGATAGGGCGTTTTGCTTGTAGAAGATTAAAGCGAAAAGAAATGGTGTGATGCGTGTGATATATGTTTTCTTTCCACTTATTAACTATGAAATACTTTGAGGCACTTACGCTCAAACGGTCTCACTTCAGTACTTAGTCGGTGATAAATCGGCAGAAATCGGATGCCTTTGGTCAAATTGTGTTTTTATGTCAGCGTCCGCTCCTCGTCCTTTGTTATCCTACAAAGGTAGCGAAGTAGCAGCAAGAAGTCCATGGGTGAACATGATCGAGTGCTGTAGGCAGTAACTGCATGAACTAGACACACTTTTGCCACATAAACCACATCAGCGATAGATGTATGTTCGGTAATAATCGTTTGTTCACGATACTTCCTATATGACATTCTGACAACAGTGCGTGTTTACAGTCGCAGGGAAAGACTTCTTACCGTGACAGAAGGAAAGAAAACAAGTTGTTCAGAACTCATGCGCCTCTCCCAGATGATTCCTAAACAACCTTCCTTGTTTTTTATTTATTTTTATTTTTGTCCAGTGTTTGATCCCCTCTGTGCCTGGGCCCTTGGCAGGGGCCTACTCGCCACGCCCTCGCTACAGCTCTGTCCAGAATCCAAGAAAAATGCGTGTGCTCTACTTACCTGCAGGAATAAATCAATTTCATAACATACCTATTTGACAGTCTTCTGCTCTCCCATCGACCGCCATGTTTAGAAACTCCTTTATCTCCTCATCGGAGAGTTCCTCCCCGTCTCTTTTCTTACGAATGATGTCAGGAAGTGTCAACATCTTTAGTTCTCCTGAAAGAAGAAAGATTTTGCTTGAAAAATAGATAAATGGTAGAGAATTTCTTCGTTCAGTTCCAGCCAAAGGTCACAAAGACATTGTTAGGCTACCGATTCATTAATAACACAATAACGACTGATTCTGGTATATGTGTTTATATCGGTCTTTTTTCTTGTTTTGATGTAATGAACACACTCACCGACGTACTTTGTAAATACATTATGGAATCTGCACTGTTGGCGGAAGTCTGGAAGACGCACAATAATAAACACAAACGAGACGTATACTTTTTGTTATTATTAAGAATAAAAAGATTGTTTATGTAGACAACATATAAAATTCGTAAATGACTTTTAATACAAGTATTATGTATATATATATATAAATCTCGTGTCACAGTGTTAGTTGTCATACTCCTACGAAACGGCTGGATCAAAATAAAATGGTTCAAATGGCTCTGAGCACTATGGGACTTAACATATGAGGTCATCAGTCCCCTAGAACTTAGAACTACTTAAACCCAACTAACCTAAGGACACCACCCACATCCGTGCCCGAGGGAGGATTCGAACCTGCGACCATAGTGGTCGCGCGGTTCCAGACTGTAGCGCCTATAACCGCCACCCTGGCCGGCCGCTCGATCGATTCTGATGTAATTTACATGTATATTCGGTAGGTCTGAGAATCGGTCGTAATCTATTTTTCATACCCAGAAGTGATAAGGGTGGTCCACCCCAACAAAAATTTTCTTGTTTTTAGACATAACTTTTTATTTTCGTTTTTTTATGATGTGGCATTAAAAATACACACAACCCTAAATTTTCACCCTTCTAGCACCACCCCTTGTTTTTTAGTAGCGATTTCAGTGATTTAATAATTTTTTAAGCCTGGTTGATACCTGATCAATTATCACCTGATCAACGGCTCGATCGATTCTGATGAAATTTTACATGCATATTCGGTACGTCTGAGAATCGGTCGTAATCTATTTTTCATACCCCTAGTGATAAGGGTGGTCCGCTCCAAAAAATGTTTTCTTATTTTTGGGACAGAACTTCTTATTTTTATTTTTTTATGATGTGGCATTACAAAATACACGCAACCCTAAATTTTCACCATTCTACCACCAACCCCTATTTCTTAATAGTGATTTTAGTAATTTAATAATTTTCAACCCCGGTCGATAACTGATCAATTATCATTTGATCAGTTATCACTTGATCAATTATCACTTGATCAGTTATCCCCGCCAGGTGTCTAGCGGTGATAGTCTTTCACTATTCGTTAGATAGGTAACTGAAGAAAACGTACCAAAAGCAACAACTCGAATATCCTTCTTTAAATCGACGTAACTACACCGAGAAGTTTAACTAGGTAGCACTCGTCATTCGCCAAACCGACATTTAGGCCTAGCGCACACGCATCGATTTTTATAGTTCGGAAATATATTGTACGATCAAATTCTTTTAGTGGAACAAAGAAGTTCCTATGCTCTCCTTTGTTCCTCTAAAGGAGTTTAATCGTACAATATTTTTACTTACAATAAAAATCGATGCGTGTGCGCTTGGCCTTATTCATAATGCTGGCGAACACGTTTCGACACTAAATTGACGCTATGTTGGTATGTTCATGGACGAGCCATGTATCGGCTCCAATTGTTAAATCCGCGCGATCTACCGTAGAAACGCTAGAACTAATAGTGGCTGATATTGCCGGACTTCCCCCTAAGCCTTTTCTAACTCCCTATACAGTGTTCGGCCATTATTATTGTTTGTGTCACGAGCTCCCGCCAACAAAGGCTATTGTGTTACACGTATACATTATTCTTATAGACTTGAGATAATTTATATGGCAAAACAACGTTTGCCAGGTCAGCTATATATATATATATATATATATATATATATATATATATATATATATATATATTCTTTCACTCCCTCCATATATATATATATATATATATATATATATATATATATATATATATATATATATAGGGAGGGAGGGAAAGAATTCTGTCTGTTGAGAAACAATTTGTGCTTTGATTTTACATTACATTAATAAAAAAGAGAACTGACAAAAACTTTACAGTCTTTGAGCGTGTATTTGAAATGTGTCCTTTTCTTTTCCCATTTGTTAACAAAGAAAATAAATATCCAGTATGGATTCGCAAGTACTGTAATTATTTTGCAAATGAAACAGTTTATATCGCTTAATATATATCTTTATTTACTACGACGTTTCATCAGATCGGGGTATGGCGTCAGTATCAATAAAAGATATGCATAATCAGAGTGGGAAATTCACGAATCAAATAAACAAATACTTAAAAAGTATTTATAAGGGTCGAAGCTTCGATTAGGCACGGGTTTTATTGATACTGACACCGAATCTTGTTTTACAAGTTCAAAGTTTTCATCTGATGATGACAGTAGTTGAAACGACGTACTAAATTAAGAAATATATTAAGCGATGTAGATGGTGTCAATCACAGGAAATTCTTTCTGTATTGTTGAATTTGAAGATGGCCTACGTCAAGCCAAAAACCCAAAACGACAGTTATTATTTTACATTATTGTGCTTAAAACAGAGAGAAACGTATCGTGTTGGCACTAGTTCTTGTTCAGGGGAGTAGATACACACAAGCGCAAAGAAATTAAAGGGTCAATTATTAAAACTGAATGTGTAACGTGATGGGAAGGTCGTCACACCTCCCCTTACCTATATCTTACCTGTTTTCTTGACGCCTTTGGGACGAAGGTGAGAACCCCGACTCCCAGCAACGAAATAGTTCGAATTCCTTTACGGCGGCTGACGAAACATTTCGGATACACCGCTGCAGAGGATGGACACAAAAAGGTCGGGTCAAAAACGACAGTACGTAGTGAGATGTGCAACAGGACGAAGTTCTTGACAACTCCCAGGTGATTCTACCCTTCTGTAAAAACATCGTGGGGCTGCTGTTCCATTCAACGTGACCTCTCATTCCTTCAGGGTGTAGCGTGACCACAATTTTCTTTTCTCCGGTAAACTGACTGGAAAGACTAGGAACTGCTCGAAACCATTCAGTGAAATCTGAATGTGATGTGAAGCAATAAAGGGTGTTCAGGCTTTCTTATCCCTCTTTTTTCGCACCTTCCTGTGGTGTGTGCAAGATCGCTGTGACATTGACATGTACATGAATAAAATGGCAAATGATCCATGTAAGATGCCCCCCACCCAATTCGACAACCCCGCCGGGTGTTACCTGCGCACCTTTGTTCATCACTTTAAAAATGTCCTAGTACAGAGATCTTCAATCAGCGAGTCCTCTCAGATTTCACATGTGTCCAGCAGACACTCGTGCAGGGGCGTGACGCCACTCACATGAGATGTATCGAAATGGTCGCCTATCCGCCGGCGCCTAGGACTAGGTGATTGGGGGTCTCTGTACCACAGGAGGTCGCGAAAAAGTAGCCATGAAAAAGCAAACACCCTTCCGAGCGTCAGTACAAGTTCAGATTTCTTCAAATGATTCTGAACGGTCTCTGGTGGTTCCACACTGTATACCACAGTAAAAACCGGCGTCTCACTACATTACAAAGGGGTGAGGTCACGTTAAATGAGATTGCAGCTCCATGATGTACTTAGAGAAGGGTTGAATCCTACAGGGGTCTCAGTAGTGTGTAAGGCTGTCGAGAACTTCGTTCTGCAGCACTGCAAACTGCCGTTTTCAAATTGGAAACTTGGGAAAATGAATGACATACGAGAAAGAGTGGTTTAATTCACCCCGTTTATGACACCTCATGAAACCTTTTCGTGTCGTTTCTGACCAGCGGTGTGTCCAAAATGTTATGCTCGGTCACCTATTAAAAAACCGCGTGATATGAATAATGTGTGTCGCGGTTGTCATATCCATCGCCGAAGCAACAGGAGAGGAGGTAAGATGTAGGTAAGAGGCGACGTGACGACCTTCCCATCATGTGACACGTCCGCAGTGGTGGTGAAATTATGCAGATTGGTTCAAATGGCTCTGAGCACTATGGAACTTAACATCTTAGGTCATCAGTCCCACAGAACTTAGAAATACTTAAACCTAACTAACCTAACGACATTACACACATCCATGCCCGAGGCACGATTCGAACCTGCGACCGTAGCAGTCACGCGGTTCTGGACTGAAGCGCCTAGAACTGCACGGCCACCGCGGCCGGCGAAATTAAGCAGATACACTATCTGATGAAAAGTACACGAAAACCTCTGTGTAATTCGGAATTGACCATTAGATGTCACGAGAGGTGGGCCACAAATATAAAAGAAATTGGGGAGTATTGCGTTATCTGCTGTCAGTAGAAAAGCAATAAAAGCAGAAAGTGTCGTGCAGGAGAGCTCAGTGACTTCGGATGTGAATCCGTCATTGGACGTGACCTAAATAAAAGCGACATTTCAACCTTTCTAAAGCTGCTAGAACGACTGTTGGTAATGTGACTGTTAAGTGGAGACACGAAGGAATAACCACAGTTATGCCAGGACTAGGTGGTCTTACTGATGGACAGGGAACGACAAGGATTGGAGGGGTGATTGCAGAAAATCGTATGAAATCAACAGAAGAAGTAACTTGTGGGTTCCAAACTACTACCAGCAGTGCAGGTAACACAATGATTTTATGTAGGGAGTTAAAAAGAACGAGGTACAGTGGCCGAGCTTATCCTCGTAAGTTACTAGGTGGCTGTTTATAAAGTTCTGGCTGATCAGTGTATATCAGCCGCAGACCGTATACGTCCTCTGCTAGTCCGACGTCTCCCACCTTCAGGGTCGTCTACTCGTCACCCTCAAGTGCGTCTCTTCCAGAGATCGTGTATTCATACAATACGTTCATCGCATCTCACGACACAGTGCAACATTCAAATGGTTCAAATGGCTCTGAGCACTATGGGACTTAACTGCTGAGGCCATCAGTTCCCTAGAACTTAGAACTACTTAAACCTAACTAACCTAAGGGCATCACACACATCCATGCACGAGGCAGGATTCGAACCTGCGACCGCAGCGGACGTGAGTGCTACATTCAAATATTATATTTGTTACAGCAGGCTCCACCGAGGGGGGGGGGGGGCGGGGGATTATGGGTGGTGGTGGGGGGGGGGGGCACCAGATATGGACGAGCAAGCACAGTCACATAGTCGCAAACGTATTTCCGCAAAGCACAGCTTTTAGCAGGCCACTTCAGTTGGTCTCGCAATTCTGGGCCAGGAGCTGGTTACATTCGTAGCTCATCAAACGGAACTCGCCAAGCCAGGACGCTTTGCTATGCTTCTCACTGATGTCGTGCCGTCACTCTACTCCATGCGGCCTGGTCCATCACGGACGCCGCCCTACGCCATGAAGGATGACACTTCCCGCGGATCTGGTGTCAAGAAGTGAACTTTGTTTTCGTTATTCTCAAGAAATCAAAAACGATCTTTTACTTGTTGTTTCTGGGACAATCATCATTAAGAACTTGGGCAATTATGTACTCTATATTGCAACCTGAGAATCGTCTTTAAATACAGCAGTCAACCACTTGGAACGTATAGTATGGTGAACTAATTACAATTTGAATTCAATAATACATTTTTAAAATGTATTCAGTTTCACACTGCAAATTTTTACTTTCAGCTGTGATTTATTACAGTAATTACTAGTATATATGAATGTATTTGTTCTTTCCAGCGCTACACTACGTGATCCAAAGTATCCGGACGCCCCGCAAAACATATGTTTTTCATATTAGGTGCATTGTGTTGCCACCTACTGCCAGGTACTCCATATCAGTGAGCTCAGTAGCCATTAGACATCGTGAGAGAGCAGAATGGGGCGCTTCGCGGAACTCACGGACTTCGAACGTGGTCGGGTGATTTGGGTGTCACTTGTGTCATACGTCTATACGCGAGATTTCCACACTCCTAAACATTCATAGGTCTACTGTTTCCGATGTGATAGTGAAGTGGAAACGTGAAGGGATACGTACAGCACAAAAGCGTACAGATCGACCTTGTCTGTTGACTGACAGAGACCGCAGACAGTCGAAGAGGGTCGCAGTGTGTAATAGGCAGACGTCTATACAGATCATCACGCAGGAATTCCAAACTGCATCAGGATCCACTGCAAGTACTATGACAGTTATGCGGGATTGTATTTCATAGTCGAGCGGCTACTCTTAAGTCCCACATCACGCCAAAGGACGCCTCGCTTGGTGTAACGAGCGTAAACATTGGACGTTTGAACAGCGGAAAAACATTGTGTGGAGTGACGAATTACGCTACACAATGTGGGGATCAGATGGCAGGGTGTGGGCATGGCGAATGCCCGGTGAACGTCATCTGCTAGCGTGTGTAGTGCAAAGGGTAAAATTCGGAGGCTGTGGTTTCATGATGTGGTCGCGTTTTTCATGGAGGGGGCTTGCACCTCTTGTTGTTTTGCGTGACACTATCACAGCACAGGCCTACATTGATGTTTTAAGCACCTTCTTGCTTCCCACTGTTGAAGAGCAATTCGGGGATGGCGATTGAATCATCAACAAGATCGAGCATCTGTTCATAATACACGACCTGTGGCAGAGTCGTTACACGACAGTAACATCCCTGTAATGGACTGGCCTGCTCAGAGTCCTTACCTGAAACCTATAAAACACCTTTGGGATGTTTTGGAACGCCGGCTTCGTGCCAGGCCTCACCGACCGACATCGATAACTCTCATCAGTACAGCACTCCGTGAAGAATGGGCTGCCATTCCCCGAGAAACCTTCCAGCACCCGACTGAATGTATGCCTGCGAGAGTGGAAGTTATTATCAAGGCTAAGGGTGGGCCAACACTATATTGAATTCCAGCATTACCGTTGGAGGGCGCCACGAACTTGTAAGTTATTTTCAGCCAGGTGTCCGCATACATTTGATCACATAGTGTATGTGGACATTGTAGCGCGATTGCCTTGTTTGTACCTAAATGAAAGTTGTTAGCAAGTCTGTATTTACACACACGCTATGTGGCAACATAGGATCCTGAACCACAAAGAGGCCAGCATCAAAAACATACAAAATGAAATAATGTATCTCTGATTTACTACTGTCGTATGAGCCCTCTTATAACCATAAATGATGCAGATTTAATTACTGTATGTGGTTATTAGGCAGAGTTTTTCGAGGGACAGCTGATACGAATTAAGTCAGCATTCGATTCTCAGACTCTGCTCTTCCTCGCGTCAAATAACAAATGGCGCTCAGCTAAATATGAGGCACTTCATTTGGCAACATCTGTAATTTATGCACGACAAGCTAGTACATGTCGTTAGTGGCAGAAATGTACCAACTGGATGTGCCATTGGTTGTAACATGTGAAGTATCTGTCCCTTCTTTAGCTTTGCAGAAGTATACCAACTGCGGTGTCGTTGGTTGTAACATGTGAAGTATCTGTCTCTTCACGATCTTTGCGTAAGCTAGGAAATAAATAGCGTAACATTTGTGACAACGAAGAATGTGAATCTTATTGCTCTGCACTTTACTCACAATACTTTAAGCCATCCTCCTAGGGTCCTGCCAAACTTCACACTCTAAGATCTAACCTTGATGACTACAAAGATAGAATCAACATCTGTACTAGCGATGGTTACGTACTGAGCAGTGACATTTACGCTGAAGAGCTAAAGAAATTGACACACATTTCTAATATCATGTAGGGCCTCCGCGAGTACGCAGGAGTGCCGCAACACGACAAACCATGAACTTGACTAATGTGTGAAATAGTGCTGGAGGACACCGACACCATGAATCCTGCAAATCTGTCCATAAATCTTTAAGAGGGCGAAGCGGTGGAGATCTCTTCTGAACTGCAAGTTGCAAGGCATCCAAGATATACTCTTGTCTGGGGAGTTTGGTGACCAGCGGAAGTGTTTAAACTCAGAAGAGTGTTCCTGCAGCCACTCTGCAGCAATTCTGGACGCGTGTAGGGGGGGCGCATTGTCCTGCTGGAACTGCGAAAGACCGTCGGAATGCTCAATGGACATGAATAGATGCAGGTGATCAGACAGGATGATTACGTACGTGTCACCTGACAGAGTCGTATCTAAACGTATCAGTGGACCCATATCATTCCAACTGCAAACGCTCCACACCATTACAGAGTCTCCACCAACTTGAACAGTCCTCTGCTGACACAAAGTACCCATACACGTCCAGCCGCTCGGTAGAATTTGGAAGGACACTTGTCCGACAAGGCAACATGTTTCCAGTCATCAACAGTCCAATGTCGGTGTTGACAGGCCCAGGCGAGGGGTAAAGCTTTTTGTCGTGCAGTCATCAAGGGTATATGAGTGGGCCTTCGGCTCCGAAAGCCCTTATCGATGATGTTTTGTTGAATGGTTCACTTGCTGACTCTTGTTGATGGTCCAGCATCGAAATCTGCAGCAATTTGCGAAAGGGTTGCACTTCTGTCACGCTGAAAGATTCTTTCATTCATCGTTGGTCACGTTGTTGCAGGTTTTTTTTCGACCGCAGCGACGACGGAGATTTGAAGTTTTACCGGATTCCTGATATTCAGGGCACAGTCGTGAAACGGTCTTACGGGAAAATCCCCACTTCGTCGCCACGTCGGAGGTGCTGTGTCCCATTGCTCGTGCGCCGACTATAACAACACGTTCAAACTCACTTAAATCTTGATAACCTGGCATTGTAGCAGCAGTGATCGATCTAACAACTGCGCCAGACACTTGTCTTATTCAGGCGTCGGGGACAGCGGCTCGGTATTCTGCCTATTTACGTATCTCTGTACTTGAATATGCATGCCTATACTAGTTTCTTTGGCGCTTCAGTGTATAACAAAAGCACTGTCTGCTATGTTTCAGTAGGTACTACTTTCCCGCCTCTTTGCCACTGCCACTGTCTTCTTCTCTCCCGGCATAAAAAAGGGCGAATATGATCGCATGTCAAAATTTCTAGAAACATTTTCAAAGGTGCTGAGGAAAACAGAATGCGGCATCTGGTACCCACTTTTGAGTCAGACTTTTAAATAAACAGGAACATACGAAGTCTGTTCAAAAAATTCCGTAACATTCGTAACTTCGTGCCAATGGTGTGTTGGAGCGAAATGCAATTGGCGTCTCTGCACACGCTTGTGTTTAGTATGTAACTGTCGGAACTTTCAAAAAATGGTTCAAATGGCTCTGACTATGGGATTTGTGTCGAGCTCCGGTGAGCCGGCCGGACTGTGGATGGTTTTTAGGCGGTTTTCCATCTGCCTCGGCAAATGCGGGCTGGTTCCCCTTATTCCGACTCAGCTACACTATGTCGGCGATTGGTGCGCAAACAAGTTCTCCACGTACGCGTACACCACCATTACTCTACCACGCAAACACAGGGGTTACACTCGTCTCATGTGAGACGTTCCCTGGGAGGTCTACCGGGGGCCGAATAGCACAATAACCCTGTGTTCGGTGTGGGGCCGCGGAGTGGTGAAGTGGACTGCGGTAGTCGTCATGAGGTTGCGGACCACTGCGGCTGTGGCGGGGACGGAGCCTCTCCGTCGTTTGTAGGTCCCCGGTTAACAGAACGTAACATAACATAAAATAATTGTGGGACTTAACATCTGAGGTCATCAGTTTCCTAGACTTAGAACTATGTAAACCTACCTAACCTAAGGACATCACACACATCCATGCCCGAGGCAGGATTCGAACCTGCGATCGTAGCAGCAGCGCGGTTCCGGACCGAAGCGCCTAGAACCGTTCGGCCACAGCGGCCGGGGCGGAAATTTCATTGTGGTATGTCTGTTAGTTATCGTTCAGTGCTGTATCGAGTAGAACGTTGTGTCGCACAGTTTGAGAATTTCGAGATGACAGAGTTTGAGGAGCAAAGCATCTGCATTAAATTTTGAGTGAAACTCCGGAAAACCTTTACAGAGGCACACCAAATGATGCAGGAAGCCTACGGCGATGAGTGCTTACGCTGTACTCGGTGTTACGAATTTTTTTTTAGCTTTTATTAAAAAAAAAAAAGACCTTGATTCATGCTGCATTTCTTATGCACTTGACACGTTCCAAATCATAACGGTTTCCATGAGACTGATCAATGGAACACGTAACTAACAAACTAAATAACGAATGGTTCACACGGCTTAATACTGACCTGGCGGAAGTTAAAGATGACCCTCGTTCAGGACACCTGACGTCTACCGACGACACTCATCTCAGGAATTCAACGAAATTCATGTCACAGGGACAAACTGTTAATCTACGATACTATCAGGAAGTGTCGCGACGCCTGAGGGAAAATGTGAGAAGGAAACGACCTGAAAGGTGGCGAAAAATTCATGGCTCTTGCATAATGCTAACGCACCTACCCCTGTTGGTGCTTGACTGTCGCACAAGAAACGAAATTACTGTGCTGCCTCATCGTCCGTACTCTCCAAACCTAGCCCCTGTGGACTTTTTTTTTTTAATTTCCAAAGTTGAAAACCCTGTTGAAAGGAAGATTTACAGCGATAGACGAGAGAAAAGAAAATTCGCAGACGGCCATTCGCGCAATCCAGCAAAGGGTGCATCAATTGTGGAGGAGAGAATTTCAAATGAGGCTGCACAATAAGTAAATGGTAAGCGTAGAGAAATTTTGTGGATAAAGTTCTAGAATTTTCTGAACAGACCTCGTATTCGCATTTTTTATGCTGTGATAGTATTTTTACGCTGGTTGACGTATCCGTAGCCTGGAAGTTACAGTCGCGGACAGCCCTCGACTTAATGTCTGTTAACAACGTAATTTACACACTTACTATCGGTACACTACCGTCTCGTTCTTGCTCGGTAGTGAGAAACACCGTCCAAACGGAGCGCGCACGAATAAACCGTTACTTTTGATGTTCAGTCATTGCGCGAGTTGGTTCATTGCTGCGGGGAACTGACGTGGTTTGTCGTCCACGCCGGAAGCGCCTTGCTGCGCCGCACCCATTTTCCTGGTATTGCGCGGTGCGGCGCAGCGCGCCTTGTATGCACAGAGCATAATACGGCTGCGCTGCGCACATAGTACAAGGTTTATGCTGCGGTCACAGTGGTACAGACATAGGCGGACTGCACCGCCGACCGACGTCGACCGGAGAAGCCCGATAAGGAGACATCTAACAGGACTAGAGATGGGCAAACTCGTTCATCCTTGGGAACTAGTTCACTGCTGATCGTTCTTTTTTGGGTACCGTTCATTTTTACTCGTTCACCGTTCATTTGTGCTTGGTATATGGTTCTTATGAAAAACTGAAAACTAGTAGTGTAGGTGACGGAAGGATGGAAGGCATCAAGAGGAGGCACTTGCCTCCCCCCTGGAGTATAGAGTTTTTATTCATTACAGAATTCTTACACAATTTTGGAAGTAATTTCTGAGATCCTGCAGAACCTCTCGTTTAGCCAACCTTGGCCTTGTGTGGCTGATCGCAGGGAAATAATATAGGGTGGCGCACGAAAAACCGGCCCCAAGTACAGACTGCTCGCCAATTACGGACTATGTGTTGCCCGTTACGACCAGATACAACAAACAGACAAACATGTAATAATTAGGCAGTGGAGAAATAACAAGCTAATGGAAGCAACAATTGCGAAACAATCGATGACGATGTGTAGAGAGCTGGAGAAGAGAACAGGAGAATCTCACCTGTTGGTAGCTGTTTCCCAACTTAATAGACCACAAGTGTCTCGTATAAAATTCTTCGTTTCGACTTCCACTACATAGTTATGCAACGCTGTTAACAATAATCGCTTACACCCTATATATACTTCACGTTGTCTCTTGGTTTTTATGTTGCATTATTAAAGTTAATGCAGCAATAATAATAATAATAATTATTAAGTTCGCAGTAATAAAGTCTTTGGTTTGAAAGCTCCTTCTGAACAAATGTTTTTGAGATAATAAGTAAACACGATTTTATGGCAATCTATGTCTTCTCAAATGGAGAGGCACCGCTTTTCCTACTGAGCCAAAATGACCCACAACCCACTTTTTTTTTTCTTTCTTTTTTTTTATTTATTTTTTTTTATTTTTGCAAAGAAACCAAACTAGCAGGTAATGCCAATTAGAAACAACCAAATTTAAAAATAATTAGAGCCTTCCTAAGTGTGATGTTTTGTGTACGAAAGATAAACGAAAATCGTTTTATATGAATTTTCTTACACTAAAAATTAAGCAAATTACTGTAAGTTAGCTGCTAAATCAAGTCGATGAAACCAAAAAATATATGAATAACAAAAAAAACTTGCCTTGTTATGTCTTCTACTGTTCATCGATTTAATGAAGTGAGCTGATATGCCCATTTGTTACTTGAAAAGACGTACCTATTACATACAACGTAATTTTTATGTAATTTACGTAACTATAAAATACTTTTTGATTACCGGTCGTGGACGCTGAATAGCCAAAACCAAGTGCAAGAACAGTTTGGAACACATGTAAAATAGGCGAGCGCAGTGAACGAAACGAACAATTGGATACTGAACTAACTAGGAGCAATCGGCAGTGGAACTGAGACAGGTGGTCATGCGAAGAACGACGAGTGCGGCCGAGGGGGACCGAGACTGAGACGAGCGCGCGACCGAGGCTGGATCGAGAACTGCCGAAGTGACCGCCAACTATGAACCGATCGTTCCTCGTTCCCGGGAACTATAAGTAGACCGCTGCGACCGAAGTGAACTATGAACCGATCGTTCCTTGAAATTCGTTCCTCGGTCCTTTCGTTCATCTTGGTGAACCATTCCTTTGCACCCGTTCGTTCGCTAACTACCCATCTCTAATCCAGACCATAACACAGGAATTCCAAACTGCATCAGGATCCACTGCAAGTACTATGAGAGTTAGGCGGGAGGTGAGAAAACTTGGATTTTATCGTCGAGTGGCTGCTCAAAAGCCACACTTCACGCCGGTAAATGACAAACGACGCCTCGTTTGGTGTAAGGAGCGTAAACATTCCTGTAATGGAAAACCGTTATGTGGAGTGACGAATGACGGAAGACAATGTGGCGATCCGATGGCAGAGTGTGGGTATGGCGAATGCCCGGTGAACCTCATCTGCTAGTGTGTGTAGTGTAGGAGGCTGTGATATTATGGTGTGGTCGTATTTTTCATGGTGGGGGCTTACATCTCTTGTTGTTTTGCATGGCACTATCACAGCACAGGCGTACACTGATGTTTTAAGCACCTTCTTGAATCCCACTGTCGAATAGCAATTCGGGGATGGCGAGTGCATCTTTCAACACGATCGAGCACCTGTTCATAATGCACGAATAACATTCCTGTAATGGACTGGTCTGCACAGAGTCCCGATCTGAATCCTATAGAACACCTCTGGGATGTTTTGGAACGCCGCCTTCGTGCTAGGCCTCACCGACCGACATCGATACCTCTCCTCAGTGCAGCAGTCCGTGAAGAAGTCATTTTCGGCCAGGTGTTCGGATGCATTTGCTCACATAGTATATACTGTCAGTCTTTTTGTTGTGCCTATCTGCGACGCAGCATCTCAGCTATATGGTGAGCAATTGGCTTTCAGGTCGTGACCATTCAGCCATATCAGTAATGGAAAAATGATACGATACTGTGTGGGAGGCGATTGTCTTGTCAGTTACGAAGATACGAACGAAAGGACAAACCAACACCCAGTTCAAGAGCGAAGAAAAATTTCCAACCCGGCCAGAAATAGAAGCCTGGTCCCTTCGATTAGCAATCTGCCTCGCTGACTGCGCAGCTACCGAGGCAAACGATTAGCAAACATTTCGAAAACTTTTTCACGCTTTCACATAGCTAACACTACATGCAGTTGATGGAGTATACAATTTCAGTCCTGGATGGTCGAGGCGGATTGGTAGATCTGCTGGGAGGGGACCAAACAGAGAGGTCATCGGTTCCATGGGATTAGGGAAGGATAGGGAAGGAGCTGTTGCGTGTCCTTTTAAAGGAACCATTCCGGCATTTGCTGAATCGATTTAGGGAAATCACGGAAAATTTAAATCAAGATGGCCGGGTGTGGGTTTGAACCGCCGTCCTCCCGATGCGAGCTCCGTATGCTAACCATCGCGGCACCTCGCTCGGTAGGGTGGTGGGAGTGTAGGGAGGAGGGAAGAGGTGGCGACAGGAAAGGCGTACGGCAACGCTACACCATTAACAACGCCAGCTCCAGATTAACATGCCCGCCTCGTGACGATACGGCATAAACGCCAAAGAAGAACAAGAAGACATTTCACAACGCATTACAGAACTTGGCTGATACGTATCAAATGAACGAGGAGACGTTACAAGTTCATTAGCACTTTTTATTAGTAGAGGAAAGGAAAAAGAAAACAACAAATGACGTACCAAATAGAAGTGTAGCCAAACGCGACCAATGTACTGCACATTGTATACGCGACATATACGAATTCTGATCAAAGCATCTACTGTAGAGACTGAAATTTTGGAGCATTTTGTATAATGTAATCTTCGTATATATGCTAAGATGGCATCTGTTCTTTCGGACATGTCCGAAAGGACAGATACCATCGGTCACCATCCAGCTCGTTACAATGAAATTGCAATGAAATGAACACCCTTAGCTGCTTACAGGCGTTGACGTATGTGTTCATTTCAATGTAATGTAATCTTCGTATCACACACAAGGAGTATTTTAGTTCCCTATTATTTCCATAACATACGTTTGTGACAAAAATCGTCCTAGATGGCCTTTTGGGTATTAATTCTTCCTACGCGCTGAAAATGTCCATAAAGAGTGTTCATTGTTATAATGTTTTAAGGAATACAGAAGTTAGTCTACGTGTGACAGCTACTTCAGATGTCACGATTTAATGATACCATTTACGTTTCGTGACATATCTACAGTGTACGTTGAGTTTCAAAATCGATCTGCCATACAAGTGACAAATCCCAGAAATATACAGCAGCTATATTCATCCTATGAGTGCCTAAGGCAGTAGCACACAACCCGATACTTACCGCCCACTACCGGGCGTTCAAGTTTTCATGGTGCGTGGTAGGTGGCAGCGGTTTTGAAAACATTTTCATTAGGTTCCCATAAAATTTTTACTTAAAATATTTCGTAAGTAATTATTGTTGTTATATGATTTAACATGTTGTGCTTCATAAATTTTACTTTATAAACCATCCTGCGGGCGGTTAGAAAATTTTACAACTAACAGAGGTAAAAAAGTGGGCACTAGGTATAAAAGGTTGACTACACCAAACATAATGTTTTCCATACCAGCAGTGGACACTATTCTTTACAGTGATACTTACCCAGTGGGCGTGGCACTGCGGACCAGACGTCGTGTTCGCTATTCGCGAAGTAGCGTCCAACTGCAGCATACAGGCGAGACGCCGTCCTTGAGCTACTCGCCTTGGGCTACTCGTGATATCATCAGTGCAGCCAACATTTCCGCGTGGAAAACAAGTGTGTCAGAGACACTGCTATTGCTTTAGTTTGTGGAACGTCGTACGTGAAACTGTTGCATATTTTATTTTATTTTTTTTAAATTCCCGTCCCGTCCGTCGACGACGAGGTCATTGGAGATGGGAAATGAATTCGGGCTGTGTAAGGCAATACCTTTTTTATATATATAAAAAAAGAACTCTGGCGGGAATAACCGAATGGCAACAATCCACTCAGACGGTTGTTGGAAAACAATCGAATCATTTGAGTGTAGTTTTACTTATCGGTTGAATTATTCATTCAGTCTTCTGAGTGTCACCTGTCTGTAAGCAGAACCGAGTCAAAACAATCGACTGTAGCTTTACAAGTGTGATTCAGAGGAAAATTATTTACTATGACGCAAATAAGGTATTACAGATATACCATTTTCGACAGAGTAACCATGGCGTGTAATGGACGCACTTCACCGCTTCGGAGGTGCGAGAATACTTCCTGAAAGAGTTCTTCTGGTTGTGAATACTGCCATACATACAACGTGCGTTTCACCGCTTTAGCCATTCTGAAATGCTTGCCTCCCAGCTCCCAGTGCGTCTTTAAGCCATTCACACACATGAAAGTAATTCGGGGCCATGTCTGGTGAGTAAAGTAGGTGTTCGAGACGATCAAAATTCATACCCTGTATTGTTACTACAGTTGAATGGGCAGTACTGTCATGTTGCAACAAAACACCTGCTGTCAGAAGTCCTCGTCGTTTACTCCTAATTGCAGGACGAAGGTGATTTCGTAGCAGAGAAGAATCACTCGTTACCGTTAATTCGTTTTCCAATTATTGCTCCAAACTTACCCCCTCTTGTAGCCCAAAATGGAGTGAGTGATTTTTCCAGCCAGTGGTAGCGTGCGGAATATTTTTGGTTTCAGGTCGATATTTTCACTTCAAGTTTGTGACAATGGATCCAGCTTTCATCTCCTGTAAAAACTCTGTCCAGAAACCGACTATACTCCGTTCATTATAAGAATAAGCCTGATGTAAACAAACACAAACGCAATGATTGGTCAGAAGCCGTAGCACAAGTACACCAGTGTTGTTGCGCTCTACTTATGTATTAGAAATGTTATTGCTAAGTTACGTAGAATTAAACCCTAAGATATTCAAATGTGTTAGCAGCCATCGACGTCTTTCTTAATCACTCTTTCGTTATGTAGTTTTTTTTTCGAAAATCGTGTATATTCACAGCCACTGCACTGTTGTGCTCTGATTGTTGCGCTGTTAATAAGCAATATGAAAATGGCTGAGGCTGCTTCCTGCTATGTAGTGAAACACGCGAGTGGAACACGGTTAAAAAGTGCTGAGAAACAGGTTGTTCTTAATGTTTGCCATAAATTTATAGAGATAATTGGTTTTGACGTTTTCCGACGGAATGTATTACATACAGTTATCGAGAAGTGCACATTCGTGTAAAGTAGAGTCGGTAGCGTTGCAGCTTAGTACATCTTTGTAATACATGGTATACTGGTTCACGCCCAGCTCGATTCAATTTTTTTTCTCGTTCAGTTCCAATTACCTACATCTCTTAATTGCAAAATTCATCATTTTTTATGAATAATGCACGTCTTCTTGTTTCTAATTACATATTGCAGACGAAATTCCTGTTTTCATTTCAAATGTAAATTCTCAGTTATCGATATTTTATGAAAGACTGTTATAAAGATTGTTTAAATTAAGGAGACATATCAACTTAATTTTTAAAGCAAAAATTAAAAACTAAATACTCTTTATTTGGACTATGTCCATTGTTTTATGCCACAGATGTAGACATGCATCGTAGAAACATGAAAAACAATCATTTTCACAGCATCAGCACATCATACAAATGCTGCATTTTTACATTTGCTACTGTACCATTACAGTAAGAACGCAACACAACTGATGGAACCAAGTTAAAGGGATCTGGCCAAGAAATAAGACTGTTAAGCTGACAGACGTACTGAAACTAATGCACGCAGCTTTTTCACATTGTAAGTAGGCTGTTTAGGTTTTCTTATTGGTAACGCCACGTAGCGCTCTGTATGAAACTCACTGGCTGTGCTGTGTGCAGTCTGTGGCTAGTTTGCATTGTTGTCTGCCATTGTAGTGTTGGGCAGCTGGATGTTAACAGCGTGTAGCGTTGCGCAGTTGGAGGTGAGCCGCCAGCAGTGGTGGATGTGGGGAGAGAAATGGCGGAGTTTTGAAATTTGTAAGACTGGATGTCATGAACTGCTATGTATATTACGATTATTCAACACTATTAAGGTAAATACATTGTTTGTTCTCTATTAAAATCTTTCATTTGCTAACTATGCCTATCAGCAGTTAGTGTCTTCCGTAGTTTGAATCTTTTATTTAGCTGACAGTAGTGGCGCTCGCTGTATTGCAATGGTTCGAGTGACGAAGATTTTTGTGAGGTAAGTGATTTGTGAAAGGTATAGGTTAATGTTAGACAGGGCCATTCTTTTGTAGGGATTATTGAAAGTCAGATTGCGTTGCGCTAAAAATATTGTGTGTCACTTTAGTGAATGTTTGAGTACGTTCAGTTTTGCCCAGCTGTTTGAAAAGCCAATAATTTAAGAGGTTTATCAGCACAGTAATTCATAAATTTTTCTAAGGGGACGTTTCATATGTCGACCCTTAGCCGAGGATACCTCACTGGAATCTTCTGATTTTTTTCTTGTAGTTTGTGTAATTAGTGTAGCTATTGTTTATTGCTAGCGCGTAATTGCAGAGAGAATCTCCTTTGTAGTTGCAGTCTTGCATTGTTGTACAGTAAAACAGTTGTGGCATGCATGTAGATTTGCACCAAGTATTTCGCAGCTGCGCTTGCAATTAACTAGATATTATTTTCAGTGCTATGTTAATGTGTTTTCTTATTTTGCTCTTCAAATTGTGCTTTTCTGTGTTGTCGTGTGAAATATTGTGACAATAATGGCGTGTGAAAAACGTAATACTAGGCTCCAAAGTAAACTGAGAAATGACAGTGAAGACGAAAGCAGTGTGTTAGCGCCACTGTGTAATGAATTAACTAATGTTCAAAGTAGTAATTTGAAAATTTAATAGATGTACTAATATCACTATTTTCTGTCTACAGACCCAGTAAATAATACGTTTATGATGTACTTTCTTAAAAAAAGAGCACAAATAATCATTTCCCTTCACAAGATTTGCATACATAATTTTCTTTTCAACTACTTGGTAATATTTCGTGTAGAATAAGTTGTGGTGCACCACTTTAATTACATAGACATTAAGATGTGAATAGACATTTCCCTTGTCTGCATTGTTGCTTTTACTGTAATATTTTTTCTGCTTGAGCTATGTCATGTTTAGATATAAGTTATTGCATTTGCTGCTGCTATTTTCCAGGCATAGTGCTACTAAATTTCACTTTACATTACTCTGTTAAGCCAGTTTAACTACTGATTTATTTTTCTTGTTTGCTGCTCATTGCCTTATATTAGTTTAATATTGCTGCTTGCTTTGCTAATTTGCATTTTTTTGTCATTGCTGTTTGTGTTAATTGTTTTGTACTGCTGCATTTCCTCGTCCCTTAGTTTAGCATCTGAGCTCCCTAGATTTAAGTTAGCTTAAGATGGGATAGGCCATATAAGAGAACAAGTTGTGATGAATTGGAAGAAATGCATTGAGAAGCTATAAGAAAATGGTTTGGCCAAAATAGTATTTTGAAAGAGGATATGAGCAAAAAAGTAGGGTTTAGGGACAACAGGTTTAGGCAGGATTTTCTTGGAAATAAATGATGAGGTAAGATAACGGAAAATAAATAATGAGGTAAGAAATGTGTGGAAATATAAATACAGAAAGCATGCTTGGATAGAATTTTTTTGTGGAAACAAATGTTGAAATAAGAGGAAAGATATATGGAATGAAGTTTTGGGGTGGACTGCAGTACCAAATGTCACACTGAAAACAAACCCTGTCCTGTATTTTTGTGTTATTACACTATGTGAATTTGTGTTTTTCCTGTCTTAATGTGTTTAGCTAATAAGAGTTATGTTGTAGAATTTTTCTGATAATATGTTATTTTCTTTGAAAAGATGTTTAGACATTATTTATTCTGTTCTGTTTTAATGCTCATGTGTGAAGTTGATGTTTCAAAAGTTATTCTGATCTTTTATGTATGTACTCATGTCATAATTCCTGTAACACTGATGTATATGTTATTTCGATTCTTTTGTAAGGCCTGTACTACAAATGTTATTTGTATTGTTATGTTCTTTAATGATGTATTTTGTACCTTTGTAATTGTATTCTTATGTTATAAAATTGTAATTGACACCAGTTCGTCGTATTATTAACTTGTAAGTTCCATTTCACTGCACACATTTCTGTTGGTCATAGTATATGGACAATATGTGAGAAGTAGGGACTGTTAGTGTTTGCACATGTGTTAATAATTCAGCAAGGGACTGGATAACAGCATTGCTGGTTCTAAGGACAATTCCAAAAACTTTGTGAGTGCACAAGTGGTGGTTATGGACTTGCTATATTGTCCGCAAGACTCTTCGATGGTGATTGTGCACCTGCACAGTCGCTGCAGATGGCTGCTGGCCATCTCTACAAGGATTACAGTGGGTCTACACCTTTGATGATCCATCAATACCATTATTTCCACAAGGACTACAACGGGTCGGCATACTCTAGATTAGGTGGTTTAGCAGCTGCTAGGGTATAGCCCCCCAATTCTTGCACCAGTGCCTATCGGAGCTCCTGAAGTGTCGTAGGGGTTTGAAGACGTGCAGCGATACGTCGACCGAGAGCATCAAAGACGTGCTCGATGGGGTTTAGGTCTGGAGAACAGGCAGGCCACTCCATTCGCCTGGTATCTTCTGTTTCAAGGTACTCCTCCATGATGGCAGCTCGGTGGGGCCGTGAGTTATCATCCATCAGGAGGAAGGTGGAACCCACTGCACTCCTGAAAAGGCGGATATACTGGTGCAAAATGACGTCCCGATACACCTGACCTGTTAGAGTTCGTCTGTCAAAGACATGCAGGGGTGTACGTGCACCAATCATAATCCCACCCCACACCATCAAACCACGACCTCCTTACAGGTCCCTTTCAACGACATTAAGGGGTTGGTATCTGGTTCCTGGTTCACGCCCGATGAAAATCCGGCGAGAACCACTGTTCAGACTATACCTGGACTCGTCCCTGAACATAACCTGGGACCACTGTTCCAGTGACCATATACTGTGTTCTCGACACCAGGCTTTATGTGCTCTCCTGTACCCAGGGGTCAGTGGAATGCACCTTTCAGGTCTCCGGGCGAATAAACCATGTCTGTTCAGTCATCTGTAGACTGTGTGTCTGGAGACAACTGTTCCAGTCGCTGCGGTAAGGTACCGAACGAGGCTACCTGCAGTACTCCCTGGCCGTCTACGGGCACTGATGGTGAGATATCGGTCTTCTTGTGGTGCTGCACACTGTAGCACCTGGACACGTTTCCTGTCTGCTGGAATCGTTGGCATAATCTTGAGATCACACTTTGTGGCACATAGAGGGCCCATGCTGCGACCTGCTGTGTTTGATTAGCCTCCAGTCGCCCTAGAATTCTACCACTTATAACGTCATCAATATGTGATCTTTGAGGCATTTTCAACACACAGTCACCATTAGCATGTCTGAAAACATCCGCACACTTACTCGCTGCACCGTACTTTGACATGCACCAACGCACCTCTGCGTATGTGGACGGTCTTAGAGGGACTTTTACTGTTGTATTATTGTATTCGCGCACATATTGGTGTTGAACCCCGCTCCCTCTCCCTACATCTACATCTACATCTATACTCCGCGAGCCACCTTACGGTGTGTGGCGGAGGGTACTTATTGTACCACTATCTGATCCCCCCTTCCCTGTTCCATTCACGAATTGTGCGTGGGAAGAACGACTGCTTGTAAGTCTCCGTATTTGCTCTAATTTCTCGGATCTTTTCGTTGTGATCATTACGCGAGATATATGTGGGCGGTAGTAATATGTTGCCCATCTCTTCCCGGAATGTGCTCTCTCGTAATTTCGATAACAAACCTCTCCGTATTGCGTAACGCCTTTCTTGAAGTGTCCGCCACTGGAGCTTGTTCAGCATCTCCGTAACGCTCTCGCGCTGACTAAATGTCTCCATGACGAATCGCGCTGCTTTTCGCTGGATCATGTCTATCTCTTCTATTAATCCAACCTGGTAAGGGTCCCATACTGATGAACAATACTCAAGAATCGGACGAACAAGCGTTTTGTAAGCTACTTCTTTCGTCGATGAGTCACATTTTCTTAGAATTCTTCCTATGAATCTCAACCTGGCGCCTGCTTTTCCCACTATTTGTTTTATGTGATCATTCCACTTCAGATCGCTCCGGATAGTAACTCCTAAGTATTTTACGGTCGTTACCGCTTCCAATGATTTACCACCTATGGCATAACCGTACTGGAATGGATTTCTGCCCCTATGTATGCGCATTGTATTACATTTATCTACGTTTAGGGAAAGCTGCCAGCTGTCGCACCATGCATTAATCCTCTGCAGGTCTTCCTGGAGTACGTACGAGTCTTCTGATGTTGCTACTTTCTTGTAGACAACCGTGTCATCTGCAAATAGCCTCACGGAGCTACCGATGTTGTCAACTAAGTCATTTATGTATATTGTAAACAATAAAGGTCCTATCACGCTTCCTTGCGGTACTCCCGAAATTACCTCTACATCTGCAGATTTTGAACCGTTAAGAATGACATGTTGTGTTCTTTCTTCTAGGAAATCCTGAATCCAAGCACAAACCTGGTCCGATATTCCGTAAGCTCGTATTTTTTTCACTAAACGTAAGTGCGGAACCGTATCAAATGCCTTCCTGAAGTCCAGGAATACGGCATCAATCTGCTCGCCAGTGTCTACGGCACTGTGAATTTCTTGGGCAAATAGGGCGAGCTGAGTTTCACATGATTTCTGTTTGCGGAATCCATGTTGGTTATGATGAAGGAGATTTGTATTATCTAAGAACGTCATAATACGAGAACACAAAACATGTTCCATTATTCTACAACAGATTGACGTAAGCGAAATAGGCCTATAATTATTCGCATCTGATTTATGACCCTTCTTGAAAATGGGAACGACCTGCGCTTTCTTCCAGTCACTAGGTACTTTACGTAATTCCAGCGATCTACGATAAATTGCTGATAGAAAGGGGGCAAGTTCTTTAGCATAATCACTGTAGAATCTTAAGGGTATCTCGTCTGGTCCGGATGCTTTTCCGCTACTAAGTGATAGCAGTTGTTTTTCAATTCCGATATCGTTTATTTCAATATTTTCCATTTTGGCGTCCGTGCGACGGCTGAAGTCAGGGACCGTGTTACGATTATCCGCAGAGAAACAGTTTCGGAACACTGAATTCAGTATTTCTGCCTTTCTTCGGTCGTCCTCTGTTTCGGTGCCATCGTGGTCAACGAGTGACTGAATAGGGGATTTAGATCCGCTTACCGATTTTACGTATGACCAAAACTTTTTAGGGTTCTTGTTTAGATTGTTTGCCAATGTTCTTTGTTCGAATTCGTTGAATGCTTCTCTCATTGCTCTCTTTACGCTCTTTTTCGCTTCGTTCAGCTTTTTCTTATCAGCTATGATTCGACTACTCTTAAACCTATGATGAAGCTTTCTTTGTTTCCGTAGTACCTTTCGTACATGATTGTTATACCACGGTGGATCTTTCCCCTCGCTTTGGACCTTAGTCGGTACGAACTTATCTAAGGCGTACTGGACGTTGTTTCTGAATTTTTTCCATTTTTATTCCACATCCTCTTCCTCAGAAATGAACGTTTGATGGTGGTCACTCAGATATTCTGCGATTTGTGCCCTATCACTCTTGTTAAGCAAATATATTTTCCTTCCTTTCTTGGCATTTCTTATTACACTTGTAGTCATTGATGCAACCACTGACTTATGATCACTGATACCCTCTTCTACATTCACGGAGTCGAAAAGTTCCGGTCTATTTGTTGCTATGAGGTCTAAAACGTTAGCTTCACGAGTTGGTTCTCTAACTATCTGCTCGAAGTAATTCTCGGACAAGGCAGTCAGGATAATGTCACAAGAGTCTCTGTCCCTGGCTCCAGTTCTGATTGTGTGACTATCCCATTCTATACCTGGTAGATTGAAGTCTCCCCCTATTACAATAGTATGATCACGAAACTTCTTCACGACGTTCTGCAGGTTCTCTCTGAGGCGCTCAACTACTACGGTTGCTGATGCAGGTGGTCTATAGAAGCATCCGACTATCATATCTGACCCACCTTTGATACTTAGCTTAACCCAGATTATTTCACATTCGCATTCGCTAATAACTTCACTGGATATTATTGAATTCTTTACTGCTATAAATACTCCTCCACCATTGGCGTTTATCCTATCCTTGCGGTATATATTCCATTCTGTGTCTAGGATTTCGTTACTGTGCACTTCCGGTTTTAACCAACTTTCCGTTCCTAATACTATATGCGCACTATTTCCTTCAATAAGAGATACTAATTCAGGAACCTTGCCCTGGATACTCCTGCAGTTTACCAATATTACGTTAACTTTTCCTGTTTTTGGTCTCTGAGGATGGACGTTCTTTATCAACGATGATAATGTCCTCTCTGGTAAGCCGTCATGTATTTTATCGTTTCGCCCAAGGGGGGGTCCCTCTAACCTAAAAAACCCCCGTGTGCACGCCACACGTACTCTGCTACCCTAGTAGCTGCTTCCGGTGTGTAGTGCACGCCTGACCTGTCTAGGGGGGCCCTACAGTTCTCCACCCAATAACGGAGGTCGATGAATTTGCAACCATTATAGTCGCAGAGTCGTCTGAGCCTCTGGTTTAGACCCTCCACACGGCTCCAAACCAGAGGACCGCGATCGACTCTGGGCACTATGCTGCAGATATTAAGCTCAGCTTGCACTCCGCGTGCGATGCTGGTTGTCTTCACCAAATCAGCCAGCCGCCGGAAGGAACCAAGGATGGCCTCAGAACCCAAGCGGCAGGCGTCATTCGTTCCGACATGTGCTACTATCTGCAGCCGGTCACACCCAGTGCGTTCAATAGCTGCCGGAAGGGCCTCCTCCACATTACGGACGAGACCCCCCGGCAAGCACACCGAGTGCACACTGGCATTCTTCCCCGACCTACCCGCTATTTTCCTAAGGGGCTCCATAACCCGCCTAACGTTGGAGCTCCCTATAACTAATAGGCCCGCCCTCTGTGACTGTCGGGACCTTGCCGGAGAATCGGCCACTGGCCCAACAGGCGAGGCATCCTGTGGTGGCTCGGAAACGATGTCATCACCACTAGGAAGCACCCCCTACCTGTTGGAAAGGGGTAAGGCAGCTGCCACGCGGCCAGATCTCACCTTCGCCTTTCGGCCAGGCACGCGCGAGCCCACCACTGTCCGCCATTCACCCTGGAGTGATGGCTGACCGGTAAGATGCTCACTGCCGGAAGACGCAGCGACATCAGGGGTTCCATGTGATTCCAAGGCCACCGAAGTAGGCATAGGTCTCACCACAGTTGCCCCAACGCCACTACGAGCCGACGCCTGCGCCTCGAGCTCGATGAGCCTAACAGACAAAGCCTCCACCTGCCCCTGAAGAGTGGCCAATTCTCCTTGCGTCCGCTCACAACAACCACAGTCCCTACACATGACTATGTTTACCCTACTCTATACGGTGACAAATTCCCAAGATAATCTTCTGATGAGCTACTCTGATAATCAAGAAACACTCACTGAAATACGAGACGCGAAAACTACGCTAGGTTTTCCCAGAAAAACTATTTAAAAGCTAAGCGCAGCAAATAAGTACAAAAACGCTTTATACAAACAGTACTCGCTGCTGCTGGTGCTCTCGCTCTGGCTGTCACAAGACAACTGCTGATTCAAGTGACTAGTGGCTAACGGCCGCGAAACAAACAAAGGACGGTTTTAGGGCGCTTTCTGTTCTAAACGATCAAGAAAACACTAAGAAATTTAACACGAAAACTACGTAAAGTTTTATCAAGAACTGTTAGTTACTATGCAGAGCAGATAAACACAAATAGAATCCCTTCCTTAGTGGAAGGTCGTAAACAAAATGCAAAATAAACGCTTTATACAAACAGTACTCGCTGCTGCTGGTGCTCTCGCTCTGGCTGTCACAAGACAACTGCTGATTCAAGTGACTAGTGGCTAACGGCCGCGAAACAAACAAAGGACGGTTTTAGGGCGCTTTCTGTTCTAAACGATCAAGAAAACACTAAGAAATCTAACACGAAAACTACGTTAAGTTTTATCAAGAACTGTTAGTTACTATGCGGAGCAGATAAACACAAATAGAATCCCTTCCTTAGTGGAAGGTGAAACACGTATGTAACGCAGCAGCGATGGCGAGGCATTGCAGCGTCTCTGACCAGAGAGCCTGCGCTTGACCGCGCGAGTGTTGCAGTGCAGTGCTAGTAGTAGCACAGTCTAACATAACAGTCGCGACACTTCGCCTAGATTTTGTTGCCTTCAGCGCCAGCAGCGCCCCAAGCGGCCGGTAGGTTGAACTGTGAGTTCGGCGCGATCGTGAAATCGAATAGTGACTGTTTATTTTGATTTACACAATGGTTTTTACCATCGGCAGCGTTTGAAGCGCAATAAATTGCAGCAGCAATAGGAAGAAGACACCACAGCTGTCTTTTTCAGGTTTCCTAAGGATCCTGAGAGGTATATACCATCATGTTACTAAAGTGTATCGTCAGGATTCACTTGCAAACTGTATGTGTATAAATGATGAATGTTTCGTTTTAGGAGCAAAAAATGGCTAGTTAATAGCAGACGAGAAGACCTTATGAAGAAAGACCCGGTTTACCTGTATAATAATATTAGGTTTTGTTCGCTACATTTCGAACAAAACCAGTTCATGAACGCAGACAATAACAAACTCGTGTGGAATGCAGTACTCACACTGTTTGACATTCCAAATAAGCCACCTCAACTGACGATGAAGAGGAAACTGCCACAAAGGTTAGACAGTCGATCTAAAGCTGTAAAACAGTCCTATGACACAGAAGCAGCCAGTTCAACTCTCCATGTATTAGTGCCAGATTCGTGAGAATCATCAACACAGACGTGCTTTGACGATGAAGTGGTTAGATTAAGTGCAGCTGTTCGTGTCTTACAAAAGCGTGTGTAGTGTCAGAATGTGCAGATCGCTAGACTTCGAGCGAAACTATGGGACAAGGAAAGTGCCTACAGACAGATTGTTTGAAAATTATTCAAATATTTGGTTTTGCGTGAAATGTAATATAATCAGCTCATTATAATGTTTTCAGCATATTTCTCCCACTATTTGTTAGTTGCTTGTCCCACTTAGAATAATGTAAAGATGAAGATCGTACTTGTGGCAACAGGCGACAATGACAAACGCAGTAGGCCTACAGAACGATAAACGAGCTGTCCATCGCTTTTGCATGTAGAGGTACATGTCTGTGCTTCTTACATGTGATTCTGTGTGTTTATATTCTTTTGATATCGACGTGGTAAGCTGCAATTCTGTCCAATGTCACAAGTGTTTCTTCACGAATGTGTTGTACCTTGCCACTATATTCATGGTTTTTGTCCATACTTGCACTTATTTTACAATCATTTTTAGAAACATATATGCCTTCTGATACTACACAAACTCTTGGAGGCAAGAAACTAACTCGAATAATTTGGAAATAACGTAGGAAATGGATGCAAACAAACATTATGCTTACGCCGCATCTGACGTTCACCTTACCTGCCGCTTGGGGCGCTAGTGTCGCTCCACCTGTCAAACGGCAACAATTTTTACAGCAGTGAGTGTCGCGACTGTTATACAGTATTAGACTGTGGTAGTAGTCATGTAGTGCAGTACGCTAGTAGTCGTCATGCAGAGCGGTCGGTCAGTGGTAGCAGCCCAGTGCGGTTGTGTGATGTAGTCTGTCGGCAACACTGGTCAAGATGCTGAATGAGGTATATTGTAAATTAAGGTAATCAACAGATAATGTAAAGTTTATTTATTGTAATTAATCTCCAACAAATGCCCCAATAATAATTTTTATTTCAAAAGCATTTTTCAAAAAAAATTTACTTTTTATTGAACTAACGATTTCGTTGCACTTCCCATTTCATTCCACTTCTTTTAAAGAAAATTTCAGTAAAATCACAAAAAAAGGAATATTATTATTTGCAATGCAGTTCCTCCAAGCCGTGCGCACGAATAAGAGCAGAAATTTGACATCCAGTTATTCTGAGGTAAGACTTTAATTCTGATTGTTTTGCACAGGGCCAAAGACCGATATTTCGGTTTAATTGTATTTTCTTATCACTGAATTCACTTTAAAATTTTTACGAGGAATTTGTATTTGAGTTAGATTGCTAATTTTTGTTTAATTGTCATTGTCAGTAGATTTCATTGTGGCGAGGTTACACTTAGCGCAATGTCCATTACCATTTCTAATTAGATATTGTCCATCTTCTAAAAATTTTGTGGGGAGGTTACACTCGGCTCCCATTTGTATTAAGTATTGTCTTTTTCTTTTAAATTACGGTGGGGAGGTTACAAAGGTCGTAAACAAAAAGCAAAATAAACGCTTTATACAAACAGTACTCGCTGCTGCTGGTGTTCTCGCTCTGGCTGTCTCTCCAGTTATCAGGCGACAGGGGTCCGCGGCGAAACAGGAGGGCTGAAAACGCATAAACACCCTTTGCTGAAACATCCTTTGCTGCATAGGATCATGTGCTGACTTCGTCGAATGGTTTTGAAAGGTGGCTAGTGGTTCTGTCCAGTATACCAGAGCAAAAACTGCTGTCACACTGCTCTTCAGTGGGTTCAGGTCACTTTCAGTGGGGTTGCAGCCCTTCGATGTCCTCAGAGTAAGGTTGAATCGTCCACGTGTTGGTGGTAGCAGTGTCGAAAGTTGCCAAGAACACTTTCCTGTTGCTCATTGCTCTACGATCTGTCGTTTTCGACCGCGAAATGTGTGAGGATCAAGGCCCCAAGTGAGGGGATGGTTTCTTCGACGCCGTTTAAGCCACTTCCTGAGGGATTTTCGTATCGATTCTGAGATGGTCGGCGGTGTGTCTAAAAGTTATCCTCAGCCATCCATAAGAAAACCAACTGCTTTCAACGCTGGGTGTCGCGGTTCTGCCCTCCGTAACAAAGATGTAAAAAGAAGGAATCAAATGTGGGTAAGACGAGGCATGAGGACCTTGCGATCGTGTAATACGTTCACGAAGGCGTTGGGTGGAATTGGGATAAAAGCCGGTGACAATGTGACATCATTAAACCGCTTTACACGTCAAATTTTCTGAGCTACAGTGGTTTTTTTATTTATTTTTTATTTTTATTTTTTTCACTACAGCTTCCTGTCTTAAGCGTCGCCGAACTCAAGGTTGACGTCGCTCGGTGCCACGCTGTTGCACTATTGCAGAGGAAGGTTGTAGTCAACTTTGATCCAAATTTCAGGCTTATACATCTCAGTGGTATACAATTACGACGTTTTGAAAACATGACCCTTTAATTTTTTTGCACAGTGTAGTTGACGCACATGTCGCGGGTCTGTCAAGTTCGGAAATGAACAACTGACACAAAAATAGACGAAAGAAGGGATACTTTCAGCAAGAAGTGAGGGGCAGGAGTTCAAAGCATTATCGTGCCGAACAGAGGTTTCGGAATCGAAACTACGAAGTCAGATGTAAATAGAGAATCTATCGCACGAGAGGTACATCAAGAAACAAGTGATCAGTCGGAATTAGAGGTAGATAGAGAAGAAGAAGTATTGAATCAGGCAAAGATGTAAGTCCATCTTCCTAGAGAGGAGAATGTTGTCGTTTAGGCTGACAATAATTACCAGCAGGTGAGCGGGGTCGAACGATGAAGTTGAGTGGTTTAGTGAAATCGGTCAGATGTATGGCAAGTTACGGAAATGGTAAACTGGACAAAATAAAAGAGGTAGTCCCTGGAGGAGGCTCGACTGATGTTAAATGAAAGTAAGGTTGAAAGAAGGCATAGCACATCAGTGCATGTAACAGAAAATGTAGATGAAATTATACCAGTCTCAGAACATGAACGGCGACTAGAGTCAGCCAATGCGACTAATATGGTAACTATCAAAGAAGAAGAAGAAGAAGAACGAGGAGGAAAAGAATCCGTAGATGAGAAGGATCTGTAGATGAGATTAATAGAATGCCATTCTGATTGTAATACGTATGAAGTAGAAGCAGAAGTGCATAATCATGAGCGCGATTTGGCAGAGAGTGATTGCAAAGGGGAAGACATATCCGAAGAAGTAGAAATAGATATGCCTGAAGGTACATGTGCTGAAGACATTGTACCAGAAAAAAAAAACAGAATCAACATGAATTGACATTGGGTATTCAGAATTATATGATGAAGTACATCATCTACAGGGCAGAAAGGCCATGAGAGATTTGAATATCAGAAGGAGGAAGGCACCTCTGGACAAGTGAAAATTCCTCAATGTTGGATGGATATCTTGGAAAAATTTAGCAACAGAAAAGGACTTGCTGCGGGAAAGTGAATACAATAGGGAAAAAGATATACTACCTCAAATTACAACACTAACTGCAAGAGATTTATGTCTGTTACACTCACGTACTCAGATTAGTGCTATCTCAAATGTATTTTCCCCCAAATGATTAAGAAACAACAGGATTTAGAAATAATGCCTACAATGGGTGTAAAAGTAATAGGAGTCACTGGAAAAGTGGATCAAGTAGCAAGTACTGATTGACTTTAGGAGCTAAGGACAAATATTTAGCTATGTATTCCTAGTAACAGCAGAATTAAGTGCTGAGATAACATACTGGGTATAGAATGGCTGATGAAACACCATTTTATTATAGTCTGTGTTCAAGAAACTTGTTACTTGTCAAGTGAAAGGTAAATTGTTTCATATTACTTTTAACCACCTAGTGCAATGGACGTCCGTGAATTGGGTTTTGTAGAATTTAGTATTATCGAGGAAAATGACGGTTTAGGAAATAATTTGAAGGTTATCTATTTCAGAATTTAATGAAGAAGAAAATAACTTCAGGAATAGTAAACTGAACCGATGATTTATCATCAGAAGAGATAAAATTTTTATTTCAAGTATGAACAGTATATAAAAGGGCATTCTTGGATAAACCTGACAGGGTTGTGTGTTATAAAAATTACTTAGCTGTTAAAGACCATGAACTATTTCTTGTTCCAACTTATTCATTCCCTTTGGGCAAAAGACGACAGTCGAGAAAATGTAGACGAGTGACACTCTTTTTCATTTTCTTTTTTTTTAAAAAAAAAGAAAAAAAGTTGACGTACCGCTGTGCTTTAAGGGTGCCACGGGTGACAATCAAAGGGGTCCTGCCATGAAAAGAAGTAGCAGCCCAGACCATCGTCCCTGGTTGTCGGGCCGTAAGGTGGTGACAGTCAAGTGGTTCAAATGGCTCTGAGCATTATGGGACTTAACATCTGAGGTCATCAGTCCCCTAGAACTTAGAACTACTTAAACCTAACTAACCTAAGGACATCACACACACATTCATGCCCGAGGCAGGATTCGAACCTGCGACCGTAGCGGTCGCGCGGTTCCAGACTGAAGCGCCTAGAACCGCTCGGCCACACCAGCCGGCGGCGACAGTCAGTTTGGTATCCCACCGCTGTCATGGGCTTCTCCAGACACATCTTCGCTGGTCATGGGAACTTACTTCTACGGAGAACCCACCACTGAAGACCATTTTACTCCGTTCAATCATATTCCAGGCTGAAGGAGTGTCTGGAAACGCTCCAGACAGCAGCGGCATATCAACCTGACTGCACCCGCCATACGACCCGACAAACGGGAGCGATGGTCTGGGTTGCTGTTTCTTTCCATAGCAGGACCCCATCAGATGTCATCCACGCTCTCTTACAGCACAGGGGTATGTCAACGATTTTGTATACCCCGCTTTGTTGCTCTTCATGGCAAGCTATCCTGGACTTACATTTCATCAAGATAATGCCCACCCGCACACAACGAGAATTTCTACTGCTTGTCTTTATGCCTACCAAACCATACCTTGGCCAACAAGATAGCCGGACCTCTCCGCAATTGAGAATGTTCGAAGCATTTTAGGTAGCGCCTTTCAACCAGCTCTGGATTTTGGCGATCAAACGCGCCAGTTGGACAGAATTTCGCACGATATCCACCAGGAGGGCATCTAACAACTCTGTCAATCAATACCAACCCGAAAAACTGCTGGCATAAGCGTCAGAGGTAGACCAACCGTTATTAACTTGATCAATTTGTGAAGCTGTTTCTAATGAATAAGTCACACAATTTTTTCTGATACTGTAATCTGTAATACTGGTAATTTTCGCCTCACAAACATTAGTAAACGCACAATAGTAAACTCCTGATGGCCTGAAGTTATCAAACAATTGTAACGTAAAATAAATGAACCGTCGCACAGCAGCGACAGGTAAATCTCTATGTACGCGTATCGATTAATGATATAAAAAGAAATCTGTTGTTTTAAGACAAATGAACCTCTAGCGCTTCACCTCTTACTGTTTCTACTCCATGAAAGGCGGACGCGGACTTGGTGCGTTCCGGAATCTGTATTTTATAATTTGTGGAAAATATTCTCTAAATGTTCTAATTGTCTTCTCAATCAGAGAACATATATGTTTATGTAATTAATTACGAGCAGGTACCATTAAGAGGACATTAACCTCATGTATTGCCTGTTATTTGCAAAGCTTTCGTTAATACACACAAGCTATTGTAACTATAATATAAAAAGGTACGTAGCGTTAAAAAACGTGTGTTATATATGAAATGTACTTATTTAGACAAACTATCCTTAAGTATCACCATCTCCTCATTACTTGAATGTTTATAATTTTGTATCAGTTTACCTCCAGAACGATCACGCCGATGGACCGAACGCAGCATTGAGGCAGGAGGAACATTATCGTTTTCCCATCATTTCTGAATCAATCATTTTTAATTGTGTAGTGTTGTTTTTCTTTTAAATTCAGGAAATCTTTTGGTCCCTTAGTGTCGATCCGGGTATGACTGTATCGCAGTCATGAAAACGCGCGGAATTGATAAAGTTGCCTCCTACCAATCTCAAATAAATTAATCTGCTCCTCTATGTCCAAAGAATGCCAGGTATTTAAAAATATTTATCAGGTGAAATAATCATTACAGTGACTTGTTACGATAAGACAATACAATCAATCTCTGATTCTGTTGCCAAGTTGCACACAAAATTTCATTATATATTCAACAATATATTTTTTAGAACACTACAAATCACTTGTTTATTTGTACACTTACATCATATCTACAGATTTCAGTCCCAGTCGGATTATTTTCGTCATCGTCGTTTTTGTGTCTTAGAGTATATTTTAAAAGTTTTGCAGGGTTCGACACATGACTAGTTTACACTTAACTGAACACTACTGACAGAACACTACTGCAGATTCACAGAAGTTAACTGTGTTTTTATTCACAAGGAAGTATTATCACACGTGTAAGTTCTCATATATCAGTGTACATAGATGATTTGACGACTGGCACGAGAACTTGGCACGAACGCTTAACACTGTTAGACAGAGGGTTTAAAGATACAATAAAAGGGGGAATAACAACAAAAGTTTAAAAAAAAGTATTTCGTAAAGAAAGAAATTTAGATCCTGGGGCACATCGTTACCACTGAAGGTACTGAAGAGGCTCCGCAAAGGTGGAAGCTAGCCAAAAGTGTTCAATACATAAATCTCTAAAACAATTAAGAAGGTACAAGGGGGTCCTGTCACATCAATGGTAGTGATGCTAACCGTCCGGCTACAGATGTAGTCGACTTAATTGTTTACGTATGAAAGCGTAAAAACATTAAAAGTAATAACCAATTTAGTGTGTAAAAAAGACATATAATGTATCAACTTTTATTTCGTCTGAAAGTTTCCTTCTGTTTCGTAGGAGGTCGGCCATTAATCTCACACATCATATTGTTGATCGCTGTAAACACTTGAGCCAACCTGCGTAAAATGATACTATGCGATTTTAGAGGTTCTTATTCAAAGTGTAAAGCAGGCATGGGCAGCTTTTGGTGACCCGTGGGCCGCCTCACCATTTCATGCTACAGCAATGCTCCTAGTACATAAAGTCAAAACTATAGCATCCGTGACGTTAATGTTTGTGGTTAATATATTATAACTGATTTCTAAGCTATCCGTAGTGCCATCACAATAAATTATATCTCAAAACACGTCTTTTCAAAAGAACGTGAATATTATTCTGAATAGAAACTCTCAAAACTGTTTGTTAAAACCGACAAATATTATTTTAATTTTGTTTTTCCGCAATTGCCCTGTAAGCTGTTGTTGAGGAATGTGTTTCGTAGAAATGCGTCTTTTCGTGTCATATTCCTTTACAGTAGACAGTCATTCATTACACACCAAACAAACACGCTTGTCTTTGTGCATGATTAAGAAATAATTCTCTGACATTTCTCCTGGAATTGGCGACATTCCACATCTGCTTTTCTATTCTTAATCCCAGTCATTTTGCGAATAAAATCAGTAAGACGTACAGGAACACTTGCACGAAATTAGCAGACAGAGTTTTACGAATGAACTGATAACAGATAAGTAGGTTTCTCATCAAGTTATGGCGCCTGCTGCCTTGTTCAAATCGGCACATTTCGCCAGAAGTCGTTAAGTTTAATTCCTGTCGCCTACTACCAACGTTTGTGATCTGTCAGTGTCAAGCGCAGGCGTACTCAGCAAGCATACCTTATGTATGTGTGTTTTCAGCACTGATCCAGAGGTGGAAATGCTCCCCGTAGCACTTCAAAGTGGTGAATTGTTGTCTCTACTCAGCGCGCACGCGAGGACGTGAGCCACAACGTAGCCCTCGGACTGGAAACCTAGTTCTCTCTGTTGTACAGATCCAGCGACGTCGAAATGGCATTGCGTATACGCAAAGAAACCAAAAACGTTTGCTGGTCTGTATGTTCAGCTGCAAATACGAGGTGAGCCGAGTGTCGGCGGAAATACTCGACAATCAGTTCCGGGAGCAGTAGAATGCGAGCGCCTCGTTCTCCCACCCACGTATTTCTTCCGCTGCCCGGATTGAAACGAAATGGGGCCCGTATCCGACTCGCGGGCTCCTGTCGCCCTCGTGCACGAAGAATAAAAGAGATGAGATTACGGTATTTGACACAAACATATGTGTATGCGTGCGCGCGTGCGTGTGTGTTTGTGTGTGTGTGCGTTTTCGCTCGCAGCTCAGAAGCGAATATATTACACCATTGAACGTAAGTCCGTTCAAGGGAAAGCTTACGTAACTAAGCTTTTTGAAACACCTTCTATGAACTGACGGAAAAAAGTCGTAACACCAAGAAGGGGTTGTGTGACATAAGCGAAAGATGACAGGCGTGTTTCTACATCTGAAAGATGAAGTCTGTTCAAATTTCACGCCAGTCGCATAAGAATGGCGCTAGTAGTGCCACTATGAGGATGCAAATCAGGTTTGCTTTAAATACACGCTGTAATAGTCTTGAGCGTTAGTTACCTGTGAGATTGGCCGTATTGAGTTAATAAAGAATATCTTTAAGACGACTAAGGCGTCATTATCAACACACCTCACTGAGTTTCCACAAGGTCACGTAATACGGCTACGAGAAGCTAGATGTTCTTTTTACGATTCTGCAGAAAACCTTGGCAGGAATGTAGCCAATGACAGCTGGTAGCGGTAGCTACGAGAATATACGGTCGCAAGAAGTCCGGACTCGAGATGGCCGTGCGGTACTACCGAGAGAGAAGAGCATCGTGTTTGGCGTATGGCTCCGGCGCATCGTCTACATCTGTAGCAGAAAGTTGAGCATCAGTTGGCACCAGAGTGACACAACAAACTTTTACAAATAGGTTACTTCAAGGGCAGCTCCGAGCCAGACGCCCTGTAACGTGCATTCCACTGATCCCAAACCGTCGCCGTTTCAATGGTGGCAAGCGAAAGCTCATTGGACGGCAAGGAGATAGTCTCTTGTGTTCTGTCACGTAGAACGATTCTCTTCAGTCATCGTTGGTCCTGTTCTTGTAGGATCGCTTTCCTGTAGCTGCGATGTCGCAGATTTGACGTTTTACCGGATTCCTGATATTCATGGCACACTTGTGAAATGGTCGGACGGGAAAATCCTCACTTCATTTCTACCTCGGTCCACCCCCGTTAGCTGTGTGGTTAGCGCGATAGAATGCCAATCCTATGGGCCCGGGTTCGATTCCCGGCTGGGTCGGAGATTTTCTCCGCTCAGGGACTGAGTGTTGTGTTGCCCCAATCATCATCATTTCATCCCCATCGACGCGCAAGTCGCCGAAGTGGCGTCAGATCGGAAGACTTGCACCCGGCGAACGGTCTACCCGAAGGGAGGCCCTAGTCACACGACATTTACATTTGTTTTTGCTACCTCGGAGATGCTGTGACCCATCGCTCGTGCGCAGACTATAACACCACTTTCAAACTCAGTTAAATCTTGATAACCTGCCGTTGTAGCAACAGTAACCGATATAACAACTGCGCCAGACACTGGTTGTTTTATATAGGCGTTGGTGACAGCAGCGCCGTATTCTGCCTGTTTACATATCTCCGTATTTTAATACGCATGCCTATACCACTTTCTTTGGGGCTTAATGTAGTTGCCGCGCAGTGAAATGGAAGGATATCAGGGGCGATCAGAAAGTTTCCGTATGAGGGCTTCTCTGCAGCATAATATGCACCGTAGCGTCATTCCGATGCGCAACCCTACTAAGGGCCGACATGTGGGCAAGGGACTGGTGTGACATTCGCGTCGTCCCGAGGTCCGTGCGGTAAATACGGACACGTGAATTATGGCGACGTTCTTACTAAATGGATCCAAACAGGACCAAATGCCGGCCGGGGTGGCCGAGCGGTTCTAGGCGCTACAGTCTGGAACCGCGCGACCGCTACGGTCGCAGGTTCGAATCCTGCCTCGGGCATGGATGTGTGTGACGTCCTTAGGCTAGTTAGGTTTAGTTAGTTCTAAGTTCTAGGGTACTGATGGCCTTAGAAGTTAAGTCCCATAGTGCTCAGAGCCATTTGAACCAAGGACCAAATGTACTGTTATTATTTTCTTAGCTGCCAAAGGAAAAATAACGGTAGACATCCACTGGAGACTCAGGAACATGTACGGGGCAGCATGTCTGTCGGAAGCCACCGTTGTGGAGTGGTGTGACAGAGGGTCTGTTTGTTCGTGATAACTCACGTCCCCATGTGCGTATGTCGTGACGTAGAAGTTAGGTCAACTCAAGTGGAAGACACTCGAGCACCTGCCCTATAGTCCTTATCTCTTCCCATGCGATTATCACGCCTTCGGTCCTTTAAAAGTTGCCTTGAAGGGTCGACAATTCCTGTCGGACGGGGATGCGCAGCAGGCAGTTGCGGACTTCTTCAAAGAGTATTACACCGTGTTTTACGAGTACCAAAGGCGTACTTGGACGGGATTTGTGATTGGTGTAAAGAATGGCAGCTAATTCTAAATATAGATAAATGTAAATAAATGCAGATGAATAGGAAAAAGAATCCTGTAATGTTTGAATATTCTATTAGTAGTGTAGCGCTTGACACAGTCACGTCGATTAAATATTTGGGGGTAACATTGCAGAGCTATATGAAGTGGGACAAGCATGTAATGGCAGTTGTGGGGAAGGCGGATAAGTCGTCTTCGGTTCATTGGTAGAATTTTGGGAAGATGTGGTTCATCTGTAAGGGAGATCGCTTATAAAGCACTAATGTGACCTATTCTTGAGTACTGCTCGAGCGTTTGGGATCCATATCAGGTCGGATTGAGGGAGGACATAGAAGCAATTCAGAGGCGGGCTGCTAGATTTGTTACTGGTAGGTTTGATCATCACACGAGTGTTACGGAAATGCTTCAGGAACTCGGGTGGTAGTCTCTAGAGGAAAGGAGGCGCTCTTTTCGTGAATCTCTACTGAAGAAATTTAGAGAACCAGCATTTGAGGCTGACTGCAGTATAATTTTACTGCCTCCAACTTACATTTCGCGGAAACACCACAAAGATAAGATAAGAGAGATTATTGCTCGTACAGAGGCATATAGGCAGTCATTTTTCCCTCGTTCTGTTTGGGAGTGGAACAGGGAGAGAAGATGCTAGTTGTGGTACGAGGTACCCTCCGCCACGCACCGTATGGTGGATTGCGGAGTATGTATGTAGATGTAGATGTAGATGTATCTCAAACCTGGTGCGTCGATGAGATGATTGCCTCAATACACAAGGCGATTTTGATCACCTCTTATAGTTTGATTTTAATCATACGACGACAAAAGGATACACACTATCAATAGTCAACAATTCCACCGATAGATTTAAACTATCGATATACCGATAGGGCTATCGGCTGTCGTCTATCCCTACTTAAGCCAAGTAGAGGTACTGTACATTGTTGGCCTTACTCGAGTCTAGTTGTTTTGTTAATCAGTTCAATTCTTACTTGCAGTTGAATTTAATGTGCTGCCGTTTATTACTTTTGTGCTGTATGCTGTGCTGTACAGTTTAAAACAAGCGTTCAGTGCATAGTGCTATGGAATGTGGAAAAAACAGCAAATTGGCGCTCATAGGAAGAAGAACAACACTAAAAATGCAACAGGAGCATAATATGTAAGAAACTGTCTACGCAACCTGCCGCTGATGGTGCCTTGCAGAAAATAAAGGCGAAACGCGTATGTCACTAAAATTGTGTTTTATTCAGTTGCTGTCAGACGGTCCATAAGTGAAACTTATCAATATACCGTAGTATTCAGTATCACTTTCATGAGTTACGTTTTTGTGAAGATCTCGTATGTTGTTGAAGACTACTTACCTTTGTCCAATCAAGGACAGTAAATTTTTGTGTGTTAATGTTTGTGAAGCAAAGACAGACGTAATTTTTCAAAACAGAACTTTTATAATCAGAAAATTAATTACTTTTGATGTTATAATTTATCCCAAGTCATTGTCTGCATCCGAAGTCCACGCCTAAACATAAGTTATCATTTCTACTTATTTAGATGAAAAAAGCGCATTGCACCAGGCGCATCTCAGCCGTTAGTTGCAGCTCAGCGGTTGGGACGCGTTCTCAAGACAAGAGAGGTGTCACGGCGTTGCCATTGCGCAACAGATAAGCGAAAATTAAATTATAAAAAAAGGAACACTAAGTTTTTCCAGGGCCAACTTATTATTACAAAAGTTTAATGATTTACAATGTTGAATTCAGGCAATACTCTTGCCATTACAAAAGTTTAAACAGACAGAGAACCAGGTAAGAATTTTCAAGTTTTTCTCGGAGTCAGATCTTGCAATACGTTCTCGCAGTCGAATTGTTTGTTATTGTTGTCTTTAGTCCTCAGACTGGTGTGATTCAGCAATCCCCGGTACGGAAAGTCCCACTGCCACACCTTCACCTGCCCATGTTAGGCAAAATTTTTCTGCCTGAATCATGCAGTACTATCAGCGTCAGAGGGTGGTACGGGAGCGCAAGTCCCACCGCCACACCTCCAAAAGTGAATTGCAGGGACGCAGTCACTGCCCTGTGGAAATTTACCGCCTCACCGACACAGTTAGACCGCAATAGACCGGTGATGCTGTATTGTAACCTATCACCCCGGACTACAAGTCCATTTTAAATTAAAAGAAAGTGGTTCAGCTGTCCATGTTACTCTATCCTGTGCAAGCTTCTTCAACTCCCAGTACGTACTGCAGCCTACATCCTTATGAATCTGCTTAGTGTATTCAACTCTTGGTCTCCCTCTACGATTTTTACCCTCCACGCTGCCCTCCGATACTAAATTGGTGATCCCTTGATGCCTCAGAACGCGTCCTACCAAGTCGAATTATTATGTTCAAAATTTACAAATTCTTATGTTGAAAGTGTGCTGTAGTGACAGCTTATACCTTGAGCAAGCAAAACCTTTAATGAATATCTGCGATTATATTATTTTCATTAAGACTAGCTTATACTTTGAGCAACCAAAACCTTTAATGAATAACTACGATTATATTATTTTCATTAAGACAACTTTCCAAATAAAGAATTTTACATTTCAAATGCATTTGTGGGGACCCACAGCTTCCAAATGCTTAATAAACGTAAACATGGTCTGTAGTAGGCTGTAATGTGATTCCCATTTAATCGTTCAAATATTCAACTGTGTGTGAAATATTACGGGACGTAACTGCTAAGGTCAGCAGTCCCTAAGCTTACACACTACTTAACCTAAATTATCCTAAGGACAAACACACACACCCATGCCCGAGGGAGGAATCGAACCTCCGCCGGGACCAACCGCACAGTCCTTGACTGCAGCGCCTCAGACCGCTTGGCTAATCCCGCGCCGCGTATTTAATCGTGCTATTAGCTAATTTCGACCACTTGACATTATCAAGAACCTGTAAAAGCAACATGGAAAAGCACTACATTGTCTGCATACATCGCCATGTATAAAAATACTTTACACGCCTCACATTAAGATAAAACATTACTGCAGGCGATGGCGTGATGAACCATCCCTGTTTCTTCTTCTCTTACTATCAAATCGATTCATCAAGAATCAGCAACATTAATGGGCATGGATCCCTTTGAAGTAAAATATTCCGGAGGTAAACTAGGTTCCCATTCGGATCTCCGGGCGGAACCTACTTCGAAGAGATTCAGGCCGAAAGGAACTTACAGGTTGGGAACATGGAACGTTAAAAGTCTGAACAGGCCAGGAACATTCCAGACATTATTAGACGAATTAGATGGATACGATGTAGACATTACAGCTATTCAAGAAACTCGGTGGCAAGGGGAGGATAGCATAAAGAGGGGTAACTATACATTTTTCTATGGAGGTGCGGAAGCTCACAGTTTCGGAACAGGTTTCGCAGTACAGGGAAAAGTGCGTCACGCAATCAGAGATATAAGGTTCATTACTGACCGACTATCAGTTATAGTGTTGTCCGGCAGGTGGAATAGACTAGTAGTAATTAATGTACACGCACCAACTGAGGACACTGAAGAGGATGTTAAAGACGGCTTTTATGAAGAACTAGATGATCTGTGGGATGAGTTCTCTCGTATGATACAAAATTAATCATAGGTGATTTTAATGCGAAGATAGGGAAGGAGGAAGCATTCCGGCCTACAATTGGGAAAGAAAGTTTGCATAGCATTTAGAATGATAATGGCATAAGGGTGGTTAATTTTGCTGTTTCAAAAGACATGATTGTTGAGAGCATATATTTCAAAAGGAAGGACATTCATAAAGCAACTTTGGTCTCTCCGGATGGACACACCCGAAACCAAATTGATCATGTTCTTGTAGCTCGGAGATGGCACACTAGTATAGAAAATGTTAGGACTTTCAGGGGAGCAGACTGCGATTCTGATCATTTTCTTGTAGTTGCCAAAGTTCACCAACGGCTATCTACAGCAACATCAAGGTGTCACAATGCAGAACTTGTTAGGTTCGTCACTGACAAGCTAAATGATGAAAACTTTAGAAGAAGGTACATGATAGAAATTTCACGTAGGTTTGATGCTCTCAGGACACACGAAGATCAAGACGAGGATATAAATAAACAGTGGATCACTGTGAGGAATAACATCAAAGAAGCATCGAAGGCCACAATAGATACAATTAAGAAGAACAGGAGGAAACCGTGGTTTGATGAGGAATGCAAGAAATTGGTAGAGGAAAGGAGAAAAGCGCGATTAGATTGGGATAGAATGGGAGACAGAAAACGAGAGGAGTTATTGAACATGGGAAGGGAAGTTGGTTGTAGGCTACGGGCAAAGAAGAGAGATTATTTGAACAATCAAATTAAAAATTGAAACAAACAGTAAAACAAAAAACATTAGGGAACTTTACCTAGACATAAATGGGTATAGGAAGGGGTTCAAGGCTAGGACAAATGCACTTCGAGGGGATGCCGAGGGAATACTGAGAGACCCCAGTTCTATATTAAGTAAATGGAGCAGGTGTACGAAATGCATACAGCAGAACCCCAGAAAACCTGAGCCAACGTTAAAGGAAGTAAGAGATACAATCAACAAATTGAAAAACAATAAAGCACCAGGATCAGATTGCATAACTGCAGAATTAGTTAAAAATGGCGGACAGAAATCGGTGGAAGTAGTTCATAAAGTGATAACTAAAGTATGGAACTCAGAGATGATACCTGAAGAGTGGCAGGAGTCGATTCTGATCCCAATTTTTAAGAAAGGTGACAAAATGGATTGTAGTAATTATAGAGGGATATCGCTATTACCAGTATGTTGCAAAATTTTCTCGAATATTCTGCTAAGCAGGCTTACACCATATGCTGATGAAATTGTGGGGGATTACCAAGCTGGCTTTCGGAGGAACAGATCAACTATAGACCAAATATTCACTGTGCGTGAAATTTTGGAAAAGAAATGGGAATACAATAAACCAGTTCATAATATTTTCATAGATTTTACATAAGCGTATGATTCAGTATTGCAGTCAAAATTGTACAGAAATCTTTTGGAACTTGGAATACCAAAGAAGTATGTTAGACTTCTAGAAGCGAGTTTGAAAAACACAAGCGTACGCGTGGGGAAATTGGAGTCAGAAGAATTTGTAATAAAGAACGGACTTAAGCAGGGAGATGCCCTGTCTCCGCTACTTTTTAATTTAGTCCCAGAATATAGTGCACGAATGGCAGCAGATAATTCAGAGGGTGTGGAGTTAAATGCAAATATTAAGGTATCAGGGTATGCAGATGATCTAAACATCATTAGCGGTAGGAAAGAATCTGTAACAGCAAATGCGAATGCGTTAATGAAGGCTAGTGAAGACGTAGGTCTAAGGATAAGTGAAGACAAAACTAGATACCTGGTTACTACTAGAATGCCAACAGCAGTAGATCAGGAAATGTTAAGAGTTGGAGACATGCAGTTTGAAAAAGTGAACACGTTTAAGTATCTAGGCGTGGACATCACTTCGAGAAATGAGATTGAATCCGAACTGAAGAAGAGATTACGGGCGGGAAATACGTGCTACTTCTCACTGAATAGATTACTTTCATCACGGATATTGTCTAGGAATTTAAAGATTAGAATATACAAAACTATTATTCTACGAGTATGCTGTATGGGTGTGAGACTTGATCTCTCATTGTGCAAAATGAAAAGCCGTTTCGAGTATTTGAAAACAAAAGTTTGAGGAAAATTTTCGGAGCAAACAGGGATGACATTAGCGGAGAGTGGCGAAAACTGCATAACGAAGAGGTTCACGAACTCTATTCAAGCCCTGACATAATCAGTATTATTAAATCACGTAGGCTGCGATGGGCGGGTCACGTAGGTCGAATGGATGAGGGCAGGGCAGCGCGCAGACTACTGGTAGGGCATCTAGAAGAAAAACGTCCTATGGGAAGACCGAGGCGTAGATGGAAGGACAATGTGAAGGCTGATTTGAGGAGCCTAGGTATTGAAGGTGAATGGAAGGAAATAGCCCAAGACAGGGACAGGTGGCGAAAATACGTTGCTGCGGTAATGGACTCTCGAGTCCGGTATCACCAGTGAGAAATAGTAGTTGCACAAATTTCTTTCAACCACATAGTAACTACAGCAGCTGGTAATCTGTTGTCACAGATTCATATTCATCCAAAGACTTTAAGACTGTCGATAGCCCATATCACAGGCACGTTACATATATTGCATGCATGCCAAATTTAGTTGATGTCATGCGTAAAAACAGCCAGCGACCAAAAAATACAATAAGGGCATACAAATGGACATAAAAATTATATACAGTACGTGTCATATCGCCATCCAAACTACATTATTTTAAGGATCATGTTAACTAAAATATACATTAAGTACGCACAAAATTCCGCAAATAATAGAACTAGAATACTCCATCAACTGCTGGGTTGCCAGGTATAACTACTGCATTATATTGTAAGTCATCAGTGTGTGAAAACTAGTTATAGACAAACAGGAGCCAGACGTGCCTATCTGTACGTAAAGGTAGCATACAGAGTATTTTTTATTTTTTTTTAAGTAACTACCAATATGCAGTGCGTAAAAGGGTGGTAACCAAATGTCACCTGTGTTATGGAATAAAATGCATCAGTTAATATTGGGAACATAAAATACTTTATGACTTACAGCGCACGATAATATCACAATGTAAAGTACATTAAAAACCATGGGATCGGTTTAATATAAAGAGAAATGACATAGGAAACAACTGTAAATGAGGAGAAAAGAGGCCTCAAAACAGGAAGGTTTATGTGACCACATAAAGTAAACAGAACACCAAGTATAAAATGTGTAAAAATCAATATCATACTCCTAAAGGAAGAAAAGTTTGTTATTCAACATTCACTACATTGCACATTACTGGATATGTAAGGTTTTCAAAACGATGTTCTCACAATCATATTCATGGCTCTAATATTGAGCAAATACATGGTAACAATCACATTCTTTGAGGAAAGAATATGGTAATCAATAGCAGAATTAAGACGGAATATGTACACATTATTGTAAATATATGAGCTAATACACACTATTTATTCAGAATAATTGTAAAATATCTATAAAACCATTTTGGTCAGTTCAATAAAAATACATCGTATTGCAAAATGACGCCGGAAGATAACGGCAAAAATAAGAATTGTCAGAACTAGAAATGTTATGAGGATACGTAAAACTGAACGTAACACTGAGACAAGAACTATGCTCCTAAAGCTGAGCAGTTTGTGACGATACGTAGTCAACATTACTACATCATATACTACTGAATATGTAAAGATGCCAAAACATTGTTCTCACTATTATATACACAACTCAAATAGTGAACAAACGCATGGAAACACATCACATATTTGGAGGAGAGATATATGGTACCCAATAACAGAGCTAAGGAAGGAACAGGTATGAATTAATGTATGTACATCGACTGACGAACGAGCTAAGGCAAGCTACTTATTAATAATAACCATAGTGTTAATAGGCTCAAATGTAGGGAGGGGCAGCAAACAAACAATACTTGCAAAACAAAGTGAAGGAGCAATTGCTGTGTACACAATGGTATAGAGAGGTTACAAGTACACTGCTGTCTCAATATAACATACTTTATAAGCTAGTACAAATTAAAAAATTTGGGAGCCGTTCAGTGTAAATAAAAACAGCCGACTACGACCCATGTTTATGTTTATATTAAGGAATGATCAAAAACTTCAGGCTGTTACCAGCATACAATTTTAAGTAAAAAATTCTGTAGACCTTCAGTATCTAACTATTACTAAATTTTTGGTTGGTTGAAGTAATAAACCGGTTTTAAGACTTTAAAAATGGTGCATTGACCTACTCATTTTGTTGGGTCAAAGTGTCCCTTATTTTGACAGAAGAAGTTGGCAATCCTAGGGCCTACTTAAATCGCTCTATCATTATTACAGGGTTGATCGTACAACATAGATTGTGAATCATCCCACAGTACAGGAAAACGAAAATTATCTAGTTGTTCTACAGCAATGAAAAAGGTCCCATATCTGCTTTAATTTTTAAATAGTACAATTTCATCCTGAAATACACATACAGCGTATCACCTGAAAATGTAGATGATGCGCAAACATCCCAAGAAAATGAAAGTCCAAGAGAATAAAGTAATCTGCAAGTTTCTATAGCTATGAACGAGTAGCCATATTGGAAAAATACAGTACGTTCGGAAAGGCTGTGCGCTAGACTACGGGCTACGAATGTAGGTTACGTTGAAGTTCGAAACAAAGTTGGCGGAACTGCTTTTTTCGTAGATACGTAAAATTCTTTCTAATGTTGCTTAACATTTAATTATTTGGTTCAGAAGGTGAAACTATTGAACGCGAAGTTTAGTATTTGGATGTCTAATTTGTTAAAAATTATAGCGCTTTCAACTGAGGAACGTATTTTTGTTGTTGAAGATGTGTTTCGACAAGGCAATAAATACACAGATTTAGTGCCGGAGGTATTTGTTGAAAAATTCCCTGAAACAGCTGTACGTCATTGTAATGCGAGTCTTCGACTTACTGAGAAATTACGAGAGGTCAGTGTTAGATGCTGAACGCAGTGGAAGACCACCTAAACGAGCAGAAGTTGTTGAACATTTCTGAATCTATGCAGCCCAGCAAAACTGTAGCGTAAGATGGCACAGGAAAAAGATATCGGGCTTGCAGAGCAAGAATTAAAAGACGTGGATGATGAAAAGCGAATTCGTTGCTGCAAATGTTTTTTTAGTATTCTTGATGTAACGTTCTGTACAGATGAGGCCTGGTTCCACAGCTCTGTTCACGTTAACACGCAAAACACACGATCAAGGAGAATCCTCGTACTGTGCCTGAAACGCAGTTGCATGGACAGAAATATCCAGACGGCGTATTACTGGACCTCTACTTTTTGAAGACATCGTGAAAAATGGCTCTGAGCACTATGGGACTCAACTGCTGAGGTCATTAGTCCCCTAGAACCTAGAACTAGTTAAACCTAACTAACCTAAGGACATCACAAACATCCATGCCCGAGGCAGGATTCGAACCTGCGACCGTAGCGGTCTTGCAGTTCCAGACTGCAGCGGCTTTAACCGCACGGCCACTTCGGCCGGCAAGACATCGTGAACACTGAATCTTAATGTTCAATGATCCATGAGTTTTTTGGCCAGATAAAGGACGGCGAAATGATTTCAACATGATTGCGCTAATTCGCACACAGCCAAGACCACTATGTCAGTCCTGGAAGAGCAGTTTGGGGAACCTCTCATCTCGAAAAAACTATGATTCTCCTCTCCCTCTCACTTGCCCCAGTCACTCGCCGGACATTTCTCCACCAGACGTTTTTTGGGAGAGCTGGAAAATCTGTAGTGTATGTCAATCGCCAACGCCCACTTTGTGACTTAAAAAACCAAAATAATGTTTACTTGAGAAGGATACCACAGTCATATCGGGAGAAAGCGTTTTGCAGTAAAGGTAAGTGGATTCAGACCTATGTGCAGCCCGTGGGCGTTTTCTCAAACACTGCTTGGCAAGTTTCCATACATCCTATATAAGTGCATAGACTCCCTTAGTCAGAGTCAGTTGACATTAAAGTTTTGTGGCAGTGGAGACATGTAATGTTGTTAAATAAATGTCACTGCATGGGTTAAATCGACGCCTCGGTCACACCTGTAGAGGCTTTCCTCTGACTCCTCTAATGGAGAATTAGACTACTGACTCAGAGGAAGGCCAGTACAACCGTGAACGAAATGTAGGTTTTACCGATTTAATGAAAGTTATTGTACAACACTGTGTGGCTCTACACCCACGAAAATTTGGTTAATGTTATACTGAAAATATCTGCAGAAGTTTAGCATCAAATGGATACTTAAGTACGGACACAAAATGATAGTCTTTTTACGTCAGATTTAGTGCTTTAAAGAAAAGTCTACAGCACCTGAAGTTGTTTATAAAACGACAGTTCGTAAGTATTAGTGAACTGAATCCAAATTTTCTGAACACATCATCTTCCTACAGATTCTATATGCAGTATGTTCATTATCTTCTAGTTATAATCCAGCCATGGATCATCCTTCCGGTATCCTCGCTTAATAGCGATCTACAGAATGAATCAGTTGAAATTCCAGCTGGCACCATCATGAATGAGTTATTGATTGTATGATGCGTTATGTGCAGAGAGAGAGACGGAGTCGGAGAATACTTTGCAGTGCTCGTGTTATTCTGAATTACGATGCAAAAAGTGGTTGACGAGATATGGAAGTTTGAGTTTAGCCATGAGTCGTGCACGAATATCCAATTGGTAAGGCTATCGCTCGCGATAAGCGGGAAATCCGGGTTCGAGTCCTGCTGCGACACAAATTTTCACTCCAGTCATCTCATTCTACAGCTGATGGTTCTCCATCATCGCAACTGCGAATGCTGTTAATGTATTTCATAACGGCTGTAGTCACCGTAGCGCTTGCTGCATGTACAAAGAAACATTGCATCGTAATTCAGAATAACACAGACACTGCAATACCGTGTAGCTGTAGAACGACATCGGGTCCGCTGACTGGCTAATATTCATGACGCCATTGGAAAAGGAGCTTTGGCGTTAACGACGAACACGTAGAAGTCTCTGCATTTTGCTCATATTACTGTATGACTTCGTGGCGGAAATATTCTAAATTGATTTATTGGAGAAGTGTTAAAGAGTTTCGCAATTTTTCAGTATGTGCAGCGCATATTTAGAAGATTCACGATACTTCACATTGCCGCCGGAGCATCATTTGCAGTAAAAGTTTTTGTTACGCTATTTTTTGGGGCATGAAAAAGACAACACCAGTGAAACAAATGATGGGCCCAGTTTTGTAAATGAGATTTGAAAAAACATTTCATAATATTGTCAGTGACAAGATATTGTTGATGGAGGCAGAGACTTTGAGATCAGACAGTGTAACCTTCAGAAAAATGGGAGACCCTAATTGAGAGGCAATTAATTCCAGGTTTTAAAGCAGCACGGCCCGTAGACAATTGAAGAGGGATTCTAAAAACTAGTCTACTTACAGCTCTTCTGTACGTCTCATCTTTGAATGTTACTCGAGCATCTGGGACCCGCACGAAATAGGACTAACGAAGGATACTATTCCAAACTTAGAACTGATTTGTGCAGTTTAATAGGGACTCCGTACCCGGGTGCAGCTTAGAAATTTTCACGTTAACAAATCGTTGACGAAGGTGAAGGAAGCGACGAATGAAAAAAAAAAGTCCAACCACCAACATGGAATTGAATCTCAGACATTTTGATACAGGGTGTTTAAAAAGAATCATCCGATTTTTTAACTATTACGTTATTTGAGGTATGTGCGTGAACAACGTACTGTTGGAAAGAGCAAACTATCGAGTTTTACATGATTCCCGCTAGGTAGAAGTAGCGTGTGCCCACTTCAGTTCTAGTAAAAATGGTGTCGGGACAACAGAAAGCGTTTTGTATTCTATGTTTTGCGCAGTGCGGGTCAATAACAACTGTTCAGCGCGGCTTTCGTACTACAACTCCATACGGCGAGAAAAGAGCTCTGACAGTTGATACGGTCTTCGTTCATCCACGACGGCCAATCAGATCGTGAGCTTTTGCTTACGTTAGCATGGCAACGGCCCAGTGTTGCCGTAGTGTTGGCCGACCGCTGCTTTCAGTCAGTTGCAGCAGGTGCTACGTTCAGGTTTGTGTATATACGTGTGCATTCCGCTAATTCCGTGAGCTTTTTGCCGTGTGTATATGTGGAAAAGTGTGTATAGGTGTGTGTGTAAGTCTGTATAAGTGGCAAGTGGCTGCCTGTAGTGCAAATAAGAGGGATTTTTGGAAAGGAGAGAAGCTGAAATGCCAACCACGCGAATTTATATACAGATTGCATGTTTACTTTGAAAGGGAAAGGGACAATGGCGGGACTTTGATATCAGTGAATAAAGTGGCTGACAGAGTGGCAGAAGCATTGAACATCTCTGCAGTGACAATGGAGAGAGTGACAAATGCCCTGTCTGTTATTGTAATGCCTGGAAAGTCAAGGAAGAGATTGTGTCATGTGACTGAAAATAAAAATTTCAGTCACAGACAACTTTGACGAAAGTAGTATCAGGCAACACATATACGCGTACTAAAGCAGGAAGGGGTATGCGACGCTTAAAAAGTTGATGGCATCACTGTCGGACATTGGTTTGTTCAGATGCAGAACGACAAGTCTCTCCATTGTTTTGAAAAAAATTGGCTTCGGTTGGAAAAAGTTCTCAGGACGAAAGGTATTAATGGAACGCGGAGACTGTAGCATGGAGATGTCGTTTCCAGGACGCGTTGCTAGCAGTGAATCCGGAAAATGTAACGTGGATTGACGAAACATGGGTCAACGTGCATCATGCACGTTCCGTCGCATGAATAGACACGCGCCACGGAACTATGAGTGCGCCAACTGGTAAGGGAGGGCGACTAATTAGCTATAGTTCAAGGAACACATAGAAAATGTTGTGGGGAAGGCTAACCAAAGACTGCGTTTTATTGACAGGACACTTAGAAAATGTAACAGACCTTCTAAGGAGACTGCCTACACTACGCTTGTCCGTCATCTTTTAGAATACTGCTGCGCGGTGTGGGATCCCTACCAGATAGGACTGACGGAGTACATCGAAAAAGTTTAAAGAAACGCAGCACGTTTTGTATTATCGCGAAATATGGGAGAGAGTGTCACAGAAATGATACAGGACTTGGGTTGGACATCACTAAAAGAAAGGCATTTTTCGTTGCGACGGAATCTTCTCATAAAATTCAAATTACCTACTTTCTCCTCCGAATGCGAAAATATTTTGTTGACACCGCCCTACATAGGGAGGAACGATCACCAAGATAAGGGAAATCAGAGCGAGTACGGAAAGATACAGGTGTTCATTCTTTCCGCGCTATACGAAATTGGAATAATAGAGAATTGTGAAGGTGGTTCGATGAACCCTCTGCCAGGCACTTAAATGTGATCTGCGTAGTATCCATGTAGATGTACATGTAGATGCTGGCTCCATTAACGGTTTTGTGACTGGTGCTATGATGACGTTTCAGAAAAAAAAAAAAAAAGCTGTCGACTACCACGAGGAGATGAAAGCAGTCTCACGGTTCCAGACTGCAGCGCCTAGAACCACACGGCCACTCCGGCCGGCAAATAAGACATCAACATCTGCCGCAAGGTGAGAGGAAATAGTCAGCTGGTTGAAAGGTAATAAAATAGACTTTGAACGGAATACGCAGAAAGCGAACTTCTGGAATTAGTGAAACGATACAAGCCACAGAAGACGCACTATGATATGTGTTCGATACATTAGCAGAGAACCACGGCCACAAAGTTATACATCTTCCACTGTACCACTGCCATTACAACGCAATTGAACTCATCTGGGCTCAAATAAAAGCAGATTTTGCAGAGAGGAACAAAACATTTATGTTGCGAAACACAGAGAGACTGGTAAGTGAAGTTGTCACACGAATAACGCCAGAAAATTGGAAGAACGTCGAGAACTACGTGTGGAAAAAGGTTACAACGTCAAACATAGAAGAAGGTGTAAGAGAAGAATCCGTTCAAAATATTATATATATATCTTTCCCTATCAGACGATGAGGACAGCAGAAGCGAAGATATCAAAGACTATGGTTCAAATGGCTCTGAGCGCTATGCGACTTAACTTCTGAGGTCATCAGTCGCCTAGAACTTAGAACTAATTAAACCTAACTAACCTAACGACATCACACACATCCATGCCCGAGGCAGGATTCGAACCTGCGACCGTAGCGGTCACGCGGTTGCAGACTGAAGCGCCTTTAACCGCGCGGCCACACCGGCCGGCAATCCCTGACCCCGCCTGGAATCGAACCCGGGAACCCGGGCGTGGGAAGCGAGAACGAAGACTATGTGGTCGTACGAGAGATGGCCAGGGAGATGACGATGATCTTGGGGTTTCCATGCTTCCGCACGAAAAATAGAGGTAACCTCCTTAGTCGATATCTTACAAGTAACGTTTGTGCAATTTGCTTTACCTTGTTAATGTTGAAAATCTGACTGTGAGTAATTTTTGTTTTGGTTGGAACCATAGCCTTGGTCATTTTTTTAATGATGTTACCCCCTTTTGGCGCTAATAATGTTTATTTTATTGGTATACGATCCAGAGTTCGACCATAGGCCATTTTCAAGAACAGTAACTTATTCATATGTCAGAAGACATCAGACTGGTATGAAATACAGCAAAATCTGAACCGTATAACAATAAAATAAAAATTGTTGCAGTCAAATGGCTGCCACAGCAATAAACAAAATATTTATGTGTGTGTTTGTGTAAGATGACAAACTCTGGTAGCTCATGTGAAAAAATATTCCATCAAGGAAGACAGTCTGCAGAATGCTCCCCTTACAAGAGTTCTGCAATGAATGACCATGCGTATTAGGTTCTGAAGGAGCCGAGTGTTGCCGCGGGCCGAAGGGTGGGAGGGAAAGGTCTGTCACTCCGCCCCCCCCCCCCCCCACAGGCCTCTGGCTCGCTGCCCACCCGTGTCGAATACTCGCAACTGCGCTGCCAGCTCTCCAAGCTCTTTGCTCGACGTACGGAATATAGATGAAGTGTGGATCCTCCTTCAGCACAGAACATTAGATGATGGCATGAACAATTCCGAGAAATAGATTGTTTGTGTAAAAGCAAATCGCTAGGCCGTCCCCAAGTGTCTGACACAGACGTCGAACGCTTCCACCATGGTTTCACAAGGACTCTGCAGAAATCCATTCGCCGTGCAGCTTGACAATTCAGCGTGCCCACGATGTCCGTCTGGCGTGTGTTGCGTCAAGGTTTACACAAGAAATCAAACAAAGTTCTTGGCGAGATGGAGGATGACAGTTTTCTTCCACGCTTAATGTTCAGTGACGAGGCAACATTCTATTTAAATGGAAAGGTGAACCGTCATAATATGCAAATATGGGGTACGGAACAAACTCACGAAGTTGAACAGCATGAGAGGGACTTTCCAAAATTTAATGTGTTTTGCGCAGTTTCACGGGAAAAGGTGTATGGTCCATTTTTCCTCATCAAGAACACTGTTACAGGAAGCACATATGCTTGAGAACTTTCTTTTCCCACAGTTGGAGACTGATTCGAAAGACTTCAGTATGAGGCACCGCCACTCTGGCTTCTGGAAGCGTGGGAATTTTTAAATCAAATGATTACTGAACGATGGATGGTTACACTGGACCAAATGATTCAGCCGTACATTGCTGACCTCCAAGGTCACCGGACCTTACCGTACGTGATTATTTCTTGTGGGGGTTTATAAAAGACTCTGTTTATGTGCCTCCATCTCCAATAACACTGAGTGAACTGAGACATCGCATAATGGTTGGTGTGGAAGCTGTAGCTCAAGACATGCTCGCTGCAGTGTGGGGACAATTGGAATACCGCATTGATACATGCCGCGCATCTCAAGGGGGTCATACTGAACACCTGTGAAAATGTATGAAAAAGAACCTTTTGAGTTTCCCGTTCATCAAAATACAAAATTAGTTGTATACATTTATTAGTTTCACAAATTAACACGTTCCAGATTGGATGATTCTTTTTGATACACCATGTACATTACTGACTGTGACACCGAATATAATTTTTTTTCGTTCTCTTTATTCTAATCGACATGAAGGAGTGGGCTGGAAGCGGGTAAAACTGTTCTTCAGCCAAAGGTTACATAAGCAGGTAATATGGTTTAAAATATAGAAAAACTAATGGCAATAAATAATAATTAAAAAAAATGTTGGCGGACCATATTTACGACTTTTAAATGAAACGGACAACAACAATTTTTTAGACAGTTTTTGGACAGTTAAAGGTACACGTATTAGGAGAAATGGTTATGAAAGATGTATTTATCAAGTAAAATTACAGTTTGTTTGGTACATTTGACAGTTTATTTGGATTGCTTACCGCTATGAACATCTTTCATGTTGACAAATTGTTGAAAAAAGTGATATGAATGATGCATGACAAAAAAATTAAACCACCAACATGGAATAGAAGCTCAGACCTTTCAATTAGCAATGCGTTTCTGTCTGCCACGAAATCTGATTTTTTGTTGTTGTTGCTCAGGGTCCGACGAAGGGACGGGCTGACAACAGATAAAACTGTTCTTCAGCCAAAGGTAACACAAACAGAAATATGTTTTAAAACATGCAAAAACAGATGACAATATATACGATTCCTACATGAAACGGAAGATAGTAAACAAAGACTAAAATAAAAACCACAATGGATAAATAACAATATACATATTGGGAGAAATGGTTATGAAATATGTTTCATGAAAAAAGACAGTTTGTCTGGTATATTTTACAGTTTATTTGGAGTGTTTACCGCTATGAACATCTTTACATGTCTTGACATATGAATAGTATGTATGCTTTGGCCACCAGAGAAAGTGGTATTACTGAGTAGAGCTCGTGCGAGCGAGAGAGCAGTTGTCGGCCAGAGGGAGAGAGAGTGTTGTGTCATGGTAGACTGACAATGAGTGAGGATCTCAGATGACTGACATGATGCAGAGAGAATGGAATTTATGTGAGATACTCCGTGACGTGTAACTGATAATTGAGGATAAAGGATGATTTGAGCTCATTTTATAGAGAGACGACACTTTCTGAAAAATGGTAATTTGATTTGAGTTTATTTTCCTGCAAGTGTTAGTCGAGTAATGACTTTAGTGTAAATATTTCATTGTGTTCAATAATATCTATGTATTGGTATCCAGGGTTAATTATCAGTCATGTGTTAAATATACTAATTAGTTTTCTCCTACCACTGTTAATTAAACGAATTTCATTTAAAAGGGCAAAGATTAAATTTTAAATGATTTAAGCAGTCTGTATTAAAGTAATTTTATGGCATACGACAATGCTGAGAAACATTTTTTGTTCATGCTAGTTAAGAGTCATTTTTGTGTCACTAAACGCTTTGGACATGATTTCAAATTACTGCCTTTTGTCATTTATAAATATTTCATGACAGCTATTCTCAAATATTAAGTGGAAGATACATCTCGTAAAGTTAGTAGACGCGTTTGTCTAACAGCATATTTTCGATACGTAAAAATTAACCTTTGCATGGGATTGTTTCATGAGAAAGCGTTCGGGGTATTATCGACAACCATTCTGTATTTTCTGTCTCATTTACAGACAGATGCGGTTTCGATTAATTGATGTAACGCACAAAGAAATAGTTTGCACAGATAGGTTCATGTTCAAAAGTAGGATAGTGAAGGCTATTCTCGATCAGAATATGTAATCGGAATTTAAAATTTGTGCAGTTACCAAGTAACGTGTAATAGCTGCATGACGCTCCTTCTGTCACATTAGCATAATCGTATTTAGAGAGTTTCAACGATAGTGATGACTTTTAAAACTATATAGATCATTTTATATTACAATTAAAATGTAGTCACTTACGATAATACGAATGATGCTATGGTGTGCTGGTGATGCATGAAAATGATCTTGGTTGTTACGGAGGTGGAATGATGAGAATGAGTATGGGGTCCTGCAGAACCATAGGTAGCAATTTAAAGTCAGCAAGTTGGAGGAAAACGGGAGTGAGATTAGTGGAACGATGGTGTGACGTTGGAACGAGACGGGACGGATTTCGTCTTTGGGGAGTGAGAGTGGACTGAAATTGCAGAGGGAGAGGATGTAGAAATGTGTGTGAATTCTTAAGGGACCAAACTGCTGAGGTCATCGGTCCCTACACACTACTTAAACTATCTTATGCTAAGAACAACACACACACACATGCCCGAGGGAGGACTCGAACATCCGGCGGGAGGGGCCGCGCAATCAGTGACATGCCACCTCTAACCGCGCGGCCACTCCGCGCGACGGGAGAGGATGGATAGGTCCAGAATGTGCGCGGAAGGTGGATTATAGATGTGGTGGCAGAGTAGGGTACCTAGCCTGGCATTTAGTGGGAGAGATATTCGGTGCTGAGACGTGTTTTGCAGCTAATGTATTGCATTCGAAGGTGCTCTGTGAAAAGAAGAAGATACCAGAAGTGGATGAGTAGACACAGGAGATGAGGAAGGTAGGCGGATGCGGAAGGCGACATCTGCGTCTTTGCAGGATTTCAAGAGATTTGTAGAATTTAGGGGAGATGGAGATCCAGGCATCGTTAGCGTGGATAAGGAACCAAATTTGGTGGTTCTTCCAGGTAACTATTCGTATGCTGTATTTTGCTAGTGGTTAATTATTCATTTCTATAATACTCATTGTTGTGACTTGGCCAGACAGCCAAGTCACAATGAGAGGAAGCCGAAAGGCACGCGCTTAAGCTCACACAGGCTGGCGCGAGGTCTGGAATAGTTAAGGTAATTAATAGTAGCAAATAAAGTACGTAGTTGATATAATACTTAACTTTAATCCACAACTGTAGAACATCGCTCTTGTTTAGACATTATGACACTGAATATAAACTGGTAGTGGCGCCTTGCTAGGTCGTTTCAAATGACGTAGCTGAAGGCTAAGCTAACTATCGTCTCGGCAAATGAGAGCGTAGTTGTCAGTGATCCATCTCTGGCTAAGTCGGCTGTACAACTGGGGCGAGTGCTAGTAAGTCTCTCTAGACCTGCCGTGTGGCGGCGCTCGGTCTGCAATCACTGACAGTGGCGACACGCGGGTCCGACGTATACTAACGGACCGCGGCCGATTTAAAGGCTACCACCTAGCAAGTGTGGTGTCTGGCGATGACACCACATTCCTCCCCCGCAAATCGGCGTACGGCGTACCCCATGTTGACGTATGTGACGAGGTGGGGAACCTAACAACAGGCGACGCTGTGCCACCCGCACCCGGCCATTCGGTCCGAGGGGAGCTAGGAAACGCCTGAAAACCTAGTCCAGGGTGCACGCCAACATGTGGTGTATGCGCCCGTAAAGAGACAGGAGGGGCCGACGATTCGACCTCCATCGGGGCGGGGCAGCCGACAGGCGAAGACAACATCTGGTCCGGAGCGGGCAAGAGGTCCATGTCGGAGGACAGCTGGTCACGGGAAGCGATCGGCTGCGCGTGACCTAGGGATGCGCTTGGCGGCTGCAGCGAAGCGTCCACTGCGGGCGGCGCCGGCGGGAGAACAGGCGGCGGCCGCGGCGGCGGCGCGGCGCCATGGGGCAAAATGGAAGGCAGCGTCGGTAACACCTGGGGATGAGGCGAGCCAGTAGATGGTTCCCCAGGGCGCTGACCGGACGGCACCGTCGCTGAAAGCAGACGGGGAGCGGCAGAACCCGTGCGACGACAGAGGCGCAGCTGATTGAGATGCCGACGCACCTCACCAGAGGCCCCCAAAACCAGATACATAGCGCGGCCGAGGCAGCGAAGAATGCGCCCTGCGAGCCAACGCCGTGAAGCTCGATACTTGCGATAATATACAACGTCGCCTGGAGCAAAAGCAGGTGGCTGCCGCTGCACAGGAACCTGATGCGGCGGATGTAGCAAAGACATCAAGGTTCGATGAGGACGACCGTGGAGCAACTCAGCCGGCGAGCGACCATCTCGAAGCTGAGAGCGATACGAGGACAAAAAGAGCAACAACGCGTCCTCCCGAGAATGCGACTCTTTCAACATCTGTGACTTGAAAGTCCGGACCAAACGTTCAGCGGCACCGTTTGACTGCGGCGAAAACGGCGCGGATGTCAGATGTTGAATACCATTGGCCTTGCAGAATGACTGAAATTCTGCGGACATGAATTGTGGGCCATTGTCGGAAACAATAGTCTGTGGAAGACCTTCAATACAAAAGATAGCGGATAACGCTTGGATGGTGGCAGATGACGTCGTGGAAGACATCCTGACAACAAAAGGAAAATTACTGAACGAATCTACCACAACCAACCATCGAGCATTCCAGAATGGACCAGCAAAATCGATGTGTAAGCGTTGCCAAGGGGAAGTGGCTTTCGGCCATGCAAAGAATTTCCGCGGCGGTGCGGATTGTTGGTCGGCACACGCCATGCAAGAAGAACACATATCCGCAATTGCAGCATCGATTCCGCACCAAGTACAGTGCTGACGAGCAAGTTGTTTCGTTCGCACTATACCCCAATGACCGTGGTGGAGAAGCCGTAAGACAGAGGACTGTAATGAACGTGGGACCACGACCCTGGACTGATCATTATCAGAACGCAACAGCAAAACACCACGTCGTACAAAAAGTCTCTCCTTGTGAGCAAAAAATCGGCGAACCAACGGATCCTCGATCCGTGACTTTGACAAGGGCCATTGCGTAGCAACGAAACGCAAAACTGTAGCAAGGACAGGGTCAGCAGCTGTGGCCGTAGCCACACGACGAAAATCAATCGGAAACGATTCGACCACGTCATCGGTTTCCGCATCAATGAACATGCGAGCAAGTTCGGATGAATCGAATGCTCGATCCTCAGCAACAGGCAATCGGGACAACGCATAGGCGTTTCCGTGCTTAGCAGTGGACCGATACAAGATATCGTAGCGGTACTGCGAGAGGAAAATAGACCAGCGAAGGAATTTCTGTGCTGTACGTGGAGGTACAGGCTTGTTCAGATGAAAAAGCGAAGTCAAAGGTTTGCGGTCTGTGATGATGGTAAAGTGACGACCATACAAGAAATCATGAAACTTTGTAACACCAAATACGAGAGCCAAAGCTTCTCTCTCAATCTGTGAATAATGTCGTTGCGCAGACGAAAGCAATTTGGACGCAATGGCAATAGGGCGATCGTGTGAACCATCTTTGTGAGCAAGCACAGCACCGAATACGAAATCCGATGCATCTACCATCAACAAAAGGGGTTTCTGGGGATCGAATGGCGTAAGGCAAGTATTTGAAAGCAACGTCGTCCAGATGAACGGAACACTTTTACGGCGTAAGCAATGAAGCGGAGCTGAAATGGAAGAGGCATGGGGAACATAGCGATGATAATAGTTAATTTTGCCCAGCACACTCTGTAGCTGCTTCAAATTCTGCGGCGAAGGCAAGTCTTGTATGGCACGGAGGTGCTCGGGACTGGGATGTATGCCTTGGGCATTGAGTACATGGCCCAGATAGGGTAAGTCCCGAGCAAAAAACACACATTTGTCCTTCCGCAAGCGAAGACCATTTTGTCTCAAGACCTGAAATAACGTTCTGAGATTGGCCAAATGTTCTTCTTCCGTCTTTCCGGAGATCACAATATCGTCCAGATAGTTTGCTGCAGTAGGGACCAAGGCACAAACAGTTTGCAGATATTGCTGAAACAATGCAGGGGCGGATGCACACCCGAATGGTAGTCTTTTGAATCGATACAAACCAAGATGCGTGTTAACCACCAAAACTCGCTGGGATTCTTCGTCCACCGGTATTTGCAAGTACGCATCTGCTAGGTCCAATTTCGAAAAATATTTACCCGGGCGCAGTTTGTCAAAAAGATCTTCCGGGCGGGGTAAAGGAAAAGTTGCAATCACTAGTTGTGGATTCACTGTGGCCTTGAAGTCCACACAAAGTCTCAATTTTTGGGAAGGTTTTGGCAAAATTACTAAGGGTGAGGCCCAGAGAGAAGCACACGTTCAGTCACACCTTGCGATTCCAAATCGTGTAATGTTCGTGCGACCTCATCACGCAATGCGTGGGGAACATTTCGCGCTCGGAAAAATTTCGGTTGTGTGTTTACTTTCAGTTCCAAATGTGCTTTATAGTTCGTAGCGCAACCGAGGCCCGGTGCAAAAATGTCTGCAAATTCTTCACAGAGACGAGAAACACTGGCTGAAGGCACAGTCTGATTCACTGATAGGACCTGATTGACTATAGACAAGTTAAACAACTGAAATAAATCTAAACCAAACAAGTTCACTGCAGAAGAAGAACGAAGAACGTAAAATGACACAAGTTTTGTTTGTCCCTTGAATGTTGCAAGAAGGCTGCACTGTCCTAACACAGGGATATTCTGACCGGAATAACTATTTAACGTAACATTTGCGGCACGCAACGGAGGTGTGCCCAGTTGTTTGTACGTGTCTTTATTGATCAATGAACTGCAGCTCCGGTATCGAGCTGGAATGGGACCACGTTGCCATTAATGTCCAAGTCTACAAAAAGTTTATTGTCCTGCTGATGACAAGAGCGACTGTCTCGTGCAACGTGAACAGACACTGGTACAGAAGCACTTGCTACTATACGGGATTTCCTGCGATGTCGACGCACACTATTTGTGGGACGAACACAGTCACTGTTAGAAAGAGCGGCACTGGGCGGAGTGGAATGAACTGCATGAATGTCCATGGGCGAAGGTTCACGAGCCTAAGTATTCTTGGTTCGATTCTGATTCTGGCGCGAAGCAAAGGGCCTGGAATGGTTGTGAGTGTCCGTTCTGAGCTTTTTCTGGCAAACACTTTGAACATGTACTTTTTTATTACAGAAAAAGCAAATAGCCTGGCGTGACGGGCAATTCTCACGCAAATGTCTAGTAGCACACCGCGGGCATGATTTAAGCACTGCATTTGCGTGCTTGCGCGACACACGTAGCTGCGCGGACGGGCGCGAGGGCTGTTTACTGTTCCGTGCAGCTCGCCCGGCGGGCCGGTTAATGTGACACATGGCTGGCGAAGTTGCAAATGATTCCTGAGCAAAGTCAAGTGTGTCTTGCCTATCCAATATGTCCATCGCTTGTTGAAGGGAGGGATTGACGAGTTTCAAAATCTGTTCCCTTATACGAACATCAGAAACGTTCTGTACAATTGCATCATGCACCATAGTATCTGAATAAGGGAGTCCACATTCACACTCAAAAGCACAATCCCTAGTAAGGCCTTGCAAAGTTGCAGCCCACTCCCTATGAGTTTGACCGGCCGTACGTTTGGTACGAAAGAACGTATACCGTTTGGCAACTACATTGACTGATTCTTTGAAATATGCATCTAATGCCGACAAAATTTCGTCGTAGGACAGAGTTGCTACGTCGCGTCGGGGAAACAATTTCACTATCACACGGTAGGTGGACACACCTACACATGCCAACAAAACAGGCTGCCGCTCGTTACCTTGAATTCTGTAGGCGGCGAGATGGAATCCAAATTGGCGTGACCACTCCGTCCAGCTTTCCAGTGCCGCATCAAACGGACGAAAAGGTGGTGCAACTGCGTGTTGTGGCTGCGGTAACGGTGGAGCGGCGGCTGCCGCATCGTTTTGCAATGCACGTTGACCCTGGACGAGCTGTCCAAGGGCACCCTATAAGGCCTGCGTCTGCTGATTCTGCAAGCGATAAAATTCGGACAGTACATCTGGAGATTGTGGCGAAGCCATGACACAAGTAAATTAGAGGAATATGACCGTTAAATCTTCGTCGCCAAAAATGTTGTGACTTGGCCAGACAGCCAAGTCACAATGAGAGGAAGCCGAAAGGCACGCGCTTAAGCTCACGCAGGCTGGCGCGAGGTCTGGAACAGTTAAGGGAATTAATAGTAGCAAATAAAGTACGTAGTTGATATAATACTTAACTTTAATCCACAACTGTAGAACATCGCTCTTGTTTAGACATTATGACACTGAGTATAAACTGGTAGTGGCGCCTTGCTAGGTCGTTTCAAATGACGTAGCTGAAGGCTAAGCTAACTATCGTCTCGGCAAATGAGAGCGTAGTTGTCAGTGATCCATCTCTGGCTAAGTCGGCTGTACAACTGGGGCGAGTGCTAGTAAGTCTCTCTAGACCTGCCGTGTGGCGGCGCTCGGTCTGCAATCACTGACAGTGGCGACACGCGGGTCCGACGTATACTAACGGACCGCGGCCGATTTAAAGGCTACCACCTAGCAAGTGTGGTGTCTGGCGGTGACACCACACTCATCAAACTCGGAAGAATGTAGCTGGCAGGATCTCAGTTACGAAGTGAGAAAGGTAACAATATCTTTCACAACTGCAGTGTAAGTACGTTTTCAAGATATAAGAGCTACTGTAACGAGCTAATGTCTCCGCCTGTGAGAATGGTTGCCGCTGTGTGATGACACAATACCGTGATCGCTGATATAGCCTTCGGTTTATGCTTACGACAGGTAATGCCTTTCTTCTGACGTCATGATCCTTAGCCAGTCAGAGGAGCCAATGCCGGTCTACCTCCCACCTTTCACGTGCACACAATTCCAGTCTGTCGAGGCAATCGGCTAAGACGCCTCGTTCTGACAAAGACCGCTGCTTGTAGCCCACTTCAATAGACTGAGATCCCTGTCCCGCGAGATTTCTGACTGCTAAGACAATAAAGCGAGCGGTGCAGCAGGCCACAATCAGACTGCTGTTAATGAAGCATTCAGTCACGACCTGTAAACGTACTACATCGATCCTGCCGAGTTTCTGGATTTCTCACTGTTCACGACTGGCATCAGTAGTTGATTGTGTGCTGGCTCACAGAAGCCTGATTTACACCGGAGAGAACAAAAGCGAACGGGGACCACAGAACGAGCATTCTCTCCGGTGTAAACGGCAGGTCAACGCGAACAAACAGCATTCGGTCGTGTTGGCTTCGCGTTTGCAGGTACCCGTTCTTGTTCCGCTGTTTGTCGCTCTTGTGGCGGACTGTCAAATGGAATTCGCTCACTCTCCGCTTGAGCGCCCGCTGCGCGGACAGCAGCCATCTGTTGTTTCGCGCGCGACAGCTATTTTCATTACTGAGTGTGATGCCTGAACGATGGATTGGCCAAAAGGGAATGTAGTATTGCTAACGGAATACTATACATATCATAGGTATCTGTTGGATACAAGAAATCCACAGCAAAAACTACCCTCGGCAAATTAGGAAAAATGGGGGAAATAATTTATAAAGCTTTGAAACTTTGGGAGAACACTCATAGGGAATGCAGTAGTAAGAAACAGAGTAATACGCTCACCTGCAGGACGAGCATTATCTTCCCTCACCCCTTAATTCAGTTTCTCTGTCTTTCTTAGATTTTTACGAAAAACGGTTCACTTTTTTCGAAGACATGTATTATGACAAAAGCTCTTTCTAGTGAAATTCTGGCCAAAGAATTGCTTCAGCAAGATAACCAGTTTTCGAGACTATCTGGAAGATTAAAAATCCATTGGCATGATTTTCAACCTCTATTTTAATTCAGTTAAATCTTTCTTTTGTTTCCCCACAACTACTTGCTTTTTATACAGAAATAACACACACACACACACACACACACATATATATATATATAGAGAGAGAGAGAGAGAGAGAGAGAGAGAGAGTAAAATTCCTTTTGAAAGTGACATCTACTGTTCTAGAACAATTACTCTCTGCAGTATTTCCTTCAGTATTATGAAGCTTTTGTACCGGACCGGTACTCGAACCCGAATTTCCTGCTTATCGCGAGCGTTCGGTTTACCTTTAGGCTATCTGTGCACACCTTCCGAACCGATCCAGCATAAGTCACCAACAGATAAAACATCTGCACCTAATACTGCAGACTCCCAAGTTATTCGCATTCAGTGAATTTATTTCTACCTAATGTCGAACGGTGTCAGTCATTATGAATGTAAAGATTTCAGGGATTTCCCCAAACCGCTCCAGGCAAATGTCGGGTTGTTCCTTAGAAAAAGAGTTCGGCCGACATCCTCCACCTTCCTCTCGTAATCCGAGCTTGTGCTCTGTCTCTAATGAGCGCCACGTCAACGGAACGTTGAAGTCTAATCTTCCTTCTTTGTCTCATTTGTTTTTGTACCTGTATTGCACTGAACATATCCGGAGAACAGTATAAATGTCGACGAATATGCGCCGTGTGCCGGCCCGGAGGTACATATTAGAGTTTTTAGAGTGGGTACGTGTTCAAGACAGGGTTTCTACTCGCTTCCCTATGAATTGTAAATAGAAGATCATAAAAAGGAGGTTTTCTTCGGGATAAAAACTACACGAATATAAAAATGATTCTAAAAATATCATTTATTTTTAATTAACTCCATTCAATTTAAAAAAATCATTTGGAGGAACTCTGCTGCGTTTTGCGTGTCGCGACACAAACGTCTAAGTCTGCTTTATCTGTAATGTTCCAGTAAACATGCAAAATAGCGATACGACTGAGTCGATCTTACATAAGTTTTGAATTAACATAACTAAGAAAAAAACTTCGTTCATTAGAACAAGATGATCCAGAAATCGAACAAAGCAAAAAAGGGTGCAAAACTTTGGAAGTAACCCACTTGTGCAATCACATTTCTTTAAAAACACCACAACTTGCTCACGTTGCGTGTCCGCTTTGTCCCTTTCAGTATTGCAAAATAGGTCTCAAAATCATTTTTCTAAGACTTTACAATTTTATCGACGTCTGTAGAATGCACAGTTTTTCGAACGATTATAACATTTCTCGAAATCATCGTCGAATCGACGCTTCAGTGACGCAGTCAGTTGGTCGAAAACGTCAAAATATGATTTTCTTAAAAATTTTTGAGGCGTTCTGAATTTGATATCTTCCCTATTATCTTGATGGAGGCGATTTGGAGATTAGTGATGACGTGGAAGTTTCCTAAAAGTTGTACATCATCAGCAACTTAAACACTTTTAAGCCAAATTGTCTCTTATTTAAAATTGCGACAGCACTTAAAAGAGTATCTGCATCTATTCGATGACACATAATTTACACTCTTAAAATTACTGTTCGATGAAAAACTTCAATAAGCATTGTTACATTAAAACAGGGATCGAACATTTGCAAATAATCATAGAATCTCTTTGCTTTGTCCAACACCTTATCATCAGTTCCCTTGTCAGTAGAACGTACATACAAAAACAGCAGCTGCTGTGTATAATTTGCCCTTATAACGTTCAGAAATTTTATTCGTGTTACGCACCTGTAAAATTAAAGTAGGTCTACACACAAACAATAAACATGAAACTTCAACTACAATTCAATAAAATGTTTAATCGTAATACATGCCTTGTTGGACAATAGGCTGATGGAGAAGTTTATTAAATCTTCCATTAACCCAATTAATTTCCTTACTGGCAAAACATTTTCAATTCCAACCTCCACGACGAGATAATCATTATGAGCATTAATTGTACAGTACTCAAGTCCCTGCGTATTCGAGACTGCAATCCTTAGACTTTGCTGGAAACATCTGAAATCTCGTCGTAACACTGACTACTAATTTCTGAGAGTGCTAACTTGCGCAGGATCAACATGTCTTCGACAACTTCAACGTTTCTGCTGAAAAATCCAGTAAAATACTCATTCACTGTCAAATCTTCGGAAACCACCCTGAGGCAAACAGATACTTGCTCAGTTTTAGACACAAGCTTCATCCAATGAAACTGAAAAATATTCAGCGGCGTTCATCTCGCCCAAAATTCCTGGCAAGACTGTAGCTGCCAACAGTCTGAGAATTTCACGCATCGGAATTGTTGTAATGAAGTCAGCTGTATTTCTTCGTAATCAAGATTTTAATTCTGCCAGATCTTCTGCTCGAGCATTTAGAAACATCATAATGTTGGATGCTCGTATCGGGAGACCAAGCCTCGCTAGTGCCTTTAATGCGCTGTATATTTTCAGTAACGAGACTTGATTAGACTAATCTGTTTTTGTTTCAACTGAAAGACGTTAGAAGTTTCAACGTTTTAATGATTAGTGTGAAACTAATTTTTAAAAGAACTTTTTGTGTGACCCTCATTCACACTGTCCATGTTTCCAAACTGATAATCCGTAGTGAACCAAAGGCTTTTTTCGACTTTATGACATACTCATTGGAAGTGACTACTAACTTTCCCTCACACACTACAGTGCAGATTTGACAAATCTTTGTTGAGTTGAAGCCATGGTTCACGCTTCGTCCAGGATTAACACCTGAATGAACTGAAGAATTCTTCGACACTTACTGCAAAAACTAAAATACCTTTTCAAGCTATACAAAAAATTTAAAAAATCAGTGTGAAAATACAAAAATAAACAATATGAAAGCCGCGAATTTTCTGTATTGCTAGGCGTTTTTCATTTATATTTCAGGAACAGAATATATTTCGCAAGTTCACAATCTCATTTCGGAATAACTATAATGCATTTTGTAATCTGCAGTATTTTAAACTAGATACTTTGGAGTGTAAAATTATAGCACTACACACTTGGATTAACAGTGTAGTCCTTAAGTTTCTGCAAATAAGTATAATATTTACAATGCCCGCAATTATTCGAAATAAACAAAATAAAAACTAAAACTCAAGTGATTTTATAGTACATTTACGATTTTCACTGTCAGCTTTCTCAACATCTTTATCATTAAAGGCACCATGGCACACTGTTTTCAAAGATGATGCAGGAGTATCGTACTCTGCTGTCCAGAAACTTCATTTACACCAGTGGTTCCCAACCTTTCTTAGACTATTACCCCTGTCTGCAATTAGACATTAGGTAGTACCCCTTCCCCCCTTCTGTCTATTGACTCCTCCTCCTTCCCTCAGATTATCAGTAAACTAAATTGTAGAGTAAAAGACTTTTGTTGAAACATTTTTATTTTAAAAATGATGGAAGATGAATGATATTTAGTTTGTGTTTATGTGTGTGTATGTGTGTGTGTGTGTGTGTGTGTTTGTGTGTTAGAATGGATGAAGAAGGAATTCCTGGTGAATCGCAAGTACTACCCACAACTCCTTCTCAAATGAAAAAGCTAACTATCCACATTGAGGTTAGACACATGTTACATAACATACTTCCCCTCCATTACTCCTCTCCATTGCGGCACTTGCTTGACCTGCGCGCTGCAACCCCATTTAAATTCAATCAAGTTAAAATGTGTGCACTATTTATTGAAATGAAATGATCTATGGCATTTATTGGCCGGGATATCCCTGTCAGGGTTCGGCTGCCGCATTGCAAGTCTTTTTAGTTGACGCCACTTCGGCGGCTTGCGTGTCAAAAATGATGAAGGACACACAACACTGAGTTCCCTGCCGGGAATCGAACCAGGGCGCCTTGTGTGGTAGGCGGTAATGCTACCGCTGCGCTACGTAGGCTGACACTATACTTACTGTTCCTAAATCACTTGATTGCTGAACTCCTTAACTGCTGAATTGGCAGAAATTTGAAGACTTTAGGCTAGTACCACTTTGTGTCTGACCACAGCCACTAATAGTGACAGTAATAATAATAACAATAATAACACTGTGCACAGCACTATACTAGCCCTTAAGTATTTACTGGCGTGTTGTGCTGTCAGTTAAGTCACTTCTTGAAGCGAGTAATGAAGCATTTTATGGACTACTGCACGTACCATCTAAAACTTGGAGAAGACATTTTCTTGAAATATTTGGTGTTTGTTACATATACGTTTCACTTTTGTTATCATGGACGTACGGGACAAAGCAGAACATATGTGCGTAGTGGGTCGACTATGTGACGAGTACCGGCCAGGGTGGCCGAACAGTTCTAGGCGCTACAGTCTGGAAACGCGCGACAGCTACGGTCTCAGGTTCGAATCCTGCCTCGGGCATGGATGTCTGTGATGTCCTTAGGTTAGTTAGGTTTAAGTAGTTCTAAGTTCTAGGGGACTGATGACCTCAGAAGTTAAGTCTCATAGTGCTCAGAGCCATTTGAACCATGTTACGAGCCTGTAACCTCCATCACATGAATGCTACTAATTGAGAAAAAGTAACTATTGACAACTTATATGATCATTATTAGAGTCTTATAAAATTGTGATAATAGTAATGATCTACTGAAAATAACTTACTTTCTTGACTGAAACAGATCGAATGTTTAGATATCAGCCGCGCGGGGTAGCCGCTCGGTCTTAGGTGCCTTTCCACAGTCGGCGCGGTTCCCCCCGCCAGAGGTTTGAATCCTCCCTCGGGCATGAGTGTGTGTGTGTGTGTGTGTGTGTGTGTGTGTTTGTCTTTGTGTGTTTGTGTTTGTGTGTGTGTGTGTGTGCGTGTGTGTGTGTGTGTGTGTGTGTGTGTGTGTGTGTGTGTTGTCCTTAGCGTAAGTTAGACTAAGTAGTGTGATAATAGTAATGATCTACTGAAAATAACTTACTTTCTTGACTGAAACAGATCGAATGTTTAGATATCAGCCGCGCGGGGTAGCCGCTCGGTCTTAGGTGCCTTTCCACAGTCGGCGCGGTTCCCCCCGCCAGAGGTTTGAATCCTCCCTCGGGCATGAGTGTGTGTGTGTGTGTTTGTCTTTGTGTGTGTGTGTTTGTGTTTGTGTGTGTGTGCGTGTGTATGTGTGTGTGTGTGTGTGTGTGTGTGTGTTGTCCTTAGCGTAAGTTAGACTAAGTAGTGTGTAAAGCCTAGGGACTGATGACCTCAGCAGTTTGGTCCCATAGGAACTTACCACAAATATCCAAATTTTTAGTTTTACCCTCAGAAAATTATATTTTACTCCTCAGGAGTAATTACCTCCAAATTAGGAGCTACTTGTCTACGCTCTGCTCGATTTTCTTTGTGCTTCTCACCACGAATTTATCCATGGCCGTTTTTTTGGTACAATAAGACTTACTACAACGAAAGGGAAACTTGAAATACAGCACTGTTCCGCGTATTTCTTATTAGATTTTTGAGTTAAGCTGATAAAGTTACAGACAGTAATACGATAGTACGAGCACAGAAGAGAAGACAGATGTTTACAGACATTCTAATGCTATGAGTGCATCAGAAAAGCGACTAATTGGGGCTAAAAACAAACTCTACCTGGTTTACAAAAAAATGTACAGCCCTTCTCTGCGAGACATTTCTCATCATTCCTTTTTTTAGATTAGTTATCGGGCCCAGATGTTTTCACAAATGCTGTGTGTTTGTACACTGAGAACGATGAAGGAGCTGCTGCCCGAATCAGAACAGCTGCTACATATCTCGATCAAGTGATGTCGTCACCTCGGTATACTGCTTTCCCGTTCGAAATCACAACGTTCCCAAATGTGCGGCAGTAGCTAATCAATATGTTAGGTTAGTAACTCCGAAAAGTGGGAGAGAACTCGCACTAAGACGTAAGTGCGTCATAGTAGCTGCAGTTAGCACAGTTGCTCCGAGAAGGTAATCTCTGTGTAAACATATTCTCTCAAATACAGGGTGAGTAAAATATCCACTATGAAATTTTTGAGTGGATACAACTACCCACTATGTCCACACGCACCGCCGGCCCTAGCTGCGTGTCTTGCTTGGACACAAACTTGTTCCATTAGCTCACTCTACTTGCTTTGTTTTTCCAGCGGTGTTACTTGTACGTTCACTGTGAACGCAGCAGTATGGTTCTCTTTTTTGAAACTACGCCTTTGGCAAAACACAATGTACTACTTTTTTATTTACCCACACATGTTTCGGTTCCTATGTAGTCCTATGGTGGTCAAATTTATTTCTGTAAAATGTACGAAGTTTATTTCTTTTTGGACTAGAATCTATAACTTGCACATTTTGTTTAGTTTGTTTAGATTGCTCACCTGAAAATTACATTACTAGTAAACACAGATATTTACAGGTCGGCTTCTTTGTGCAATTTTTTTCAGCCAACTTGGAAAAATCCAGCTATAGATGACAGCCATCATAAGGACACGCTTCCATCACGGATAACTCTTCAGTCACGTTCGTAGGATAGGCGTCAGGGACGCCGCCTAGTTTGTGTGATTCACCATTAGGAGAACATTTATAATCAAAAATAATCTTTTCATGAGGGTAGTATTACCATGAAGTTACTCTGTGCAAGATAATAACCAAATTACAACACGGATTTTCAACTAGTATAACCGCTATATTCGCTTCAGAAAATACAACTTATAGAATGATCACGGACGTTTCAAGAGATACAACTGAATGTCTATTCCACAGAGGGCTTCTGTACTGTTCCATGGATCGCCTGCAAGGTGACAGCACCAAGCCAACACATTTTTTAATCTTCATCCTTTAAAAACCACACTACAACTAAAAGATAATGGTGTAACGTCATTTCAGAACAAATAGCTGTGCTTGTATTATTCATCGTCTTCATTAATCTTATAGAACTGTACTTGTTGCATGTTACCACACTGTATTAGTACAATCTGTTATTAGCTACCATGTACTCCATATTTAATTACGCAGATTTGTTATAGCCATTAGATGTAGCACACTAAATGTCAAAAAAACTCTTAGTAGCAATAACTAAACAGCCTCATGATGCGACGATGCCGTTATGACTTTTTTTATTCCATGATCGATTTCGAAGCGTCACGTCCTGTCTTCTGATGAAGATGTGCACAAATTAAAGTGTTTAGCTAAAATTAATAAGTCATACACCTACAGCATTACAGTATTTCTCGTAAAATGTACGCTACAGGTATCTATGCTTCAAGTTAGGTTACAGTTCTTGTGCTTAAGTCACACAGGACTTATATTTAGTCGTAGTAAATACCAACTATTAAGTCAATAATATTTTCTACCTTCAAATGTTACTTTCGTTACACATTGTCATTAATTTCCAGTTTAACTGATTAACTTATAGTGGGAGTGTATATCTACTTTCCCCGAGCAAAAATATATAGACATTGACACCAACCTCTACACAGTATACGAGTGAACATTAATTTGAGAGGTACATAATGAAAACTGTTTTATGCCCCATGGGCTACACAGTTAGAACATGAAATTAGGTTACTATCTATCAGTGGGAACGTCATTTTATAATAGTTTGACCGATGGTGACATCATTCACATTCAAAGTACAAACATTAATACAAGAACATTTTATATCGTACATCTTACGTGTTAGATATTATAGTGTAATGTTGGCATCCACGTTTTCCTTCAAAAATTTGAATGCTTTACAGTTGGATTATGTGTAAACACCTACACTGTTGTTGCAATTGAAACCATTACGACAAACCTGGAAATGATTACGACAGAGTAAAGTACAAATCCGAGCCACTTGGGCCTGTCAGTCATCTTCTAAAGATATGTAATTGTGAGCAAGTCAAATAATTACTAGACCAACTTTTTTTTCTTCTTCATTTGTCAAATATCTCTGCCACACGGTTTAGTAGGTCGCTAGAGAGATGTGGTGGAAGGAGGTACAATACCTACCATGATATTGCTGTTCTTTGGCTTCCAAACTCCGATCTTTCCATTCTGGTACAGGAGTGTGGGTGAATATCAGTATACAGGGTGGTCCATTGATCGTGACCGGGCTAAATATCTCACGAAATAAGCGTCAAACGAAGAACCTACAAAGAACGAAACTTTATTTTAAAAAAAACGCAGTTGATATCCGTTTGACCTGTGGCATCGCCATCTAGCGGGCCAACCATAGCGCCATCTGGTTTCCCCCTTCAATCTAGACAAGTTTCGTTTTTTGTAGTTTTTTCGTTTGATGCTTATTTCGCGAGACATTTGGCCCTGTCACTCTCAATGGACCACCCTGTATACGGAAAACCACCAGATCGACACCTCAGCGGGGTAATGTAACGACACCTTTCTGATTCACGGCCATCCTAGTGCTACGACAGACTGATTGATAACTATTCTGCGTAGCAGCGATAGTTCGTTGCGATTCAAGTAACTATTGGTCTACGTTTGTCACGCTCACAATTACGTACTACTATTTTTGAGAATGTGGTTAAGCTGCCGAGGTGTCACGATCATTTCTAATATTCCTTTTTTGGTTTCAGTTAGATTACTGATTTGTGCCTTCGGAGATATTCGTACTTTAAAGGTTCTTTAATTTTAAAACAAAAAGTGGATACTAACAGTACATCTTAATGTGTACCGCGTAAGGTAAAAACAGATTCTGTATTAATATTTTTATTCTGAGTGAGAGTGATGTCGCCTTGGTGCAAAAATACGTGATTATATTGATTTTACCAACTTTTACTCTATAATATGATGTTTCCACTGGTGTAGTAAACCAATTTCATGTTCTAATTGTATTGCCTGTGGGGCATACAATAGTTTACATTTATCTCAACATACCTCTCAAATTAATGTTCATTCGTATACAGTATAGAGGTAAACGTTTTTGCTCATGGAGAGTGGGTATATAGTCCCACTACAAATAGGTCAATTCAAATGGTAATAAAGAACACTATATAACGACATCAACATCGAAGGTGGAATATGTTATTGACTTACTAGTTGGTATTTCTTAGGACTCATAATAAGTAATATATATTATGACTTAAGTTCAGGAACCATAACCCAACCTTAAGACCGAATACCAATAACGCATACTCTGAATGAAATACTGTTATTTTGTAGGTGTATGGCGTATGTAATTTTGGGTAAAATGTTAATATGAAAACAGGAACTTCTGAGGACGGGACGTGAAGTTTCGAAATCGATCACGGAAGACAAAGATATGAAACCATCTTTTTAGGCTGAGGCTGACCGTTGGTCCAAACTGCGATTATTGTTATTATAATAAGAGGCTGCGTTCCCATCAAACCACTACGATGGGTACTCAAGATAATAAAAACTCGCTAACTGCCATTACTATTTTTCTTCTGAAGAACACTTCTACAGTGATACGATTTAATTTTGGAAAGCCACTGCATGAGAGCATAAATACCGTTTTTCTCTTGCTCCTGCTTGTGTATGGCGCTTCGTTCACAGCAACGTTTTTAGACCGAAGCTATAGATCAGATTTACGAACAGGAGAGCAGAGATTGAACTTGCTCTTTGACGGATAGCTGCTGCAGTCTTTTCAGCGCATCTTTGGGAATAGAAAATCTCTGTCAACAGGGCGTCTGTCAACGTTCGATGCTTCCATAAATAAAGCTTTCAGCGTCTCAGTGATGGAGGCACCGCCCGATATTGAAGGAACTACGTTTGATCGCTGGTCCAAAATGCCATCTTTTCCTTTGCCTCCACCCTTTCATCTCTTTCATATAGATGGAAATTGCGTTACAGATACGGTAAGTGCCTGCAGGTAAATTTACAGTATCCATCTGAAACACCTGGCGTAATGTTAACTCAATCACATTTTTGACTTAAAACTAAAAATATATTTGAACTGAGAGCTTTTCGTTGTATTTCTATTACAAGAGTCACATTTATCGTGAATAACATCATCTTTATGCGGAGAAAAAAATGAAAGATTTATCTTGTTTAAAGACATAAACGGTTAAATTTAAAAGTGAATTTTGCTTCAAATATAACTCGGATGATACAATTTTTTGTGACATATATACACTAGCAATACAATCTATTAAATTTGCTTGTTCGTGTAATGTAAAAAATTGCCTCGTAGACAATACCGTACATCACTGCAGTAGCTAGTAGTAGTAATGATGTACTGTTAAAATTTTAATGTTATAACTTTAACCTTTATTACTTATTAGCTTTGTGGAATTCGTGAATTACTTGGCCATTAAACTATGATATATCGATGGGGACGCGATTTGCGATTTCAAGACAAGAGCAGCAAGTACTGACTCGAATAGACATCTGAGCCTAAACCGTAATTTGTTGTTAGCGATAGCACTTAATTAATTACATTAACTCGTTCATAAAGAGCAGCCTTGCTTAACGCATGCATTGATTGTATTCCGTTTACATGCAGTTTGTGAACTTGTTATGGAGTTTTCATTAAAACTACACCACTAACAGAAACAGTGAACGTCTAATTTGACGTTAAGGATATTGTGCTCCGTTCACACCTAAATAGTGACTACGTAAGAGTAGGAAATCATTCTGCTCCTGATATTCGTCTTAGTTTAAGAAAAACGAATAAAGTTTCATGTTTGTATCTTTCTTCTACCCCTAATTTATTTGAATAAATTTCAGTAGACTTTTCAGTACTAGTTTCTTACTTCCGGCTTGTTTTGTCTATATGACGTGCGTTACATTGACTGACTTGATGTTAAATTGACTGATTTTCTGTACAAAAAAGGATAAAATCAAATAATGTTTCGAAAACCAAGAGCGGAAGAGGGAAGATACAGGATTAGCGCTCCGTGGACTTAGCGGTCTTTGGAGAAAGAGCACAAGCGGTGCAGATGGAATTTGTCGTTGTTGGTACTCAAAAGATGCAAGAGGGACAGCGGTAAAGGAGACGAACGTTCTCACCAAGTATTACGTGAAAAGAAAATTTACAGTGAATTTGCACTGATGCGTGACACTAAAGAGAAAGTAACACCTTCGAGCACTGTGCTCAAAAGCACCAGTGTGTACAACTTTATGTACATACTGAGGGGTTGTGGTGTTAGCGATTCATTTGTCACAGCCATCGGTGATCAGACCCTCTGTTTTGACTGTGCAGGCAGTATGCGGACAAGGGAACCTCCCCATCGCACCCCCCTCAGATTTAGTTATAAGTTGGCACAGTGGATAGGCCTTGAAAAACTGAACACAGATCAATCGAGAAAACAGGAAGAAGTTGTGTGGAACTATGAAAAAAATAAGCAAAATATACAAACTGAGTAGTCCATGCGCAAGATAGGCAGCATCATGGATAACGTGAGCTCAAGAGCGCCGTGGTCCCGTGGATAGCGTGAGCAGCTGCGGAACGAGAGGTTCTGGCTTCGTCTTCCCTCGAGTGAAAAGTTTAATTTTTTATTTTCAGACAATTATCAAAGTTCATTTACTCATACATAATCAACTTCGCTCTCCAAAATTCCAAGACATGTTCAGATTTGCTTGGACATATGCAGGATTTGACGGTCTACACATGGAAAAATTTGAAAACGTTAAAAACATATGTTTTGACAGAGCACAGGGAAATCCGTGCGACTGTGAAACTGTTGCATTCATTTGTTGCAGTTTATATGACAAACTCTTATGTTTTCATCACTTTTTTCGGAGTGATTATCACATCCACAAGAAAACCTAAACCGGGTAAGTGTAGCAGTTAGGTGGGCCGACAACATATTCGTGTCATGTAACGCACATGCCGTCACCAGTGTCGTATGGAATATATCAGACGTGTTTTCCTGTGGAGGACTCGGTTGACCTATGACCTTGCGATCAAATGGAGAGGCACGTCCTTTCGTCTACTAATTGCACGGTTTTGCGGCACGGTTGCAAAACACAGACACTAAACTTATTACAGTGAACAGAGACGTGAATGAACGAACGGACAGATCATAACTTTGCGAAAATAAAGAAAGTAAACTTTTCACTCGAGGGGAGACTTGAAGCCAGGACGTCTAGATCCGCAGCTGCTCACGCTAACCACGGGACCACGGCGCTCCTGAGCTCACGTTATCCATGATGTTGCCTATCTTGCCGTGGACTACTCAATTTGTATACTTTGCTTATTTTTTTCATAGTTCCACACAACTTCTTCCTGTTTTCTCGATTGATCTGTGTTCAGTTTTTCAAGGCCTATCCACTGTTCCAACTTATAACTAAATCTGAGGGGGGTGTGATGGGGACGTTCCCTCGTGAGTTTAGAAAAAAAAGGTTCAAATGGCTCTGAGCACTATGGGACTTAACTTATGAGGTCATTAGTCCCCTAGAACTCAGAACTACTTAAACCTAACTAATCTAAGAACATCACGCACATCCATGCCCGGGGCAGGATTCGAACCTGCGACCGTAGCGGTCGCGCGGTTCCAGACTGAAGCGCCTAGAACCGCTCGGCCAAACGCTGAGTTTAGAGGTGAATAGCGTTTGCAATACTATTTCTGGAGTACAACCTTGCTCCACCAACGAGTATGTACTCCTGCTGAATAGCTTCAGCCATGTAATGGGATCGCACTGTGAACCTGCAGGAAGCTGGATGGGGGCATCGAACGAGTTGCTGCAGATGTTGGGCACAAGGTATCGATGGTGTGTCACTACATTCAATAGCCTTCTGTGGAATATTCCCACACTTATAGCCCAAGTTCTGGACGTCCGCGTGGTAGAGACGCACGTCAAGATCGACGCACTGTACGAGCAGCCGTGGCCGGCCGATCGCCGATTGACGAAATGCGAATAGTACTGTGTCATGAGGGACCATTGGGAACCGTCTCCTTGCAGCAGGATTTAGATCGTGTGTGCCTGTGGCCAAGCTAACTCTGACGCCACGACTTCACCATTCATGGCTATTATCGTGTCGTTTAAGAATTGTCTGGAAAGTGGAACGGCACTCCATGTTCTTCAGTGATGAGAGTAGATTCGCTCTGTATGCGAATGATGGACGTAACTGTGTATGACATAGGCCTTGTGAGTTGCCTGTTCCTGAGTTCATTCCAACACGGTACACAGGTGTCATCCCAGATTTCACGGCGTAGGTGGCCATCAGTCACAATTCGCGGCGACGTCTGGCGTTCCTGCAGCGTAAAGTAACCAGTGTCCGCTACTTTGTACAGGCTGCTATCGCTGTGCTTCTGCCATTTCTTCGACAGGAAGATGGTGCGCTTTTTCAGCAGGACAACACACGTCCACATACAGCTGCTGTGGAGTAACTTCGTGGTGTACCCCGGGCTAGCAATATCAACAGATCTTTCGCCAACTGAACACTTACGAGACACGGTGAAGTTGGAACTTAGTCGTTCTCCAGGGCCTGAACGAACCGCTGGCGCATTACAACAAAAGGCGCAAGAAGCGTGAGACAATTTATCGTAGGGTCCCATTCGGCATTTTTACGATCGTTTTCATGCGAGAATACATGTCCGCTTTGCCAGCAGAGAGAGTGCACTTTGTATTGGTACGAGTGTTCAGGCACTCTTTACCGTGACACATGAGTTTCATTCTGTCTAAATTTATTATCGTATACTCCTGCAATGAGGAACTAACTGTCAGCTCATTTGTCGATAAAATGACCTTGTCCTGGAGGGTGCTGCATTGTTTTGCCATTGTACGTCTTGGTACAAAACTTGAAAGTGGGGTAAATGGGATGGTCCTGAATGTACGCTGATGAGCAAAAATATTAAGAGCACTACTCGCCACGAGATAGAACGCAGCGCCTATTGGCGTTGCGGGCACGAAACGTAGTGAGAAAGGTGTATAAATGGAGGAGAGATAAATGGGGAATCAGCCTAGCGACTATACGAACTGAAAATGGGGAAATACATCGACGTAAGTGAATTCGACAAATGGTTAATTATTATGGTCTACCACCTGGCAACGATGATCTCGCGATCGGCGAAACTGCTCGACTTTTCCAGTACTACAGTGGTGACCATTTATAGAAAGTGGTTAAAGGGCGGGGAGACGACGAGTACGCGACAAGGAGTTGGACTTCACACCTCAACATAGAAAGGAAAGTTCAAAGATTTGCCTTCACTGTAATGCAGAATAGGCGGCGATCTGTGGCAGATCTGACGAAGCAGTACAAATGCTTGTGCAGGCATAAGAGTTTCGAGGCATACCGTTCATCGAACTTGGTTGACCATGGAGATCCTCAGCAGGTGACCGCTCCGTGTTCCCATGCTGACCCAACAACATCGTCAATTTGACTGCAGTGGGCACTGAATATACATCTACATCTCATGACTACTTTGCATGCAATTCACACTTAAGCGCCTGGCAGAGGTTCTTCACACCACCTTCAGACTACTTCTCTACCGCTCCATACTCTAAGGGCGCGTGGAAAAAGCGAATACTTAAATCTTTTTAAACGCGCTCTGATTTCTTTTATTTTATTATTATGATAATTTCCCCCTATGTATGATGGCAACAGTAAAATATTTTCACATTTAGTGAAGAAAATTGGTGAAAATTTCGTGAAAATACCTCGCCACAACGAAAAACGTCTTTGCTTAATGATTGCCATTCCAGATCGCTATTCACGTCCGTGACACTCTCTAACCTATTTCGCGGTAACACAAAACGAGCTACACTTCTTTGAGCTTTTTTCGATGTCCTCCGCCAATCGTATCTGGTAACGATCACATAAAGCACAGCAGTGCACTAGTAGAGGACAAACAAAAATAGTGTAGGCCGTCTTTTTAGTAGATCCGTTGTACCTTCCAAGCGTTCTGCCTATAAAACCTAGTTTTTGAGTCGCTTTCCCCACAACATTATGTATATGATCGTTCCAATGTAAGTTGTTCATAATTCGTGTGATTTATCGTGTAACTGAAATTTAAGAGAATGCTTGTACTGATGTGGATGACGCCATAATATTCCTTATTGAGAGACATTTGCCACTTCTCACACCACACAGATATCGCGTCTACTCATTTTGCAATTGGTTTTCATCTCCTTTACTAGATGGTAAACGACAAAATCAACTGCAAACAATCTAAGATGGCTGCTGAGTTGCCTCCTAGATCGTTTATATACAGTCGATTAATAGCAGAGGACCTGTAACACTTCCTTAAGTAACGCGTGATATCATTTCCGTTTTATTTTGATTTTCCTTCGGTTACTACTTACTCTGACAGGAAATCAAGAATCCAGTCTCACAACTGAAGTGATACTCAAAAGGCACAAAATTTGAAGTCTCTTGTGACGAACTGTGTCACAAGTTTTCTGGAAATCTACAAATATGGTATCAGTTTGAGATCCCCAGTCGATAGCACTCATTACTCCGTGCGAATAAAGAGTTAGTTACGATTCACAAAATGATGTTTACTGAATCCGTGGCGACTGTGTGTCAATGGACCGTTACATTCGAGGCAATTCATAATGAGCGAACAGAGTATACGTTGCAAAATCCTACTGCAAATCGACGTCAGTGGTATGAGCCTCTAAGTCAGCGGATTACTCCTATCTCTTTTCTTGAGTATGGTGTGATCTGTGCAACTTCCCGGTCTTTCGGTAAGAATCTTCCGTCGAGCAAACTATTGTAGATGGTTGCTAATTATAGGGCTATTGTATCAGAATAGCTGAAAGGAACCTTACTGCTATGCTATCTGGACTGGGGGACCTGCGTTCACTAAGTGCTTTAAGCTGCTTCGCTACAACGATGATATCTGATTTATTTATTTATTTATTGTCCCGTGGGACCAAATTAAGGACAAGTCTCCATGGTCATGGAACGAGTCAATACATGAAATTATAACACGATATTAGAAACAGATAAAATGAAATATAAAAAAACATATTCAGGTGACAAGTCGTAAGTTTAAATGAAGAAAATCAACAATGTAACACTAGAGTTTGCTTAATTTTTTTAGCTCTTCCAGGAGCTCCTCGACAGAATAGAAGGAGTGAGCCATGAGGAAACTCTTCAGTTTAGACTTAAAAGTGTTTGGGCTGCTGCTAAGATTTTTGAGTTCTTGTGGTAGCTTATTGAAAATGGATGCAGCAGAATACTGCACCCCTTTCTGCACAAGAGTCAAGGAAGTGCATTCTACATGCAGATTTGATTTCTGCCTAATATTAACTGAGTGAATGCTGCTAACTCTTGGGAATAGGCTAATATTGCTAACAACAAACGACATTAAAGAAAATATATACTGTGAGGGCAATGTCAGAATTCCCAGATTTTTGAATAGGGGTCGATAAGAGGTTCTCGAACTTACACCACATATAGCTCGAACAGCCCGTTTTTGAGCCAAAAATACCCTTTTTGAATCAGAAGAATTACCCCAAAAAATAATACCATACGACATAAGCGTATGAAAATATGCGAAGTAGACTACTTTTCGTGTTGAAGTGTCACTTATTTCCGATACTGTTCTAATGGTAAATAAAGCAGCATTTAGCTTCTGAACAAGATCCTGGACATGGGCTTTCCACAACAGCTTATTATCTACCCGAACGCCTAGGAACTTGAACTGTTCCGTCTCGCTTATAATATGCCTATTCTGTCTGATCAAAATATCGGTTCTTGTTGAATTGTGAGTTAGAAACTGTAAAAACTGAGTCTTACTGTGATTTAGCAACAAATTATTTCCCACAAGCCACGAACTTATTTCATGGACTACATTATTTGTTACTGTTTCAATATTACACACAAGATCCTTCACTATCAAGCTGGTCTCATCAGCAAACAGAAATATTTTTGAATCACCTGTAATACTAGAAGGCATATCATTTATATAAATAAGAAACAGCAGTGGCCCCAGCACCGACCCTTGGGGAATGCCCCGATTAACAGTGCCCCATTGGGACTGAACATCACTACCACTCTCAATATTGCAGAGAATTACCCTCTGCTTTCTGTTCTTAAAGTAAGAGGCGAACCAATTGTAAGCTACTCCCCTTACTCCACAATGGTCCAACTTCTGCAGTAATATTTTGTGGTCAACACAGTCAAAAGCCTTCGTTAAATCAAAGAAAACACCTAGCGTTCGCAACCTTTTATTTAATCCGTCCAAAACCTCACAGAGAAAAGAGAATATAGCATTTTCAGTTGTTAAACCATTTCTAAAACCAAACTGAACATTTGACAGCAAATTATGTGAATTTAAATGCTCAGTTACCTTGTATATACAACCTTCTCGATAACTTTAGCAAACACCGATGGCATAGAAATAGGTCTAAAATTGTCAACATTATCAATGTCTCCCTTTTTATAAAGTGGCTTCACTACCGAGTACTTTAATCGGTCAGGATACCGACCACTCCTAAAGGAAAAGTTACAGATATGGCTGAGAACTGGGCTAACATACATAGAACAATACTTCAGTATTCTGCTAGATACCCCGTCATATCCATGAGAGTTCTTTGTCTTTAGTGATTTAATTATTAACTCAATCTCCCTCTTGTCAGTATCATGGAGGAGCATTTCAGGTAACAGTCTCGGAACACTTTTTTCTAAGAGCGCTATATGATTCCCTGTTGGGACTAGGTTTCTATTTAGTTCACCTGCTATATTCAGAAAGTGATTATTAAATACTGTACATATATGCGGCTTATCAGTAACACGGACATTCCCACTACGCACTGATTCTATATCCTCGACCTGTCTCTGCAGACCAGCAACTTCCTTTACGACTGACCATATGGTTTTGACTTTATCCTGAGACTTAGCTATTCTATCTGCATACCACATACTTTTTGCCTTCCTAATAACATTTTTAAGCACCTTACAGTACTGTTTGTAATGGGCTGCTGCATTTAGATTTTGACTGTTTCTAACGTTTTGATATAATTGCCACTTTGTTCTACAAGATATTCTTATCCCTCTAGTCAGCCACCCAGGCTGCCTGTTTGTGCTAGTACCCTGTTTTAAACGTTCTAACGGAAAGCAACTTTCAAAGAGCATGAGAAAAGTCTTGAGAAAAGCATTATATTTATCGTCTACTGTATCAGCGCTATAAACATCTTGCCACTCTTGTTCCTTTATAAGGTTTACAAAGGTCTCTACAGCAAGTGGATCAGCTTTCCTGAAGAGCTGATGATTATATTTAACACGTGTTGCAGCACAAAAATCTTTTAAGGTTAAAATTTGTGCATCATGATCTGAAAGGTCATTCACCTTTTTGCTAACAGAATGCCCTTCTAGTAATGAGGAATGAACAAAAATGTTGTCTGTGGTTGTTCTACTGTTCCCTTGCACTCTCGTTGGAAAGAACACAGTTTGCATAAGATTATATGAATTAAAGAGGTCTTCCAGCATCCTCTTCCTTGCACAATTACTTATAGAATTAATATTGAAGTCACCACATATAACTAACTTTTTGTATTTCCTATAAAGTGAACCAAGAACCTCCTCTAGCTTTACCAAAAATGTTGTGAAATCGGAGTCTGGGGATCTATAAGTAACAACAGTTTGAAGTTCAGCTCCGTTAAATTTAACCACACCTGCGCAACATTCAAACACCTTTTCAGTGCAGTACTTTGAAACATCAATTGACTCAAATGGGATGCCGTTTTTCACATACATGGCTACTCCCCCACACCGCAAAGAGCTCCTAGAAAAGCTGCCAGCCAACCTGTATCCTGGTAAAGGAAGCCTCTGAATTATCTCCTTATTTAAGAAGTGTTCAGATATAGCAATAATTTCAGAGTCAACATCTATAAGCAGTTCACTAACTTTATCTCTAATACCTTGTATATTTTGATGAAATATACTAATTCCCTCATTACTCGGATACCTAAGCTTTGTCAAAAGTGATTCCCTTGTTAGAGAGACTTCCCTTAAGCAGGAATACCTATAAGCTGACTTCAATCTAAAAAAGGTGCAGCTCTAACACCCACTACTGCAGGAATTTTCCCATGAGTGATCCCACCAACCCCATCTATGCTGTCACCTATAAGCTTTGCCAACCCCCCCTTCCCATACCTGTTGAGGTGCAGGCCATGTCTAGTGAAACCCGTCCTGCTGATAGACTCCACCGACACTACTGAAACGTGACCCATGCTTTCTGTCATCAGCGCACCCCAAAGTCTCATGTTATTACGCCTGACGGCTGCATTAAGATGAGGCCGATCGTGACCCTGAAATAGTTCCACGAAATGCACATTCGTGTTGCCAGTCTGAGTGGCTATCTTTTCCAGGTCACCATCTATGTTATACTCCCCATCCCTATCAATACTATTACCAGCCCCACCCACAATCACTACCTGATCCTCTTTAGTAAAATCCCTACATAACCCCCCTATGTTAACAGTCACCTGAGCCAACCCTGCATTAGGCATCACAATGCTGGTGACCTGGTACTCACTCCCCAGCACTTCCTGCAACTGCTGGCCTACACCTCTGTCATGAGAACTACCTAACAGCAGAACCTTCTTCTTCCTCTTCGATTTTGCAACTGTTCTAGGCACAGTAACTACTGAGGTCTGCTGCATACTTCCTACATCTACAGCTACTAGAGACTCCTCTCCACTAGACTCTGACAGTTGGTCATATCTATTGTAAACACCAATAGTAAAACTATCTGAAAATCTTCTTCTCCTAGCAGATCTCTTGCCAACAGCCAGCTCCCATTCCCCAACCCCCTTCTCCCTCCTCATCCTATCTAGCTCCTCCTGTGCGTTTTTCAACTGCACCTGAAGGGCACAGATCTTACGCCCCTGCTCCTCTATCAACTTACTCTTGCTACATAATCTGCAGTCCCAGGAGAGGATCTCACCAGAATGCCCACTGGCTTCCCCACTGCATTTCCCCCAGTGAAAATACTTTACTTTTTCTAAGTTCCGCTACTACAATAAGAAGATGTTAAAAACCTGACTACAATAATCACAAACTTACTCTACAAGGGAAGTAACTACTATTATTAACAGTATTAATAAACAACAAATGCGAATATAACAAAAGACTAATACAGAAAGAGAATCAAACGTCTAATGACACAGTAACGAAACTGAAAACAGTTCCCAAAAGGTTCTTCTGAAATTATTTCACCAGAAAACACCAAGAACACCGGTTGAAGACTACTAAGGTTCCTAAATAAACCACTATACACAAACAATTAATTAGTACTGATTCTAAGTTACTCACGTAGCCAATCATTGAATCACTGAGACTGCACCGAGGATCGAGGAAACGTGTCGCCCTATCGGTTGAATCACGTTTCCTCCTACTCCAAGTGGATGGTCCTGTCGGGTTACGCCATCTTCAAGGTGAACAGCTGCTGGAAGCATGCACTACTTCATGGACCCAGTCTCGTGGCGGCAGTATTAAGCTGTGGGAATCATTCACCTTGGATTCCATGGGATCTGTGATAGTAGTCGAAGGCATCATGGCAACTGTGTACTACCTGAACATCAATGAGGACCATGTGCATCCCTTTATGCTTGCTGTCACCCATACGGCCATGGAATCTTCCAGCAGGATAACTGTCCGTGTCACAACGCCAGAGTCGTGCTGCAGTTGTCTGAGAAGCATGTTAATGAACTCACGTTGATGTCTTGGTCATTAAATTCCCATGATCAGAACGCGACGGAACACACGTGGTACGCCATCGGGGGCCTCCTCTGCGCCCACAAACCACCTTCCCATCATTTACGGGAACTGCGTGACTTAGTGTGACATCTGGTGCCATATACCTCCGGGAACTTTATAAGGACTTGCCGAATCTACGACATGCAGATTCGCTCCTGTACTGCATTCCAGAGGTTAATCAACACGCTGTTAAGCAGGTGGTCATTATGTTTTTACTCATCAGTTTAAGGAAAGGCGAAAAATGGTACAATTCGCAGAGAACATAGCGCTTTTCGCTGAAAAAGGAACAAGTATGTAAATCAACTGTTAACTGTATAATGGGTCACCCCTCTCTAACATTACCTTTCTTTATAGAAATAACCGATATCACGTATACCATCGATTCTTGTATAGATAAACATTATATCAGCTGTCTAACTGAATGAACTTCATATGATTTTGTATGCGATGTGTTGTGTTTCGGACTAAAGTGTATAAAGAGAAATTAATTTGTTACAATCGATATGTGCTAATGGTTAAAATTACTCTTCTTTTAAAAATATTTGAAATTACGAAAATACCTGTCATATTTAAAATTCATATTATTAATTGCACAATCTAGCACTAAATATTAAATTATGATTGGACTCATTTATGAAATAATGATATAATTTAGCGAAGATTCTGCTTGAGGTAAGAAAGTTTATGAATTCTTTTGCTTTGTAAACTCTTTGGAGTGTGGTGAGTACCGCAGAATGTTAAGTAGTAGTGGGTATGCCTCTGACGGAAGTACATCTATTTTGCTAATCTTGTCAACAACAATGTAATCGATGGTTTTTATGAAAATAAAGATTGTGAAGTCGGTGTGGTATAGAAGAATGGGAGAAAATAAAAAGATATTCATAGCAACAGGCAAATCTTCGTCAGTTATTTCGTCTCCAGGAACTAGTTAAATCATAATTACAGCCTCAAGAGTATACCCTAGACACAATAAGACTTGGAGTCAACAACAACGAGATAATGAAGGTAGCCGGCCGGAGTGGCCGTGCGGTTCTCGGCGCTACAGTCTGGAACCGCGTGACCGCTACGGTCGCAGGTTCGAATCCTGCCTCGGGCATGGATGTGTGTGATGTCCTTAGGTTAGTTAGGTTTAAGTAGTTCTCAGTTCTAGGGGACTGATGACCACAGCAGTTAAGTTCCATAGTGTTCAGAACAAATAGTGAAGGTAATTAAAATTTTTTTCTTTTGTATATCTTACATCTCTCGTAGCTTTCAAAATTTGTGCAAAGACAGAGAATTTGAATAGCGATGTGTGGGAACGTAAGATTAGAACTGACATGCAGATTACATTAGAATCTGATTTCAGCATACACCAAAACAAAACAAAAAGAAGAATGGAAGAAATGTGGAGAGAGCATAATAAAAGAAATAGTAAGAAATCTGCATTGTACGTCGAAAGCAGAATTCAAATACACCGCGCGATAGAATTAAAGGGTCACTTTTTCGAAACCTTGTAATTGCCTCTCATTGCGAGGCATTAGTTCGACAATTGCCTCAAAGGTGCGTACAACATTGCTCTCTAATGGTGCAAAACCGTGTCTTCCTGGGACTTCACCCTCTATCTCGGCGGCGCTCCAGACAGCAAGGTATCGACATAAGTGAAGAAAATGCCACAGCTCGGAAGTTCCTGTGACGTGTAACGTGGGTTAGTGACGTCACATTGGCTCCAAATTTCATCACAATTCTGCCCAACGCCAGAACGGAAGTAACGCAGCTTAAACAGTGAGATCACAGAATGCAAAAATCGTCATGTCTGTGAATTTATATGGCTCTCTAAACAAAAGGGCGTGGTAGTTCTCCACAGCGAGAACGTGTATGTCGCCGAATTTTATTACGTGGACGGTCTATACAAACGAGTGTTACGACATGGCTGATTTCTCCATTTGTTGCAACCCGAAATATCGTTTATGTCGGCGATTATGGTATTGATAGGTCATACAGTCACTCCAACACAACCTTTCCCACTTGCACACCTTATGCAGTATATTCGCGACATTGTGAGTGGGTGCCTTTTGTTCTATGTCGATTTGGGACACTCTCTGATCCCCTTGGTCTGTTTGTAAATAGTGTTTACGCTGTGTTTGCGCAACATAAGGCTAGTTATGTACGTCACCTTGGGGATGTATGGCGATACTTCTTATGCCAGAGGCGGAGTATCCATTGTTCATTATAACGCATTTCAGGTGTTGCGTCTCGCAACCAAGATGCTGCGGCTTACTTATCAGCCCTGCACACTTTACGTGATGATCATTTCCAGCCGGCCGCGGTGGTCTAGCGGTTCTAGGCGCTCAGTCCGGAACCGCGCGACTGCTACGGTCGCAGGTTCGAATCCTGCCTCGGGCATGGATGTGTGTGATGTCCTTAGGTTAGTTAGGTTTAAGTAGTTCTAAGTTCTAGGGGACTGATGACCACAGATGTTAAGTCCCATAGTGCTCAGAGCCATTTGAATTTGAATCATTTCCATTTTATGTCTCTGTTGATGATTTGACACTTTGTGCAGATATCTATCGGTCCGTGTGTCTCGGATTTGCAGACACAATGTGGGCCAGTTTCTCACTACTACTCGTAAACAGCACATGTAGAAAGGGCAGCTGTTGGCCCTTTTATACCTCAACAACAAATCTTGTGTTGGCATGCAGCATGTTCATACGTCTTAGGATGTCAGAAAGCTGTTCCTCATCATGGCTTCCCATGATGGAGGTGTGCCGCAAGGGATTAGCCGAGCGGTCTAGGGCGCTGCTGTCATGGACTGTGCGGCTGATCCCGGCGGAGGTTCGAGTCCTCCCTCGGCCATGGGTGTGTGTATTTGTCCTTAGGATAATTTAGGCTAAGTAGTGTGTAAGCTTAGGGACCGAATACCTTAGCAGTTAAGTCCCATAAGATTTCACACACATCTGAACATTTTTTTGAACGGAGGTGTCGTTAGCATAAACGTTCTTGGTAACAGAATTAATGCAGCCGCAGAAATTATAGTGTTGGATGAATTGTGATACTATAAGCCTAATGTTGATTTCATTCTTCGCTTTAGGGACGCTTAGAGAGAAACAGTTTTTATGATTAACAGGATTAGACGTGCTCATTCATATTGCGATTTACGACAGAATGTACAAAAAGTTATGGTATCGAATATTAGAACCTCAGCAGAACAATAATAAAGTCCTTCTCAGACGCACAGCCGTAGGCATTCATTGAGAAATGCCTTGTGGTTAAGGAGGAATCCAACATTATAGGGTAAAGTTCATTGCATGTCTTTAGAAATGCTCCATAAAGTATTCGCATGGCGACGCCTTCCGCCCGCTTGTAGAAATTGCCATTACAAATCGTGTTTCGGGATGCCCATGGAGACACCATTCATGAAGTCCTATTTATTGGTGTATCAACGCGTAACGGCAAAAGTGTCTATAGGGAGTGGTGTACCAGTCCAGCCATGTAACACGGAACAATAATCCCATCTACTGCCTATTCAGTGTGTTCAATTCTTTGTCTATTCCTTGATCACTTATTACTGTAAGTCCCGTTTTGGTATTCGTGTGACAATTGCATTGCATCACTTCATACAGTGCTCTGCGGGGCTTAAAAACGACATAGATAAGGTAACACACCATAATAGTTATTCAGTGGAAATGAATGAAAGTGCAGGAGCATGTTGCCAAAGGTTTTCCAGTCGCGCACAGAAAGGTGGACGTCACGGAATACGTCACAGTGATCGTCGGGGAAAGAGATTACGAAAATGCGGTCGCCGCGCCAGTCAACTACAATAGCAGATGAGCGCTACATTCTGCAACGGGCAGGAAGAGACCCACATCAAATTGTGATTGCAGTTGCAATCACATTTAACAAAAGCGTAGTGACAAGACAGATGAGGAATGGGATCGCGTGCTCGGAGCAGATTAAGTCTTACAAGGAACCCCTTGAGTGTGAGGTCACAAACGGCCAATAATGTTCACTGCATTCGACGTCCCACGCATTGCCCACCATGCAGTCATAATATTGGCTGCTAATGGCAACAGTGTGTGGGACTGGAGGTATCCAATGGAGAGCACAGCATGAGGCTACGGGACGTAGATGAACTGCTTAGTCGACGAGTAACTCACAACGGTGCTACAGTGCTAATGGTGTCGATACCAAGTAGAGAACGGCAGCGATAAGCAAAGCAAACATTGCCTTACATCTACAACAACAGTTGCCGAATTTGATATTTGGCCAGAAAGGAACCCAAGGAATTTCGCAGAGTGAGAAAGAAGTGGCAGATGAAATATTAGCGTTCCTACAAGATGAAGCTGTAGAATGTGTGGTGTCGTCTGCGCTCGATTGTGCGGACAATGTAGTGCAATGATGACGATAAGTGCTTCACGAGTGAAAGCGATACTGAAACTGTTGTCGAACGATGTATCAAGAACAACTGCTGTCGAAGGAACGGGTACTAAACATAATTTCGTATATGGAATATCATCCGAAGCCTAGTAAAAAAGCAATTATGAACAATTTCGAATAAGTCCTCTGCAATATGACCGTGAAGTGCAAAAGAAAAACTACGGATATTCAAGGGAGGACAAGGCGTACTTGTTACTGGTATTTATGCGTTTCAAGGATTCTCGATACAATGTACAGGATGTGCATGCTAACGACCTACTACGTTATGCGCATGAAACTGCGCGCGACATAGATTGCAGTGATTTCAAGAGAATAAGTGGATGGTTCCATAACTTCAAACAGTGTTACAGAACTGGAAGACGTAAGGTAACGAAATTTAAAACAAAGCGTCAACTTGACGATGCACAGCAAACTGCGGAATCGGCCCGAAAGTTTGAGTTGAGATAAAAAGAAAAAAAAGAAAAGAAAAAAAAACTTATCGCAACGTTCACTAAGGAATTTGATTTTGACTTCAGCGTAAATACTGTCTTTGAGCAAAAGTCATTTCTGCTCGTTCATTTCGTATTTTTTACAGTTACCTTCTCTACCATAGTGGAGCATTTCTTTTTATGTATGGTCTAAGTTTCATCGAGCTATGCTATTTGCAGTCACACGGAGCGATAATTACTTTCGTCCTTAAGTTTTGCACACCAGTGTAGTTTACCTTTTCCATTGTACGTGACATTTCCAAGGAAAACAGATTGTCATGTCACAGCCCTAAGATCTCGCTAAAGTGGTTGGACATGAATGAAGATTTGTTCAGTTCCTTGTGCTGACTCCCCTCGGACCTCTCGGACAACTCCATAATGCGCAGAAAACGTGTAGCCTGCGCTTGGACGTCTGATGTTAACTGCACCAGACACCTGACCGAGCTGTTTATCTTCTGTTCGACTGATTACAGTTGTGCCTGCGGAAGGCGGAACTCGAGAGCAGAGTGAATAAGTTGTTGTAATCAGCGAACCTTGTGTCAATACCCATATCACTACTGGCTTTAATCTCTAGATAGAACTGCGACCTTGTGTAGCGAGTAATGCGTCTTGCACGGGACAGGCCACTGAAATCAGAACGCGGAACAACATTGCGCCCATTAGCAAGTACTATTCACGTGGCAATGTAGGCATCAAGGAACGTCCGAAAACTTTCTATACGGCATTAACGAATGGAGCAGCAATTCGACAGCGCTAGTAATATTTACAGAAAAATTTCTTAAGCTCTTGTAAAAGGGCAATAATCACGTTAAAAACGTAAAGTCTTCCGTTAAGTCGCTATTGTTGTTAAAAAGTATTTGTTTTAGTCCGTAGTAGTCTTTTTTTTTATTTTGCTATTGTCTATCGGTTTCGGTACACGGTACAATCCTCAGGCCATCCAATGATAAAAAAATCAGAGTACATTGTTACACATTAAAAAAAAAATATAGCAAACTTATGATACAGAGTGCAACTTTACAACGTATAGGTAGCCCCTTAGTCCTAGCACGCAGTCGCTACGCTCGCTTCCCAAGTAGTTGCATCAAATACTAAAAGTGAATGTCAGTGTTAAGCTTTAGAGAGAAGTAAATTGCGGCCGGTAGTGATGAGAGCCTACTATGTACAGACATGTTTTTTCCTTAAAAGCGAGTCACACTATAAAGATTTTCTAAACAATAGAAATAGCATAAAATCTGAAATTTACGAAATCACATAATAAAACAAAGAAAAAACGTCCTCTATAATAAAATATTAATCAAATAGCAAATACAGGTTTCAAATGGTTCAAATGGCTCTGAGCACTATGGGACTTAACTTCTGAGGTCACCAGTCCCATAGAGCTTAGAACTACTTAAACCTAACTAACCTAAGGACAGCACACACATCCATGCCCGAGGCAGGATTCGAACCTACGACCGTAGCGGTCACGTGGTTCCAGACTGAAGCGCCTAGAACCGCACGGCCACAGCGGCTGGCCAATACAGGTTTCCACTTCCAATTCCCTGTTTATATACGATTTATGTCACTATAAAACGTCGATATGACAAGACATTTAATCGAGGAAATATCGTCATTGTAACTGCATTATACATAGACTGAAACCTGAAATTATTTTTCTTGAAAAGATATCCAGCAGCCAGTGTGGCTAGGTATCACTGTGCAACTTTCAATTGACGATCTTTGGCAGATTTCCAACGTCATTCTCGTAATACCAAATGCCACCTACGCAACCCCTCACGACTGCACGGTAGTTGAGGAGTGGCCGTCTCGGCCGTGGCTGGCTGGTAAACTGCGACACTTCATGGAGGAAACGCAATGTGGCGCCGCCGAGAGCTCTAGAGTACACACGGTTAGCGCTGGGATAAACACGGCACTGGAAAGGCGCCCAAAGATCGTCAAGTAAAAGTTGCAGAGTTATATCTAGCCGCTCTTGGCCTGCAGTTCCACAGACATACATTACTAGACTGGCAAAGGCCCACTTGTACTGGAGCCTGACAAGATTGCAGCGGCAGGAAGTTTATGTATGATATTATTATGATTTTGTGAAACGAGATGACGTTGTAAGCTTAACAAGGTGGACTAACGAGATTCTGCAGTTGAGGAAACATTTGCGTACCAGTTCAATTTAACAGACACTTGCAGAATCGCGTTATGAGAAGTTCATCAAGTTACATATACACAGGTTTAAAGCAGACTGTAGTTTCCGTAAGAACACTCAAATGAATGGACTCACTTGTTATCAATGACAAAAAAGCCCGTTTTACTTATAGGAGCACGTTCATAATGAGCATACTATTCGAAGAAAAGCCGAAGTTGGTCAAAACTGGTTAAAAACAGATCATTATCCTGTCTGTTAATACTAGATTGCCGGCCGCGGTGGTCAAGCGGTTCTAGGCGCGCAGACCGGAACCGCGCGACTGCTACAGTCGCAGGTTCGAATCCTGCCTCGGGCATGTTTGTGTGTGATGTCCTTAGGTTAGTTAGGTTTAAGTAGTTCTAAGTTCTAGGGGACTGATGACCACAGATGTTAAGTCCCATAGCGCTCAGAGCCATTTTTGAATACTAGATTAATTATATCCCTTGAAATGTACATAAACTATTTAAACACTTCCGGTATTTCAGATAAGACAACATGTAACGTAATTATTCAGGCTTACATAGAGCACAAATCCAAAAATACGTAAGATGTTTCTAGTTACGCTTGTATTGAGACACGTTCCTTTCATTGTAACTGCCGTCTGCTGTGCGAAAAATTACAGCGAAACATCGACACTTGTATTGAGCATCATGTCAAAACTCTACAAGTAACGTAGTTATATCAATTCATCCCTATTTCTTACTACTAGTAAATAAACAGCAGTTTACACGTCTTTTGCGCTTTCCGTCATACTGTGATTTCAAAGTGCTACTTTCAGTGGCACCAGTGACAGTGTACACGGCATTGCCAGTCTAGTAATGCATGTCTGTGGCTAGTCCACCGGAATGCTGGATATTTTTCAACAAAAATAATTTCGGGTTTTCGGTGTTCTTATAATGCAATGACTATGACGATACGAACTTGATTAAATGTTTCATGATCGTATGGACTTTTATAGTGACGTAAAACGTATACAAACGGTGAATTTAAACGTGGAGACCAACACGGTCCTGTCACATTAATGTGACCACTGCCTGTATTTAACTCAAGGTGCAATAATTACTCACTGACAGCATATGGCAGCACTAGCAGAGAAGGGTGTACAAAGCGTGTCGGATGAACACAGTGTAGGCGTTATCGAAATGCAGAAACGGCGCGATTTATCTGACGTCCGAAAGGCCATGAGTATTGGCTTTCGGGCCAAGGATGAAGGCAATTCCGAAACTACTAAGTTTGTGAACGGTTCGCGTGCAGCTGTGGTTAAGGTATACCGGGCACAGCAAAAAGGCGCTATCAAAAAAGCAGGCGACGAGGCAACTGTGTGCACCACGGGTCATAGACGACAGAGATGAACGACGGCTGCGGCAATGTGTACAGACGAATAGACGTGAACTATAGAGCAGCTGACTGCCATGATGAACCAAGGGAGTACCAACGGTGTTTCCTCAACGACCGTTGAGGAACGTTGCTACGAGGGCTATTCGGAAAGTAAGGAACGGTCTAATCATTCTGCGTGGTGTCTATTTGTTCTATATCGTGTCTCCCTACCACTTTCGCGCAACGACGCTCTGAGCGTGTTTTTTAGGGAATTGACTAGTTTGAATCTGGGACCTGTTGCTGGTAAGGAGACGCCAGACCACACATGATATGTAGAATTCAGAAGAGTTCAGTGAGACTAGCGAGGATATAACCAAATACTTAATGATTTCAACGTCAGCTGCACTGCACTCCCTGTAAAAGAATCTTAATACTAACTAAATTTAGTGGAAGGGGTTCAAGGCTTTCCTATTTTTAGTTAGCTGGTAAAATAACGTCGAAAAAGCAGTTAAGTTTACCATTGGAAATTTTATTCTACTCACAAAACATTGTTTATAAATTGCACTATTGATAAAAGGAAATGTTTTAATACAGGAAGGTAAAAACCGACTGCATTCAACAAAAATGTGAACGAGTATTCCCTGAATGGGTTTCCAAGTTCTACAATGGATCGAAGGATGACCTATGCCATATCACGTCTACACTCCTGGAAATTGAAATAAGAACACCGTGAATTCATTGTCCCAGGAAGGGGAAACTTTATTGACACATTCCTGGGGTCAGATACATCACATGATCACACTGACAGAACCACAGGCACATAGACACAGGCAACAGAGCATGCACAATGTCGGCACTAGTACAGTGTATATCCACCTTTCGCAGCAATGCAGGCTGCTATTCTCCCATGGAGACGATCGTAGAGATGCTGGATGTAGTACTGTGGAACGGCTTGCCATGCCATTTCCACCTGGCGCCTCAGTTGGACCAGCGTTCGTGCTGGACGTGCAGACCGCGTGAGACGACGCTTCATCCAGTCCCAAACATGCTCAATGGGGGACAGATCCGGAAATCTTGCTGGCCAGGGTAGTTGCCTTACACCTTCTAGAGCACGTTGGGTGGCACGGGATACATGCGGACGTGCATTGTCCTGTTGGAACAGCAAGTTCCCTTGCCGGTCTAGGAATGGTAGAACGATGGGTTCGATGACGGTTTGGATGTACCGTGCACTATTCAATGTCCCCTCGACGATCACCAGTGGTGTACGGCCAGTGTAGGAGATCGCTCCCCACACCATGATGCCGGGTGTTGGCCCTGTGTGCCTCGGTCGTATGCAGTCCTGATTGTGGCGCTCACCTGCACGGCGCCAAACACGCATACGACCATCATTGGCACCAAGGCAGAAGCGACTCTCATTGCTGAAGACGACACGTCTCCATTCGTCCCTCCATTCACGCCTGTCGCGACACCACTGGAGGCGGGCTGCACGATGTTGGGGCGTGAGCGGAAGACGGCCTAACGGTGTGCGGGACCGTAGCCCAGCTTCATGGAGACGGTTGCGAATGGTCCTCGCCGATACCCCAGGAGCAACAGTGTCCCTAATTTGCTGGGAAGTGGCGGTGCGGTCCCCTACGGCACTGCGTAGGATCCTACGGTCTTGGCGTGCATCCGTGCGTCGCTGCGGTCCGGTCCCAGGTCGACGGGCACTTGCACCTTCCGCCGACCACTGGCGACAACATCGATGTACTGTGGAGACCTCACGCCCCACGTGTTGAGCAATTCGGCGGTACGTCCACCCGGCCTCCCGCATGCCCACTATACGCCCTCGCTCAAAGTCCGTCAACTGCACATACGGTTCACGTCCACGCTGTCGCGGCATGCTACCAGTGTTAAAGACTGCGATGGAGCTCCGTATGCCACGGCAAAGTGGCTGACACTGACGGCGGCGGTGCACAAATGCTGCGCAGCTAGCGCCATTCGACGGCCAACACCACGGTTCCTGGTGTGTCCGCTGTGCCGTGCGTGTGATCATTGCTTGTACAGCCCTCTCACAGTGTCCGGAGCAAGTACGGTGGGTCTGACACACCGGTGTCAATGTGTTCTTTTTTCCATTTCCAGGAGTGTATAATCTAGGTTTAAATTAAGTTTCACAAGAGAGAAAACTATCCAAATGGTCTACAGTGACCCTCAATTATCTTTAATTACTTATCTAACTTGTCGTAAATTACAGTGGCTGATGTGGCTTCTCACTAATTATATAACAGAAAAATCATCGCCTTTCAGATTTTTACTTCAAGTGGCAAATGTGAACAGCATGAGCTTTAATTGACGATCGACACTCGTATTACCTAAAGGGGATGTAACAGATGAGACTTCTGCAGTTCTGAGTGAAGCCTTATGCGATCAAAAATGCTGCATCACGTGCGTTCATTACCTTGTCGGTGTTCGTCAGGGGGCGGCGGCCTGCGCAGCTCCGTCCAGCTCGCCCTCTCGGAAGCAACTCCTCCAGCAACTCTCTCCTAACTTCTCCTTACTACAATTTACCGAAATTGGTTTAAAAAACTGTCTGGCTGTGTTTTCATCTGACCAATCAGGGTCTCAATGTTAACCTTAAGCTCTGCCTACAAAAATTCTGTCTATCCAATGAGAAACGTTATAGTTTTCGTGGTGGGGCAATGTTTTTAAAGTTTGCAACGTAACAGAGACGCGAAAAAGTTTCACGCTAAAACTTGCAGCTGGTGTGGTCCTTTAGTGTTATCGTAAGATCTATACTGTTCTTCTGGAGGGTTCTATCTTTTAACATATGCTGGGGGGTGGTCCTAACGTAAGAGAGACGCGGAAAAGGTCTCACGCTAAAACTTGCGGGTGGTGTAGCCCTTTTTGTGTTATCGTAAGATCTATACTGTTATTCTGGAGGGCTCTAGCTTTTAACATGGGCTGGGGAGTGGTCTTGATGTAACAGAGACGCGAAAAAGTCTCACGCTAAAAAACTTGCAGGTGGTGTGGTCGTAGCAGTTAGCTGGCGACATGGGTGTCCGTCCGTCCCTTATCGTAGGGCCTTCCAGCTTAACACGGTTCTGCTCTCGGCTTCTGTTCTCGCTTCTCCCCTCGGAACTGCGTCTGTCTCACAGTGGGAAGGTATGACATGCATTTAGGCATTCTTGTGTTAGTCTGTGGTATTCCATTTGCTCACTCGTTACTCGTATTATTTTGGTTAATTTAATGTCACGATTTATTCGGAGCTATGTGACATACTACTGGATTTGCTTATCATGTCAGGGTTTTCATGGAAGGTGTTGGATTTGCCTGACACCTTACAACGGTAGGTCGCGAAATGGAAACCACAGTGAAAATCAAAACTGTTTTATTTGTAACAGTTAGCTACAACTTCCAGCTACTTATATCCATAGTCGCCGATCCGACTTAGACGTTTGTCGTAGCGTGGTACCAGTTTTCCAATACCCTCGTTATAGAGGGCAGCCTCCAGTGCTTTCCGCTCATTGTCTGTGCCAAAATGTTGTCTTCACAGTCAGCGGTTCATGTGAGCAGAGATGAATTTCAGAGGGAGACAATTACGGGCTGTATTATGGGTAATCAAACATTTCCAACTGAAAACGATGCAGCAGCGTCTTCATTGCCCCTGTAGAATGCGGCTGAGCATTCTCTCGAAGAAGTAAACGCACGACAATCATATAATGTTGGCTGCATAGCTTCAGGCGAAATTTCTCATCAGGCCCTCGTACTTCGCTGGAGCCACTATCGTTCTAGGTGTCTTTATGTGCTCCCTGTGTGCTCAGAACCAAAAAGGGCGACGTAACGCGATCCATGGGAATACAAGAGACACTGTCCAACACACCTGTGCAAAAATTCATCGGATTTTCACTGTGGTTTCCATTTCGCGACCGATCGTTCCTTACTTTCTGAATAATCCTCGTATACAGGGTGTTACAAAAAGGTACGGCCAAACTTTCAGGAAACATACCTCACACACAAATAAAGAAAATATGTTATGTGGACATGTGTCCGGAAACGCTTAATTTCCATGTTGGAGCTCATTTTAGTTTCGTCAGTATGTACTGTACTTCCTCGATTCACCGCCAGTTGGCCCAATTGAAGGAAGGTATAATGTTGACTTCGGTGCTTGTGTTGACATGCGACTCATTGCTCTACAGTACTAGCATCAAGCACATCAGTACGAAGCATCAACAGGTCACTGTCTTGATTGGACCCCATGTTCTTCCACCTACGCTCAATGGAGCACGTTATCATGATTTCATACGGGATACTCTACCTGTGCTGCTAGAACATGTGCCTTTACAAGTACGACACAACATGTGGTTCATGCAAGATGGAGCTCCTGCACATATCATTCGAAGTGTTCGTACGCTTCTCAACAACAGATTCGGTGACCGATGGATTGGTAGAGGCGGACCAATTCCATGGCCTCCACGCTCTCCTGACCACAACCCTCTTGATTTTCATTTATGGGGGCATTTGGAAGCTCTTGTCTACGCAACCCAGGTACCAAATGTAGAGACTCTTCGTGCTCATATTGTGGACGGCTGTGATACAATACGCCATTCTCCAGGGCTGCATCAGCGCATCAGGGATTCCATGCGACGGAGGGTGGATGCATGTATCCTCGCTAACGGAGGACATTTTGAACATTTCCTGTAACAAGGTGTTTGAAATCACGCTGGTACGTTCTGTTACTGTATGTTTCCATTTCATGATTAATGTGATTTGAAGAGAAGTAATAAAATGAGCTCTAACATGGAAAGTAAGCATTTCCGGACACATGTCCACATAACATATTTTCTTTCTTTGTGTGTGAGGAATGTTTCCTGAAAGTTTGGCCGTGCCTTTTTGTAACACCCTGTATATGCGCCTGCTGCGGAGGTGCATGATGAATACTTTTTCGCCGGCCTCGGTGGCCAAGCGGTTCTAGGCACTTCAGTCCGGAACCGCGCGACTACAACGGTCGCAGGTTCGAATCCTGCCTCGGGCATGGATGTGTGTGATGTCCTTAGTTAGGTTTAAGTAGTTCTAAGTTCTAGGGGACTGATGACCTCAGATGTTAAGTCCCATAGTGCTCAGAGCCATTTTGAACTACTTTTTCATCGGCGACGAATGCTGGAATGTGCAAACTAATACCGCAATTAGATGCCCAATATGTGGCTACAGGTGACCTTTGAAGAAGAATTACATTTTATGCTCCATCGGAAAGATGGGCGTTGGCGTGCACGGCTTGAAAAGTACGAAAGCTAACGGAGAAGCCGTAGGAGAAGCCGTTATGATTTCGGTAATGTTTTTGGCGCATTCCCTGGATGATCTCGTCATTCTGGAAGGCACAATGGATCAACACAAGTATGCATCTCTCCTTAGGGACGACGTCCACCCCTGCATCCAGTTTGCTTTGTAAGGGGTTCACCACCGTGCTGGAGCAAATGCAATCTCGATGTATTGCTCACTTTTTAGAACGACAATTCACAGGCGCTGCCTGAGACATAAGATATCTTTGCCCCTGTTAAAAGAGAGCTGCAATAGAGTCGCAGGTCAGAGCAGTCTCTGCAGCAGTTGCAGTCGCTCGCTGCTACAGTGTAGTTGTAGTCTGTCGCTGGTGCATGGCAGTTTACAGTTAGTAGTTGCTAAAGTCACAGTGCAGAACAAATTTTAAAAATTTTACTATGTGGAACTGAATAATAATTTTGATCAGCCGCAGAGCTAAATGATACCATGGAATGAGACGATGATGAACAAATGAATAATTGTTAATATAATGAAATATCAATAGCATAATTAAGTCGACCATCTATTGTAAGGTAAATTATATTATTTTTATTGACATGCGCGTAGTTAACTCACTTGTCTGAGATGTTAATATGAATTTGTTACAATCTTTTCTTTTGTGATTCGTCATCACCAGTTGACCCAGATTTGTAATATATTCAATTTTACCGTGTAATGATTGTAAATCTTTATCAATAACGTAAAAAAATTCAGAATATAATTGTTTTTACCAGCGAATTATAACAGTAAAATTTCCCCTTAAGTCATTGCCAGTCCCGATCCAGTCATTTATCTAAATTAAAATATTCCAGAATTTTTGTCAGATTGTAGTCATATGCTCTTTAGTAATCAGACGACTAGCTGTGCAGCTATGTCACTAAGTTAAGTCAGTTTTTCTAGAAACTCAGATCTCAGACAATTGTTATCCAATATTAGTAGATAGGCCAGCATTGCACTAAGCTGTACCATTTACGAGCAGATATGTAGACTGCGTTATCCGGCGACACCATCACGAGGTAAGAATTTTTCAATTTATTTCTCACGGACAGATTCAGACTGATTTCACAGGGCCATGGCGTAGCGCTGCTTACGTCAAAATTTATCAGTTTTCCATGAGTTAAGATTTCTCAGTTTTCATACGTCAGAATTTACTTATCTAAATTTAATTACTTTTTATTTTCTGTTTGGGAAGGTTACGCATCATTATTTTATATTTTTTATTGATATGGAAGGTTACAGCTTTTCTTTCGCATTGTGGCATCTACCAGCAGGACAACGCAACGTGTCACAAAGCTCTCAATGCATGTGCGCGGTTCGAAGAGCCCCAGGGTTAGTTTACCGTACTCCAGTGGCTCCCAAACTCCCTGGATTTAAAAGCATTCGAGAATCTGTGGGACCACATCGATCGGACCGTTTTCGTCATGGATCTTCAAGCGAGACACCTAGAGCAGCTGACCACGGCACTGCAGTGAACATGGCTCCACATCCTGAAAGGTGGCTACACTGAGCCACAGCGCCAGAGATTGCGCCAGAGAGTATTATTCAGCCGCCTCCACTGGCAGTTCTTGTCGAGAAGTCGTAGTAGGCAGTGCTTATCGAGAAGTCGTGGTGGAGAGTGCTTGTTGAGATGTAGCAGTGGTGCGTCATTGTTGAGAAGTTCCCATGGAGAGTGCTTGTTCAGAACTTGTAGTATTGTTTTGTTGGGCTAGACACCAGATGTTGTTGGATTGGGGATGCTGTAATGATTAGAGTGTGCTTTTCGTCAATATATATGAAGGTAAAAAATTCCCTTTTTTTATTATTTCAGTGTCTTAAACAATAATGCCTCTTGGTCACAGGTTCAGTCAACAAAGCATCTGGCTCGTGTTCTTGTATTAGACTGTATTTCTGGTTTCTATGTGCAGTTATAGTATTTCAGGTTTTTTTAAAATTTCTTCAGTATAAATGGTGTTTAAAATATCTGGTCTTATTGAGGAAGAACCATGCCAGATGTGTACGTTGAATCACACTTCCACACACAGAACAGCTACACTTGTGTTTGTTGTTTCCTAGGTTTTATAGTTGCTGGGGACTTAATTAATTAATTGTGTTAACGGAAATTTCGTTTCATTCTTTGTTGTTGTTCTATGCAGTCAGATTGCGTACAAATACTAGTCAGGCCCAACCGTTTATGAGACTGCGTAATCGTACAGTATTTGCACTCATTATATATAATTAAGCCCCCATGCACGTGGCGACCCTGCCAGGATCGTCCCTTGGAATTATTCTGATTGTAAAAGTAGTAGACAGTAGTATTGTTGTAGTAATTTGTAGTTTAGTAATTGTAGTCTATATTGCATGTGTAGATTTGGTAATTGTCATTCTTCTAATGGTATTTTTTTGCAGAATTTAATTTTTGTTGTCTTGTATACGCATTTGACAATTTTGTGCAATTATGAAGATTTCAATTGTTCGTTAATCGTGTTTGAGGGAAGCATTTTGTGTGAATGGTATTGTTGGTTATAAAGTGTCATATTGTGTTTATTTTTCGTATAGTGACGAGTTTTGTATGTTTTGTAAATGATTACGCAATCGATGAAAAAGGCAAAAATGATGGATAGTGAGAATGACGAAATTGTTAACATGGCAAACTCGCCAACAGAGGAAAACAGTATGATGAATAATGAAGTAGAAAACAATTTAATAAACAGGGAAAATAGTCCAGAACCAGTTCAAAACTTTTCACAATTAAAGAATTTTCAGAATACGAGATTAATGACAGAAGATTCTGGAATAGTATCGAACACAGATAGCTTTACAGCTATGACGAACGAAGTTGGTTTTGCGGGAAGTGTTAGGGGCAAAAAGAATTCGAAGCAGTCAATGTGCCGGCCGGAGTGGCCGTGCGGTTCTGGGCGCTACAGTCTGGAACCGAGCGACCGCTACGGTCGCAGGTTCGAATCCTGCCGCGGGCATGGATGTGTGATGTCCTTAGGTTAGTTAGGTTTAATTAGTTGTAAGTTCTAGGCGACTGATGACCTCAGAAGTTAAGTCACATAGTGCTCAGAGCCATTTGAACCAGTCAATGTGGAGCAGTTGATGAGTGCAATATTAAATTTGGGATCTGAATTAAAAACAGTGGGATCATGGTTAGACTCACAAATAGGAACAATTAAAACAGAGATAGGAACGATTAAAATTGATATGGGAACAATGGAAACACAGTTAGGATCTGAATTAAAAAGAGAGATGGGAACTTTGGCAACACGGCTAGACTCACAAATAGGAACAATTAAAACAGAGATGGAAACAATGGAAACACTGTTAGATTCACGAATAGGGACATGTTTCAAAAACATGAAAGATGAATTAAAGAAAGAAATTAGAGAAGAAGTACAACCGATTTTGAATTCTCACAATAATAGATTAATTGCAGTAGAGATTAGACAAAAGGAACAGGATAGAGAACAGGAAGAAAGAGTTCGCGTGATAGTACAAAAATTTTCAGAGTTAAATTTACAACGTGCACATGATAAGGAAAAAATATTTGAGAGAATCGAGGAATCCGTACCAAATGACAGATTAAATAACCTAACACAACAGTATGAACAGTTATCTACTAAATGTGTTAACACTGAAACCCGAGTCACGACACTTACGGAAGACGTAAATAAACAGAAAGAAAAAATAGGTGACTTATCGGAAAGAGTTGAGGAGATTTAAGATAAATTGACAAATCTTAGTTTAAATGGGGACAGAGATTCAGATGATACAGCTCCATTGTCATTTCCAGTAACCGAAGAGTACCAGAACATAAATAAACATGTTGACAATCAGGGAAAATTTAATGAACGCGTTAAAAGGGAATTTGAGGCGTTACGAAAGCAAGTCAAACAAGTTGAAGGCGAAACCGTAGGAAAAGACAGCAGAAGAAATTTAGAATCACAAATAGCAGAGGGCTTTGAAGAAAATAATTTATTTCATTTACGAGATGCAACAAGAGAGCGCCAGGCGCGCGAACTTGACAATAATCGACATTCGGACTGGGACAGAAGCGATAGGTCTTTGTCGCCACGAGGCAAAAACTTTGACTATAAACACTTCTTAACTGTTCGGAAATTTAAGATCTTTCGCAATTCTAAGAACGACTTACATCCATGTTCATGGTTAGATCAATTTATGTACGTACTTCCACCAAATTGGCCACTAAGTCACAAACTGGAATTTATGTGTGGATATTTAGAAAACGAACAGGCGACGCGCATGCATGCACTTATTAGAGATTGTAATAATTTAAATGATTTTTATCATGCATTTCTATCAGCATATTGGTCCGAAAACACGCAAGACAGAGTCAAACATAGTCTTATTATGCAGCGTAATTTTAAACAGTCTGAGTTCCGCACGCCAGCAGAATACTTTGAAGACATGATTCGAAAGAATCAATTCCTGTCCAACCCTTATAGCCCGACTGAATTAATTCGCATTTGTTTAACTAAGCTGCCATAATCGATAAGACAAATTGCTTTAGCCGGAAGATGTAAAGACGACATTTAGACTTTTAAGTCTTTGCTACAAGAACTTGAGTATGACAACGATGACGGGACTTGTAGTAATTTTTTCAGTAACGGTAATCACAATAGATTTTCAGACAGAAGGGCTAATGATCGGAATGGGCGTCATAGCGGTAATTTTGAGAATGACAGACAGGACAATAGATACCAGCCTTATGACAATAACAGACGTTCTAACAGAAATTACACAGACAATTATAATAACGGTAATTCATACCGGAATGATCAATCATACGGAAACAGTAATCGGTATCATCAAGACAGAAATTATTCATAGAATAATAGAAATTCTTACTACAGAAATAACCATGGTAGTAGATCTAACAGTAATTTCAGAAGTGACAGTCGAAATTACACAAGAAGCAGTCATGCAGATAGACGGGAAAATAGAGATTTTTATAACAGACACAACCAAGAATTTACATCTAACAGACAGGAGGGACCTAATTGGCATCATCTGGGTGACAGAAATTCAGAGAGACAAGTGCAAATAGTAGAAATTGATCCGCGAAATGACGCGAATAATCAAAGACGCGACGCAAACAATCGACAATGACTTGTAGCTTCGGCTTCTGGCAGCAATATAGACGGTTCAGAAAGTAATGACACTACGACTTTACACTACGTACGCCTGGAAGACATGAGGGACATTTTGCTAGACGAAATGAAAATAATGTAGACGCATTTTTACATCCTGTTATTGAAGTATGTGTGGGTAAGCATAAGTTCACTGCAGTTTTAGATTCTGGGAGCCCACTGAATGTCATTAGTGAATCAGTTTTTCGTATATCTGTAAAAACTATTACTTGTCCTGTGTTACCTGTTTCTAAAACTACAATTCGAGGCGCTATTTCTGGAAAAAGTGTGGAAGTCAAACAACAGACCAACTTAAATTTCATTTGTCAAGGATACGAATTTTCTGCTAATTTTACTATTGTTCCATTACTCAATACACAAATTATATTAGGTATGGAGTTTCTTAACACACATAAGGCAATTTTAAACTTTAAAGAAGGAAGTGTGAATTTTACTGTTGCTGGAATGCCGAAATGTTTGAAATTTTTCGAGTGTTTAACAAAATCTGAATCAGACACAAAATGTTTAAGGTTTCTTACTTCTGATGTTTTCGCTGAGCATTATGACGACAATGTGTTCATTCATGACAATGACAATAGATACAGAGACGCGATGGATGATATAATTAACAGCGAAGAACTAATTAATGAAAAGGTTAAGAAAGCTGAAGTGCCAGATGACGTTGCGAGAGAAGAACTGCACCAAATTTTGACTTCACATGCTACAGTATTTAGTCATCACACAGGAACTATACAAGGCTTACAATATCTATTTAAAGTAAAAGAACACACACCATTTCGAGGAAAAACGTACGCTATTCCTTTGGCTTACAGAGACAAGGTTAAGAGTGAACTTCAATACATGTTAGATCAAGGCATTATTGAGCCAGCAGTCAGTGCTTATACCAGCCCATTACACGTCGTTCTTAAAAAGGATGGGTCAATTCGTTTGGTTCTGGATTCCAGGCAGATAAATAATATCATCATTCCTGAAACTGACCGTCCACAAAATTTAGATGAACTTCTTCAACATTTCCATGGAATTATAGTTTTATCCACGATTGATATGCGCGCAAGTTTTTGGCAAATAGTACTCCACCCTGATTGTAGAAAATACACTGCCTTTTTAGCCTTTGGTAACTGTTACCAGTTTCGGAAATTACCGTTTGGACTTACTGTATCTTCAGCAGCATTCATTCGTAGTTTAAACGAAATTTTACCTGTTTATCTTCGTGACAATATTACTTCATATGTTGACGATATTCTTATTGCTAAACGTTCTTGGAATGAGCACAACAAAATTTTGGATTCATTATTACGTATTTTTGCGAGAGTTGGCACTACAGTGAACTTAGAAAAATCTGAATTTGGTCGTTCTCAGGTGAAATTTCTTGGTCATATTATTTCTACAGACGGTATTCTTCCTGATCCAGAGAAACTAGACGCTATTCGTAATTATGCTGTTCCTACTACAAAACGTGACGTTCGTAGTTTCCTTGGTGTCTGTAATTTTCTTAGACGCTTTGTTATATTGGACGATTTGGCCACACCTCGTTTATGTGAACTATCTGGAAAGAATTCTAATTGGTGTTGGGATGAGGAAGCTCAGTCAGAATTTGAACAACTTCGTGATGCTTTAGTTGCTGCTCCACTTCTTTCACATCCGGATTTATCTAAAGAGTTTTGTTTGGCAACGGACTCATCATACAAAGGCCTAAGTGCACACTTATTTCAAGAGATAGAAGAAAACGGCGTTGTAGTACAGAAAACTATTGCATTTGGAAGTCGTGTTCTCTCTAAACCAGAAAAGAATTGTTCGATTACGGAACTTGAAGCTTTGGCTGTTGTATGGGCTTTCACAAAATTTCGCATATTTTTGTATGGCAGGCATACTAAGGTTTACACCGATCATCGAGCTCTGGAATTTCTTATGTCAACAAAATTAACACATGGAAGATTGTCACGATGGGTGCTGTATCTACAGGAATTTGATTTTAGTATTGTTTACATACAGGGCTCTTCAAATATTGTTGCTGATGCTTTATCACATGCACCTATGGGTTTGAAACAAAGTGCTGAGGAGGACTGCAAAGAAAACAATTATTGTTTGATGTATATTCAAGGTGTTGCGTTTGAGAATTTTATTTCGTCTTCGCTCCAGGACATCGCTAAGGAGCAAAACAAGGATCCAATCTGGAAGGACATTAAGGAGAAGTGGAGGAGAAAGGAAAGCGTAGCGGTCAGACAGTATTATTTAGTTCGTAATGATATTCTTTTTAAACGAAAATCGGTCGACATCTCTGTTTGGTTAGTTTGCATTCCTGATGAGTGGGTTAATAAATTGATTTGGTATATACATTTCAGTTATGCGCACTTTGGTCCCAGAAAATGCTTTCATAAATTACGAGAAAATTGCTACTTCAGCAATATGGAAAAACGTATTCGATCTGTTCTTGCCAAATGCAAATTACGTCAAAAGGCTAAGCCGCCAACTATTTCTCACAGAGCACCGTTGTTTCCTATCATTCCAGCGAAATTAAAGGAGATGGCTGCAGTCGATTTGTTCGGTCCAGTGGTTCGTTCTACTAATGGTTTTGCGTACATTTGGGTAGCAGTGGAACTGACATCAAAATATGTGTGTTTTACACCTTTACACAAAGCAACAGCTCGTTCAGTATCTAACGCTTTCATCAAACATTTTCTTAAAGAAGCGGGTCATGTTGATAAGGTTATATCAGATAATGGATCACAATTTCGCTCTAAAATTTGGCTTCGTACTTTACGGCGTCGTAAGATTAAACCAATTTTCATTTCACTTTTTCACCCTCAATCTAACGCTTCAGAGAGATGGATGAAGGAAATCAATAAATTGTGTCGATTTTATTGTCATCAGAATCACAGGACATGGGATCAGTATCTTCATACTTTTCAAAACATTCTGAATGAACTCCCTAATGATTCAACTTCTTTACCGCCTATATTGATATTAAAAAATAGAGCACCGACAAATCGCATTTCTGAAATCGTTCCTTTTCCGCCTTCACGGAAACTGCGGCATTCGGAAGTTGTCAACCTGGCTCTACAAAATATTGCATCTGCGGCTGCTCGAAGAGAGAAATCAGCTAAACGTCCTGGTCGTTTAAAAACCTTGTCAGTTGGTCAAAAGGTGTTAATTAAGTCTCGCCGTTTGTCTCACAAAGGAAAAGGCTTGTGTCGCAAATTTTTTCTGCTTTATAACGGTCCATATAGAGTTCGCAAAATTGTTCGTGATAACACTGTCGAAGTAGAAACTCTTAAATCTCGGCGCTCTAAGGGAATACATCATATATCGAACGTTAAAATTTTTGTGGAATGACATACTTTTGAGAAACTTAACAGTTATACGTAAACACACGGAGAGTGCAAGGATACCGCGCCGTGTTCTGGCGGCGGCACAGACTCAAAGCAACAGTCAAGTCTGCGCGCCGCACAAGGCAGTCGTTGACCGCAAACAATTACTTCCTACGTCACGCGTACCTACAGCTGATCGAGCGCTCAGTGCGAATGCACTGACAGCCGTAAACAAATGCACAGTCTAATTTCTCCGATTAAATTCAGTATAAAGCTATAGTGACTTGATAAATTATGTTATTAACGTTCAGTATTTTTCAGGATACGGTTGTATAAAATATTTAAGAACTTCAGGTAAATTCTGTGTGTGTCCGACGTTAAGAGGACTTGCTATCGAGAAAATTTCAGGAAGAATGTAATTTCGAAGAAGAAAGTAATAAACTAAAAAGGTAACTATTAATTGAGTTTATTTTTCAGGTAACATATTTCCACTTAGGTACGTACTTAGACGTAATTTGCTGCTCGCGATTACGTGATTCATACTTTGTGCTAATTTCATGTTCTTTACTTGTGAAGCGACGTACTTGCGTACGTTAACTGATTTTGGCAATGATTGATTAATGAACAGGGTTGTTACTTGTGTATATTTCGCATCGCTTGGCTGCTATGCTTTTTCACTGATGTCATTTTTTTATGTTCCTGCTGTGCTTATTTATTTAAATTATAATTGTCACCTGATTAGTCGTGCTGATATGGCTATGTATGTAAGTCATACTTCGTGATTTATCTGCTTGCGCCTTCAAGTTTACTTATTAAGATTACATATGAACATTTATTTGATTAAGCTGACATGATGCTAATGACCTGTTCATTATGTAAGATATATATTTGCTGCATTGCGTATGGATTGGATATTTACACATTTCTGCTTTGTTGTCATAACTATTCTTTAATTTGGTATATAGAAATGCTGATGTACTGTGTACGAACATTGAGTTTAGGTCACACTATGGTATTAATTATAGATTGTTCACTTGGCAGAGCCTCGTTGTAGGAATTGTGATGCATCCACTTGTTGACATTATGTTCTCTACTGGTATATTGTCTCGCTATTGCATGTTTTGCTTACGCTCAGTGCTTTATATTTTATGATAAGAAAATGAACTGCCATGAGCTGGAGGTTTTATGGAAGCTGTATAAATGTATGCTAATAGGAAGGAAGCTAACGACATGACATACCAACACTAAGTTTAGACCATTGACAGTTATTACACTGCATTCTTCGTGAGCAATTGAAATAGTAAGTGACACTTGACACAAGAAATACTCCACATGTTTGCTTCTGTTTTGCCATGATTCTTGAAGTGGTGTACACACTGTGAAATATTGCGATTTATTCACTCAAAGTCTTATGTGATCTTTCATACTTCGTACTCGCACCTACTTCCTGAAAGTTATTCAAACTGAAGGCTGTTAGAGGTCATGTATGCATTTCTTTTATTTTATGATGGACAAGGTAACCAAAATGTATTTTATAATTCATAATGAGTAGAAGATTTGGCTCAGGTGGACTACACAGAGGTTGTGTGTGGACATGTGTCTTCGGATTTCATGGGATGATGAATTGAAGTTTGCACTAGGATTTCATTTGTACTTGTTCGAGGAGACTGACTAGAGGAAAGAGTTGTTATGGAAGTGAAATGATATTGGTGATAAGGTTTATATGTATCGACGTATTGAAGAGGTATTATTGAGGTATTGAGATTGTGTAAAGTTGATGATTATTGGAGTTTTGGTGGACAAGAAGAAAGGTAAATGATATTGATGATAAGGTTATGTTTAAACGTAAGAGGTGTTATTGAAGTATTAAGATTATGTGATGCTGATGATTATTGGAGTTTTGGTGGATAAGAGGTAAAGTAAGTGAGGAGCATATTTTTTTCGTTGGTCTATATGGAACAAGGAGGATGAAGATGGCAGACTAGAACACTCAAGTGGAAAGAAGATTGTCTACACACACACTTTGTTAAATCACTAAGCAGTATGCATATTTTTTTTTTGGATACAGGAAGTATTTGCATATCTTGGCACACTGACAGTTGTTGAGCAACTGTACATTTTGATTTGGCTTGGCAAACACTGGTCTTGACATGATGACTATGACGTTGACTAACTATTATTGACTGTTATACACTGTTACCACTGTTACTTGATACACATGTTGAACATCAAATTTTGACAGAATTGCATTTACACAGTTAACTCTATTCAGTTATACAGTAGTACTTAAATGTGGATGAAAGGTGAGTGAGTGTGTTTTGTGTGTTTTCCTTTCCTAATCCCAAATAATTGGTACCGACCTATCTCCTAAATATTATATTACTTGTTTGTTGTGGCTTGCACTGACACCCATAAATATTATAGGTTTACTGATATTTGTGTATTTGTAATATTTAATATGACAATTATCTGATATCATTTGTGTGTTTATTATTATTTGTATGTTTAGTTTAAGAGCACTGAGAATAATTTTGTAAAAGCAATTGTGTGTGCATTCAAACTGTTGTTCGTGCTTGCACCTGTTCAACATTGATTGTGCCATTTGGAAATATTTAATTTCTGCTAATGAACTCTGATGAACTATTTAATTAGTGATAGTGAATATTATGGACTGTTACCTGCACCGGTTCAACATTGCTGGGTGCCACTGATGGAACTGCTTCTACTGAAATAATGTTACTTGTTGCTGTCTGCACCGCTTCAACATTACTGGGTGGCACTGATGGAACTGCTTCTACTGAAATAATGTCACTTGTTGGTGTCTGCACCTGTTCACCATTGCTGGGTGCCACTGATGGAACTGCTTTTACTGGCATAATGTCACTTGTTGGTGTCTGCACCTGTTCAACATTGCTGGGTGCCACTGATGGAACTGCTTCTACTGAAATGATGTCACTTGTTGCTGTCTGCACCTGTCAACATTGCTGGGCGCCACTGATGGAACTGCTTCTACTGACATAATGTCACTTGTTGGTGTCTGCACCTGCTCAACATTGCTGGGTGCCACTGATGGAACTGCTTCTATTGAAATGTCACATGTTGGTGTCTGCACCTGCTCAACATTGCTGGGTACCACTGATGGACTGCTTCTACTGAAATGATGGCACTTGTTGGTGTCTGCACCTGTTCAACATTACTGGATGCCACTGATGGACTGCTTCTACTGAAATAATGTCACTTGTTGGTGTCTGCACCTGCGCAACATTACTGGGTGCCACTGATGGACTGCTTCTACTGAAATGATGTCACTTGTTGGTGTCTGCACCTGTTCAGCGATGCTGGGTGCCACTGATGGACTGTTTCTACTGAAATGATGTCACTTGTTGATGTCTGCACCTGTTCAACATTGCTGAGTGCCACTGATGGAACTGCTTCTACTGAGATGATGTCACTTGTTGGTGTCTGCACCTGTTCAACATTGCTGGGTGCCACTGATGAAACTGCTTCTACTGAAATAATGTTACTTGTTGCTGTCTGCACCTGTCAACATTGCTGGGTGCCGCTGATGGAATTGCTTCTACTGAAATAATGTCACTTGTTGGTGTCTGCACCTGCTCAACATTGCTGGGTGTCACTGATGGAACTGCTTCTACTGAAATAATGTCACTTGTTGGTGTCTGCACCTGTTCAACATTGCTGGGTGCCACTGATGGACTGCTTCTACTGAAATGATGTCACTTTTTGGTGTCTGCACCTGTTCAACATTGCTAGGTGCCACTAATGAAACTGCTTCTACTGAAATAATGTCACTTGTTGGTGTCTGCACCTGCTCAACATTACTGGGTGCCATTGATTGAATAATACTTATGTAAACTATTATGTAAAATCACATGTATGAAAGCATTTGTATTCCTTACTGTATTTTATATATTAAGTTATGGAACGGTCAGTGCAAAGCCAAAATTTTATCTAGTTATGTGATATTTAATTATTAATATTATCTTTTATTTTTGTCTGTAATTTTTTTTCTTCTTTGGACGAATTTGATGGTATTTTCACCGCCAATGCTGGCAAAAATACCATCAAATTCTGGCCCGTGGAGGAGGGGCATATGAAAGGTGGCTACACTGAGCAACAGCGCCAGAGATTGCGCCAGAGAGTATTATTCAGCCGCCTCCACTGGCAGTTCTTGTCGAGAAGTCGTAGTAGGCAGTGCTTATCGAGAAGTCGTGGTGGAGAGTGCTTGTTGAGATGTAGCAGTGGTGAGTCGTTGTTGAGAAGTTCCCATGGAGAGTGCTTGTGCAGAACTTGTAGTATTGTTTTGATGGGCTAGACACCAGATGTTGTTGGATTGGGGATGCTGTATTGATTAGAGTGTGCTTTTCGTCAATATATATGAAGGTAAAAAATTCCCTTTTTTTATTATTTCAATGTCTTAAACAATAATGCCTCTTGGTCACAGGTTCAGTCAACAAAGCATCTGGCTCGTGTTCTTGTATTAGACTGTATTTCTGGTTTCTATGTCCAGTTATAGTATTTCAGGTTTTTTTAAAATTTCTTCAGTATAAATGGTGTTTAAAATATCTGGTCTTATTGAGGAAGAACCATGCCAGATGTGTACGTTGAATCACACTTCCACACACAGAACAGCTACACTTGTGTTTTGTTGTTTCCTAGGTTTTATAGTTGCTGGGGACTTGATTAATTAATTGTGTTAACGGAAATTTCGTTTCATTCTTTGTTGTTGTTCTATGCAGTCAGATTGCGTACAAATACTAGTCAGGGCCAACCGTTTATGAGACTGCGTAATCGTACAGTCAGCTACTAAAATTAAAAAGTATTTGCATTCATTATATATAATTAAGCCCCCATGCAATCCCTGTTGATACATTTCAGGATGTCATTGACTCTTTTCCTGCACGTCTAGCAGCAGTCTTTGCTGCAAATGATCGTTGTTCAGGCATTTGAGAGGTTGTCATATCAGCGTGACTGGTCAGCGCACATTTGCTATTTCGATTTTAACGTTTTATTACAGAGGTTACTTTTTTCTTTGTTTTATTATGCGATTTAGTAAATTTTAATATTTCATGCTATTTTTACCGTTTAGATACTTTTCATAGTGTGACTCGTTTTTAAGAAAGAAAATTCTCTGTATATAGCTAGCGCTCTTACCGCTGCTGACGCGTTTTACTTCTATTTAAAGCTTAGTTAACACTGACATTTACTTTTAATATTTGACACACGTACTGGGCTAGCGAGCATGGCGACTTAGAGCCAGAGGTAAATGCTACTAATACAGTTGAAAGTTGCCCACTATAACGTTCGTTTGCTGTCATAGAGACGAAAATTTATGTAAATTTCTCTGTAGCAGTGGACTCTGTTTTTTAATTCCTTTATTTTTTATTTTTAATCATAGGATGGCCTGAGGTTGGTACTGTGTACCGAAACGCTCAACCAATAGCCAAAATTAAAAATTGTGACTGTCCACGGAAACAAATACTTCTTCTAATTGTGTTGCTCACTGATCCAACCGGCACAATGTCGACAATAAGTAGCTATTGTTGTTAGCGTGTTTTTGAACGCTAGACTCGAAGACATCCAAGCTAACGCCAATTTAACGTCTCTTTTCCCACATTTATGTAATAACTGTGGACCTGCTTCTTGAATGTATAGTGAATAAGCTAATTTTCTGAATTTTTCCTCCTTCTCTTGATTGTTTTATCATTACTTCCCGTGGGGCATAAGCTCTCCAGGCTTTTGAAATAGCACACGGGTTGCTTTGAAGCGCTGTGGCTGATATAGAACTTGAATAAGGCGGTCACGTGACCTTCCATACGTGACGTTTGTTGTGGCAGTGAAGCAGTGTGTCTGTACGAGGCGGTTGTATTGTAACATAATAACATAATGTCTAACATTAAATATTTGGAGTATTAATGTTGTGATTTTGAGTAATGGAGTAATTTTTATGTAATATATTTTGTCACAAATCCGTGAATGTTTTCTTTTGAATGAATGTGATTATGTAATTTAAATCCAATATCTAAAAAATAATTATGTAATAACATGTAGTAAACACGCTGGCCTAGTCAGGGCGATATGCTTTTGTGAACAGTCAAAGAGAATATTTGAAGTAAGGGTCATTGTCACTGGGTGCGGACGCGCACACTCTAGTTGAGTCTGGCGCGAGCTCTTGAGATAGAGTCTGAGAGAAGCTGTCAGGCGTAAGGAATTAATATGAAAGAAGAGTACTGTGGGCCCAAAATTGTTTATTGCAAAGCGGCATTAAGAAGAGCCTGTTGCCATGCATTGTCGACGATTATTATCTTACGCAGCACCAGCAGCCACTCACTGAAGTAAGACCAAACCAACTTCAATATTTAGAAGTGTATCAGGGTTAGCCTGCGCAGGAGTTTCATTCTGTGAATAATTACCAACTTAAAGTTAACGCTGTATTACAAGTGCTTAAACCTGAGCAATTACCAAGTAGGGTCCTATCCTGTCATTATTAATTAAAATCGGGTGTCGTAGTTGATGATAAAAATACTAAAATTGCTGAGCTAATTTAATTTTGATTATTTGTTGAAACAGGTGAAAGTTATAAAAACTTAAAAAATAGACTTCATCGCTCAGCGAAGTCTTCACTTAAAAGACCAGTATTAATACACTCCTGGAAATTGAAATAAGAACACCGTGAATTCATTGTCCCAGGAAGGGAAAACTTTATTGACACATTCCTGGGGTCAGATACATCACATGATCACACTGACAGAACCACAGGCACATAGACACAGGCAACAGAGCATGCACGATGTCGGCACTAGTACAGTGTATATCCACCTTTCGCAGCAATGCAGGCTGCTATTCTCCCATGGAGACGATCGTAGAGATGCTGGATGTAGTCCTGTGGAACGGCTTGCCATGCCATTTCCACCTGGCGCCTCAGTTGGACCAGCATTCGTGCTGGACGTGCAGACCGCGTGAGACGACGCTTCATCCAGTCCCAAACATGCTCAATGGGGGACAGATCCGGAGATCTTGCTGGCCAGGGTAGTTGACTTACAGCTTCTAGAGCACTTTGGGTGGCACGGGATACATGCGGACGTGCATTGTCCTGTTGGAACAGCAAGTTCCCTTGCCGGTCTAGGAATGGTAGAACGATGGGTTCGATGACGGTTTGGATGTACCGTGCACTATTCAGTGTCCCCTCGACGATCACCAGTGGTGTACGGCCAGTGTAGCAGATCGCTCCCCACACCATGATGCCGGGTGTTGGCCCTGTGTGCCTCGGTCGTATGCAGTCCTGATTGTGGCGCTCACCTGCACGGCGCCAAACACGCATACGACCATCATTGGCACCAAGGCAGAAGCGACTCTCATCGCTGAAGACGACACGTCTCCATTCGTCCCTCCATTCACGCCTGTCGCGACACCACTGGAGGCGGGCTGCACGATGTTGGGGCGTGAGCGGAAGACGGCCTAACGGTGTGCGGGACCGTAGCCCAGCTTCATGGAGACGGTTGCGAATGGTCCTCGCCGATACCCCAGGAGCAACAGTGTCCCTAATTTGCTGGGAAGTGGTGGTGCGGTTCCCTACGGCACTGCGTAGGATCCTACGGTCTTGGCGTGCATCCGTGCGTCGCTGCGGTCCGGTCCCAGGTCGACGGCCACGTGTACCTTTTGCCGACCACTGGCGACAACATCGATGTACTGTGGAGACCTCACGCCCCACGTGTTGAGCAATTCGGCGGTACGTCCACCCGGCCTCCCGCATGCCCACTATACGCCCTCGCTCAAAGTCCGTCAACTGCACATACTGTTCACGTCCACGCTGTCGCGGCATGCTACCAGTGTTAAAGACTGCGATGGAGCTCCGTATGCCACGGCAAAGTGGCTGACACTGACGGCGGCGGTGCACAAATGCTGCGCAGCTAGCGCCATTCGACGGCCAACACCGCGGTTCCTGGTGTGTCCGCTGTGCCGTGCGTGTGATCATTGCTTGTACAGCCCTCTCGCAGTGTCCGGAGCAAGTATGGTGGGTCTGACACACCGGTGTCAATGTGTTCTTTTTTCCATTTCCAGGAGTGTATTTAACGATTATGAAAAAGTAAATTCAGTGAGTTGTTAAAGATTATTACAAATGAGAATGTTTAATTTCTTTGTGTGATCAATAATTTATGCAATGAGAAAGTTCATAAGTAGTTATTTAATGAAATTTACGTGCTAATAAGACATATTTTGCTTAACAGGAGGTATTTATTTAAGAACAATGACAATAGCAGAAGTAGTAACAGTAGGCCTTATGGAGGGCTATGCGAAGCTATTTACTACGTAAAATGAGAGCCAAACAATTAGCAATCGAGTGCAGACGTCTAGCGCAATTTGCTTTACTCATTTCACGATTAGATTTACTTTATTTTGCTAACTGTCATTTTGAATCCGTTCTCGAGTCAGTGCTATTGTGCCTGTTCCCGCCTGATTGTCTTGCATTAATTATTACGTGCATACTTTTCCAAAACTGAGTAAACAACAATAGAATATTGTTCGCTCACGCCGTGAGCTGGCGACCATTTTCTATAACCAATGCCAACTAAACTAAAAAACATTTAACTTCATCATCTGAAAACTCTCTAACTACTTTGCAGTTTATATCATTAGTCAAAATTCTGGCCATCTTTATTGCGTATAAGTAGTCGCGCACAAACATTTGATTCTAACTGTTTATAATTTTTTTTATTTAATTAGTTCCTCGGAACCGATGTTTTTCCCCAGACAACAGGGATATTAGGAACACGGCTCATCAAGTATTTCAAATATTCAAAAGTGTAGGTCCGTTTATAGCATGCAACAAGAAATATTAACGTAGGTCGACGTGTGTCAGCATGATAGCGAGGAGCTGTCGCGTTTCGATGTGTCCATGACCGCAATCTAATGGAAGCTGCCATATTTCTTGGTGTATCAAAGCAGACCGTCAACGTGTCTACAGCGAATGTTGTTCCACTTCCAGCCATGTAACACGGAATAAGAACAGTGATTGTAGAAAGAGGATACCCCACAGATAATGGAGCCGCGCCTCTCGCGTTAACAACGGCAGTCGGTTTAAGGCACAACAGGAAATGCTGCTGTTGGTGAATGCAGGTACATTTCAAAAAAATGGTTCAGATGGCTCTGAGCACTATGGGACTTAACATCTATGGTCATCAGTCCCCTAGAACTTAGAACTAATTAAACCTAACTAACCTAAGAACAGCACACAACACCCAGCCATCACGAGGCAGAGAAAATCCCTGACCCCGCCGGGAATCGAACCCGGGAACCCGGGCGTGGGAAGCGAGAACGCTACCGCACGACCACGAGATGCGGGCATCCATTTCAAACAGTCTTCCAGCGAATAATAAGAAGGGAATTACATGAAAGTGGACATACGGAGTAGAGTACCTAGCAAAATTGCTCGTAGCAACACGTGAAGCTGTTCGTCTTGAATGAGGGAAACAACAAAGTAACTAGAGATCAGCTGACTGTAGATGTGTAGAGCGACCCGGCGAGTCGCGATTTTGCTTCTCCTCGAATAATGCAAGACGACGAATACACCGACGTTTCAACGAGACGTTTATCTCGCATTGTATAGAGAGTGCAGTTCAGGCGAGAGATGATGCTCTCCTATTTTGGGTTTGCTTTTCGTAACGTGTCTTGGGCCCACTCGCTCAGGTTACCGTGAATATGTACCAGGATCTTCATTTCAACGTTCTCCTTGACTTTTCTGCTACAACTTCATGATGAGTATGCTGTGGACACACTTGTGACAACAGCAGTGATCACCGCGATGCACATCTACATACCTGGTTGGACGAATGGCGAAGCATCCAATCGCACCTCGAATAGTCCGCTAAATCATCCGATCTTAATCCCGTGGTAAAGTGTGGTAGTGTTTCGAAGCGCGGATGATACGCAGCAATCTACATTCTTGTAATCTGTTAGCTCTAAGGGATCCAATCACCGATGAATCGCTTCGGCTGGATATGGCATACCTGAAGAGACTTGTGACATTTCTTCCTCCCCAGACAGATCACTATCAAGGCTGGAGGCGCTGTTACACCTGGGGAGCGACTAATTCTTTTCCGGTATGTATTCACACTTTGACGGAAAATTACAGAATATACAAGGGGAAACCAGCCCTAACCATTCCAAGGAAACATCTTAAACTCTTCGTGTTATATTTCCCTCGGGGAGATGTTTGATAAGCAATAATAAGACACAGATAAATAAGAACAAGGGTTTATTACTGCCAAAGTGGGACGTGAAGACTCTTCGCTACTGATACTCTGTAATGTCGGAGGTTGAGCGTTCGGCATAGTTGGCCGACAGGTGCGTCCTGGGATATCGATGGACAGTCCTACGTTACACTGCGGTGGCTTCTGACCGGGCTCTGAGTGATGGGCTGCTAAGAGCCGGCGCATGAATTGTTCCAGAGCTTCGGTGGAGCGACTTGCCGACGTGTTGGCTTGCACCGTCCTACATAGCCGAAGAGAGCCGGTATTCGTGTCGACCCAGATCCATACACTTGGCACTGCAGAGGAAATAGGTCCCTCGCACGGAGGATCTCTGGTGGCGCTTGTCATGCTGTCTGTCGTCCTTGTGGTCGACACAGAATAGGTAGGCAACGTCTTTTTCATATGCAACCCTGTGATGCTTCAGTGTCTGAGGGGTTGCCTATACCTTTAGGCAAACGTCGTGTGCATGGCACATTCATAGTGCACAAATCGATACCGGATTCTGTAACAGATTTCGCTTCAAAATAATAAAAAATATAAAGACTCACAATATGATCTGGAAACAAAGCCGGTACACTAATCAACGCTCATGCCCCCGCAAGAAAAACCCACAGATGGTAGATTTCTGGGAAGATCCGGAAGAAACCATCAGCAAAATCGCCACGAAGCATATGAAAGTGCTACAAGGGGTTTTTAATACCTAATTCGGCAGGGAAAGAAAATGTAGAGACACAACAAGAAAACACATGGCCCACAAACGGACAAACAAGAATGAAGAGAACCGAATAAATTTCTGTAGGAATTTCATCCTCAAAATCATGTCTTCGCTGTCCGAGAAACCAACGCTCTAGGAGAATATGAGTTAGACCACACAGCGATATCGACGAAAACCAACAGGGTATTTATGAATGTAACAACAAGGAAATGATTTTTCGAATCCGATCGTCTCCTTTACCAAATTAAAGGGAAATTTATACCCAATAGACAAATCAAGGGAACCAACAGAACTTTCAGAAAAGACCTAGAGTACCTACAAGTAAACAAGAAGAGAAAACAGAAAAACTAAGAAAATCGACGATAATGACTTGACAGAACTGTCAGAAGAAATGAAGGTACTGATAATATTGAGACACCAACTGAGAAAAAGGAACCACGGATTGTGAAACATGACATGTGAAAGAGCCATAAGACACGGAATAAAAACCCGGAAAAGTTTAACAGTCACAGAACGTCCAAAAAATGGGAAGAATTCAACAGCATACAGCAGCCCACTTCGAAAATAACCAATAGAGGAAAAAGAGGTTACGAAACCAACACTCTGAAAGAGAGGGTAGAGGATTTCAGCAAAAACGACACTCGAAATTATCACAGAACATTCAGAGAAAATATGACAGGATATTGACCACCAAGGTTTTGCTTCAGAAGCAAGACAGAGCTCTGGAGACAAATCGTAAAAAGAACTGTGACATATTAGTGCAATACTTCGACACATTACTAAACTGTGACAAACCGATGAATATTCTACAGTTCGAGAAGCCAGAACGTAACCTCGATTCCAAACACCCAGCACACGAGGAGATTGTGAAAATAATAAAATTATTGAAAAGTAATAGAGCACTTGGAGAAGATGGACCGATTGCGGAAATCTGAAAATTAGATCACTAAAACTTCGCATGCAAAGTACACAAAATCATCAAAAAAATCTGAGAAACACAGAAAGAACCAGAAGAATGAGAGTCAGCTTTAATGTACCCCCTTCACACGAAATGAGATAAAACAGACCCTACTTAACTACTGAGGAGTTACGGTACTGCTTGTGACATACAGAATTCTATGTAAAGCCTTGTGAAATCGGCTACAGCCACAGATATATCCAGAATTCTATGTAAAGCCCTGTGAAATCGGCTACAGCCCCAAATATATCAGGCCGGCCGAAGTGGCCGTGCGGTTAAAGGCGCTGCAGTCTGGAACCGCAAGACCGCTACGGTCGCAGGTTCGAATCCTGCCTTGGGCATGGATGTTTGTGATGTCCTTAGGTTAGTTAGGTTTAACTAGTTCTAAGTTCTAGGGGACTAATGACCTCAGCAGTTGAGTCCCATAGTGCTCAGAGCCTTTTGAACCATTTGAACCCAAATATATCCACAGACAGAAGAGTGCCAAAGAGGACTGAGAATGGAAAGATCATGCAATGAACAGATCTGGTGCCTGCGAGCAATATTAACAAAAAGAAATACCGCAGTAACATTCGTCGACTTCATGCAGGCCTACGGGTCCATCGATAGAGAAACACTCTTCATTATACTGGAAGAAATGAAGGTGGACAACAAGAGGAGAAAGCTAATCCAGAAAGCATTAACACAGACAACATCAAAAGTGAAGTCTATGAGAGGGACCTCGGAACCACAGGAGTGAGGCAAGGAGATGGTCTGTCACCTATTCTATTTAACTCGGGTTTAGAGAAAATAATCACGACGTGAGACACATGTGTCAACTGGGTAAATATGCATAGACAGAGGGATAGAACCGTCGACAAGAAATTTCTGGCCTTTGCCGATGATACAGCCATCATAACAAATAACAGAAGAGAAGCCAAAGAAAGTCTAGAGAAACTACACGAAATCTCCGCCAAAACAAGACTATAAATCTCATAAGAAAAATGCAGTACAATGACACAGCATCTACAGACACCCACTGGGAATGAAGTATGGAAAGATAACACTACTAGAATGTTTCAAATATCTGGGAGAGGTTATACAGAAAAAAAGGACTGAACTCGACATCCAATGAAGAAAAGATCACAAAACGACAGAAAGTATACAGATTTACATGGAACTATTACAACAAAAGAAGTACTTCCATTAATACTGAGATACTGTAGTCAGTCAACTTATCAGAGGCTTCGTATGCCTCAGAAATAACAATAAAGGAGAGAAGAACTAAAATAAAGGAAATGGAAAAACAAGATAAGAAAATACTGAGAGAGAGCTATGGGCCTCTTCAGAAAGGGGAATCAGAATAAAGAGACCGACAAGAGAACTGTACGAACAGAGAGAGAGAGATAATTACAAAACATATCAGAAAAAGGACAAAATTCTATGGACCCATACATAAGATGAACGAAATTAGATTCGCTAAGAAAATTTTTGACATAGTGACAACTGATAAAGCGAAAACCAGCTTGGTAAAGTAAACCATTGCAGACCTAAAGAATCTGAACATATCCACAGAAGACATTACAGGAAGGGGGAAAATACAGAGAAAGACTAAAAAAAAAAGAAATTTCAACAAACGCCCAAAGGGAGGAAAACAGGAAATCAGTGGATAGAGGAGAGGAAGAAGAAACATAAGGAATATATGAGAGCTTTTTGGGAAGAAAAAAGAAAGAGACAGAAAAAATGGCATGAAAATAGATTGTGTTTGTAAGCAGGTTGTTTAGGTTTTTATGTTGGTGACGCCACGTAGCGCTCTGTATTAAAATCGCTGACTGCGCTGTGTGCAATCTGTGGCTGGTTGGACTCACTGTTGGATTATTCGCTAGTGTAGTGTTGGGCAGTTGGATGTGAACAGCGCGTAGCATTGGGATGTTGTAGGTGAGCCGCCAGCAGTGGTGGATGTGAGGAGAGAGATGCCAGTGTTTTGAGATGTGAATATGAGCGGACGATCTGGACGTGTGTCCGTCAGGAAAAGCAATTTTTCAAACTGGACGTCACGAATATATATTTTTGAACACTATTAAAGTAAATACATTGTTTGTTCTCTATCAAAATCTTTCATTTGCTAACTATATGCCTATCAGTAGTTAGTGCCTTCAGTAATTAGAATCTTTTATTTAGCTGGCAGTATTGGCGCTTGCTGTATTCCAGTAGTTCGAATAACGAAGATTTTGGTGAGGTAAGTGATTCATGAAGGACAGGTTATTGTTAGTCAGGGCTATTCTTTTGTAGGGATTATTAAAAGTCAGGATGCGTTGCTCTAAAATATTGTGTGTCAGTTTAGAAATGATCAGAAGAAGTAAAGAGAAAACTGTCTGAGTACGTTCAGTTTTACTCAGCTGTTTCACTATCAAATAACGTAGAAGTTTACCAGCACAGTCTTTCTTTACATTGAAAAGGGAAGTTTCATGTTTTAACGCTCTCCTTAAAGAAGCATTAACGATAATAACAAAAACAATAATAATATATGTCGTCCACTCGCCTTGAGAGGGAGTAAATTTTGGTAGTCCTTTTTTGAGTTCTGTACTGAAAGTGATATCAGTGATTGCTGTCCTTAGGTACTGAAATGTGCATAAAATTGTGAATGTAACTGTGCAGAATAAGCCACAGGAACACTTTTCCTCACTGCAGATTGCTAATCTGTCTTGACTGCTAAGAAGTTCTTGAATACCTTTCAATTAGAGTTTTTCCGTTCTTAAACTGGGAAAACACTTTTTATTATTTTCTGTAGTACTTGGAAAAGTGATTTATGTGTAGATAATGTGACTGAATTGAGTAGAAATGGATGTTAAAGACTAAATAAGCCAACGTATTTTAGTTTTGGCCGGATAAATTGGTCTGCTATTGGTTGCTTACGCAGTGACGTAATTTTGGCGGTAATAGTTCTGATAGGTCATCTCACCACTTGTTGGTGATGGGCTGAGCGGTCTTCCACGTCATTACGGAGGAAGTTCCATGATTGGCGGTTCCCCCTCTACTATCCTACTCGCTGAAAGAGGACTGACGTCGTTTGGCGGGGCATTTATGGATTGGTTGGATTCTACCGCGCAAGTCGATTTGCTGAAATCATAACAACGTCATTTTGGCAGGAACCTTTTATTGGTTGACCAAACTATCGTGGCGGGAGAGCATTTTATTGGAAGACGCGCTGATAACAACTCGGAACACGCGTTGTTACTGGACACAAAGTAAATTTCCGCGGGAGAAACCGCACTAGGTGCCCACATTAAACGTGCGCAGAATAACGGTGCAGTGGAAGCAAAGAGGCACCATCAGAGCAGTTCTCTATCAAAGCTTCAAGGAAAAGATGTAAAAAAGCAAGGTACATCACCACGTTCATTGAAAAAGGGTGAAGAAGGATGTGGGAACAAAATGACACCATTTGATACACCGAAAAGTGCATCAAACGTCGAGAAAATTACCGCAGTAGAAGAGATACGTAGCGACATTGCGGCCGAATTGAAAGGAAGGCAAGAAGGCTTCCACTAATGTTTCCCAGCTCGTGAGAAATAGAATCTGGGCATTAGTATTGACGCAATAGAGACTAGAAGGAGAAAAAATTGGAAATTTGTGGTAAGGTATTATGGGAACAAGCTGCTGAGGTCAGCGGTCCCTAAGCTTACGTACTACTTAATCTAATCTAACTTACGCTAAGGACAATAGACACACCGATGCCCAACGGAGAACTCGAACCTCCGACGGAGGGAGCCGCTAGAAGGAGAGATAGACGTACTGAATACAGAAAACACCCGACCTCGACAACAAGTGAAAGTGCCCACTACAACTAGAGCACTACAGGATTCGCAGTCCATAGAGGCCCTCCAACAGGCGAGTCTTGAAGGCCAAATAGACATGTTAAAGGAGGAGAACGACAGGCTGAGACAACAAGCAGATGAGATGCTGCGTGTAACTGTACCAGACGGAAAACAGAAATCACAAAATTTAGACGACGAACTGCGAAAAGCACTAGAGGAAAACCGCCGCCTTCAGAGCACTGGAATAAAAACGACACAGACTTTCGCATCCGTAGTTGTAGCAGGCGACCCAAAACAACGCAAAGCGGTTGCGAAGATAGAAAGTGCTAAGGAAAAGCCGGCTACAACACTATTTATTAGACCTATAGACAATCAAAACGCTAAAGACGCCCAAGACATTTTGACGAGAGAAATAGATCCAAAACAGGAAAAATTGAAGATTAGGGCCATAAGAACCACACCAACGGTCGTGATAATGGAAACACCAACCGAAGAAGGCTGTAAAAAGTTACAGGCAACGCCAGAAACGAAACACCACACCAGGTGTGAAGAAACCAAAACAAGACGACCATTACTTATAACTCATGGGGTCCCAATTTCAGTAACGGAGAGTGAATTTCTCTCACAGGTTTATAAACAAAATTTGGAAGAAAATATTACTGAAGAAGAATTCTTTGAAGGGGCGAAGATCAAATTCAAAGCAGGTCAGAAGGGAAGTAGCACAACCAGCACAATGTTGGAAGTTACACCAAAGATAAGAACAATTTTGAACGAGTTTTTATAAATTTCCTGGAATTGTACATGGAGGACTACGATGTAATAAGCAAATGTTTTAAATGGTGTGGGTTAGGCCACACAACCAAATGTTGTGATGACGAACAAATACCTTGCGCCAAGTGTGGGGAGAAGGGACATAAAAAAGCTGATTGCCTGTCAAGGGAACCCCCAGTAGGATGCATTCATGTAAAAGAAGAAACAAAGTTTGTAACAAAGGAGGAAGCTCAGAGTGCCCAACATATAAGATGCTGCACGACAAACTGATCGCTAAAATTCAATATGAATAGAGAAGAAAACGCAAATAAATTGAGGATATTACAGTTAAATATGAAGAATAACGTCATGAGCTATCTAATGTAATGGAGGACACACGAATTGATATAGCATGTTTGAAGGAACCGTAATCAAGGAACAGCAAACTTATGTGTATCCCAAGCAACAGTAAAGTGATAACAGGAGATACACCACCGATGGCAGCAATGATAGTGAAGCCAGAAGATATAACTCTAACTGTAATTACTCATTTAAGTAATACTCATGTAACAACAGTAGAACTGATAAGAGGAAACGATACGTGGATAATAGCATCCTTGTACGCCCAATGCTCCCATGACGTAAAATCATACGCGGACTGGATGGAAATGGTGGCGGACTGTGCAAGAGGAGAAAAGTTGCTCATCGCAGCTGATATTAACGCAAAGTCAACCTTTGGCATGCAAACACTACAGATGGTCGAAGAAGAATCATCAATGAAATCCTCACTGAGTACAATCTGTACCTTTTAAACAAAGAGGGACAGGCATCAACTTTCGGCAGTGGCAGGTCACAGAGCGAGACAGATGTAACTATAGTAAATGATAAAGCCTTACCACCCTGTCACACGTGCGAAGTGCTGCCATAACGGGATAGTGATAGAGTTACATGGGACTCTATAGACTAGTAATGGAGAAGGAAAGCAGTTCAACCTGAAGAGAGCAAACTGGCCTAAACTGAGACAAGAAGTGGAATCAGCTGACCTTGCCTCAGAATGTGGCAGTGTATTTCATAAGGAAACAGCATTGGGACAACGATGTCAAAACGCAGGTAGATGAAAACATCTGGGGCACACCATATAAGCTTTTGATGGAGAAGATTAAATCGTCCACCATACTGTCTACACTGGAACAAGAAAATTTGAACATGACGAGAGGATGGAGGAGCACTGCGGAATATTTGCTTTTTAAACTTTTACCAGACGATGACCCGACGTCAGGTAGTCCAGACCACGCAAATATGCAACAAAGTTTTAATGATGTCAACTTGAAGCAGTAACTCCCCCTTTAGCGAACGAAGAAGTACAAAGAGCAATTTTCAGAATGAAATGTCGGAAAGCACCGGATCCGGACAGTATACATCCGGAGACATTACACCAAGTAGCCGCACAGATAACATCTTTTTTGACAAAGGTTCTAAACGACGCACTGTCGGAAGGGAAAGTACCGGCTGCATGGAGAACAGCAAACACAGTGATAATAAAAAAGGGCAGCAGATATAGAGCCGGCCAATGTGGCCGAGCGGTTCTAGGCGCTTCAGTCTGGAACAGTGCGATCGTTACGTTCGCAGTTTCGAATCCTGCCTCGGGCATGGATGTGTGTGATGTCCTTAGGTTGTTTAGGTTTAAGTAGTTCTAAGTTCTAGGGGACTGATAACCTCAGATGTTAAGTCCCGTAGTGCTCAGAGCCATTTGAACCATTTGAGCAGATGTAGACCCTACAAATCCTAGATGATACAGGCCCATATATCTATTAAACACATTGGCGAAAGTTCAAGAACGGCTGTTATGGGAACGTCTGCAAGCCCACAGAGAGCTACAGAGAATTAACGAACATTAGTACGGTTTTCGCAAGAATAAGTCAGTCGACGACGCCATCAATCAAGTGCTTCGAATTTTTAATGATCCTGACAGAAAATATGCAGTAGTAATACTAATAGATATACAAGGAGAATTTGACAACATGTGGTGGCCTGGATTATTCTTAGGGCTAAGAGAGCTGCAGGTCCCGGGCTTCCTATACCACAGCTTTAAAGACTACTGCCGAGATAGGGCCACCCAATGGAAAGAAGGAAACAGGAAGGTGGTCAAGAAAATAACAAAAGTATGTCCACAAGGTTCTATCCTAGGGCCTCTGTTCTGGGATAATACAATTGAGCCACTTCTCAGCCTCTTGGAAGAAAGCGTCAACACAGAAGGGATCGTGGGCTATGCTGACGAACTATCAGTTATAGCGACGGCGAACTCAAGAGCCGAACTGGAAAGAAAGGCGAATGACACCCTGCTTGAAATGAACAACTGGTGCCAGAAAAATAAGCTGACAACAGCCCTAGCAAAGAGGTCCTTTCTGCTGATGAAGGGGAACTTACAGTGGAATCCAATGATACGGTTAGGTACCAACAATATTGCCAGAAAGAAGGTAACCAGATACCTTGGAGTCCAGCTAGACTAAAAAGTATCATTTATGCAGCATTTAAAGCTCACAACATGTAATGGTACTTGAATTACGTAACCGTTACAGCACCTCACCTCAACCTCTCGATACCAGCAATATTCTACTGTGTTTTTGTAAAGTAGTTAAAATATTTCTGAGACAACACTCAGATTTGATTTCATTAATGTAGAGGTACTTTGATACATCGATATGTTTATATTGCAATGATGTGAATTCTTTCTTTTGTCACTATGATCTTTGACGTAATTGTAACTCTGATTTTTGGGCGCGTAAGCGGTTATTAGAGAGTCAAGTCTTGGTCGTCATGTTTCAAAGACGCAAATTGTAGTCAGTTTATAAAATGTGAACTTCAACAGTGAAGAAGATATTTTCAAGTACGTTTTATAATGTGATGTTTTGTGTGTTCGTGATACCGCAACAAAAGTAATAAAAAAGAAGTGTAACTTGAATTCGGAGTGCTGATTACTTTTTGCATCACCATTGTGCTAACTTGCAAAAGTTTAATCTTCAAGAATTGTTTATGAAACACATCTATAAAAGTTTAGAATATCGCAGAATAACACCTATTCCTCTTTGCATCCGAGCTTGGAGTCATCACCACCTAGATTTTCGACGATTGAACCATGAGTTTACAACGAGACCAGCGTGGGAAACACGAAAAGATGAGAGCCTAGTTTATTCATTATTTCATGAAATGACTTTATTAACTGTGCTCTAATGACACCTGCCACACAATATAACGTTGTTGTTGCCCGAAAATGCAATATTTAGCAGCTTGAGCATCACTACAAATCATAATTAATTTTTGACCTTTGTTGTGGTAGGGTTGTCAGAAACAGACAAGGAATTAGCTATTCTACATAATCTCGCCAGAATAAATACGGCAGAGTATAGGATGCCACTACAAATGGTCAAGACATAATACTATGCAGTATACGAGTCGATAGTGAGCTTTGCCTCTAGCACATGGGCACACATATTACGTCTACCGACTTATGTGACAGCCACCAAAGTGGTCAGAGGAATGTACTCCTGCGGCTATCTGGCGCCTTCGGAACGACATCTACTGAAGTCTTATGCGTAGTGCTCGGCACCTATCCTACTGATATAACAATCAAATATAGAGCCGCAGCGTATTGGCTGAAACGGGGTCAGCAACACAAAGTTCAGGCGGCAACTCACGAGAATATCCCGACCAGACACGACTTAAAACGATGAAGATTGATGGAGTGGCAAAGGCAGTGGAACACCAGTGAAAATGGCAGGAGCGTACATGAGTTCTTTCCTAATATTGAAGAGCGCCTAAAAATGAAACATGCTGACCCGGGCACAGGCATGATGAATTTCCTTACGGGTAACGGACCGTACCCAACGTACTTCAATCGTATACATCAGGACAGTGCCTCCAATTGCACATGTGGAAACCTGGGCACTCCAGAGCATGTTGTTCTCCAGTGCAACAAACACGTACCAACTGAGGAAGTACAACTGAAGCGAGCGCTGCGGAACCCTGATAAATGGAAGCTTCTCAATGACACAGCGGACAGAGTTTCGAGGGCCCTTAAGGAGGAGTACAGGAGAGAGAGGCAACGCCAAGCTGCACAGTTCCGGCCACAGCAGCGACAGCGCCGCCAAGGCGACAGCGTCAGCGAGGAAACAGAGGGGGATGGCACGGGCGAGAGCTACGACGATTTGTCAACCCAAGAGTTATAAATCTCTAATGCTCTGACGGTATACGCAGATATTACAGCTACGATGTACTAATTATAAGTTTTATGAATTGGCTAATTGTAAAGTTTTATGAATTGACGCAGTAATAATGTGTTAACCTTAAACTTGAGTATGAATATTTTAAGCTCTTGAATGAATAACACTGTCAATATCAATGTCAGTGTTTATGTCAATACCAAGTTTCATGCTATCACGTCCTAGGTAGGTAAGGTTTTAATACACATACATAAGTAGCAACAGGAAACCACATATATATGTTATCTGTTAATGTTAAGTTTTACACCCACAACATCGTACATTGGTAAGGTTTCAATGGTCATATCGAAGTAATAAATCAATGTGAGCACGAAATAAGTCTGTCTCATTTTAAAGTCTGCACTCTTGATAAAAGAACTGCACGTGCAAGCAATAGTCAGCTGAAACGAAAATTTTTATCATTGCACTGTTGCATGCTAAGACACAAACCTTAAATCATTAATTAACTTAATGTAATATCTCAACTTTAAAAATAATTCTTAACTCTATAATTATAATTTTTGTCAAATATTTGTATACCCGATTAAAACTGTGTGCCGAACCAAGACTCGAACTCGTGACCTTTGCCTTTCGCGGGCAAGTGCTCTACCAACTGAGCTACCCAAGCACGACACATGCCGCGTCCTCACAGCTTTAATTCCGCCAGTACCTCGTCTTCTACCTTCCAAACTTCACAGAAGCTCTCCTACGAACCTTGCAGAACTAGCACCACTGGAAGAAAGGATATTGCGGAGACATGGCTTAGCCACAGCTGTGAGGACGGCGCGTGTGTCATGCTTGGGTAGCTCAGTTGATTAGCCGGCACGGTAGCTCAGCGTGTTCGGTCAGAGGGTTAGCTGCCCTCTGTAATAAAAAAACTGAGTGAATGGATCAATAACGAACTTCAACGGGCGTCAGGTGACGTCCGCCACGAACAGTGAAAAAAAAAAAAAGGTTGATAGAGCACTTGCTCACGAAAGACAAAGGTCTCGAGTTCGAGTCTCGGTCCGGCACACAGTTTTAATATGCCAGGAAGTTTTATATCAGCGCACACTCCGCTGTAAAGTGGAAAAATTTCATTTTATTTGTATAACCGTTTTTCAATAAGTATTTATGGCTGCAAATCAGTAATCAAAAAGAGGGCATAGTGGTCCACCTCCACGTTGGTGGACACGGGCAACGACACACAGAGTATGGTCGTATCGCTCTGTGTGTCGGCTAAGAGACAGCCTATAGGTTAGAAAGGACCCGTCTTATGTACAAAGATGGAGGGTTATTACAAAGAGTAGCAGCAGTGAAAAAAAAGCAGAAGTGTTTCTATGAAACAGGGAGAAGAAATACATAAAATGAACGGAATAAACAATATTATTGTGTCAACAAGATTTACTTATTTCGAAGTTAAAGTCTGTGAAATTTTTCAAAGCTAGGATGGATACGTAATGACACTTCGGAATCCCACGTGTGACTTCATATCTAACCTCTTGGTTTTGTATATTGTGCGCCGGTCGGGGTGGCCGAGTGGTTCTAGGCGCTTCAGTCTAGAACCGCGTGACCGCTACGGTCGCAGGTTCGAATCCTGCCACGGGCATGGATGTGTGTGATGTCTTTAGGTTAGTTAGGTTTAATTAGTTCTAAGTTCTAGGTGACTGATGACCTCAGAAGTTAAGTCGCATAGTGCTCAGAGCCATTTGACGGCCTTGTCAACAGTAAGGAGAATATTTGTGCGTCGTGTATTGCTATGCCAGGGCATCACAGTGATGTTATTCAGCATGCTACCGGAGAGGGCATGGGGGGAGAGCGGGGGATACATATTGAGGGCTTACTGCCAGGTTTTCGATAAATCTTGTATCAGTTTTTCTATGTTGCGCACCACAATAGACATATATAGTGAAACACGTATGTAACGTAGTAGCGATGGTGAGGCACGTTAAAATCTCTGACCAGAGAGCCATTTATCGTAGTTAGTCTGCGCTTGACCGCGCGAGTGTTGCGAGTAGTACGCTAGTAGTCGTCGTGTAGTACAGTTGCGAGCAGTCTGTCAGTGGGCAGTCTGTGAGCAGTGCAGTATGTCGGTAGTAGCAGCCGAGTGCAGTTGTGTGTGAGGAGTCGGCGAGCGTCGACATGGCATTCTGGTCAAGATGCTGAATGAGGTATATTGTTAATTAAGGTAATCATCAGATAATGTAAAGTTTATTTATTGTAATTAATTTTCAACAAGTGCCCCAATAATAATTTTGATTTCAAAGCAATTTTTACAAAAAAAAAAAAAAAATCATTTAATTACGATTTCCTTCATTTCCCTTAAAAAAAGTTTCAGTTAAATTTAAAAATAAAAAAAAAATTATTATTTGCAATGCAGTTCCTCCAAGCCGTGCGCAACAGTAAGAGCCGAAATTTGACAAGCAGTTTCAATGAGGTAAGAATTTAATTCTGATTGTTTTGCACAGGGCCAAAGACCGATATTTCGGTTTAATTGAATTTTCATTGTCACTGAAGTTTCATTAGCACTGAATTGTTTTTCATTATTTTTGTGGGAGCTTACACCAGAGTCAGATTGCGAATTTCACATTTTTGTTGCCTTTGTCAGTACATTTCATTGCAGGGAGGTTACGTTTGGCTCCCATTTCTGTTAAATATTGTCATTTAAAATTTCGGTGGAGAGGTTACACTTGGCGACACCCAGTCCAGGATCGAATTTCGTTGAGAGTCTTTTGAAGAACAGTCAGATATCTGCTCTTAATTGCTTAGATATAATTAGGATTTGGCGCTACGCTTTTACTAATTTTGTGACTTTCTTTCCACAGATCAACGACAATTCGTTTGCTCTGTTGTATTTGTGTGTTGTTTTTGCATTGTGCTTATTTGTTTTGTGAATATTTGTGACTATTGTAAAAATGCCGCGAAAGACTGTGAATAGTGTATCGCGAGGTATTACGAACGAAATTACCGGCTCAAACGACTTTACCGATAGGACATGTGACACGCAGTGTAATGATGACAATCCTGCGTTCACTAACAATCAGTGCATTACAACCACTAATGATGACTTTTATCTTAATGATGAACAAACGAACTCAATTGTCTCGTCTGTTAATTTGACGACAATTGATGACGCGGGACGCTCTATTGTAATGAGCGCTGCCGAGCTTAACACACCCGATTTGGAAAATTCAAGTAACGTACAGACAAATTTTTTTAATGAAAATGAACAAGGTACACAAAGTACGCCGGAGTTCTTTAATTCCGAAATAGTGAATGAGAGTGTACATTTGACAGGGAAAGCCTTTTGTGAACCAAAGAATGACCAAATGGTCACACAAAACGCGACAATTGCAAATACACCGTCAAATAGTACAGAGAATGGAGTAGATAATGTTACATTGGGTCAAATTATGGCAATATTGCTACAAAATAGTAAAAGACTAGAAAATAATGATGAAAATTTCAAACAACTTAGTGAACAGGTCAAACAACAGAATGAAAAACAAAGTGAAGATTTTAGACAACTTAGGGAAGATAACAAACAAGATAACGAAAAACTCAAACAATACTTAAATGAAAAATTAGACGACAATTCCAGACAGTTAAATAAAAAATTAGACGACAATTCCAGACAGTTAAATGAAAAATTAGACGACAATTCCAGACAGCTTAGTGAACAAACTAGAGCCGTTGCCGCGCAGTGTCACGACACTAAGGAACAGTTGCGCGTGGAAATTGAGGCTTGTTCAAAAAAAAGTAGCGAAGAAATTAAGTCTGTTGCTCAGGAATTAAGGGAATTGCAAACAGTTGCAACAGAAACACTCAGAGACGAAATTAGCGGAGTCGCTAAACAATGCTCTGAAAAAGCTACACAATTACGGGACGAGTTTAAAGCAATGACGGTAGAACTTTCGCGCACAATGGATTCAAAGATAGACGCGAAATTCGAACAACAGAATACTCAGATTGACGAACGCTTTAATCTTCACATACAAAACAGTGATACGCGTTTCCGCAAATTTATTCAAGATCAAAACAAAGTAAAACGACAAGTCATGGAAACAATCACTGCACAAAGACAAGAAGACAAACGTAAAATGTTCGCGAAAGCGAAGACGTATGTAGACAATAATATTACTACAGTGTCCGACAAAATTAATACCATAGAACAGTTGATCGCGGAATTACGGGATGAAATTTCTGATCTTAAATCAAAAACAGATACACACACAGTAAATATTCAAACAGTGACAGACAGATTCGAACAATTAGAACTAACACAGGATTGCGATGTCATCAAAGCTGATGTTAAAAAACTGAGCGAAACTACGCGTAAGTTGCAAAAACAGATTAATGCGTCCGATTCTAAAACCGATGAACAGGCAAAAATACTGACTGAAAAATATGATGAATTGGCCAGTCGTATTGATGCTATCGAAAGTAGTAATGACAACAAATCAGACGATACTTCACCGGTTTCATTTAACCAAACACCTGAATTTCAAAATTTGCAGCAGACAATTAATGAGATCGATTCGTCTAATAACACGTTGCGTAGAAAGTTATCGAGTTTACAACAAGAAGTAACAGAAATGAAAAATATTTCAGTTAATAACTCAACACAGCAGACGCCACTTAGCGAACATTTGTCTGACTCACGCAGCGTGTATAATGTGAGCAATTTACAGCAACTACGCGACTTAAAATCCGAAAAGCCACGCGACTTAAAATCTGAAAAGCTACGTAACTTGAAGTACGAAATGACACAGACAAACAAATTCTCACACAAACCCGAACGTGTTATCAAACTGAGTGACGAGAACGTAGATTTCGAGCAATTTGCATTTGTAAGAAAATCTAAGGAATTTAATAATGACAGAACACAGGTACACGCTTTGAGCTGTATACGACAATTTATTTTTGTACTTTCACCGCTATCACCTGAAATGCAGAAACTAGCTTTGAACCTGATGCGACAATTTGCTGTTGTATTTTCATCAGCGTTGCCTATAATGCAGAAATTTGAATTAGCACGGATACAACAATTTGCCTTTGGAATTTTACCGCCATTGCCTGCAACGCAAAAGTTAAAATTTATTTGCAGTGCATAATAGACCTCAGGGGATTCATTACGCTTTAATGAATATGTGCCGTAGCGAGCATAGGGCCCCGAGCTGTAGTAGTGCTGTTTCATCTTTAGTTTTCTGCACTGCTGCCTTTTCTTCTACTATCCTTTATATCTATCAAAACTGCTCTTTAACTATTGCTCTATCTAGAATTAAGAATATGTAATGAAAACCCGATAAGACAAATTTTTACGGAATGTGACAATTTTCATTAGGCACTCGAGAAATGACAACTACGAGAACTTTAATAACAGATAAAATCGTAATCATCAGTATGTACAAAATTTTCGGCAGTCGCAACCACATTTTTGTAACAATAGATGTTTTTCACCACAATAGCATGAAAGTCAGCCGCTTAGCATACCTAACCAACAATGCAGTCTACAAGGTCAACCAAGCTCTGATGTTTCGCCGCGTGCACGTATAGTCTCAGCTACAACAAATAGTAGCGCACAGCAGCAAAGAAATAACTACGTACAGACAACACACTATTTCAACTCGTATCGCAATGCGCCGTATAGAAATTACTATCATGACAGACGTAAAAAAATGATGAGCACAATTTTCAGCGTACATTTAATAACAGTCGATCTTATGAGCAGCAACAACATCAGCAACAACAAATAATCATGAATGGAACAGACAATAGGTGTCATCCATAGCGTAACACGTCAGTAAGAAGTAACAGAACAGTTCAAATAGTCGAAATGCCACAGCATCCTCCCGTAAATAATAACGCGTACGATAGATTTTAACCAGATACAGCACAGATTGCATATTACAGTAACGCAAACATTACTTTTTACACGCAGAATTTTGTTCACGAGAATGTTATTTGAAACATGCTTTGTTGAGTGCACCACTTTTATCGCACCCAGATCTTACCAGAAATTTCTCCATTGCCACCGACAGTTCTAACACGGCTTTAGGCGTACACATTTTCCAGGAAATTGAAGAAGATGGCTCAATAGCAATTAAAAACATCGCATTTGCAAGCCGCATTCTGTCACCTGCTGAACGAAATTATTCTGTTACAGAACTTGAAACATTATGTGTTGTATGGGCTTTTACGAGATTTCGGCACTTTCTTTATGGCAGACATACCACCGTTTACACAGACCACAGAGCGATACAATTTTTGCTTTCAGCTAAATTTACTCACGACAGATTAAGCAGATGGAAACTATATTTACAGGAATTTAATTTTACAATAGTTCACATTCCCGGCACGCAAAATGTTATAGCAGACGCACTATCGCGTTCTCTCAGCAACAATCAGCAAGACGTAGCAACCAACTTCTGCAAAACAAATTTCAGTGTCATGTACATTCAGCAAGTTGCATTTGAAAAGTTTATTTCATCGTCATTACAGGACATAGCACAAGAGCAAAATAAAGACAATGTGTGGAAAGAAATTAAACACCTTTGGCTAGATAAGAATAATGTTACGATTAGAAACCATTACACTGTACGCAATGACATTCTGTTTCGCCGCTCTCATCCTGACAGCAACAATTGGTTATTATGCATTCCTGACGAACTGGTTAACAAGTATGCTATCTCCGTCTGTTATACTGAAAAACGTTGAACCACCAAACAAAATTAAAGAATTAGTAAACTTCCCCAAATGTCGTCGACTAAGACACCACGAAATAATTGACATTGCGCTGAACAACATCAAACGTGCCGCAGAGCGCCGGAGAAGACAGCAAAAACAGGTTTGTACACGCCGCGACTTTCACGTTGGACAGAAAATATTAGTACGTACACACTATTTATCCAGTAAATTAAAAGGTAAGTGCAGTAAATTTGAACTTCTATACGCAGGTCCATATCGGATTCGCAGCATCCCTCACCCCAATGTTGTACACGTCGAAACTTTGAGAACCAGAAAATCGAAAGGCAATCACCATATCTCAAACATTAAACCGTTTATTGAATGAAACCACTTTATGATTCAACACACTATGATGCTATTCATTTATGCAATTATATTAACATGACTAATTACTGATGATTATCGTATTTTTCTTGGCAAGTGCCCGGCAAGGTAAGGTTAGCAGGTCGCTCTTCTTGTCGTTACACATCAGACCGTCCACATTTTCCATTTTTTTTGTATATGATTGTACTCCAGTTTTGTTTGTATGTACTGTGAAATAGTTAAGATATAACACACAGCAGTTGACTTTGACATTTTTTTTTGCGCTATTACATCTCAACATCGTGACTGTTTTACATTTTTGCTGCTGTATTGTGATATTCTCTGTACATTTTGGCTTTGAACACTGTCAATGTCTTTGACATATTACGTTTTCTGTCATGTTATGCTGTATGGTTAATTACGTCACCATAAACCAGTCATTATTTAGTGGGTATATGATTTAAATGCAAGACATTAATCTTTGTTCATCAATTTCAGAAAGAAATGATGCGTGTAAGAAATAAATCCAACAGAAATTGGAATTTCACCTACGGAATAAACGAAAGAAGATGCAATAACTTTATGAGGAAGAGTAAATGGATCAGGATTAACAAGCATTAACAAGAATATACTATACTCATCGTAGAATAGCAGTCTTAACTAATTTTTTCTTTCAGAATATAAGGTGATTGATGCAGGCTGTCAGACAGAACTACACATCTTAGTTTTAGTGATGAAATATGCTAGAGATAAGGAATAGTTGTATAATGAGTAATGAAGTGATTTTTTGCAGATGATAATGAATGCTGATGAATAATGATGAAGAATATGCTATTATGAATAATGAAGTTATTCTTTACAGGTGATGATAATAATGAAGTTATGATAATGCGGATAATGAAGTGATTGATAATGAAGTTTTTTCTTTACAGATGAGGATAATGTTGAAGTTATGTATTTATGCTATGTAGTTATTTAAGTATTTGTTGCAGTTTGTTTTGACAGCAGGTGTTATATTGCATAGTAGGATGACGGAAAGTTTTGGAAAGGACAGCTATGGAACACATTTTATACACATTTCACTACTTGTTAATTTGAAGTTCACTACTTTTCAGCATAGTGTGCGTTTCTTCTTTCAGGTCAATAATCCTTTTTGTATTTTTTCCAGGAGAAGCTTTTCATGATACTTACTAAACCTGTTACTTATTATACCTGTTCTAGTACTTGCATTTTTATTTTTTACCCATTTGTGTCTATCATTTATAAATGTGATCACATATACTGCCTTGTTACATAACCTTGCTACAGCTGACTCATGACGAATGACGTTACCTATCCTCATTTGCAGCAATAGGTCAAAAGCAAATAGTGTTATGCCTCAGCAATTAATTATCGATCCCAACGCAATGCATTGCTAAAAGAGGTATTACCAGTCCCACATAATGTCACTAGTTTATGATAATTTTGAATAATACTGATCAACTCTGAATAGTATGTCACTTCAGTAATGACTTCTTAAAAATAAAAAAAATATATATATAAAATAATGCTTTGTAACTGGCTAATAACTGCCACTGTTTATTGTAATGAGACTACTTAAAATGCCCATGATTATTAATGCTATGACTATAATTAACTGATTTTTAATAATGACTTCGTAATGATCTGAATAATACTGAATCATGAACAATGTTTTATTCTATTCAATACTTGCTGGCCACTGAGTGCCAATAATTAATGTCACTCAATGAATTATGTTATTAATTATGCCATTAATTAGCTCTTGTTTTCAATGTTGATACTTTGTAACTGGAAAAGAATGTGATTGTTTAATAATGCTTTGTAATTAGGAGAAGGCTAATAATTCTTACTATATTCAAATGACAAATGATTAATTACGCTTTGTAACTGGAAAAGAATGCGATTGTTTAATAATGCTTTGTAATTAGGAGAAGGCTAATGATTAATACTATATTGGAATGACAAATGATTAATTAACTATGCTATACTTTGTAACTGGAAAAGAATGCGATTATTTAATAATGCTTTGTAACTAGGAAAAGAAGGTTACTGATTCTATGTAAAACAATTAATGAACATTTTTCTGTAATACTACATACATGGTACAGAAATGTTCAATAACTGGGCTATGAATGCCGCAAACTACTAATGAAGAATGGTATGTGACTTAATGTCCTTCACCTTATGAGCTAACTACCCTGAATTACTGCAATGTCCATTTGTCCTGTCTATCCTAGTGATCATGGAGCACTATCTTTGGTTTTGCACTAATTCTACGTTGGTGTGCCTTGTAAGAGCGTGGTGTTGACACGACATGCTGTCCACCACCGTGAGCGATGAAGACGTTATTATGGTCCCACTGTTTGGTGTACCTAATGTACTGCCAAAATGAAAACATGGAACATTACTACGACAGTTCAGTGTCTTGGCGACGCTGATAAATTCTGATGGGAAAAGAACTTCAAATTGTGTCACTTGGTGTTGTACTTCTGTGGAAAGATATGGACTTTCAGAACAGCTGTGTGCAATCTAAAGTGCTACAACCATGATGCAATCCTTCCCTTTCCTATCCTAATTCTTGTCACATAGTGAAGATCATTTTTTTTGCTAACATCATTTATGTTTATGGGCTATACATTTTTCGATTCGCTGAACTCCAGTGCGAGTACACTTATGGCACTTGTCGATATGATTTTTTGCCATTATGTTTATTTGTTGTGAAAATGCTAAAGACATTTTTTTGATTTGTTCTGAAGTACAGTATATGTACACTCTTGTCTTTTATATTGTATATACATTTTTTATTTTAATGATATGTTCTGAACTACAGTGCATGTGCACTTATGTTAGGTGTTAATATGTTTTCTACTGAACTTCAGTGCCTGTGCACTTTTCTCATTTTTCAATATGATTTGTACTCATTCTGTATATTCAATACTTCAGTGTGTATGCACTTATGTCATTTGTTACTCATTGTATATACATTTCATCATTTGCTGATATGTTCTCAACTCCAGTGCGAGTACACTCATGTCACTTATCAACATAATTTTCTGCCATTCTGTTTATTTGTTCTGAAAATGCTAAAGAATTTTTTCAGTGCGTGTGCACTCTGTTATCTGTCAAATAATTTTTATATACATTTTTCTGATTTGCTACTATGTTTTGTACTCACATTTTGTCTTTGTCTGATATATTTTGTACTCGGTGCTTGTGCACCACATTTAATTTATGTACTAAATTTGAATATTCTGTAAATTGTAAAAATTTCTTGCGATGGCAAGTCCAAATGACTCACCATCGCTGCCAAATTTTTGCCCCCCCAGTGGAGGGTTATGAAACACGTATGTAACGTAGCAGCGATGGTGAGGCACGTTAAAATCTCTGACCAGAGAGCCATTTATCGTAGTTAGTCTGCGCTTGTCCGCGCGAGAGTTGCGAGTAGTACGCTAGTAGTCGTCGTGTAGTACAGTTGCGAGCAGTCTGTCAGTGGGCAGTCTGTGAGCAGTGCAGTATGTCGGTAGTAGCAGCCGAGTGCAGTTGTGTGTGAAGAGTCGGCGAGCGTCGACATGGCATTCTGGTCAAGATGCTGAATGAGGTATATTGTTAATTAAGGTAATCATCAGATAATGTAAAGTTTATTTATTGTAATTAATTTTCAACAAGTGCCCCAATAATAATTTTGATTTCAAAGCAATTTTTACAAAAAAAAAAATCATTTAATTACGATTTCCTTCATTTCCCTTAAAAAAAAGTTTCAGTTAAATTTAAAAATAAAAAAAAAATTATTATTTGCAATGCAGTTCCTCCAAGCCGTGCGCAACAATAAGAGCAGAAATTTGACAAGCAGTTTCAATGACGTAAGAATTTAATTCTGATTGTTTTGCACAGGGCCAAAGACCGATATTTCGGTTTAATTCAATTTTCATTGTCACTGAAGCTTCATTAGCACTGAATTGTTTTTCATTATTTTTGTGGGAGCTTACACCAGAGTCAGATTGCGAATTTCACATTTTTGTTGCCTTTGTCAGTACATTTCATTGCAGGGAGGTTACGTTTGGCTCCCATTTCTATTAAATATTGTCATTTAAAATTTCGGTGGAGAGGTTACAATAGTCATTGTATATAGATGTGATATGGGCACGGACAAGATTCAAGAATTAGTAGGTGTTATGTGATTGCTGTTAACCAAGAACCTCTCGTTCCGCAGCTGCTCACGCTAACCACGGGACCACGGCGCTCCTGAGCTCACGCTATCCATGATGTTGCATATCTTACGCATGGACAACTCAGTTTGTATATTTTGCTTATTTTTTTCATAGTTCCACACAACTTCTTCCTGTTTTCTCGATTGATGTGTGTTCAGTTTTTCAAGGCCTATCCACTGTGCCAACTTATAACTAAATCTGAGGGGGGTGCGATGGGGAGGTTCCCTTGTCAGTACCTCAGTACGGCGCATCAGGACTCAGTTCGCATTGCATCTCAGTACGTCGCACTGTGCTCCAGTCTTCCACAGTGATAGTCGTCGCCTCGCGTCTTAGCTAGCTGTGAGGGAACGTTAGTCATTGTGTATAGTTGTAATATGGACACGGACAAGATCAAGAATTGGTACGTGTAAAGTGTTCGCTGTTAAGAACTTCAGATTAGACAACACTGAAATTATGTACTCAAAACAAAACAAAAAAATGGCTCTGAGCACTATGGGACTTAACATCTGAGGTCATCAGTCCCCTAGAACTTAGAACTACTTAAACCTAACTAACCTAAGGACATCACACACATCCACGCCCGAGGCAGGATTCGAACCTGCGACCGTAGCGGTCACGCGGTTCCAGACTGAAGCGACTAGAACCGCTCGGTCACACCGGCCGGCCGAAATTATGTACTCAATTGGTTATTGTAATAAAGTGTATTTGACCACTTGTGCATTTTGTGTTATTGTGAGAGGCAGTGGTGGATTTAAATATTTTGCGCCCCTAGGCACACCATATTACATGCGCCCACCCCATCCCAAAAAAAACATGTTTTAAATAATAACTATTATCCGATCACTTCACAATTAACGTTTTGGGTGGGAGCGCTGTGAGCTGTTTCCGTACTCTGCCATTCGTTGTTCTGAAGGACGCGTCAATCAAAATGTAATATGGTTCCCGAACTGTACTTGGTGTACGGCAGCGGATGAAACAAACTTAAAACTGCATTATGTTAACACATTCGTCTGTCGAAAGACAACAGAAACGAACACAAGGAAAATAACTTTTACTTCATGGCCTAAAAATTCAGCAGTACGTCTAGGAGACATTAGATTTTTGTTATACATTCACTTTTAATACGTTCTTTCGCACGAAACCGTTGAAAATGAAGATTAAAAAGTTGTTACGATCTAAAAATTGAAGCGAACGTGTCATACATTAGAAATTAATACATACTTTTACAAAATGTGCTCAAAATTAAAATTAAACTGCCGTTTTACGAAATAATAACTTGAATGTGTAGCAGATAAAAAAAACACATTCGGTATTAATACGTGAATCTATAGGAAAGTGTAAGAAATGAAAATGAAATGCCGACCGTTGTCGCCGAGCGGTTCTAGGCGATTCAGTCCAGAACCGTGCTGCTGCTACGGTCGCAGGTTCGAATCATGCCTCGGGCGTGGATGTGTGTGATGTCCTTAGTTTAGTTAGGTTTAAGTAGTTCTAAGTTCTAGGGGACTGATGACCTCCGATGTTAAGTTCCATAGTGCTTAGAGCCATTTGAATTTTGAAAATGAAATAGAGATTTCGGGGCGCGAACTAATAACTAAATACAGACGAACAAACACGGAACTGGATTTGCTATTCCATAATTTAAAGACTGGTGTGGAAAAATCAAATTTGTTTTATAATCTAACAGTTAACGTGTAAAGCATTAGGTTGTGAGTAGCTAGATGTTACCTAATAAATGTACACGATACCTTTAATCCATGTAAGGGCGGAACAATTTTGTACTACAGCTACTGCTCTCACCATAGCTCTTTCTAACGGTATTAGCAAAGATTTTACGTGTTTATCGACAGAACTGAACTACATTATTTATTAACACATTTTCATCTGAGAGTACTCTCCGATAACGTATAATTCTTCTATAACTATACATTTCAGCGGACGACAAGAATACGCATCATTTGTAATATACTACAGTATCAGTATGACTTGACTGTACAGCGCCGAGCGGCCTGAGTCATTCGGGTATTGTCCAGTATTGTAGGCCGCCTTCGGTCACGTTTGCACATAAACGAGGTTTAGTTCCGCGTTCTGTTATCAGCAATTTAAAAATAAACAGTTAATACGTAGTTTGTAAATCCAATGAATGTGTTCTAAGTTATAACAAAAATAACATATAATCTTAAATTTTTAAAACTAATATGAATAAATCTACAAACAAACCAGTCAAAAAAGTTTGCGTGTGGCTTTGACGGCAGAAAACTCGTTGATCATATCTTTATAGTTCAGACGGTTATCAGTTAGGAGGTCGGCTTCGTACGTAGGATTTCAGTGTTTTAAGAGCCGAAAACGAGCGTTCTGCTGAACAATTTGTAAGTGCCATTCATAGAAATATCCTAAGAGCAATGTCAACATTTGGAAACACGGACTATAACCTCTCTTTCCGTAAAAATTTACTCACTTCGACTGGTATATCACTAAACTCAGAAGATTTCAAAAGTTCCGCGAAATGTACACATTCACTAGGGAAGGAAGGCTCTAAATTGTGTCATTTGACGCTTGGAGTATTGCTGCACGTTCAGCAATATCGCCAGGTGAACTGTTCGTAAGGTTACTGAAGACTGTGAAGGAGTCCAACAGTGTTTTATAGCTTTCCTTCCTTCTCATTAATTCGGCGTACAAGTTGTCGAATACTGGGAGAAATGTTTCGACTCTATATTTTTCCATTCCAGTCAGAAAAACTTCTTCAGCGTCCGTTTCTTCATCATCATGAAGTTTGAGTTTTCGTGATATTTTACAAGTGCGTTCATAGTATATATCAGTCACAATCTCCATGGATTTATTTTCATAATAGCCGAACATGCCACGAATAAATGCAATAAATCGTACAAGTGATTCATATAATTCATGCACTATTTTAGTATCAATATTTACACTTTGCAATTTCAGATTTAAATTACTAAATCTCTGGAGTATGACCTTCCAAACTGTCATCATTAATACTGTTTCTAGTCTGCTGAGTTGATTCAATAAAGCTGAAGCCTCATTTCCAACAAGTGGTTTATCAAACGTATTATTGGCAGTATGAGTGATGTTATTGATAACACCCTCCCAGTTTTCATATAGACTTATTACATATGGTTCCTCTCGTACTGACCAACATGTTTTTAATAAACTTTTTACCATTTTGCTTCCTGTTTTCATACAAGAAAGAAGATTATCCCAGCGCTGTGTAGAAGCAGAGAGAAAATTATAAAGGTTTTGGACTACATAGACAAATGAACATGCTTCCCAACAACAGCTTGCAGCACTTGTGCCGACTAAATTCAAAGAACGTGCTGTACAAGACACACAGTGCGCTTTCGGATTTTGTTCTTTAATGCGTGTCTGCAAACCAGTGTAGGTTCCTGACATATTGTTTGTGTTATCATACGACTGGCCTCTACCGTCAGTAATATCAATGGAATTTGTTGACAGGACTTTTAGTACGGCCTCAGCTAAGTTTTCGGACATGTGTCCCGGGTTTAGTAAAAACAGAAAGAAATGTTCAACAGGTTCACCATTCTTAATATGAAAGATAATTGATCAATATGTGAAATGACCGCAGCAGAATCTGCTATTATAGAGAAACGTTTGGCTTTTTTTATTTCACATATGATAATTTTTTTTATTCGTTCAGGAAGAACATCTATTATGTCATCACAGATTGTTGAAGAAAGATACCTTGTATGTCCTTGCTCTGGATTTCCATATCATTCAATGTGCTTTGCGAGAAAAGGATCTAACTCGGCTGTAAGTTCAAGAGACATCATAAAGTGACCGTTATGTAATGAACGCAATCTTTCAACGTATCCACGTAGGGGAAGTCCACGACTTGTTAGCTTCTTCACTACTGCAAACACCCTATCCAACACACTGCGCCAGTACAATTTTTCTGTCTCAACGTATGACTCGAAATGGTAATCTGTTCTTCCAAGTGACTTTTTTCTTGTTAAGGGTGATAACTCAGAATTTTTGTGTTCAATTGAATTCTCACGATGAGATAAAATATTGGAAATATTTTTCCAATCTGCAGCACCATTGGTAGCAATCGCGGCCTTACCTCCAAACAATTTACATGGTGCACAAAAAACAGCACCGGTGCTACAGGAGTATACCAGAAAATCAAGCAAAGTTGATTAAACATTTAAAAAGTTTACGGTAAAATACATTTTTGTTCAAATATCTGGTTTTATCGCCTACGATCTTCTTGAATTGGAAAAATCACCGTTACAATTTTGATTAATACCATGTTGTAGGAGAATGTCGATTGTTGATTCATTGACACACCATTCCGCAGGATCATCACTAACGAGGTTATTTCTTTTTGTAATGTCTGACTCGACACTTAGTTTTTCGTGAAACTCGAAATCAGGAACAATTTGCTTTTCTTCATTTTTAACTTTTGTTTCGTCTGTATTTACTTCCTTTACAACAGCTGCAGTGCCAGAAACATCATCCGTACTACTTGAACTCGAAGTCGAACCAGGAATATTTTTTTGTGAAAAATTTATCTACTCTGCCAGGCGTTTTTAGAACATTGGCTTCTCGTTCTCGCCTTTCCTTCGATAATTTCCGAAATGCCGCCACACTTTATTTTGCACATTTGCTTTTTTCACTGTTTTTAATGTTAAGGCACTTACGAAATTGTTAATCAAGAGTCAAAACAAAAGAAAAAAAATTAAAGGAAAGAAAGAAAGATTGAATCCAGTTCCAATCGTACTACACCGCACATAAGTACAAAGCTTTTTACTTTAAACACGGCACACGAGCGCAAAGATTTTACGTTTCAACATGGAGCGATGAAGTGAACAGCTCGGATTACTCGACGTAACTGTGCTATTAAACAACGACAATGCACAATAATTTAATTTCATTGTCGCCTGTTTCTCTGTTATCAGTGAACAGTAGAAGTACACCTGCCGGCAGGAATTCGTCTCGTAAAGAAAACGAGACAGTCCCTTTTTTGGCTTCTGTTTCCCGCGTCGCCGGAATTTTAGCCGGGACGCGAATGTGTTCTGAATATTCTTGACACTGTCTTTCTGATTTAAAAAGCAAATAATTTTTTTCAATTTCCTGCAGTGACGTATGCTGGATTGACTCTTATCCCACTTATTCTTGTAACATTTTACGCTTTCTGTAGACAGAGAATACAGACTATAAAGTTTAAGTAGTCCTGTTGGCAGTTGTTGTGGTGTGTTGTAATTTGTGTGAACACTGCTGTTATGTCTACACACAAATGGACCTTTTGTTCCAACATGAAATAAAAATAACCTTTCCTCGCAGAAAAAAGCTTAGTTAAGAAGTTTAATGTAAAATTTGCAATGGCACATACTATTCGATTGCACAGAGTGGGAACTTTGATATAGTGCAGACTGCAGCACAATAAATGACACACACGAAAGTTCGTTTCTTCTTCTTCTTTTATCGCTGAAAATGTAAATAAATAAATAAAATTTTTAAACTGTTGTGAAGTGTATTTCACACATTATTAGATATTCTGCATATGTTCTTTTCGTATAAACATTTGTTTAAAAATGCAAAACATTCCCAATATCATCATGTTTTGTTAAACGGGTGTCATTAAATCAAAGCTCAGATATTGAAGACCACAGAGCTTTCACATTAATTACAGTAATGGAGGGTTGACTAGATACTTCCCTGTAATTTCTACAAGAAATTTAAGTAGTGTCGGGTTTTACATATTGAGGCCCACACATATCACAGTATTTAAGAAACAACTTACTAGTTTATCACAGCTTTTCAGTGGTCCCAGTATTTCCACGGGGAAAATATGATAATGTTAAGTAGAAGCCGACAACATTCTCGGAATAATAACGTTTCAAACATTGTGTTGTAGGTTGCCGTCCTGACAGCTTATTTGAACAATCATGAAGATGATAGCAGACAGAAATGTAACGTGAAATTTCCATTCAGTCACCAAGTAAACTATGTATATTTCCACGCTTGTCTTGTCGAATTTCGTTCTTAAGGTTTATTTAAACTAGCAAGTTATTTAACAATATTAAAAATTTTTGGCGTTTGTAAGCGCAAATATTTTGAAACGTAAAATGCCGCCCTCCCTCCCCCTTAAGGTGCCGCCCCTAGGTCCGTGCCTAGCGGGCCTATATGTAAATCAGACACTGGTGAGAGGAAACCGGTCACCCGCCTATCGCACCACCCTCTCCTCATCCATTCAAAACCACAAAACATTACGCGAGTGCATAGCTACAACGACAACTGTCACTCAGTTCCAGCTACGTGTTTTCCTATTACGTCACAAGTCTTTGGTTCAACAACGCAATAAAGCATTGCAGCGAACTCACATTCACCTAGGCTTCTGTTGCTTAACCCTATGTTTATCAAGTTTTGTTCAGAGTGAAAGTCAGTAACGCACCGTTATTCCAAATAATGCACTAATCAGAAGTAACAGTAAAAAAAAAAAAAAAAATTCTCGCAGTTTCTTTTTCAAATAAGGGTAGGGCTGGGACATGCAGTGTCTCAAGGTCTCAGTATCTCAAGGTTTTCAAGAGACGAATGAGCGAAAACTACAACACATACAGAAAACAGACAAACATCAATTTACAGAGCATCCCTCCAAGTTTTAACTGAAATTGCAAGCATTCAATCTAGGCACCATTTGTGATGCGGCAAATGTCAGTAAGCGTGTATAATTCATCGACGAGAATTGTAGGGAAGTGACGACAGCAGCCCACTTCGCAATTCTTCTCATTGGGTTGCCTATCTGCAGGCGCTAACTGATTCGATGTGACTGTACAGAGCAGATGATTTGCCTACACATTCTAGTAAATCTGCCCGTTATCCTACGACGCAACGGTGCGTATTTCGCATCGACCTTGGAGAGATGTTCTATCCATTGATGTAGCGTGCGTTCGTTTAGTTTCAAGATGAGGTTTTCGTGAGTAGGTTGTTGGGTTGTTTTGGGGGAGGAGACCAGACAGCGAGGTCATCGGTCTCATCGGATTAGGGGAGAATGAGGAAGGAAGTTGGCCGTCCCCTTTGGCAGAAACCATCCCGGCATTTGCCTGGAGCGATTTAGGGAATTCACGGAAAACCTAAATCAGGTTGGCCAGACGCGGGGATGAACCGTCGTGAGTAGGGAAGGCCGCGCAGATCGGTCCCATTGACAGGGCAAAGTGTCAGTGACCCTCGTCGAAAACTCGGAGAGTCGAATATGTAGCGTCGATTGGAGCAGCGTTGTTCTATAAATTCATGAGTGGAACTGAACAAAACCTCTAAAGAGTGTTCTGGTATAATTCAAAAGGAAAAATAAGAAGAAATCACGTGTAATGGTTTTCATCTGGTACAAGAAGTTCAAAGATGACCACGAGGACACTGACGATGACCACGCTGGGAGACCTTCAGCAAGCTGAATTGATAAAAATTTGATGAAAGTGCGTGAACTTTGAACCACTGACCATCGTCTTCGTGTGCGACTACTTGCTGATAAACTGAGATTGGTTCAGACTACAAAGTTCAAGTTAGTAACAAAAGATTTGAAGTGTACACCAGAATTTTTCAGAAACATCTTTTGGATGAACAGAAGGCATGGCGCCAGACTGTTTGCGAAGAAATGCTTGAACGTTTGCAAGCCGTTCCTAATTTTTAAATCACGTGGTTACTGGTGACCAGACCTGGGTATACGAGTATGATCCTGAAAGGAAGCTATAAAATGCAGGGTAGCACACCGCCTCACCCCCAAAGCCCAAAAAAGCTCGCATTAGCACACACGTGAAAAGCATGTTCATTGTTTTCTTCAACGTCAAAGGATTAATCCACAAACAGTTTGGTCCTGCCAGAGAGACTATCACAGGTCGGTTTTACGCTGAAGTGCTCCACCGTTTGAAGATAGAGTTCGCCGCGTCCGCAAGGAGATCAAAGACGTTTGGATTCATCACCATGACAATGCGCCCGCTTACGTGTTCCTCGCCACCGGCAAAGTTTTGGCCAAGTTCAATGTGACAACACTGCCGCAGCCCCTACAGCCCTGACCTGGCTTACAGCGACTTCTTTTCGTTCCCGCAAATCTAGAGACGTGACAGAGGAGCGATTCGACACAATTCCAGCGGACTAGGCTAGGCAGCTTCGACGAATTCCCGTGACAGCCTTCCAAGCAGAGTTCCAGAGAGCCTATGAACAATGGAAAAAGAACAACCGCTGGTAATAGTATGATATTCCAGAGATTTTTAGCTCGCTGTACAAAAATGTTTAAAAAGTGTTTCTGCCACCAGACTTCAACTTTTGAAGACGCACCCTGTATGCTCATTTCTCGTATGTTACAGTTTTCGCGTAGTCGTCTTAGAAAACACTGATAATCTATCATGGGCACATCCTTCCGAATGGTAGTGAAAGCGTTAGATCAACTATTGCCTTCAAAAAATCGTCGTCCGGCCAGCGATACACAGCTTTTCTGTGACTGGAAATTCTCCTAGTGCGAATGCCGGGATGGTTCCTTTGAAGGGGAACTGTCGATTTTCCACTCATGCTATTGTCATATCTGAGATCGTGTTGTGTTCTATAGGCAGGACATTAATCCTACAGTGGCATTGTTTTCTGTCATAAATTAAGAGAAGATAAATTTGAACATCGCAGGGACATTAGAGTGCACTGCAGGTCATGAAAATGCATTGCTATGAAGGCTTTATGCAAACAACGTGAAACTGGCATGGAATGTACTATATTCTCGAACATGCAAATGATTAGCTCTACGGCGCAACTGATCACAGTAGAAAGGAGTGACACCACCTGCATTCTGTATAGAAGGGCAGATTCATTCATAACTCACATTTCATTGCTGAATGTTTGTGAGAAAATCTTGGTTATACCTCTTGTAACAAGAGAAAACGCCTTTCAGTGAATGTCAGAATTCGAGAGCGACACTGTCCAGCCTACCCGAGACTGCAGTTAATCGTTCCACGGTATCGCTGTTTGCAAGCGTCATGCGAACATGGAAGAGAAGATTCAGGAGGGCCATCCTCATCTCAGTGCGGGATCTCAGCAGCTCCACGTGACTAGCCCCTGAGAGAGTCGATACACTGAAGTGCCAAAGAAACTCGTATTGACGTGCGCAACAGGCAGAATACGGCGCTGAGATCGGGAACGTCTATACAGGGTGTATCATAATTAATGGCGTAAACGCATACAATTGAAAGTACACGGTACTAGAAGCTGAAAAGTCTCAGTAAACATAGGGTCGAAAATGCATACCTTAAGAGCTATGAGCACTTGTTCATCTTTACTACTTTGAAACACAACTCTTCTAATGAACAATTGCTGATAATTTTTAAGATATGCATTTTAGAGCAAATGTTTACTGAACTTTTTTTCTTATTTTGGTCCATACTACCAGTTCCCAAAATATGGAAAGCAAAGAACTTGCAGTAGAAGAGATTTGTTTCACTGTATCGAAGGTATTAAAAATTGCTCGTAGCTCTTAAGGTATGCATTTTCGATCCTATGTATACTGAGACTTTTTAGCTTCTAGTACCGTGTACTTCCAATTGTATGCGTTTACTCCATTAATTATGATACACACTATATAAGATAACAAGTGTCCGTCGCAGTTGTTAGATCGGTTACTGCTGCTAATACGGCAGGATGTCAAGATTTAAGTGAGTATGAATGTGGTGTTACAGTTGGCGCACGCGCGATGGGAAACAGCATCTCCGAGGTAGCGATGAAGTGGGGATTTTCCCGTACGACCATTTCACGAGTGTACCGTGAATATCGGAAATCCGGTAAACATCAAATCTCCGACATCGCTGCGGCCGGAAAAAGATCCTACAAGAACGGGACCAACAATGACTAAAGAGAATCGTTCAACGTGATAGAAGTGCAACACATCCCCACATTGGTGCAGATCTCAATGCTGGGCCATCAACAAGTCTCACCATGCGAACCATCCAAAAAAACTTCACCTATATGGGCTTTCGGAGCCGAAGGCCCACTCGTGTACCCTTGAAGACTGCACAACACAAAGCTGTACGCCTTGCCTGGGCCCATCAACACTGACATTGGACTGTTGATGGCTGGAAACATGTTGCCTTGTCGGACGAGTCTCTTTTCAAATTGTATCGAGCGGATGGACGTGTATGGGTATGGAGACATCCTCATGAATCCATGAACCCAGCATTTCAGCAGCGGACTGTTAAAGCTGGTGGGGGCTCTGTAATGGTGTGGGGAGTGTGCAGTTGGAGTGATTTGGGACCCTGACTCGTCTAGGTACGTCTCTGACAGGTGACACGTACGTATGGATCCTGTCTTATCACCTGCATCCATTCATGTCCATTGTGCATTCCGATGGATTTGGGCAGTTCCAGCAAGACAAAGCGACCCTTCACACGTCCAGAATTGCTACAGAGTGGCTGCAGTAACACTCTTCTTGGTTTAAACACTTCCGCTGACCACTAAATTCCCCAGACATGAACATTATTGAGCATATCTGGGATGCCTTGCAACGTGCTGTTCAGAAGAGTTCTCCACCCCCTCGTACTCTTACAGATTTATGGACAGCCCTGCAGGATTCATGGTGTTAATTCCCGCCAGCACTACTTCAGACATTAGTCGAGTCCATGTTACGTCGCGTTGCGGCACTTCTGCTTGCTCGCGCGGGCCCTACACGGCATTATGCATGTGTACCAGTTTCTTTGGTTCTTCAGTGTATATAGTTCGCTCGGCAATGCAGCATCATAATCACGTATCAAATGTTAAGTCGATTGTTATTTTATGTCTTTACAGAATATGAATTGCATTTTATAAGTAAAAATAATTAGTTGATGGCCTAAGTTCTGTCCATTTATGTACACAAAGCAACTAACGTAAGTCAAGAAATGAGCTTGTTTACAGCAAGACAATTATGCACACAGACTATGCGACGACGGACTCTCGGCCCGGCGCCGAATGATGTGGTTTCCATTGACGTAGCAGCAGCCGACTGTGGAGCGCCCACAAACAACGCTGGATACAGTAGTGGGTGCGTGCAGCACCCAGCATCGTAGTGAACTTACCCTGCATTAATGCTCCGAGGAGAACGGAGCTTACCAGATTCCATTCATTATAATCATACGGGGGCAGCACATGGTGTGATAGTACAACGTTATCATAAATGATTTAAGGGATTTCACAAATCTGCTGTAGCTATATTATTGGGCATAATGTCACATGGCTTTGCACACAAATAGAAAAACTCAAAAAGAGTTTCTTACATGTTAGAAGTCATCAATATGTGCTGCCAAACTGATTCTACAGATATCAAGTCGACAATCAAAATCTTCCCACGTTCGGGGCTGTTGTCCCTGTCGATCTGATCAAAACACTGTTGATCGCAATTCTGGTAGGTCTGAATCTTTCACATAACAGCTAAAAAAAAAAAAAAAAAATCACCTGGTGTTAGGTCTTCAGAGCGTGGACGCCATGGTATGAACTGCTGATTATCAACCCCAAGACGACCAATCCATCGGTTTCTGAATTTTCTGTTTAAGAACTCCCGAACACCATGGTGGAAGTTGGGTGTAGGCACCATTCTCATGGTAGATGAAATCCACATTGTCGGTCTCCTGTTGTGGCATGCACCAATTTTCCAGCATGTCCAGATAAATAACGGCCTTTTGGCAGAAGAAAAATGAACCCTAAACATTAAGCCACGAGACTCCACAGAACACATTGACATCTGGTGACTCTCGAATGTGCTGCATGATAGCGTGGCGATTCTCTGTTCCCCAGATTCGCACACTGTGCTAATTCACTCTGCCATTCACAAAAAATGTTGCCTCATGACTGAAGATGAGTTTCTCACGAAACGCGTCTTTTTCCAAGATCTCTTACAACTGAGTCGAGAATTCAAAGCGGCTGACTTTGTCATAAGGAGTCAGGACTAGTAGCAATTGCAGGCTGTAAGGTTTCAGCTTCAATCGTTTACGTAAGATTTTCTGAACGGCGGTCGTGGTATGTTCAGCTCTCTGATTGCTCTGTCTGTCGACTTCTGTGGGCTATATGCTAAACTCGCTCGCAAGCGGTCAACCGTTTTTTCACTCACTGCAGGCCAATGTGGTGATTTCTCCTTGCAGAGGCATTGTGAAGCTTTAAACTGCGCTTACCATTTCCGAATGCAGTTGGCAGTTGTGGATTTTTGTTCAACCTCTTCTGAACTGTCGTTGCGCTGTTATGGCAGAGGAACACATTTTAAGAACAATATACGTTCTCTCGGCGCCTGTCGCCATCTTACCCTACTATTTACTGCTGCGCCCTTGTGAATAAAATCTGAAGTTCGTCTGCAACAGTATAAAATTTTTTGATTTTTTTTCCCAACATGAGTGTTGAGTTTTGTGACAAATGTCTATTCAAAAATGTTCAAATGTGTGTGAAATCGTATGGGACTTAACTGCTAAGGTCATCAGTTCCTAAGTTTACACACTACTTAACCTAAATTATCCTAAGGACAAACACACACACCTATGCCCGAGGGAAGACTCGAACCTCCGCCGGGACCAGTCGCATAGTCCACGACTGCAGCGCCTCAGACCGCTCAGCTAATCCCGCGTGGCACAAATGTCTATTAATGTAGCTACAGTGAATTTATAAAACTGCTTCAATCATTTATAATAACCTTGTACAGGGTGTCATTCACTATCACCTGTCATTTACGTAATGAGCAATTTGGACGGCAGCTGTTACCTATCTGGCGTTGTAAGGCCGGTGACTGTATCCCCACCCCCTACCCACCCCGCCCTATGCCGCGCCTTCACCGTTGTGTCTCCCCTCTCTCCACCTCTACACCCTTCATCTCCTTTCCCAAGGTGGCTTCCATCGACTCCCCCTCCCGGATGATGCCCTCTCTCCCTCCATTTATCCCTCCTGTCACCTCTGATCCTCACCTACCCCTCCCTCCCTCAGTCCTTTTTCCAGACTCCCTCTTCCCAGCTTCCCATCCAGTTTTTTCCCCACCTACCCTCTCCCTGACGCCCTTCTCTCCCTTGAGTCCTTTTGCTTTTCCCTCCACTGCCTTCCCTACTCCTTCTCACGTCCACCCTGCCCCCCTTTTTCTATGTCCTCTCCTCCATCGGCTCTTCCCCTTTTTTCTTTTCCTCTCCTCCCCTCTTTTTCCCCACTCATTGGTCCGGGTCTTCCCCCCGCCCCCATCTTCCACCGTGTGGCCTAAATAGTGCTGTTTTAAGTGAATGTTCAGTGTTATGCATCCCCTGTCAGTGTTGCGACCAGCCATCATACTGTCGCTATGTGTGTTTTTAACTGTTGCGAACAGAAACCAGATTGTCGCCGTGTGTTTTAATTCTTACTGTCTACTTGCTATGTGTTTTAATCAGCATCACCGACCTTTTGTTTTTATATTTTCTTCGCAACTTTTTCGCCTTGTTTCAGTTTTTAACAGTCGCCGTTTTATCGCCTGCTTTTATTGTTATATCTCCAAATTTTGTTTTTTAACTTTTATATAGGCCACAGAGCGACGTATTATGCTACTGCCAGCCTGCCCCCCCCCCCGCCCCCGCCCTCTGGGGGGAAATCGAAATCCAATAAAGGGAAAAGAAGTGACTGTATCCTATCTTCGAATTCTGAACGAGATAAGCCCCAAATTGCCATGCTGTACTGGCTTACCTGGATATGAAGGCAAGTCGATTGCTTCCTGAACAGCATTCTACATCTCTCACATTGAAAATATCTGTTCATAGGTTGCCGAGAGACTGGTTAATACCTTCTCGTCTCGAGGTACAATTGATGGACTCTGGCAGGGAATGACATACCTGTATTTGTCCTCACAGCTCAGTTACACTCGACCTTCAGCTGCCAAACCAGGTTAGGGCCATTGTTGCGTTCAGAGATGGCTGACTGCTAAATTTCGGACTCTGTATACCCCCTGGCCCCTCCTGAAGTCACATAAAAAATTTAATAATGCATTTGTCGTAGAAGAAGCGATCAAAAATTTTTAACTTTCCGTTTGAGGGCTTTACTGGGGTGTATGTGCAACGTGGCGCGACTCCGATGCGGTTATATAAGCATCGACATGTAGGGAAGGGATTAGTGTAGCATTCATGTCTTTCCGATGTGCATGTGGTGTATGCAGAAACGTGAACTATGGCGGCGTTATTACCATATGTGTCCAAACAGGACCAATGTACGGTTGTTCTTTTTGGGATTTCGAAGGACAAACGCAGGTAGAAAACCATCAGAGAATGAAGAATGTGTGCGAGCAGCATGTTTGTCGAAAATCACCGTTGTAGAATGGTGTGCCAAATTCCGTGCTGGTCACGATTCGATACAAGCCGCTGGTTGTTCTGCGAGGCCAGACTCAATTGGAAGATTCAGGTGGGAGACATTTGAGCACACGCACTTTAGTCCTGATCTCTATGCCTTCGGTCCCTTATAAAAGGGCTTCAGTGGTCGACGATTCCTGTCGGACTAGAATGTGCATAAGGCAGTTACGGACTTCTTCAGGCAGCAGCACACAGTGTTTTACCAAATGCATATCTCCAACCTGGTGCATCAATAGGACGATTACCTCAGTACCCACAGCGATTTGGCCTCATCCACGTACCTATTTTGGACTGTACGACCCTCGGACAGAAACTTTTTAATCGCCCATTATACTATACCGTTGTGGGAGAAATGACTTGAGATATAATTATTGCTAGGTTTACAGTGTATAGCTCCTTGCGTTCTGATCTTTTCATCTGTTCACTGAGTCAGCAAGCCATTTCCTCATTGCCTGTCCAAGAACGGTGTGACCAACGTGGACTGTGGACAGTGGTGCATTTTGGAACTAAATGATTGACAGTACACGCCAATGTCTGTGTTCCTTATTTCTTCAAATTATTTCATCTACATCATCCTCTACGTACATACTCTACAAACTACTGTGAAATGTAGGCAGAAGGTATTTCTCATTGTACCAGTTATTTGGGCTCCACCCGTTCCATTCACGTTTGGAGCGTGGGAAGAACAACTGTTTAAACGCCTCCGTCAGTGTTGTAATTAATCTAATCTTGTCCCCACGAATCCCTGCAGGAACGATGCATAGGAGGTAGTAGCATATTCATAGAGTCGTCACTTCAAGCTGGTTCTTGAAACTTCGTAAGTAGGCTTTCTCGGGATAGTATGTGTCTTCCTCAAGTCCCTGACGGGTCAGTTGCTTCAGCGCATTTATCACACAGCTCAACAGGTTAAACAAACCTATGATAGTTCTCGGTGTCTGTATACAGATGAACATGAATGTGAAAGAACAAAAATTTTACACAGTCGTATCAGTTACTGCTATTTTTTTAAGCAGTGTTCGTCTTAAGAAACTGATGATGTTTTGGTACTTTTCATTTTGTACGACCAATTTATTTTAGTACATTTTCCTAGATTTTGCGTAAATGTTGGTTGGATCACGTTGTTCGTTAATATTATAATACTGAAGACCATTCTTGTGAATATATCTTTATCTAGTTCCGCTTACATTCATTTACATTTCTTGTCTGTAAGACATGATTTGGAATGTCTCTCATGATCAGCTAACATTTTATGAAATTAGATTAGCATGTTCTTGGTGTGTAATTTTTACACTGCTTTGTAATACTGTGACTCATGGTGGCGTTAAAATATTTTTTGTAGATTGCATTCCATAGCTTTGATCAATCTTAGAAATGACATTTTGGAACACGCGCAGCTGCTGTATAATTTAATTTTTAATTGGAGGACCAGGTTCAGTTAGAGACCATTTTGAAGTATAAATTTTTGTTAGAAAGAAATGTCAAAATATAATATTTGGAAATAATATTTTGTTACGCAAAAATGGAATGATAATGTGTATGCGCCTAACTTTGCATTACAAAGGATATTATAGCGCAGTTTCAAGCATTACAGTATCTAAAAAAATAGATTTGTATTGTTTCGTATCATGGCGATTAAACTCTTTTACTAATTTATTGCCGGCCGAAGTGGCCGTGCGGTTAAAGGCGCTGCAGTCTGGAACCGCAAGACCGCTACGGTCGCAGGTTCGAATCCTGCCTCGGGCATGGATGTTTGTGATGTCCTTAGCTTAGTTAGGTTTAACTAGTTCTAAGTTCTAGGGGACTGATGACCTCAGCAGGTGAGTCCCATAGTGCTCAGAGCCATTTTTTACTAATTTATTGAAAGATAGTCGATATGATTAATATCTCTTTACAGAAACAGGGTCGTTATATTCCATCTAAACAAAAATGAAATCGTAAGTACCTCTAAATTATTTGTGCAGACTGCTTATTAACTCCATACCTTCATTCACATACAGTTCGTACTGTTCTACCATACGATGCTTAGCTGTGCCCACGTATGTGAGTGACTGGAAGACTTATTAAATAACAGAAACTGCTATGTTGTCCTCGATGGCGGGTGTTCATCAAAGACAGGGCATCGTCAAGGGTTCACTAGGGAAGTGTGACAGGATACATGTTATTTTTTATACACATAAATGATCTGGCGGGCAGGGTAAGCCGCAGTCTGCGGCTGTTTGTTGATGATGCTGTGGTGCATGAGACGGTGTTGTTGAGTGACTGTAGGAGGATACAAGATGACTTACGGAAAATTTATAGTAGGCGTTGCGAACGGCAGCTAACTATAAATATAGAAAAATGTAAACTGTGGAAATGAGTAGGAAAAACAAACCCATAATGTTCGAGCACAGCATTATTAGCGTGGTGCTTGACACAGTCACAGCCATTAAATATCCAGGCGTAACGTTACAAAGCAGTGTGTAATGGAACGAGAATGTAGGGATTGTAGTAGGGAAGGCGAATAGTCGACTTCGGTATATTTGGAAGAAATTTAGGAAAATGTGGTTCATCTGTAAAGGAGATCGTACATGGGACATTCGTGTGACTAATTGTTGAGTACTGTTCTAGTTTTTGGGATCCGCACCACGTCAGATTAAAGGAAGACATCGAAGCAATTCAGAGGCTGGCTGCTACATTTGTAACCGGTGGGTTGGAACTACACGGAAATGCTTCGGAACTCAAATGGGAATCACTAGAGGGAAGGCGACGTTGTTTTCGAGGAATAACAGTGAGAAAATTTATAGAACCAGCATTTGAGGCTGATTGCGGAACGGTTCTACTGAGGCCAACGTGCATTTCGCGTAAGGGCGATACAGATAAGATCAGTGATACCAGGGCTGGAACAGAGGCTTATAGAAAGTCGTTTTTACCTCGCTCTGTTTACGAGTGTAACTTGAAACGAAATGACTAGTAGTGGTACAGGGTATCATCTGCAGCATACCGTTCGGTGGTTTGTGCAGTATGTATGTATATAGATACAGTAACATCAAACTAACACGAGATTTCATATTTTTCGAAAGTACACAAGTTAAGTGTTCCCGCCCCCCCCCCCCCCCCCCCATGACAGGGTATAGGTAAATCATTCATTTATTTACTTTGAGTTGACAATTATAGATCACTAGAGAATTAGAGGAGACCATGGGAATACCGACGTACCAGGCAATACCGACACCATCGTTTCCTCAGTTGTGTACTACTGTCATCACTGGGAGATAGAGCTGGAGCACAGCGGATCATTCCAGAAGCTGCATGCAGAGACAGCGAGATCTTGTTAAAGGAAGTCTTAGTGTAGCGCAAAAATTAATTTTATTCATTTCTGATGTTATTTTAGGTTTATACTCAAATTGAGGCAAGCATTTCAATATTTTCTTAGCTGTAATATGCATGTCATACCTTCCCACCGTGAGCCATATGCAGTTCCGAGGGGAGAAACGAGAACAGAAGCCGAGAGCAGAACCGTGTTAAGTTGGAAGGCCCTACGATAAGGGACGGACACCCACGTCACCAGCTAACCGTTAGGACCACCCCAGCCGCAAGTTTTAGCGTGAGACTTTTTCACGTCTCTGTTACGCTAGGACCACCCCCCAGCCTGTGTTAAAAGCTAGAGTCCTCCAGAAGAACAGTATAGATCTTACGATAACGCTAAAAGGACCACACCAGCTGCAAGTTTTAGCGTGAGACTTTTTCGCGTCTCAGTTACGTTGCAACCTTTGAAAACATTGCCTCACCACGAGAAGTATAACGTTTCTCATTGGCTAGACAGAATTTTTGGTAGGCAGAGCTTAAGGTTAACATTGAGACCCTGATTGGTCAGATGAAAACACAGCCAGGCAGTTTTTTTTTAAACCAACTTCGGTAAATTGTAGTAAGGAGAAGTTAGAGAGAGTTGCTTCCGAGACGGAAGGTGAGCGGAGCTGTGCTGCCCGCCGCCCCCTGACGAACACCGACAAGGTAATGTACGCACGTGATGCTGCATAACAGCGCATAAAGCTTCACTCAGAACTGCAGAAGTCTCATCTGTTACATCCTCTTTTTGCGTAATACTAATGTCGATCGTCAATTAAAGCTCATGGTGTTCACATTTGCCACTTGAAGTAAAAATCTGAAACGCGATGATTTTTCTGTTATATAGTTATTGAGAAGCCACATCAGCCACTGTAATTTACGACGAGTTAGATAAGTAATTAAAGATAATTGAGGGACACTGTAGACTATTTTGATAGTTTTCTCTTTTGTGAAACTTAATTTAAACCTAGATTACAGATGTGATATGGCATAGGTCATCTTTCGATCCATTGCAGAACTAGGAAACCCATTCAGGGAATATTCGTTCACATTTTTGTTGAACGCAGTTGGTTTTTACCATCCTGTATTAAAACATTTCCTTTTATCAATAGTGCAACTTATAAACAATGTTTTGTGAGTAGAATAAAATTTCCAATGGTAAACTTAACAGCTTTTTCGACGTTATTTTACCAGCTAACTAAAAATAGGAAAGCCTTGAACTCCTTCCACTAAATTTAGTTAGTATTAAGATTCTATTACAGGGAGTGGAGCTGACGCTGAAATCATTAAGTATTTGGTTATATCATCGCTAGTCTCACTGAACTCTTCTGAATTCTACATGTCATGTGTGATCTGGCGGTTCCTTACCAGCAACGGGTTCCAGGTTCAAACTAGTCAATTCCCTAAAAAACACGCTCAGAGCGTCGTTGCGCGAAAGTGGCAGGGAGACACGATATAGAACAAACAGACACTACGCGGAATGATTAACTACAACGTGCTGACATGAGGAAACTTTCCAAACGATTTCTCATACACAAACAGCAGTTGACCGGCGTTGCCTAGTGAAACGTTGTTGTGATGCCTCGTGTAAGGAGGAGAAATGCGTACCATCACGATTCCGACTTTGATATAGATCGGATTGTAGCCATCCGCTATTGCGGTTTATCGTATCACGACATTGCTGCCCGCGTTGATCGAGATCCAATGACTGTTCGCAAATATGGAATCTGTGGGTTCAGGAGGGTAATACGGGACGCCGCGCTGGATCCCAACGGCCTCGTGTCACTAGCAGTCGAGATGACTGGCATCTTATCCGCATGGCTGTAACGGATCGTGCAGACACGTCTCAATCCCTGAGTCAACGATGGGGACGTTTGCAAGACAACAACCATCTGCACGAACAGTTCGACGACGTTTGCAGCAGCATGGACTATCAGCTCGGAGACCATGGCTGCGGTTACACTTAACGCTGCATCACAGACAGGAGCGCCTTTGATGGTGTACTCAACGATGAACCTGGGTGCACAAATGGCAAAACGTCATTTTTTCGAATGAATCCAGGTTCCGTTTACAGCATCATGATGGTCGCATCCGTGTTTGGCGACATCGTGGTGAACGCACATTGGAAGCGTGTATTCGTCATCGCCATACGGGCTTATCACCCGGCGTGATGGTTTGGTGTGCCATTGGTTACACGTCTCGGGCACCTCTTGTTCGCATTGACGGCACTTTGTACAGTGGACGTTACATTTCAGATGTGTTGCTACCCGTGGCTCTACCCTTCATTCGATCCCTGCGAAACCCTATATTTCAGCAGGGTAATGCTCGACCGCATGTTGCAGGTCCTGTACGGGCCTTATGGATACAGAAAATGTTCGACTACTGACCTGGCCAGCACATTACATTATCCAGGTTTCTCACCAATTGAAACCGTCTGGTCAATGGTGGCCGAGCAACTGGCTCGTCACAATACGCCAGTCACTACTCTTGATGAACTGTGGTATCGTGTTGAAGCTGCATGGGCAGCTGTAGCTGTACATGCCATCCAAGCTCTGTTTGACTTAATGCCCAGGCGTATCAAGGCCGTTATTACGGCTAGAGGTGGTTGTTCTGCGTACAGATTTCTTAGGATCTGTGCACCCAAATTGCGTGAAAATGCAATCACATGTCAGTTCTAGTATAATGTATTTGTCCAATGAATACCCGTTTATCATCTGCATTTCTTCTTGGTGTAGCAATTTTAATGCCCAGTAGTGTATAAAGTAGAGAGATAGTACGTTCTCTAGTGCACCTTATAGTTTTTGTAACTTTTCGAGCATTGGCAACGCCTTTAAAGTTTATTTTCTGTTATGCTGTCTGAGAGATGTAATATCGACAGGCAAGTGTGGGGCAATGTATCAGTAGTTCCGCATGCCATTAACTTCACAAAAAAATTGATCACACTAACTTAAGGTTCAGATGGCGAGGACAAGAAAAAATAAAATTAAAGAAGGTTAAATGGAGTTGAAAACAGTAAGAATTACACTTTATGATAGATTAAAATTAAATTGAGACAAGAAACCTCCACTGGGGAGAAGATCTATTTTTACTATTGAGCAAGAACATTAATTAGTCAACCACGTGTCTATATTGGCACAATTATTCTGTGGCATTCTCTAGTTAATTTGCAGCGAATTGATTATGACGTAGCGGAGAAACTATGCCTTAAGCATAATTTCAATAAAACTACCCAAATGGCTGAATAGAAATGGTTCAAATGGCTCTGAGTCCTATGGGACTTAACTTCTAAGGTCATCAGTCCCCTAGAACTTAGAACTACTTAAACCTAACTAACCTAAGGACATCACACACATCCATGCCCGAGGCAGGATTCGAACCTGCGACGGTAGCGGTCGTGCGGTTCCAGACTGTAGGGCCTAGAACCGCTCGACCACTCCGGCCGGCCGCTGGAGAGATTCAGTTTCTGGTTGTAGGGAAATAAGTCCTAAAACAAGCTTAAGAAAACAATCAGCAACAAGTGTCAGCTCATTTCTACAGTTCAATAAAGATTAAGTTGATTTTCTTTCCAAATAGAGCACCATTTTCGAAAAGCATGCTGTGTACGTATTTCACTATATGTGAAGATAATAAAACGTGTTACTTTCTGAGACCAGGAGTTTTATTCTGTTTGTATTTCACACTGTTCGTATTACCCTATAAGGGTGTAGGTATTACAAAGGTATTCGGAGTAATGCAGACAGGTTGCAGACTAAGGAAAACGTTTATGTAGCTCCGAAGGTATTCAAAATGTTTCGATTTTACTGGTACAACTATGCGGCTAACATTCCTGTGTCGCACAGGGATTCATGAATTTATCCATAGCAGTGACGAATCCCAAAACAAAACGAAAACTCTCTTAACATATCGGAATTCGTCCAGTCATCCCTAAGAGGTTTTATAATTATTTGACTCTGAGCACTATGGGACTTAACATCTGTGGTCATCAGTCCCCTAGAACTTAGAACTACTTAAACCTAACTAACCTAAGGACATCACACACATCCATGCCCGAGGCAGGATTCGAACCTGCGACCGTAGCAGTCGCACGGGTCCGGACTGCGCGCCTAGAACCGCTAGACCACCGCGGCCGGCTATAATTATTTGCCTTAGCTTTTATACACTTACGAAAAAACTAAAACAACTTTGCTTACTTGTTAAGTAGATTTTAGACGATGAGCATTCGAGGAGATCTGCCTTGCAGGTCGGGGAAATCTAGTAGTCAGTAGATGAAGCAAGATCTTAATTGGCCATTCGGACTTCACATGTCATATCATAATGTCACATATGATTCTGAAGTACAGTAATGTCGGCTGTTTACCATGAAATTATAAGAATGTATATCAGTAAATAAATAACTGGATCACAAAGCGTAGTACAGCAAAAATCCCGAGTGATTCGGCTTGGGGATTATGCGTGCATGGTTAGAAAATTTTTGAAAAACCAAAAAACGAAGCCTATGTATTTTGCTATAATTAAAATGAGTATTTCTTTTTTTTTAGGATTCAGTTTTCTGACTTTGAAGACACAAACGGTGAAAACATCCGTAGGTAGTTAAATAGTGATGCCTACGAACCGTTATTTCAGAAGATAAGTAAAGCGGACATAGTGAACTAAGTCTGTTCATCAAAGAAAGGGAGCGACGGCGAGAGGCTCGAGAAACCTGTTACCACGCACACTGAGACACTGAAATGCGCTGATTTGTTATTAGAGTATGCAGGGCTAAATTCATTTGACTACATCGATGTTTCGACTCAACAGATGATGAGAACCGACGTAAGAAAAAAGGAAATGAAAGACAGAATTAAAAAAGAAATATTTCCAGAAAGACAACTGCAATCACGTCGTTGGAAATACAGTGTGTTTTACGTGTAATTTCGTAAATAACTTATTAAATTCCTGGGAGAAACACGCAAATAATGTAGTGGCCTTTAAAACGTGACACATATTATGTTTTCTAAGTATAGGAAATAGCAGTTTCCGGAAAAACGTGTGTATTTAGCATTATAAATATTTTTTGTGTATTTGTACAGTCTCGCGACCACATTAACCCGACTGGGAGCTCCCTGAAGTTATTTCATTACTCTGGACGTTATAAAGAAACAAGGTAACGTAGACTTGAATTTTTAAAACTTTTGACAGATGAAGTCTCAAAAATGGGCGTGCTAGAATTTACTTGTAATGCTGAAACTGAGAATTAATTTCATTTTGTTCTTTAACTCCTGAATTTTTCACGTGATAAGATCACATACACTATGTGATCAAAAGTATCCGGACACCCCCAAAAACATACGTTTTTCGTATTAGGTGCGTTGTGCTGCCGTCTACTACCAGGTACTCCATATCAGCGACTCGGTAGTCATTAGACATCGTGAGAGAGCAGAATGGGGCCCTCCGCGGAACTCACTGACTTCGAACGTGGCCAGGTGATTGAGTGTCACTTGTGTCATATGTATGTATGCGAGATTTCCACACACCTGAACATTCATAGGTCCACTGTTTCCGATGTGAGAGTGAAATAGAAATGTGAAGGGTCACGTACAGCACAATCGTCTGTTGACTGATAGAGACCGCCACCAGTTGAAGAGGGTTGTAATGTGTAATAGGCATACATCTCTCCAGACCATAACACAGGAATTCCAAACTACATAAGGAACCACAGCAAATACTATTACAGTTAGGCGAGAGGTGAGAAAACTTGGATTTTATGGTCGAGCGGCTGCTCATAATCCACACAACACGCCGGTAAATTCCAAACGACGCCTCGCTTGGTGTAAGGAGCGTAAACATTGGACGATTGAACAGTGGGGAAACGTTGTGTGGAGTGACGACTCACGGTGCGCAGTGTGGCGATCCGATGGCAGGGTGTGGGTATGGCGAATGCCCGGTGAACGTCATCTGCCAGTGTGTGTAGTGCCATCAGTAAAATTCGGAGGCGGTGGTGTTATGGTGTGGTTGTGATTTTCATGGAGGGGGCTTGCGTTGTTGTTCACTATCACAGCATAGGCCAACATTGATGTTTTAAGCACCTTCTTACTTCCCACTGTTGAAGAACAATTCGGGGATGGCGATTGCATCTTTCAACACGATCGAACACCTGTTCATAATGCACGGCCTGTGGCGGATTGGTTACACGACAGTAACATCCCTGTACTAGACTGGCCTGAACAGAGTCCTGACCTGAATCCTACAGAACACCTTTGCGATCTTTTGGAACGCCGACCTCGTACCAGGCCTCATCGACCGACATCGATACCTCTCCTCAGTGTAGCAGTCCGTGAAGAATGGGCTGCCATTCGCCAAGAAACCTTCCAGCACAGGACTGAACATATGCCTGCGAGAGTGGAAGTTGTCCTCTAGGCTAAGGGTGGGCCAACACCATATTGAATTCCACCATTACCGATGAAGGGCGCCACGAACTTGTAAGTCATTTTCAGCCAGGTGTCTGAATACTTTTGATCACATAGTGTATTTTGAAGATTTAGATAATCGAAGCATAAATATTGAAATAAAATTTCAGTCAATGAGGTAAAAATACTACCAATTCTTTTCTCAGTGATATTATGAGTACCCTGTTATATTTAATATTGAAACTTCCTCGTTCTTTATTTCCTTGCAGAATCTTCATCTTTACTGTCCCTCTTCAACATCCCACAATAATCGGTTCGTCATTCTTTCATTCCAGGCTCACTGCTGCCCCTTCTCCTGAAAAGAGCGTTATCCTTGCTCTTCACTATAATGACCCGGATTTTCAAGGAAGTAATCAATATGTGAGCGTAGGAAGCGACTTTCACACCCATGCTACAGCCCAATTTTCCTACGTGGTTTTGACAGTTTTCTTGTGATTTGAATGCTTTTGTGTTCGCTATAAAGTTTTCAGTAACAAACTTGTAGGCAGCCTATCAATATTTCCGCTAACATTTATTGTGTATTCCAGATCCGTGATCCTCCATCAGTTTGTGAATTTGAGGACAAAAAAGTCTGTCTTTCAGCTTTTTATGTCCTATGACGGGAAATTTCATGGAAAGATACTTAAAGGAAGATCCATCTTGTAAAAGAGGCGTTACAAACTCCGTCATCAATCCCTGATCGATATGTCGGGATGGAAGCAATGTTTTGTGATCTACAGGCGGTTCATGTAAGATAATTACGCAGAAAATGTCTCCGATTTGACGAAACCTTTATATTCCAATGCTTCTTGTTTGCCTGGTGAACTCACATAAAAAGCAGGGCCGTTTCGTGTATTGAAGTTAATTTTCTAATAAAATTTCTATCCAAAAATACTATAAAATGTATTCTATTATGAAAAAAACAGTAGAAAACTGTAGAAAACCTATGAACTGTTTGGAGTTAGCACAACAACTTTATTTAAGAATACATAGTCATGTAATATCGTGCAGAGTGACCGAATCAAAAGCTCACATAGGCAATTTTGCTTTTATTGCAATAAAATAACTGTTCTCTTGTAGGAGTTTACTTCATTACTCGCAGATACATGTTACAAGCATTTAAGAAATCGAGTATTTTCGTAATCATTATCAGTAGTGTACTCATTGGTCCTGGTATAGAGGTAGCTCTAAGTGAAGCAACATCCACATTAACTCAACACAAGGAGACGTCTCGATTAAATGGTGCAGCAACACTTGGATAGATGGAATACGCAGGAGGTGGGCATCGAGGGTGTCCTTAGGTGCTGGTGCAGAACATGCCTGGTCAAGATGGACACAGTTTAGGTATCCTTAGAGGGCGTTCAGTTGGAAGATTAATGTTAGCATGGACCTCAAGGAAGTTTATTCCTTTTACAGGTTGTAGTTAGACGCGCCCAGGTTAGTTTGCAGTCTTGGTGGGTCCGTAAGTGATTACAAAAGAAAAATAATGTAAGATTCAGGTCGACAAGGGTCTTAGGAAAGAAACGTCTTCCGTAGAAGTGTAACGGTACAAGAGAAATCGTGCTGTTTTAGCCAGTGCCCAACGGCGGTGAGCAGAGTTCCTCATGTGATTCGCCCCTCACGTACCGTGTTAGTTATGTACGTCAAGTGGACCATGGGCAGATTTGTCATCACTGTTGGGGGGAACAAATAAACCCTGCTGAGGCGACGATCTCACTTGGAATGTGGGCAATAATGAATTATAATTCACTGATACAATAAAATGTTTTTAAAGAAAAAATCAGGATAATAATAAAATTGGATTGGCTTGGCGGATTATAATGGGATGTAATTTCATGTCACAGTTTGGATCCTCTAGTAATGTTAATGAGACATACTCCGATCAGCCAGAACATTACGACCACCGACCTGGTCTCGGTACAAACCCGTCTAGGGGAGAGCAGCGTCACCTGGCGAGGAATGACTGCACCCTGCATGTAGAATCAGTAAGCGTGCTGTCCGCGTGTAGAACGGGGGTGGCGCGGGAACCGTCTGAGTTTGATCGAGAGAAGATTGTGATGGCCCGAAGAATCGGCTCGAGCATTTCGGAAACTGCACGACTTGTCGGTTGTTCGTGGCTTCAACAAGTGGAAAAACCAAGGTGAAACCACGTCCAGATGTCGTGGGTTTTGGCGGCCGCCACTCATTACAGATGTCTGACGTCGCAGGCTGGGCAGACTGGTAAAACAGGACAGGAGGCGCTCTGTAGCGGAACTAACATCGGACTTTATTGCTGGGCAGAGTACAAATTTGTCCAAACACACAGTGCATCTAACACTCCTACCGATGAGTCTCCGTAGCCAACGATCCATGCATTGTCAGTGTTAACACCACGACATCGGCAACTACGGCTGAAACGGACATGTGACAATGGGCACTGGACGTTGACGCAGTGGCAGAGCGTTGCGTGGTCTGATGAATCCCGATACCTTCTTCATCACACCGATGAGAGGGTAAGAATCCATAGTCTCCCAGGGGAAAAGCTCCTTGACACTTGAACTGCGGGACAGAGACAAGCTGGCGGAGTCTCCATTATGCCCTGCGGAACATTCACGTGGGCCTCAGTGGTTCCAGTAGAGCTAATGCAAGGCATCACGATGGCCAAGGTCTATCGGACTCTGGTTGCAGACTACTTTCTGACAATCATGTTTCCCGACGGCATTGGCATTTTTCAAAAAGATAATGCGCCATGTCACAAGGCTAGGAGTGGGATGAATTGGTTCGAGGAACACAGTGGCGAGTTACAATTGATATGTTCTCCCCCCCCCCCCCCCACCCCCTCAACTTGCCAGATCTGACTCCAATCGAACGCTTTTGGGATGTAATTGAACATGGCGTCATAGCTCGTCGCCCCGGAATTTACGGGAATTAGATGTCTCGTGTGATCAGATGTGGTGCCAAATCTCTCCAGCGAACTACAAAGGCCTATGCCACGACGCGTCGCCGCTGTTATCCGTGCCAAAGGTGGACATACCGGCTATTATGTAGGTTTTCATAATGTTCTGGCTGTTCAGTGTGTATCATGAACGTTTGTGCATACGGGTTATCCTTACAAAGGTGACTGCAGGCAGTTATGATTGACAATCTCAATCGTGTTTCTGTTTCGAAGTTCACTGCAGCTGAAAAGCACTCTGTTGGGTATTGCAGTGAACAATGACCCAGAAGCAACGAGGGACCCTAGTTTCAGCTTCTACGTGGCGGCCTATTCCTGAAGTTCTTCGTACGCTTCTGTTACAAACAGTTACTGTTTTATTTGTTAGAAATACTTAGCTGGAATACCACAATGGCGCAGATACATAGCTGCGAACAAAACAATGCCTAATGATGTTAGCACTTGTTGGCTGTGCATTTATGCTGAGCTTCACAAATTGATTTATATGTTAAAGCATGGAGCTCAGACGTCACATAAGGAAACGAAATTGATGGACATACAACAGTGTTAAGGGCACTTTAACTAAGATGTGTTAAAGCTTAGTTCCATTCATACTGCAATACAGCCGATTACATTTAGATATTTCAGGGTTAGTGCAGGCTAGTTAAAACCCGCTCGAATGGCCGAGAGCATTAAACAGCACGCTTTTGGGACACAGGAAGGCGAGCCGGCCACGGATCGAATTCGCATCCAGGGCTGGGAAGCAACCAAACCGAATGTAGTTTTTAGGTGGTATCCCACACTAAATTAGGAAAATATCGGCCTGGTACTCACGTCCCGACTCAGATACACACTATGTAAACACTTGGAAAACGTGAGCGATCTTGAACATGAGATGTACACTAGAGCCACCACAAATGTTACTAGCATTGCCAAAACTGATATATAACAACGCCGAACACACAGAGAACCTGGCAAAGGCAAAGGGGAAAGAAATAAACTACAGCCTACACAATGAGCCTGACACCAGACAGGCTGTAGTAGATTGACAAAAGTCCTCTGCAAATGATGTACGTTTAGTGTAGACGCCTCCATAACTTAGAAGGCAGACAGGTTTTTCCACACAATTTTTTTTGCATCTGACATCTTTATGCTTGACCGGCCGTTCGGGAGCAATAAACATAAATGAATACTAAACCGTGCGCCAATACATTTACTGGGACGCACGAACTGTGCTACCCAAATAGCTCCGTACTGTGTAGTTAGCAGTTGAAGCGCAGGATGGAAAGGGAGGAGGCAGAACATGTTTTGCGGACTAGCAACTCTGCTGGACTTTCCTTATACATATAAGTGAAAGACAGAATAATTCCTTGTTGAAAATCGAAACGTTCCGCCGCATCTCGCTCTAATTGCGATAAATCCTTGCTGTCGGGATATTAAACGTTTTCCGCATGATTTTGTAATATGCGGAGTTCATGCGACAATTAGTGTGTTCAACTGCACCCATTATACACACATCAAAAAAAGTTTTGCATTATCCCGGTTCCCAGAACACCTTAAGACAGACGTTTACCGTGAATATTATATCGCAGACACAGTCCCTTTGACTGTTCAGGGATATCACTAAGCCCGCATAAAGATGTAGACAACCATGCATGAGCAGCGCCAAATAGATGGAGTGGGTCCGACAGCCGATCAGTTCCAGTCTTTTCACCAGGAAGGAGGTACACGGCTCGTATGGTCTGTACTTCAAACATGCCTAGACGGTCAATACCGCGGTTCGATCGCGTCCACATTGTTACTTTGTGCCAAGAAGGACTCTCAACAAGGGAAGTGTGCAGGCATCTCGGAGTGAACCAAAGTGATGTTGTTCGGACACGCAGGAGATAGAGAGAGACAGGAACTGTCGATGACATGCCTCGTTCAGGCCACCCAAGGGCTACTACTGCAGTGGATGACCGCTACCTACGGATTATGGCTCAGAAGAACCCTGGCACAACGCCACCATGTTGAATAATGCTTTTCGTGCAACCACAGGACGTCGTGTTACGACTCATACCGTGCGCAATATGCTGCATGATGTGCAACTTCACTCCCGGTGCCCATGGCGAGGTCCATATTTGCAACCACGACACCATGCAGCGTGGTACAGATGGGTCCAACAACATGCCGAATGGACCGCTCAGGACTGGCATCACATTCTCTTCACCGATGGGTGTCGCATATGCCATCAACCAGACAATCGTCGGAGACGTGTTTGGAGGCAACCCGGTCTGGCTGCCCAGCGAGTGCAGGACGGTGGAGGTTCCCTGCTGTTTTGGGGTGGCAGTATGTGGGCCCGACGTACACCGCTGGTGACCATGGAAGGCGCCGTAACGGCTGTAGGATACGTGAATGCCATCCTCCGACCGATAGTTCAACCATATCTACAGCATATTGGCGAGGCATTCGTCTTCATGCACGACAATTCATCCTATCGAACATGCCTGGGATAGTTCGAATAGGGCTGTTTACGGACGACGTTGAGAAGTGGAACAATCTGGACCAACAGCGCCTTCATGAACTTGTGGATAGTATCCCACGACGAATACATGCATGCTTCAATGCAAGAGGACGTGCTACTGGGTATTAGAGGTACCGGTGTGTACAGCAATCTGGACCACCACGTCTGAAGGTCTTGCTGTATGGTGGTACAACATGCAATGTGTGGTTCTCATGAGCAGTAACAAGGGCAGAAATGATGTTTATATTGATCTCTATTCCAATTTTCTGTACAGAATCCAGAAATCTCGGAACCGACGTGATGCAGAACTTTTTTATGTGTGTATGTAGATTAATGGTTGACAGTCCATAAGTGACACTGCTGGACAGAGCTTTCCGCGTCCACAGCATTCACCATACTCATCACCGGTGGTAATGAGATGTATTACACCATGAACACCTTAATCAAACGTTACCATCTGATACACCTTTATTTCCATGTCTATGGGATGTGCTCATCAAAATGTCGTGCTTAAACGAGATTATTTTCAGTGGTTTCATGTCAGAAAAAAGCCATTTCTACAGATGAAGAGTGGTAAGAGTAAGTAATGGCCTTTCATTTATTGATTGATTCCTTTAGACCTACTCTTTCATTTTATGTAATACTAGCGAACTAGCAACGCTTCGCAATTGCTAAATATGTATGGAAACTGGATACACGTCCCAACCGCCTTATCCTCCTCTCTCTGTCCATCTCCTCCTCCTTCCCCTAACTCCTCCCCCGTCCATCATCATCTCCTCCCCCTCTATTACTCCAACTCCTCCTCTTCCTCTCCCTACCCCCTCTCTCTAAATGCGCTTACACCCCCCCCCCCTCCCCTCCCTCTGTCAATCTTCTCTTCCCCTCTTTCTCCGACCGTGACCCTTATTTACTGTTATTATAAACGAAATCTTGATTAATTTTAATCTGCTAATTTGTAGGATTACAAACTTCCAGTCGATGCATATTCTGTACTAGTAATCTAAGCAAATGTCGATAAGTCATAAATACAATTTTCCTGTAACCTACTCAATTCAAACCGAATGCGGCCTTGCCGCGATGGATACACCGGTTCCCGTCAGATCACCGAAGTTAAGCGCTGTCGGCCGTGGTCGGCACATGGATGGGTGACCATTCGGGCCGCCGTGTGCTGTTGCAATTTTTCGGGGTGCACTCAGCCTCCTGATGCCAACTGAGGAGCTACGCGACCGACTAGTAGAGGCTCCAGACAAAGAAAACCATCACATCGACTGGGAGAGTGGTGCATTGACCACAAGCCCCTCATATCCGCATCCTTAACTGAGGATGACACGGCGGTCGGATGGTCCAGATGGGTCACTTGCGGCCTGAAGACGGAGTGATATATACAGGGTTATTACATATATTACATAACTTTATTATTTGAGATATTTTCACAATGCTTTGCACACACATACAAAAACTCAAACAGCTTTTTTAGGCATTCACAAATGTTCGATATGAGCCCCTTTAGTGATTCGGCAGACATCAAGCCGATAATCAAGTTCCTCCCACACTCGGCGCAGCATGTCCCCATCAACGAGTTCGAAAGGATCGTTGATGCGAGCTCGCAGTTCTGGCACGTTTCTTGGTAGAGGAGGTTGAAACACTGAATCTTTCACATAACCTCACAGAAAGAAATCGCGTGGGGTTAAGTCGGGAGAGCGTGGAGGCCATGACATGAATTGCTGATCATGATCTGCACCACGACCGATCCATCGGTTTTCCAATCTCCTGTTTAAGAAATGCCGAACATCATGATGGAAGTGCGGTGGAGCACCATCCTGCTGAAAGATGAAGTCGGCGCTGTCGGTCTCCAGTTGTGGCATGAGCCAATTTTCCATCATGTCCAGATACACGTGTCCTGTAACGTTTTTTTCGCAGAAGAAAAAGGGGCCGTAAACTTTAAACCGTGAGATTGCACAAAACACGTTAACTTTTGGTGAATTGCGAATTTGCTGCACGAATGCGTGAGCATTTTCTACCGCCCAGATTCGCACATTGTGTCTGTTCACTTCACCATTAAGAAAAAATGTTGCTTCATCACTGAAAACAAGTTTCGCGCTGAACGCATCCTCTTCCATGAGCTGTTGCAACCGCGCCGAAAATTCAAAGCGTTTGACTTTGTCATCGGGTGTCAGGTCTTGTAGCAATTGTAAACGGTAAGGCTTCTGCTTTAGCCTTTTCCGTAAGGTTTTCCAAACCGTCGGCTGTGGTACGTTTAGCTCCCTGCTTGCTTTATTCGTCGACTTCCGCGGGCTACGCGTGAAACTTGCCCACACGCGTTCAACCGTTTCTTCGCTCACTGCAGGCCGACCCGTTGATTTCCCCTTACAGAGGCATCCAGAATCTTTAACCTGCGCATACCGTCGCCGAATGGAGTTAGCAGTTGGTGGATCTTTGTTGAACTTCGTCCTGAAGTGTCGTTGCACTGTTATGACTGACTGATGTGATTGCATTTCAAGCACGACATACGCTTTCTCGGCTCCTGTCGTCACTTTGTCTCACTGCGCTCTCGAGCGCTCTGGCGGCAGAAACCTGAAGTGCGGCTTCAGCCGAACAAAACTTTATGAGTTTTTCTACGTATCTGTAGTGTGTCGTGACCATATGTCGATGAATGGAGCTACAGTGTATTTTTGAAATCGCTTCAATCATTTGTAATAGTCCTGTATATGCGTTTGACAGATGACACTCAAGTAGGTATATAAAAACACCCATGTATTCGAATACAACGATCTGTCAAACTTTCATAGCAGTCAGCAAAGTCAGTCAGCTAGTAGAGGATTTAACATTTCGTACAAATGAATATTTACATATATACTTACATACAGGTCATATTTTTAAGGACCCGGCAGGGTAGCCGAGAGCGCTAACGCGCTGCTTCCTGGACTCGAATAGGCGCGCCGGCCCCGGATCGAATCCGCCCGACGGATTAACGATGAGGGCTGGTATGCCGGCCAGCCTGGATGTGGCTTTTAGGCGGCTTTCCACATCCCGCTAGGTGAATACCGGGCTGGTTCCCAAGTTCCGCCTCATTTGCACGACTCACCGACATTTGGAAACGTTCGCACTATTTCATGACTTACTCTCGGCGCAATCAGCTGGGGTCCACTACTTCTGTACTGGGGGGGTTCTGCGTGGCGGCAGAAAGGGCATCTGGCCACCCTCTGCCATTAACACTGCCAATTCCGCCATAGCACAGCCGACCCTGCATTGGAGCGGGACAAAGGCCGAGAAAGAAATGTCATATTTTTAAGATTTATCTGAAGTGGTTACGTGTTGTTATTGAGTGCAACGTTATGTCTCAACATAGTAATAATAATTATAATAGTAGACATAACGATTAAGTAATGGTAAAAAAAAAATTATATTATGTGCCAGTAACAATATTAGTTGAGACGATATATGTACCTACATGTATTGGCTAAAATTAGGGAAAATGAAAGTTTAAAGAAGAAGACTGAATATTAGGAAGACAATATATATATATATATATATATATATATATATATATATATATATATATACTACTGGCCATTAAAATTGCTACACCACGAAGATGACGTGCTACAGACACGAAATTTAACCGACAGGAGGAACATGCTGTGATATGCAAATGATTAGCTTTTCAGAGCATTCATCACAACGACTGGGAGACACCTACAACGTGCTGACATGAGGAAAGTTTCCAACTGATTTCTCAAACACAAACAGCACTTGACCGGCGTTGCCTGGCGAAACGTTGTTGTGATGCCTCGTGTAAGGGGGAGAAATGCGTACCATCACGTTTCCGACATTGATAAAGGTCGGATTGTAGTCTATAGCGATTGCGGATTATCGTATAGCGACATTGCCGTTCGCGTTGGTCGAGACCCAATGACTGTTAGCAGAATATGGAATCGGTGAGTTCAGGAGGATATTACGGAACGCCGTGCTGGATCCCAACGGCGTCGTATCACCAGCAGTCGAGATGACAGGCATCTTATCCGCATGGCTGTAACGGACCCTGCAGCCACGTCTTGATCCCTGAGTCAACACATGGGGACGTTTGCAAGACAACAACCATCTGCACTAACAGTTCGACGACGTTTGCAGCAGCATGGACTATCAGCTCGGAGACCATGGCTGCGGTTACCCTTGATGCTGCATCACAGACAGGAGCGCCTGCGATGGTGCACTCAACGACGAATCTGAGTGCACGAATGGCAAAATGTCATTTTTTCGGATGAATCCAGGTTCTGTTTACAGCATCATGATGGTCGCATCCGTATTTGGCGACATCGCGGTGAACGCACATTAGAAGCGTGTATTCGTCATCGCCATACTGGCGTATCACCCGGCGTGATTTTATGGGGTGTTACATTTCAGATGTGTTACAACCCGTGGCTCTACCCTTCATTGGATCCCTGCGAAACCCTACATTTCAGCAGGATAATGCACGACTTCATGTTGCAGGTCCCGTATGGGCCTTTCTGGATACAGAAAATGTTCGACTGCTGCCCTGACCAGCACATTCTCCAGATATCTCACCAATTGAAAACGTCTGGTCAATGGTGGCCGAGCAACTGGCTCGTCACAATACGCCGGTCACTACTATTGATGAACTGTGGTATCGTGTTGAAGTTGCAAGGGGAGCTGTACCTGTACACGCCATCCAAGCTCTGTTTGAGTCAATGCCCAGGCGTATCAAGGCCGTTATTACAGCCTGAGGTGGTTGTTCTGGTACTGATTTCTCAGGATCTATGCACCCAAATTGCGTGAAAATGTAATCACATGTCAGTTCTAGTATAATATATTTGTCCAGTGAATACCCGTTTATTATCTGCATTTCTTCTTGGTGTAGCAATTTTAATGGCCAGTAGTATATATATGTATAGTGATCCTGCTGTCCCTACCTATGGGTTTCATGCAACCCAGAACGTCTCCGAAAACCATGCACAAGACTTTCATATTCTCTCACTTGCTGTGTGCCAATTATTAGTCAGGAATAATTAACAGGATCTTTTTGTAGGAAATTTAATGCAGATAAATTTTATATTGGTGTACGTTTCCAGTCGACATCACGTTTTTCGAGTTATTCAAGATAAACATACATAAGTGACCTTCAAACGCACCTCCACCCCAACACTGATCTCTTACCAGTCAGGATTTCTATTATGTACGATTCCCGATTTTCGACCTTTCTTGGTCTCTATTGCTGGTGCTATTACGCCACTAGCATAATCATCTATTTCATTAACATTATTAATTTAAACCTTGCCGGTGAGTGTAATTAAATAAAATGACTTTTGTAAACGCTACACTAAAACTAATTAAGCTGACAATCCCATCCAAAATTTACCCTTTCAAGCACAGTAGTTTTGTAGCCAAAAGGGCAGACGAAGACTACGGTATAACCGTTTATTTCATGCTATCAAAGTTTACAAAGACAAAAAGTCAGTTGTACAATCTGTATGTCCCAGATTAAGCCGATGGCGTTACAAGGCTAGTCAATGAAGACCAAAAACTGTTGGATACGGAAACTTATTCATGCAATCGGTAATTTTCGTGCACTATTAATAGGGAATCCGATTAACAACATACTAGAAATACTAACCGGTGGGAGCCGAGTGTGGGAGTGGGTGCACGTTTGAAGGCCACTTCTGTAGGTTTATCTTGAATGAATCGAAAACTACTGCCTCTAGGGAAAACGTAACCCAGTATTTAATTTAACTACACTAAATTTCCTGCAAAAGGTCTGTTAATTTTTTCTGTGGGACTAACAGCTGCGGGTAGCGAGTGAGAGAATATAAAAGTCCAGCGCGTGGTTCATGAAGGACAGATATGACATTGTGGGCTGCATAAAATGATATCGGAAGGATCACCTGAATAACCCAGTTCGAAGCCCGTAAAGTCCTTAATTGGTATGCCAACCAGGGAGAATCTCCGTGAGGATTCAGGCAATCGTCCTACCGACACAGTATTAGTAAAATGCGATGTCCTGCTGCGTGAGGAAGTCTGTAACTGCCTGCTGCACGTCCTCCTCCTACAGGAATCGTTGACACTGTGTGGCCTCTTGTATAGGACCGAAGGCGTGATAATCCAACGGGGAATGATTAGGACTACAGGGTGGGTTCTCGAGTGTCTCCCACTTGAGTTGGCTGCAATGCGAATGATGTCAGACGTAGCAGATATAAATATAAAAAGAACTGGCATATTTTGCTTATTTTCACATGTCGAAACCTGTTCAAAGAATTGGGCATATTAACCACAGCTTCTCAGTATTTATTACTTAATGAAGTTTGTTGTCAATAATACACCTCTTTTTCCAACTAACTGCTTAGTACACAGTATCAATACTAGGAGTAAGAACAATATACATAAAGATTTAAAATCACTTACTTTTGCCCAGAAAGGAGTCCAGTATTCAGCAACGCATATTTTCAGTAAGTTACCAGCAACCATTAAGAGTTTAGTTTCAGACAGGGCTCAATTTAAACATAATTTAAAAGAAAATTTGGTGGCCAACTCCTTCTATTCCATCCATGAGTTTCTCAACAAGTGCAGTAGACCATTTTAATGAAAATTTATTAAACTTTAATTTTTCACAATACTTGATTGTAACAGCCAACTAACTACCTTCTGTGTGAACGATGGATGTATGGAAAGTAGATGTAACTCTTAAGTCTGTTAATAGTGGAAGTTTAATTTTAAATCTTTTACATAATCTGACTGTTATTAACTGAGGATCACTGAAATGAATATTTTACTTTAATTTTTGACAATACTTTGTTGTAATAGCCAAGAAACTGGCAAATGTCTGAATGATGGATTTAATGAAAGCAGATGTAAGTATTAAACCTGTAAATATTAGAAATTTAAATTTAATTCATGTACATAATTTTACTGTTTATTGACTGAGGATCATTAAAATTAATAAAACTCAAGTTTTTCTAATTCGTAATGTGTTTATCTGACGTGTTCCACACCCAGGAGGATCTCAAAATGGCTCTGAGCACTATGGGACTTAATTGCTGAGGTCATCAGTCCCCTAGAACTTGGAACTACTTAAACCTAACTAACCTAAGGACATCACACACATCCATGCCCGAGGCAGGATTCGAACCTACGACCGTAGCGATCGCGCGGTTCCAGACTTTAGCGGCTATAGAATCTAATGTAATCTAATCTGCGTTACAACATTAGCGACATATGGCGACGTGGGTTATCATGAGGCTGCAGTATCCCTTGTCGCAGTTTCCGGAACATTTCGTCTTGAATGTAAGCCGTAATTTCTCCAGCATTGGGCAGTAACTTTCCCCAGTGACGGAGACGCCAGGTTCTTGGAAATAAATAAGCGCATTGGTCTCGTTTCGACGCATTTGGTAATAAGGTCGCCACAGTTAACATTTCTGCCTTTACTACACGCACGTTGGAACGACACGAATGTCACACGACGTTGCAATACGATGTAACAACACCCTCAAATAGAAACGTTTTGATCGCTCCTTATATGTATGTATATGATTGTGTATGTGTTTTTATATATGTATGTGTGTGTGATATATGATGAGTGAATATGCGCGTATGCTCTGGAACGGCATTAGAGAGACGTTACTTTTACCTCCCCGCCTCTGTCGTAACAATCACTTTTTAGTGTTTGAATACAGTCTCGGAAAAGGATCGGGACTAGAATGAGATTTTCACTCTGCAGCGGAGTGTGCGCTGATACTAAACTTCCTGGCAGATTAAAACTGTGTGACGGACCGAGACTCGAACTCGGAACCTTTGCCTTTCGCGGGCAAGAGCTCTACCGTCTGAGCTACCCAAGGAAGCCTCACGACCCGTTCTCACAGCTGCAATTCTGCCAATACCTCGTCTCCTACCTTCCAAACTCCACAGAAGCTCTTCTGCGAACCTTGATCGTCGTCCTGGAGGAGTTTACCAAGCAGGTACTCTGTTGATCGTCTCCATCCACGAGGTATGGATCCATCTTCAGATTTCGTTATGGATAGAACGACTGCAGTTTTAACTTTCTCTGTCGGTGTATTGTACGCTTTACCCTACACATCCATCTTTAGATGGTTTCTCCGGTAGCTTTTTCACTGAGCTTGGCTGTGCTGATGACACAGTCGTGCTACTCTGCTGGCTGCGTTGGGAGACCTCTGGCAACCCTCCTAGCTTGTCTTGTCGCCGTCTAATATCCGTCAGCTCAGGTGGCCACCGCATCCTCTTTAATGATGTGATGGCAATACTGGGGATACACTCGAGTTACGTTTTTTGTATTATTTCACGTAGAACCCGAGCCCTTAAATCTGTCTTGCCTTTCGTCCTGTTGAAAATCAATACTATTTTCTTTCTTAAGCCACGCAAGAACCACCTTAGCATCACGTAGCGCCAAAACTAAAGGCCCCAACTTCCGAAAACTGATCATGGCCTACAGAATTCCCACTGACTACACCCCAAAATGCTCAGATAATTTCCCCAGTTGGTATAGTAGTAATGGCGCACGTAACTTGATGTCAGAGAAACCGAAAATCCTAAGTTACAGAACAGTAAAAGGGAATTCCATTTACCCGTACCGGTTTCACAAGCTGCTACATTTACAACAGTTGTTCAAAATGGCGTCCTCCAGCATCAATGCGGGTAAGGTATCGTCGCACAGAGTTCTGTCGTACTTTTTGTAATATTTCCGGAATCATCTGAACAGTGTCACAGACGGCGAGAACTGTTTCCAGAAGATCCTCTTCAGGCTCGGTAAGCATGTCTTACACATGAATTTTTAAATGGCCCCACCAGAAGAAATCAGGTGGCGTGAGATCAGATGAACGCGCTGTCCACAGAGCAAGACCTCCTGTGGCTATCAAGTCTCTAGAGAATGTCTGATCCAGGTGGTCATGATACTTCAGTCCAAACTGAGGTGAGGCTCCATATGCTGCATCCGCATCTGTTGACGAATAACAAGTTGGCTATGTTCCAGGAACCCGGGTAGTATGTCACTGTGTACACAGGTGAATTTAAGCGGGGAGGAAATAGAAACAGGCCTAGTATGTAATCATTAACTATAATCTGTATTGATAGTTCTTCACAACTGTAGCGGGATTCTAATCGGGCCAAACACGACTATTACGACTATTTAGCATTCCGTCTTCGTTCGTGAAATGTAAATACACAAAGAAGTGAGGATCGATTGGCAGGCGCTGCAAGAACCAATGGCTGAACGTGATATGAGGTCTGAAGTCAGCAGGAGCCAAAGGGGTGTATTTGTCCTAATACTTGCCACACGCTACTTTGCGAAACATTTATGTCACGTGCAACTGATCGGGTGCTGATTGCAGGCACCACTCGACAAAGCACTGCATCTTCTAAGTCATAGGTTTGTGTAATTCGTCGTCCCATCGCTCGTCGTACTGTCGTATTAACTGCCCTGTATCACTTAATCGTGAAACAGTCCCGGAAACATGGTGTGATCCGGATGTCTTCTACGTGGATATTTGTTTCTGCAAAATCTTTCCTCTTCTCTGCTGCTTCCATTTGCTTGCCCGTACACGAAAGTCTTTATTACAGTAGAGACATTGAACAACAGGACTGCTCAGATTGGTGCACAGTAAGCCATCTGCATTGGATTAGTTGAGTTATTATACCAATTCGTCGGGATTACCTACTCCACAATCTTAGCAACAACAATGCCAGTATACGTATTCCACTGTAAGAGGTATAAGGTTGAAACTTTTACCCCTGTCCATTATCCATGAAAGCTTGTAACATCATAAGGAAATCACCCTGTATGTTGGTGGCTGCACCAGCTCTGTTGCCGCTATGTCTCCGGTTGTCCCAGACGATTTGCCATTAGCAGGTCGGGTTACTGAACGAGGAACAATACCTTCTGGCCCCAAACCTCTGTATCTCTGCTGAACCAGACTGCTCTTTCCGCATTTATGTTCACTGTTATCAACAAGTTTTGCCATGAGCGTGGTTTTCCCCTAATTTTTTCAATATATGGCTCTACATGGTCAGAGCATTTTTAGTGGGGATCGATTCGGTATTTTAGTATCGAAATGCAGTAGAAACAGAATGTCCGCTACACGATTCCGAAGTTGTGATGACCATTATACATTGCTGCAATGAAGCGAATTTCCTAGCTAAAGGTACGTGACATGACAGTGCCGTTCTGCACAACTGAGCGAATGATGTCTGTCCCATCGAGTTCCAGTCACGTAGTATGATTGACATCCCATCTTACAAACAGCCAACATTCAACTGTCCTTTTTTGAATGAGATACTCGCTGTGTAATAGTCTCTTATACACTGGTGTCCAAAATTAAAATAACAAACAGAAATTTTGCAAGGTCGCGTTAAAACAGTATAAACAGGTGATAGTAAGGCAGAAGCAATGTAAAGAACAAGGAACGTAATTACCTGCAACATGCATAACGGTAAACAAAAATGTTTCTCTTCTTTTTTTCCAACTTAACGGACTTGCACACACATTCTGACAACTGGTTAATGTGCTCAGTATGGGTTGTGACCACCTCTAGCAGCTACACAGGCCTGAAAACGTCGGGACATGCTGTGAATGCTCGCATCAATCTCATGTTGAACCAATAACGCGCATTTTTCCTACGGAGTTGCTCGCAAGTCTTCGAGAGAGGTCGCTGTGATGCTGACGTGATGCAACTCGTCTCCCTAGGGCATCCCCGACATGCTCTAAGGGATTCAAATCGGGAGAGGGAACAGGCGACGCCATGCGCGCAATGTCTTCCATTCCCCCCCCCCCTCCCCCCCCCCCCCCCAAAAAAAAACATCAACCACCCGTACTCTGAGGTCGAGCATTATCATCCATCAATACGAAGTCTTGGCCCACAGCACCTCGCAACAACCGCTCATGAGAACCCAACATCTCCTATCTGATACTAGTTAAATCTTGCTGATTCACCCAAACAATTTCATTAAGAGGTGTTCCAGTGGTCAACATAATCCCTACCTACATCATTAGGGATCCACCTCGATATAGATCTCTTTCCACAATGTTTGGGTACCGAAATCGTGTTCCACTTGCTCTCCAGATGCGTATCCGTCGAAAATCACTCTCCAGGCAAAGTTGGGATTCATCTGTGAAAAGAACATTGGCTCACCGTTCGACCGTCCAGGTGGCATATTCACGGTTCCACTCTAAACATTCCCTTCTGTGAAGACACGCCAGAGGTAAACAGGCAGCAAGACTCCAACAATAAAGACCACTCTGCTGAAGCCTTCTCTACATCGTTTGCCTCGATACAACACGTCTAGGGGATGCTGCGAGGTCAGATGCCTGTTGCAGCCTAGTAACAAGGCTGTACTGTTGTGCCCTTACAGACAAATAACGGTCCACTCTTTCTGCTGTCATACGTGGACGGCCCTGTAATGATCTCCGAGATACAGTTTCAGTCTCTATAAACTGCCTCCTCATTCGAGAAACGACAGAATGATTGTCATTAAGCCATCGGGCCTCATCAGTTTGCGACTCTCCTGTTTCCGTTCTTCCTATGGCCCTCCACAGCAGACAGTCTGTAGGTGTCCTCTCTGCCCCATACTGCACCGTCTGTGACTGTGTACACAGCGATTGTGGATGTGGAACTACCCTGCAAACACTACTCCGCTTGATAGGTCTCCTGACGTCATAGCTGGCATGGTTGTCTATTGATCGGAATGCCATCTTCCGTGCAGAACACGATCGTGACGACATCTGTTGACAGCCTGTGTGATTATATCGTGAATTAGACCCAGAACGGGGAAACAGCAGTTTGTTGCTTTAATTTTGGACGCCAGTGTACACTGTTCAATAGAGGTGAAGGATCACTTTTTCGAAACCCCATTATATTGTTTCCCATTACGACGGATAAGACTGAAATATGTCTCAAGTGTGCCTAGAACTTACCTCTGTAAAGGGGCAAAAGCGTGACGTCCTTCGACGTTGTTCTTGGTCCCAGCAACGCTTCAAACAAGGTGACGCCACATGCGAAAGAAAGGCCAGAGGTCAGACGTTCATGTGAGGTGTAAGGTGGGTTAATGATGCCATATTGGTACCAAATTTCGCTACAACTCAGCCCAGTGCCACCGTGGACCTGTTACAGGATGGAACGATCGTCACACCTCCCTCTTACTCGTGTTTCACCCTTTCTTTTGACGTCTATGCGATGGAGGTCAGAACCGCGACTCGCAGAGTTGAAATCACAGGGTCTCCTTCGGTTGTCCAAGGAAAACATTTCGGGCACACCGCCAAGTGTGTGTCATAAAGTGCGTAAGTGGCTCCATCTCTTCTCTTGGACCGTTGACCGAGAGACATTTTGCAGTCGAAAACGACGGTTCCCAGTGCGATGAGCAATAGGACGACGTTATTCGCAACCCTCGACGCTTTTGACACATCCCGGCCGATTCACACTTCAATAAGGATATCATGATGTGACACCTTTGGACTATAGTGCAACGGTAATTTTTGCTCTGGCAGACAGGGAGAAACCACTAGGGACAGTATAAAACCATTGAACGCAATTTGAAAGTGATGTTTATGCTTTCTCAGCCATCCTGTGGCGTGATGATGGGTGGGGAATTGCAATACTGCCATGTGCGCGAATTAAATGGGAAAGGGTCCCTCTAAGCCCCACAATTTGCAACACCCTCAGTGCCATACACGAACCATTGTTGAACACTTCAAAAATGGTCTATACAGAGACTTAGACACCCACTCATCTGACAGGCGCTCCACATGTGCAATCTAAGAGGTGTCAGAGGGGTTGCCTGTCTCAGGCGCAAGACCATCAGCGCAGTGCCACTCAGATGAATGGGTGTCTATGTCTGTGTGCAGATACATTTTTGAAGTGCTCAACAACCTTGCGTGACACCTTGGGTTCTACCGATCTGGGGGTCTTAGAGGGACCATTTGCAATTTTATTCCATTTATTTTTATGACTTTGAACGGTCCCTAGTGGTACACCATGTATAGCAGAGCAAAAGTTGCAGTCGCGCTACACTCCAAAGCGTCAATCACGTCCAGTGGGGTTGCAGAATCACAGTTTCCTTAAAGAAGGGTTGAACTGCGTGGGGGGTGTCATAAGTGTCGAACGTTGTCAAAGATGTCATCCTCTTGCACCGTGGATTGTGTCGTTTTCAACCGCGAATTGTGTAGGAATCAACGCCCCAACGGAAGTGGTGGTTTCATTGACGCCCTTTATGCCGCCTCCTGACGCCTTTTCGTGTAGATGCTGAGCGGCAGTGTGCCTGAAATGGCGTCGTGGCTCTGAGCTCCATCTCCGAGACGTCAAAGAAAGTGATGGTTTCCATCATGTGATACTTCCACGGTGGCGTTCTGCGAAATAGTGGTGAAACTTGTTGCCAATGTGGCAGCGTCAACCCACCTTCCACCTCACATGAACGTCTAAGCTCTGGCCTTTCCTTCGCATGTGTCCACACCTTTCTGTATGAAGTGTCGTGGAGTCCGAGGGTAACATCGCAGGGCGCCATGCCTTTCCACCAATGTAGGAAGAAGATGTAGGCACCTCTGAGCCGAACTGCAGACTTCTGCTTCCCAATGGGAGACAGTTACAGGGTTTCAGAAAAGTGACGCTTTAAATCTGTTGTGCAAAGTAGTACACGGCAATGTGCCGTTTGTTGCAATCTGCCTTCATGATCAGAAGTGCAAAAGCGGAACTTGAAGGGAATAACTGCAGTTCTATTCATTAGCCAGTTTACTTTGTAATCCCAGCAAATTTATATGAATGGAATTTTTGATAGGTATATTTTTACGGTCGAGTACGCAGCTTCTGAAGGGGTTGTAGAAATAACTCAACTTTGTACTATATGTACTTGGACTGTCGACGCACATACGTTATAAAGTGTTCGTGAGGGAGCACAACACCTCGCCGCTGAGGGCCGAAAATTCGCAAACTCAGATCAACGTGTTCTTTACTTGAGGGGGGGGGGGGAGGGGGGCGTGGGGAAGAGATGATGAAATTGACCAGAAATGTCAACTTTCCATTTATTTTTTATTGTAAATATCTACAAACTCAGAGGGCTAACAACCCCTACATTCACAAGGAGAGGCTTCCAAATTGTATCCTGGATCTTGTCAAGCCCACTTACAGGTTTCTGGCCGAGCCTGCACTTCTCAAAATGTGTGTTCATGGCAAAACCCAAAATCCAAATGAGTCTCTAAATTCACTCATATGGAAACGATGCTCTAAAAACACATTTGCATCTGCTACAGTTGTCAGAATTGCAATTTATGATGCAGTTATTGTATTTAATGATGGGAACGTCGGGAGGATGAAGGTATTAGAATGAGCTTCGAGATAGGAAATTTTACTCAAGACATCCTGAGAAAAATAGATTTACAGCGCGTCTATGCAGCTGTAAAGCCAGCTGAAGACCTGGTAAAGGAAAGAAGACTGACAACAAGAAACCAGAAGAGAAGCCTTGAAGGGACAGACGACCCAAAGTACAAATGTGATGCCTTCTGAAGAAGTGACATAAGGAAAAATGTTAGACTGAACTTTAAATTGCGTTTCCTGAAAAGTTTGTTTTTTAAAGTTTATATACCTTTTCCTCAGATTCTATGAATGCTAGAATTATGAAATTTTGTACACATATTTCTGTAAACCTAATAAACGTTGTCTCAAGAACGAATTTTGAAATTCTGATTGCAAAGTGCTTGGAATTTTGCATGAATTTAAAATTGTACTTGTGGAATTATAATTAAAAAATTATGAAAATTCTCCTATTTGACCTCTTCAAAAAACGTCATGACAGAAGCTTACAACATATAAAGAGATGAAACAGAGAAATTTTTGTAGAACTCTCTTGAAAACTTGCTGAGAAAAAGGAACATACATTATTTTTTGAAAATAAAACTTCAAATATCATTAAAAAGTTGATTATATATAATCAAAGGATTTTGTACGTAAATGTGTTACTTTCTAGTAAAGCGTGGTACAAAATTTCATTACCATATCTCCAAAACTGTGGATTTGGTGCATTTTTGAAAAAGTGTGTGTTTTTCATCAACGTCCCCCCTTAATACTTTTGGTACTGCACATCATTACCGATGAAGCCATTATACGTAAATACACTGTCGAGTCACATTAATGTGACCATCTATCAAAGTCTGAACGACCACATTTTGCAGCGCACACGCGAGACGGGCAGGAGGAGAGTCAGTGTTGTTGTGGAAGGTACCGACAGGGATGTGGAGCCATTCTGACTCCAATTGCCATGGCAGCTGCACTAGGTTTTTCGGTTGAGGATACTTGGCGCGAACAGCCCGTTCGGAGTGGTCTGACAGGCTCTAGACTGGTTTTTAATTCAGAGAGTTTGGTGACCAGGCGAGAATAGTAAACTCATCCTGGCGCTTTCCAAATACGCGCGTACAGCGCGAGCTGTATGACACGTGGCATTGTCCTGCTGGTACATGTCATTGTGCCGAGGAAAAAAAAAAAACTGCGTAAAGGGATAGCCATGGTCCCCGAGGATAGATAAATGGACTGTGTCTTCCAGAATAAAGAGCTCACCCACGAAATGCCACGAAAACATTCCCCAGACTGTAACGCTCCCTCCTCCGCACTGGAGCATTCCGACGATTGTTACAGAGTGTTTGCTTCCAGACGTTTCATGCCGGTGAAGCATAAAACATGATTCATCTGAAAACGCCACCTGTTGACACTCGGTGTGTATCCAGTTGCGTTCAACGCTGATGAACAGCAGTCTGCACGTGTGCGTGAAACAGGAGCCGCAACGTTCGTTGGACAGTTGTAGGGATGACACCATTGGTAGCCGCTTGGCTGATGTGGGTGATCAGTTGCTCAACAGTTGGAGGTCTATTTGCCGTACACATTTCTGCATCCATCGTGCACCCGTGCCATCAATGCCTCGACGCCGCTTTTGGATAGTGCCATTTTGCTATTCTTGGTATACTTTAATCGCAGTGGCACATGAACAGTTTACAGACTTAACAGTTTCGAAAAAGCTTCCAACCTTGCCCAGAAAGCCAATGATCATGGACTTCCGGACATTAGATAAATCGCTCCGTTTCCGCATTGAGACAACATCTGTACAGTTTTACGCGTTCTTCCGACTTGCTTCATATGCTCTCCATTGCTATTACTGCCACCGGCCATCTGTGAGTGGTTATTGCACATTTACGTCGAACGTAGGCGGCGGTCACATAGATGTGATTGGACCGTGTACTTCCTCGTCAATCTGGCATGAAGTTCATATAACTCTGCTCATAAACATGGCATTTGAGCGGTATCTCCTTCCTGAACAGATTTTTCTCTTTTAAATGTAAATTCCGTACGACATTGTTGACTGGGATATCGGACAGGGTGGGTCCAGGGGCCTGTCGGAAAGTGTGTTCTTCGCACAATGGCCCCTTTCCTTACGGAGATGTACGAACACTGTGACAAGCGCATATGTATCGTAATGTGAGTGTTATGGATGCTGGTGTAGGGCACTGTTGCGTCCGTGTTGTATGATGATGTTGAAAGCAGATAGAAGGTGGTACCCAGTACATGTGCTTATCCTGCTCCTCTGGAATAGCATCAATGGCTCTGCTGAGTTGAAAATTCCTGTCCAACGAAAGTATCATCTTCGACAGCATCAACGGCCTCACGTCAAGAGACGTTTCGGAGATGTTTGGGATATAATCCGGAACTTTGGCCCCGATTTATCAACAGCTTTAAGCCACCATCTCTCCTCCCCTGTCTGTCAAATACTGCAGAGAAAATTTCAACCATCACCATTATCCGAAGCGGCTTACATCCGAGTCATGTGCTACCACACCGGCGTGCGTTAGCGATCTCTGCTACGGAGGCGCGTTTTGTCTTCTACAGACTGATGGACAGTGAGCATGAAATGTGCTGACATTGAAGGTAACAGCTGAGGTGGCAAGAATTGAGCTCCTTGCCAAATCAGAACAATTCCAAATTGAACTGCCCCGCTACAGCCTCATGTAGGCCTCTGCCGTCGCCGAACTTAAGGTAATGTATTCCTGCCACTTGCCGTAAACCCGTGAAAGTCCCTGTTTCTAGGCTGTGAGCTATAGAAAAAGTAGGCGATTTGTAATACAACGTAATTCGCAGCAAGTGAAAAGAAGAAACACTAACGATAAGCTATTTGCGGCTCTTATCCTGATACTGAACAGTCACTATTTGGTGGATATCGGTAAGTATCAAAACGATTCTGAAGGTAAGAACTGCAGTGCTTTCTAAGTGGCGGAATCCGCAGCGTGTGAAAAGAAGAAATTGGAGCGCTGCGAATACTGCAGACTCCGCCCGATTCGGGCACAAATTGCTTACGGTGAAAGAAAACACGGCGAGTGGCAAAATTTATTCGATATCCTGTTCATTAACGGTTTGCTCCGCTGAGAATAAGAAAATGAAGGAATAAGAAAACTACAAAGTCGGCACGAACGTGTGAGAAAGAAGGCAGGTGAGTAACGAAACGTTTCCGTTACTCAGAGTCCTCTAAGCGTAACGAATTTGAGGAATAAGAAGCAGGGCAAGAACTGCATGCGGGGGAGGAAACATTCGAGTTACGACATGTTTCAGACGGTAACTAATCAGTACTCCGAGTCTCGTGGAATACTAGCTGCTGAGTAACGAATACGTGCGATATGCAACAGTCGTATTGTGAAGCTAGTGCGTTAGGGCCAGAGACACGTAGAGACGAGAGAAGCGCGAGCAAGCCCCGCGCTAGGCACGGGCCGTCACCGCCCCGGCGCTGCTGCTCCGCCCGAAGGCGGACGTGCGTCATCTCAGCGAGCCATCTCCTCCACTTAACCTCTGCGTGGGCAGCTGCTGCCAATGGAACAACACTCGAGACGCCCATCTCTTATCTGCCCAAGGGCACACAGAGCACACAACAGTTATCTGAGAAAAATAGTCCACTCGACGATCGAAAATTAGGGGAAAAATTCGTGTAGTCGCAAATTATTCAACCTCTGGAATCGTAATGTGAGCTTGGGAGAGGGGGTGGGGGACTGTTTAAAGGTTAGTTTTTACGCCTTTCTTGAAGCACGGACTCAAGCGAAAATGTTTCGCATTACAAAAATAAACTACACTGCTGGCAATTACAATTGCTACACCAAGAACAAATGCAGATGATAAACGGGTATTCATTGGACAAATATATTATACTAGAACTAACATGTGATTACATTTTCACGCAATTTGGGTGCATAGATCCTGAGAAATCAGTGCCCAGAGCAGACGCCTCTGGCCGTAATAACGGCCTTGATACGCCTGGGCATTGACTCAAACAGAGCTTGGATGGCGTGTACAGGTACAGCTGCCCATGCAGTTTCAACACGATACCACAGTTCATCAGGAGTAGTGACTGGCGTATTGTGACGAGCCAGTTGCTCGGCCACCATTGACCAGACGTTTTCAATTGGTGAGAGATCTGGTGAATGTGCTGGTCAGGGCAGCAGTCGAACATTTTCTGTGTCCAGAAAGGCCCTTACAGGACCTGCAACATGCGGCCGTGCATTATTCCGCTGAAATGTAGGGTTTTACAGGGATCAAATGAAGGGAAGAGCCACGGATCGTAACACATCTGAAATGTAACGTCCACTGTTCAAAGTGCCTTCATTGCTAACAAGAGGTGACCGAGAGGGTGTAACCAATGGCACCCCGTAGCATCACGCCGGGTGATACGCCAGTATGGCGATGACGAATACACGCATCCATTGTGCGTTCACAGCGACGTCGCCAAACACGAATGCGACCATCATGATGCTGTAAACAGAACCTGGATTCATTCGAAAAAATGACGTTTTGCCATTCGTACACCCAGGTTCGTCATTGAGTACACCATCGCAGGCGCTCCTGTCTGTGGTGCAGTGTCAAGGGTAACCGCAGCCATGGTCTCCGAGCTGATAGTCATGCTGCTGAAAACGTCGTCGATCTGTTCGTGCAGATGGTTGCTGTCTTGCAAACATCCCCATCTGTTGACTCAGGGATCGAGACGTGGTTGCACGATCCGTTACAGCCATGCGGATAAGATACCTGTCATCTCGGCTGCTAGTGATTCGAGGCCGTTGGGATCCAGCACGGCGTTCCGTATTACCCTCCTGAACCCACCAATTCCATATTCTGCTAACAGTCATTGGATCTTGACCAACGCGAGCAGCAATGTCGCGATACGATAAACCGCAATCGCGATGGGCTACAATCCGACCTTTATCAAAGTCGGAAACGTGATGGTACGCATTTCTCCTCCTTACACGAGGCATCACAACAACGTTTTACCAGCCAACGCCGGTCAACTGTTGTTTGTGTATGAGAAATCGGTTGGAAAATTTCCTCATGTCAGCACATTATAGTTGTCGACACCGGCGCCAACCTTGTGTGAATGCTATGAGAACCTAATCATATGCATATCACACATTCTTCTTCCTGTCTGTTAAATTTCGTGTCTGTAGCACGTCACCTTCGTGGTGTAACAATTTTAATGGCCAGTAGTGTGTATTAAATTTCCTACAAAAAAAATTCCTTTTTTTCTGTATGACTCACAGTTTCCCCGTTGTAGAAGATGTACAAATCTCAGATTATTAAGAATAGTGTTTTATTGGTATAAAATTTTTGTTTACTGTTAAATGAAGTGGATTAACAACGATTATTAAATGTGTATTCAGCATCTAAATGCTGTAGAACCGTTTGAAGTGATAAGGTGTGTTCTAGGGTTGTAACAGGGTGGAGTGAGGAGAGCATGGAGTGTAGAAGAGCGAGGTAACATAGGTCGTCAGATTGTCGTCATGCAATTCCCTCCATCACAGATCTGCAAGCTGAAGAAGCAGCTACAGGGCGTTTCGCGAAGTTATACAGATTCTTTGCAGTGCGCCTTATGAATCATTGGCAGCACAGTGCGGAGACATGGCCAGTAGTGTCTATTTCCCATAATGTGCATTAACGCTAAATGGAATACAGATATGTGCTACCAATATTAATACAAGAAACACATACGCACAGAATCTATGTAGATGTCTGCA